>NC_053463.1:13449472-14195097 GCF_015227805.2 Hirundo rustica | reverse complement strand
AATCATTGAAATGTGAAGGAGAGGCTGAGGCACCAGTGTACATTTGTGGGCACACAGCCAGCCTCCAGAATCTCTCCACACTCTGATTCCCAGGCTGGCAGTACAACCAGGGATGAGTCAGGAATGCTCCATGTCTCCCTACTGATTCACAGTGTTGTGTTTCATCCTGTACAACTTGGTGTTTAATGTCATGATGCTTCTGAAAACAGGCTGCTCAGAATGGCCTCTCTGGACAGTATTTTACTTATTCAGCAGGCAAAAGGCCTGGGATTTTGTTACAGCCTAAGGTTCAGAAAACAGAAGACAGAACCAGAAAACTGGTTCTCATGTGAAATGAGAAGTTGACCTTTGTGTATGAGCCTTCCCAAGGGTACCAAGATCTTTTTGTGCCTCCTGGCTCTTGAGCTCGTTGCTGCTCCTATATATGATATATTAAAGTATATTTGAATTGCATATATTGGTTTGATTTTAAATACAGGTTTATTTCTTTTATTAATCATTCTCAAGCAACCTTACGTGGTTATGAATGTTTCACAGGTAGCCACGGACAAGGACAATGGCATCTTACTGTACAAAGGAGACAATGATCCTTTGGCTCTGGAGTTGTACCAAGGACATGTGAGGCTCATTTATGACACCCTGAACTCCCCACCTACCACAGTCTACAGGTAAGCTCTGCTGAGACAGTTGATTTCTAAAACTGGTGGAGGAGGGGTAGGATTTTTCTAAGCAATGTGCATTGGAGAAAAACCTTTTATTTTACCTCGAGGTATCTTTTTTATGCATGTAATTAGATGAGAAAGTCAGAATAAAGACTCAGCTAGAGGCTGCATGGGTAAAATTGACATTTATTGGCAATACCAGTGATGCTGTGTCCACCTGTAATTGTAGAAAAATGAGTTTTCCAATCTACTGTAGAGTATCAGTTTCTGGTGAATTTTGTCCTTGAAATAGTTCAAATTAATCAGTTTCTTTGTTGATATCTAGCATTAAGTGGCTGTACCAAGACAGAACAGTGAATGTGCAACTACAGGGCTAGACTGCCTTGAATAGAAGGAGAAGGGCTGAACTCTTCTACGGGGTGAATATTTTTAAAGAAATTCTTGTCTGTATCAGTAATAACTGCACAACCACAAAAAAGCACAAATGGCAAAGGTAAATTGTAGGCTAGTTTGACCTTCAGACACTTGGCTTTTGAGGATATGAAATCCACAGGTTTTATTCTCTAGTCACGAGAAAGAAAAGCAAATGTTGAAGTGAAATCCACGCATGGAGATATTTCTGTAGGAAGGAGGGATGTGCTGCCCTTTTTGTCCACAGTTCCTTCAGCATCCCTCTCCCCTGGTTGTTACTTTCAAGCCCTGTTGCTCCAGTTTGCTGTGAGCACAGATGCTGTTGTGACCACACAGAGCATTTTGGGTTCAGCACAGACTCCTGGCACCGTGTGTGCAGCAGGGCTGCAATTCCCAGCCCACCTCCCGCCGTGGGGAAGAGCATCCTGCTAGAGCGAGGGACAGGATGGATGTCACCACGCATCACCCACCTCGTACTTGCCTCTGAAAGTTTTCTCAGCACTTGCTAACACTTGAGCCTCCCAGGGGAATTTTCTTTAGGACAGTGGTGACATTTTTAAGAAAATGAAAACATTCTGTATTAAAGCAAACTGGATAATACCAATGCAGACATGTTGCAAGGAGGAGCACTGGCTTGTCCCCTCTAGGAATGAAGGAAGTAGCGTGCCCGTGGTTTTCACCAGCTGGATGGATAAGGTGTGAAAAACGTCTCTGTGTGTGGCAGCTGATCCTAACTGATCAGCTGTTAGAGCAAAGCTGAAGTTGATAAACAGTTTTATGCCGCTAATTAGAAGAGAGGGAAAGCTGGTTATGCGTGTGGGCAGCTCAGGGGGTGACAGGTCCATGTGGATGTTTGCTGCCCATCGGCACGGCGTGGCAGAGTGGGGACAGGAGCTGCTGCCACCACCACGAGAACAAGGCTCCATGGACCCGCGGGCGCGGTGTCCCCGCTGTCCCCTCGCCCTTCAGCGGGCTCAGGGAGGAGGGCTCCGCTCTCACTGACACCTCATTACCATGAGATTAACGGGCCCTTCGCTACGTTCTGTGCGCCCTGCTCCGCCGCCATGGGAAAGGAGCTGCTTAATACGGTGCCCTTTCTGAAATGTCACGCTAATCTTTTATTAGTTTAAGGAGTGGAGCAAAATGGGATTAGCATGGAGCTCGATGGGAAAAGATTAGGTTGATTGAGAAAAACTGCAGCTAAAGAATGTCAGAAAGGGCCTCTAAATAGATTAAAAGACTTGTTTTCCTTAAAGGCTGAAGAAGGAGCAGGAAAACCTGCTTGTCCCCTTAAAACATAGGATTTAAGGGTAGAAGGCATAAGTGGATCAGGTTTGACCTCTCTGTTTGACTTTTAGCTAAGGCATGAGCTCTGTTTGGCCTAAGACATGGCTTCCAGCTTGGCACAGAGTTTTGACAGGAAAACACCGAATAACAGAAAATCCCCCATTTCCTTTAGTAGCTTGGACAATGGTCAATTATTTCCATTATCCAGGCATTGGCCATCATTTCTAAATTGTGTCACTAATACCTTCTGGATTGTTTAGAGGCTTTCTCAAGGGAAATTAAAGTCTACTTATACCTGGACCTGGTTCCCATGAGTTCATCTGGACTTTTATTTGCATTTTCTCCTAACCTGCATTTTGATGAAATGAATGGCTGGTTCAGTGTGATGCATTTTATCTCGATCTGAAGAATTTGGGAAACTCTTTTCTTCAATTTCTACAATTTTCTTTTGTCATTAAAAACAAGGTTGCCAGGAGAACCTGTAACATCCTGGCCTCACCACTGGTAAAACAGTTTGCCTTCCCTATTGCCTCCTCCCTGCTGTCTTGTTTAGACACCTCATTTCAGTTTCAGTCTCAGTAAAAGTGGACTGTTTGCCTTTGCAAAGCTCTGTTGAAAGACTCTTAGATTAATTTTCACAGTCAGTATCATGTTCCGCTCCCCTCCAAAGCAGTCCACTTTTTGGACTAGATGAGCAGGGCTTTGGCTCTTGGTTTTCCCCAGAAGAGTCTGCCAGAAGAGGAGGAGGCCTTAAAATGCTGCCTGGTGGGAGCTGTGCCAGCTACAGCTGCAGGAAATCTGTCACTGACCCGGTCCTGGGTTGTAACTGAGATGTTTTGCTGGCTATTTCAGGTACTCCCAGGATGGGATGTGAGAAGTCATTGGCAAGCCACATGATCTGTAATTCCTCATCAGAGTGTCCATGATAAGATTTATTAATAGTACTTACGAACAGTAAAATTAGCAAAGTACTTGGCTAATACAGGTAATTTCCTGTAGGGATAAGATAAAAGCGGTTGTTTGGGAAGCCAGCAGTAAGTCAGTCACACTTGGTGGTATTTTTCCGTGGTATTCCACAGGGATGAAGCACTCCACGTGTTCCAGTGGCAGGCTGTGCCCCTGCCCCGTGGGACAAAGCTGGGGGAAGGTTTGCACCAGACACAGGGGAGCTCTCAGCTTGCTGTGAACTTCTAGAGTGGCTCTGCTGCAGAGCTGCAGTGGGGAATGCAGGGCAGGGATGTGCCCGAGGAGTGGATTGCCAGGAAAGAGATGCTCTTTTTAACTCCTCTGGGGAGGCAGGTTGTCCTTGGCTACCAGAAGGAACCTGTTCCTGTATTTTAATCGCTCCTCTGAGCAGATTGAACCAGAGCTGCATTACAAAGTCAGTCTGGAAAAGCCCAGGATAACTGGCTGTACATTCAGGTTTGCTTAACGTGTTTGTCCCTGTGGTAGGTTTGGTTAGAAAGGTTAAAGGTGACACTGGGCTTCTCTTTCATTCTAGTCAGGTAAAGGTCAGCACATATCCAGTAGAAATGACTACCTAAAATTCACTGTCATTTATGATCAAGTTAGAGAGAAATACAAGTTAATCCATTGATGTAGTATAATATAATGCAATGACAGAACTCACCCTTTAGGAGAAAATCTGACTGATCTTTTACTGGAACCTGTCACTTGTGAGCTGCAGAAAAATGGTTTCCTGGACATCAGAGTAAAGCTGTTGCAGAAGATCCATTTTTGACGTAGTATTCCTAGTTATTGTTTCTTTTATTCTATTTAATTATTCTCTACGTGGACAAATGAGAACAGGAATCTTTTTCTTAGTGCTTTATTGCTCTCCTGGTTCCTGCACTGCTCAGAGTTACTCTTCCATGCCATGACAGTATACTTGGTGCCAGCCCAACAGTGAGTTAGTGAAATGAAGTAAATCTTTTACACAGATGCTGTACCTTAATATAAAGATGCCAACGGGTAAGGAAATTACTACCACAATCCGGTTGTTAAAAGTTTGAATTAACAAAGAGCAGTTAATTCCATAGTTCCAGCATTCAGCCATGGACATTGTTATCTGTTTAACTGTATTCTGTAGGGAGAACTCCTTATTTTCAGTCTTTTTTCCCACATCTGTTCCTTGAGCCAGAGATAAGACTTACTTATAAACTTTTCTCTGATAGATTTTATGCTGCCATACAGTCATATTGATTTGGATGCTGAAATAATTCTTCCTAATAGAAATGGAAAACAGAACTTTGACACCAACTGCTGATGCAATTCCCTCCAGAGTTTCCAGATTGCCATGTTGCACACAGACAGTCATATCTGGTAAAGAGCAAGATGCAGGCGTCGTTGGTGTAAAATCATATGTTTTCATGCAGGGTTCCTGACAGCAGTGAAAAAGGAGGCAGTTAGGAAAAGATAAGAATGAATTATATTTGTCTTTCTGTAGAGACTACACCCAAATTGCATTATAATTCCTTTTAAAAGTATCCTTGCATAATCTACTTTCAAAAATGCTACATCATTAAAAATATTCCTTGTAGATTGTATCATGCAGTTCTCATGCTCTGGCTGACTCTTACATAGCATAGATGGATGTTCTTGTGGTTAAAGCAAAAGGCCTGAAATAAAGGAGCTTACATTCCTACTGTATCTGTTGCAGATGTGATGACTGCGAGGCGACAAATTAAACCTGGTTCTCTGTGCACGCTAAAAAGTAGAGAAAGGCAGAAAAATAGAAAAGGTGTTTCAGAAATGTGCTGCAGGTCTCTAGAGGGTGAGGTTCCTGCTCCCCTGTCCTTCCAGGCTGTGGAAAAGCACAGGGTTGTGTGGTGGCATCTGCAAACTACTGTGCCCTTCCACTCCCCTGGGCTCTGTCCGTGGCTCTGGAGCCTGGGAGCTGCTGGAACTCAGTGTCCAGCACTGTCCCTGGACATGCCACTGCTGAATGGATATGCTGTTCCCCAAAGGATTTTGGTCCTCTACTCAAATTTATGCTGGTGCTGAGGTTGAACAGTTGCTTTGGTGGTGGAAGAACATCCACACCTTCACAGAGAGGGATTTTGTGCTATTGTCTCTTTAGCTGAAATTGCTTATCTGTGGAAAAGCCTGGGAGGCTTTATTAATTCTCTGCCTTCTGGGGAGGAATGTGCTGGAGGAGTGAAAACATTAATTATTCCTAGGATCTTTATTAGAGCTTGTCAAACTCAGTTTTTGGCAAAAGTATCTTTGCAGAGTACACTGCATGATTGGTCCTTTACTTCCTAACACCTTCACAGTCTGCTGCAGCCTGTGCTGTGCCCGTCCCTGGTGGGATGCCTGTTTGATACTCTGGATGGGCTCTAAATAGACTGGTTTTCAGACATTCCTGTGAGGCATCACTGAGCTCTTTACAATTCTGCATATTTGCAATTCATTTTGTTCTATCACGCGCTCTTATTTTTTCCAGGTACCCCTTAGGGATTCTGTATCAAATATAATGAAAGAAACTGGCATTAGTCTCTGACCTGCACAGGAAAAATTGTAAAATTTGAATGGACTTATACATCTTGCATGAGCCAAGGCAAAGGACAGCCAAGCTGCTTTTTGGGGGCGTTTTTTGCCTTTATAAAGGGCTCTGGTGTATTTAAATGGGAGAAAAATGGCAAGCATGTGAGTTCTTGTCAAGCTATAAACATTGCAATTCCCTAGTTTTTCCTGGATTTTTGTGCAGTAGGACAGTGAAAATGTAAGGTCAAGACCTTAAAATATGGATTAACTTTCATCATTAGGTTCAGATTCAAATATTTGCTTTCATGAAATACAGAAACTTTTTCCTGCTGAGCAGAAGCTTAGGAAGGGTAAAGTTTTGTCTTTCAGGCTGCTGAAGGACTCAGCAGGCAAAATCTTGTTAAGCTGAATTAATTTTTTTCTTTGTAAACCTCTCCAGTATCTCTTGCAAGAATGACAGTCTCTCATCTCCTCTCTCTCTGCCTCCACCCAGCTCATTCTCTGCACTTCAGTGTCCCAATACCCAGAAGCTGCAAACCCACACTTCATGTCTCACATATCTATAGGGTGTTTCAGAGCAAGCTTTTTACCAGAAGAAAGCAAAACCTTTCACAAAGTGAGCCAGTGCTGGCCTGTCTGTGGTACCAGGTACAGGCAGTTAGGAACGGGTCGTCTAAAGCCACTTGTCCTGTGGTAATGACAAAAATAAAAGATACATTCTCTGAGTGCCAGGTCACCTTATTCAGGGGCCAACATCTGGAGCTGTGGGTCTAAGCTGCACTCAGGCATGCAGTGTCAGCAGAGGCCGGGCTTAAGAAAGATTGCAAATATGTTTTAAAGGCATTTTCCTGCTATACCATAGGCCATTGGTCCAGTAGTACATTGCCAGAGTTGATTAATACTGATTGCATCAGAGGAAGGTTGAAATGTTTTCATAATAGACAGTGATGGAATAAACCTAATCATAGTCAGAATGACTTTATAAACTTCCTGTGCACTAATGACTGGCTCATGTCTTGAATTGTGAGGTTTTTTGCCTTACAACAACATGTAGCAAGCTAATATGTTTATTTTTTCCTGCCTGTAAATTTCTTGTGAACATGATGAGTAACACAAAGTTTAGATGTGTACCATGTGTGATAGATTCGTATCCCATCTATCCCAAGTGCCGGGCTGGCTCTGGATCCAATCGATGCAGCCTCTGTTGGAAGCAGCACACGCAGACCTGGAGCTGAGGGAGATGGTGGAGGTGCAGGAGGGGTCTGTGCATGCTTATTTCAGTGCTTCTTCCCAGCAGGGAAATGGGAGCCACAGCTCCCCCAGTGCTGGGGGGAAAGGTGGACATGGCAGCTGCTCTGGTGTCTGTCAAACATCGATGGGTTTGGTCACTTCTGTGGAAGGAGAGGATCCAGCTATAGGTATGTTGCTATAGAGGAGGTGAAAACAATTTGTAAATAGACATGACTTTTTTTTCCTTGGGGCTTAGCCTCGAATGTCAGGTAAAACCCATCATTCTCTGTTAATCGTGCTCTGTAGTGGTCCTGCTCCCTGCTGCTAACAGGCAGACACCTCACATTTTCCAGAGCTGAGAAGGGGATAGATGGTGTAAAGTGTTGCCTGATGTAACAACCCGGTGAAGGCACCTGGTGGATTTTCTCATCAGAACCTGCCATTTGATAACCAGCTGAATGGCAAAGCTGTTTTTCTAGAGGGTGGCCCCGTGCACCCTGTTCTGTTCCAAGCCCTGGTGGGGCCAGGGGCTGTGCCACAGCCTGTCCTGGTGTGTGACACTCAGCTGTACCCATGCAGTGCTGGGGAGGACGGGGCACTCAGGCTGCCACCGCCCTGCTGCCGTGCCAGGGCCTGCCTTCCCCTCTGCTCTGTGCAGTGTCATTTTAATAAGGATACCGGATTTCACACTGACCCAGTAGCACTGCAGAATCTCTGACTTTTATTTTTGCACTCTGTATTTTGTGGCTTTGTTATTTTGTCTGATGCATGTCACTGTGAGGACGCCAGGACGTGGTAGCTCGTGACACCACCGTGTGCAGTGAGGAGCCAACGTATCCTGGTGGAGAGGGTGGGCAGGGAGCAAGGCTCTGATCTGTCACTCAGGAGAGGCCTTGGACTTGAGGAGTGCATTCCAGCTGGCTTTACTGCCATTGCACTTGCTTTAACAGATCCTCAGCAGAAGGAGGTATCCAGCTCTGCTGGTGCGAGTGCAGGAGACAGCAGCATCTGCTCCCTGCAATTTCTGCTCCCTGCAATTTCTGCTCCCAGCAATTTCTGCTCCCAGCAGTGGGGCTGGAGGGAGCTGTGGGACCTCGTCCAGGTCAGGAACACTGTGAGAATCCACTGCAAACATGCAATGTTTGCCCTGGCTGGGTGTCTGACCCTTTTATGAATCATCTAGGGAAAGGGGTCGGGATTGTGTTAATTGCATGTTGCAGGGGTGTAAAAAAGGTCCTTGCATTTCCCTTAGAAGGTTTGTAATACAATGACTTTCACTGCTGGCAGGGGTGCTGCAGGAGTTGAATTATGGCTGGAAATTAGATATGCATAGCCTGGCCAAACGATCATTAAGGGAGATACAGTAATCAGCTGCCAGTGTTCAAGGGCTGTAAACACCAAGAAGAGAGAGGTGGTTTATTTGGGTGGTCTACAAAGTTGTATGTAGGAGAAAAGGTATAAAACCAAGCATATTGAAGTGGAGGTATCAAGGAAAAAGCTCTTAATGTTGACTACTCTCAGCCTAAAAGACCTAACACTCAAGTCATGTAAAACAGGATTGAACATAACAAAAGAGTGTATTTCAAGCTGAAAGTGAGCTTGAGTGCTTTAATATTCCTTTCACCTCTTATTTCCCTAGTCCTGTGTTTCATTAGCATTTTTCATACTTTTTTCTCAACATGTGGTTTTTATTTAGCTCCTGAAGATGATAGTGCTTGAAGTGATGTGTTATTGTGGAGGTAGCACAAACACCACTCCAATTATGATTTTGCCTTTGTTGCCATGGAGAAGTTTAAATCTATTTTAGGCCAAGGACTGATTATAGCTGGAACTTATGGTAGGAGGTAAGTGTAGCTTGGAAAGGTGAGAACCCATCACTGCTGGTACCCGCAGTCAGCCTGGCACAGTGTGAGTTTCACAGCTCCCAAACTGCTGACATCTCAGCACAGTTCCCTGCAGCTCTCACTTTGAGTTTTTGATTTTGGTACCTCTCCTCTGGTGCTGTAAGCTCCTTAAGCTCTTTTGGATATGTATTTTTGTTTATTCACTTCTACTTCAAATGTTCTCAAATATTACTGAAGTTCAGCATTCCCCATGGTTTTCAGCCCCTGTCTCTTACCATCCTTGTGTTTCCTTTGTTTTGTGTGTCAAATGAGGCGTGTCCCCATTAAGACAGAGGTCAGGAAAATCTGGAGACTGTAGCTAATGAATTAATGTTCTCATTTGCATAATTGATGGTTATATATCTCCTCAGTGACATGATTTGCTGTGATACTTAAAGCTATTTTTGGTTTTGATTCCTCTGCCCTGCTGTTCTCTGCTGTCTACAATTAAGGTATATTACTAGACAGTGAAAAAAAAAAAATTGACCCTAAAGCCCAAATTTTACAAGTTCCAATTGAATGCTTTAATCCTTTAAAGCATTTCTGTTCACTGGCATATTTATAGTGGCTCAGCTCTAAATCTCTCATGGGTGTTAGAGCAAGGGGAGTCAGTGTTCGAAACATCTGTGTGTGCTTGGGGGTGGAGTACAGGGGAAAGAAAATATATAGGAGGGAGAAGAGAAATAGCTGAAAAATGAGAGTGGAAATCAGTTCTTTCCTGTATTCTCTGGGGTTTTATGTTTAATACACATCCCTTTCCCTTCACTTCTTTGTGTTCTGGAGTCTGAGCTCCCGGCAGAGGCCATGTGCGCTGTGTGCAGCGTCCTGTGCATGGCTCCGTTGGCTCACCTGGCCAGAGCTGCTCCCTCCCACAGGAAATGTTAATGTCTCTTCCACAGAGCCCTCTCCAGTGGCCTCCCTTCCCTGTGAGGGCAGCTCCAGGGGAACAGAAGGTGCTGGACTCAGGGCTTTGGAAGCTGGGCTCTCCTCACATCCCAGCATTTTCCTCTTTTTTTGGTCAAATTTGACCAGATGCCATGGCCAGCTCTCCATGAGTGTAACCTCAGTGAGAGCAATGTCCTGGGCTGTGCAAGGCGTGTAAAGTGAGCTGTGAAAAGAGGAGTGTGATGGAGAGGAAAGAGGAGGGATGCTGCAGAGACTGAGCACAGTGGGGGAATGCCTGACCAGGTGAGCCCTCACCAGCTGCCGACCACAACCCAGGGCAGCAATGCCTGGCTCCTGAGCAATCATTTTGTGTTACGGGGAACTTTCGATTCTTTTTGCCACTTACATTTTAGTCAGTTTGGTAATTAAATTCCTGGAAAGCCTTGCTTACCAAGTGTTTACTCTTTAATCGTAATTCCTCCCCTTTTTTCAACAAGGATGTGTAGGTAACTATACAATATCCAATGGCGGTGGCACAAAATGCTGAGGTTGGAAGTCAGCTGGAATTTCCTGACTGTATAAATGGGTTGGAAACATCTCAGGAGCGGCACATGGTTTGTTAGCGGCCCGGGAAAGGCAGCTGGGGCTGCTCCAGCGGCCTTGGGGCTCTTCCTGCCGCACCTTTCGAGTGTCCCTCGTTGTGCTCGCACGGGCTGGTTCGGTTTCACCATGACACGGAGCAGAGCGGGCCAGAGAGCGGGGCAGGGAGCGGGGCAGGGAGCGGGGCAGGGAGCGGAGCAGAGAGCGGGGCAGGGAGCGGGGCAGAGAGCGGGGCAGGGAGCGGGGCAGGGAGCGGAGCAGAGAGCGGGGCAGGGAGCGGGGCAGGGAGCGGGGCAGAGAGCGGGGCAGGGAGCGGGGCAGGGAGCGGGGCAGGGAGCGGAGCAGAGAGCGGGGCAGGGAGCGGGGCAGAGAGCGGGGCAGGGAGCGGGGCAGGGAGCGGGGCAGAGAGCGGGGCAGGGAGCGCGGCAGAGAGCGGGGCAGGGAGCGGGGCAGGGAGCGGGGCCGGGTGAGGGCCGGGAGCGGGGCAGGGAGCGGGGCAGGGAGCGGGGCCGGGTGAGGGCCGGGAGCGGTGCAGGGAGCGGGCCGGGTGAGGGCCGGGAGCGGTGCAGGGAGCGGGCCGGGTGAGGGCCGGGAGCGGTGCAGGGAGCGGGCCGGGTGAGGGCCGGGAGCGGGGCAGGGAGCGGGCCGGGTGAGGGCCGGGTGAGGGCCGGGAGCGGTGCAGGGAGCGGGCCGGGTGAGGGCCGGGAGCGGGGCCGGGTGGGGGCCGGGAGCGGGCCGGGTGAGGGCCGGGAGCGGTGCAGGGAGCGGGCCGGGTGAGGGCCGGGAGCGGCAGCGGCGCTGTCCCCGCTCGGCTCGCGGTGCCACGGCGCCCTCTGCTGCCCGTCCGCGCCGCTGCACCGCGCTCCCCGACCGCATTCCCGGCTCTCATCCCTCGCTCCGGCTCGCACTCGGAATTCCCGGCCCATATCCCGCATTCCCGGTTCTCATCTCGATTTCCTGGCCCATATCCCGCTTTCCCTATTCGCACCCCGCATTCCCGGCCTGCACCCCGCCACGTTCGGAGCGGGCAGCTCGGTGCGGGGTGGCCGGAGGAATCCCATCAATGCCGACTCGAGGCGGGTATCTCCATCCCGCGGGCAGTTCCAGAAGGAAGAGCACCCGATCCCCGGTGAGAATTCAGCCAAGGTTTTAACAGGACCCTCTGGGGCGGGGGCGCCGCTGGAGAGCGGAGCGCAGCAGCGTGCGCTGCTCAGCGCCTGTGGCCGCCGCCCTTCATCCGCGGCCAAGCCACTGTCTCCAGCTGTCTCCGCCGATTGCCGGGGCTCCTAAAGGCCCGGCTGCCGATGAGGCTCCGAGCAGAGTTCGCGCAGCTTTTCTCTCGCCGCTGCTCGCTCCCCCACGGTTGTCTCCATCTCAGAATCCTAAGGCGTCTGAATGCCTTTCCGTCAGCAGCAGCAGCAGTAAGTGCTCTCACACAAGTATCTGCTGGCTGGGGATTTCCTGTCATCCTGGCTGTCCACATGCAGCTTTTCTATCATATCTCTGTGTCTTTTCAAACAGCAAATGAGTGCTTTGCCTGTTTCAACTTTATCTGCTTTACAAAACTGTAGTGTTGGGTGATGGCCGTGAGTTACTTTGTTTCTCAAAGTTCAGGCAAAGATTATTTTATTCCGGGTTAAAAAGTAAAAGAATCAGAACGGAGTAATACTCATCCGTGTGTTCCTGAAGACTGGGACCTCTCACTCCCTTTCCAACAAAAATACCAGCTCTGGGTATGCTGAAAGGCATGAGCACCGTGTGGGGTGGCTGCTTCCATCCCCAGGGCTCACAGACTTCGGTTTGCCTGCTAGTCAAGGCGTAATCTGGAAAAAGCACACCCTGTGGAGAGTAGGTGATGAATGCCTGTGAAATCCTGGCTCTGGGAAGAGCCAGTCCTGCCAGATGTGATAATGCTGTCCTCTGACAAATGGCCATAGCTTGGCCTTCTGCAGATAGCCACGTGGTTTGTGCGTTATCTTCAGCTATTGATCCTCCTGGGGAAAGGTTCCCTATCCTACAGCCAGCCATCCCACCTCCACAGCGCTCTCACAGCCCCTCGGGTTTGGCTCCACTTCTCCCTTTCATTGGCAGTTCTGCACAGACTAACAATTCCACGTGTGCATTTCCATTTATCTCTCACCTTTCAGCTGGAAGTCCAAGAGCTTCCCCCCTGGGAATCTGGCATTGCAGAGAGCAGTGAGATAAGCAGGGAGCACAGAGGGATCACCCAGTCGACGTTGCCGCAGCACAGCTGCTCCTCGTAACGCAGCAGACACTTAGCAGAATTCCAGAGTATCTAAACACAAAGTTTGGACCAGCTGCTTCCTAACTTACTTAAGCTGCCAATCCACGAAGTGCTGTGCTCGAGGTGTGGCCCCGCTGCAGTGCACTCGGGTGCCGTGGGGACAGGCTTGCCCTTCCCAGGGGCACAGGCTCAGCCCCTGGGGCAGTGAGCCCAGCACACATCCTCTGCCCCTCATCCTGGCCCACACAACTCACTGCCCTTGCAGGGGCCCTGATACAGCTGCTCTGATCCAGAGTGTCTGCCAGACCAACTGGGTCTGCATTTTTGTTCAGTGTCAAACCTTTATGTTTTTTTCTTGAAAATACTTTGAACTGTACCATCAGCTCCAGGTTCTTGAGTTCTCCCCAGGGCTTTCTCGCTATCTTGAACATGGGCAGCAGCCACAGCCCAGTGCTTCTCTGCAGGTCAGGAATGAGTGATTAAGCCCGCAGAGCTTTCCTGGGAACCTTTCTGTGGCAGAACTCGATTATGTAAAGCCACACCGTAATGGTGCTCATACACTTCTGTGTGTTACCTTACAACCTGTGTAACTTTGCATGAACTTGTGAAGGCCTGCGTGCTCGTGATTCATCCCAGAAACCCATGGGGAGAGCAGCACTGCAGAGGCACGTCAGCTCCAGTCTGGAACAGCAGTGTGCTCTTCTCAAACAGCACACCCCCAGAAACACCTGCGTGACATCACTCAAGTACAATTGGTTGTGTCAGGTCTACCATAAAACACTATAAAAATGAAACTTCTTCCAGCAACAATTGAATTCCAGTAATCTCCAGGGCTTGTAATAGCCTTGCACATCAGTTCCGCAGGACTGGGCAGTAAAGATGGGCAGCACGTCATCTAGGCTGAGAGGTGGTCACATCTAAAAGGTGATTCACCCTTAGACATGAGTGTGTCTCTTCCTCTCCAGTAACAGTGAAGAAAGTGTGGGTAAACAGCTTAGAGACATTGACCTTGCAAATTTACAAATCACCTGAAAGGAACCTGACCTGTGAATTTGTGACTTCTGTGGGAGGATGCTGAGCTTATGGGCCTTTTGAAGGAGCAGAAACCCAAACTTTGACACTGTGCACCATCCCCAAATCCAGGCTGTTGTCCAAGCAGTATCTCAGGATGCCCAAAGCTGGTGTGTTCTGTCATTATCCACACACAGCAGCACCCCCAGCCTGAAGGGAGGAATCTGGGAAAGGGTGCTCACAGGCAACACTGCATGTGGGCAGTTCACAGAGCCCACAGGCTGATTCCAGACCAGCCACTACTGCTGTCAGGTGTCATTATGTCCTGGTGCCTGAGTGCACATGGAACAGATACTGTGCCTTTAAATTACACCTATAGCGCTTGGAAAATCCCATCAGATCTGCAACTTCCACCCCAGTTTGAAACCCTCTTTTCTCCAGAACAGGCAATCCTACCCTTGCCCCTTCCCTGCTTTCAGGAGTGCATGAAAACATCGTGTTGTTTTAGAGAGTTTCATCATGCACCATAAAATTTTGGGAGCTGAAGCTGCCTTGAAAATAAAAAAAATTATAGTGTGACACAAATGGAATGATACTACTGCACCTGTTAATGTCTGGGGGAGGGAACAGGAGATGAAGGTGCAGATGGTTTAAGGTGCAGACTAGGAGGTTTCTGCAGGCTTCATGCATCTGAAAAATCAGTGTTAAAAACAAAGCAATAAATACACACTACTTTAACATCTTGTCTGCTCAGGTGACTGTCTGCTCCCTGCCCCACCACCCAACAATTCCTACTGTTTTATCTTCAAGCTTCAATCTACACCTCAATGTTTCCCAAAAAGAAGTAGCAATTAGTCATTTTTCTTTGTGTTCAGGTAGGATTGCCTGGTACTGAACAAAGCACACTGGTAATTTATAAGCCAAAACCTCCTGAATTCCTTCTCTGGCTTTAAGAACCTCAGTCTGTCCTTATTCCTTGGTACGTAGTTCCAAGACACTTCTGCTGTGAGGAGATGCTCGTTTCAAAGGCCTCTGCTGTTTCACCCTAAACTGCAATCTCCCCTGACCCTTGTGAGATAATTTGAGTTTAAACTGCCCATGTGAGAAGAAATTATTTCAGTGACCCAGGCTGCACCATGAGCACCTCAGGGTGACAGAGGGCAGCAAGCTGTGGCTGAGAGCACAGGATGGGATTTTTTGGTCGTTTGGTCACCAAAGCCAGTGTGTCCTGTAGCTACACAGTTGCTTTTCTGCCCGGGGGAAAGGCAGCTGGAGTGGCTGCTCTCTGGTGAGCTGCCTCTGAAGCATTCCACGTGTGTCAGTACTGCCTGCACAGGATCAGCTGAGTGTCAGTCTGCACCTCCCTGCTGGAGGAAATGCTGAGAACACCACGGCTGCAAACTCCAGAGCACTCCAGAGCTGTGCTGTGCAAGGTGTACCACAGGATAAGATGCCACAGAAGCAGAGGCTGTTCTTTGTTCATCTTCTAATTATTTTTTTTTTCCTCTTACATTTCAGTGTGGAAACAGTTAATGATGGGCAGTTTCATAGTGTGGAACTCGTGATGCTGAATCAAACTCTGAACCTGGTGGTGGACAAGGGGGCTCCCAAGAGTCTGGGAAAGCTCCAGAAACAGTCTTCTGTCAGCCTCAACACACCCCTCTACATTGGAGGTACTGTGAGTTGCTCTGGAATTGAGGTTTTAATATGTTTTCTCAGAAGCAAATCATCTTCCATCCTATGGAGAGAGTTCTCACACAGCCTCTGCAGAAACAGCCTGCTTGGCCTTTGAGAAGGTTCCAGAACTGGCTGGCACCAAGGTGTCATGGATGAAGTATCAGTGGGAGCATCACAAATTATCATGGCAAAAAAAGCAAATCAATAGTCAGTAGCTTTAAATATACCATAACTGAGCAGTATTTCTGCTGGAAGATTTATAGAAGTCTAAAAATTGGGGGAAAGAGGTGTGTGATTAAAACACATATTGGCACAAGCTAAGAACACCTTGGTTAATAGTTTTCTCAAGGGAAACTGAAGCCACAGTTTTAGACAGATACTAGAATTGAGCAAACTTCAGTTAAGAAATTTTTTCACATTAAGTACTGAATCTGGAGGGAGAAGAGGCCAAATGGGGTGGGGAACAATGCCCAGAATGATGACTATACCACTGATTAGGTGTCTGGTTACAAGAGACAGAACAAAGGCTGGTCTCTGCCCAATGGATTGTTTTTGCCAGAAGCCCCCTAGTTCTATTCTGGACTGAATGTTGAAATCTTTCTTTCAGTGACATGGAGTTCTTGAATTTTTAGTCAGCCTATTCCAAATACAAAAGTCAGCAGAATGGTAATGGGCTCAGAAAGTCTTTGAGCCTTTTCTAATGATATCATTGAAGCCAATAGCAGAAACTCCTACCAGCTTCAGTTGGTGCTGGTCAAGGCTTTTCTAAATATTTTTTTTAATATCACTTTTCTAAAAGAACCCTGAATATTGCCCTTGTAAAACAGAAAGCTGGCTAATCTTGCTTTGTACAGAGATGAACTTCGAAAATTGGCTCCTATTAAGAATGTCACAGGCTATTAAAAAGCATTGTGCATCAAACAGAATCTGCTGGTGCAGAGGCCATCACAATTTCTCCCTTTAGCACAGCACAAAAGATACCAATCCTGCAGCAATTTATACACAGGGACCTTGGGAACTAATCCCCTGGAAAAGTTTTGTTAATGGATGAGCATTGTGGATCAATACTAATTCTAAAAAATTCTCAGGAAAAACCTCAGGTCTGGAATGAAAGACTGTTGGTTACCATGATCCATGGTCTCAGTAAAGATTTTTGCTGTTGCCTATTAAAATTCTTCTTGCTTCTTTGTTCTTCCTCTGAAGAACAGCCCTCCCTGTTCTTCATGTGCCACGTCTTCATGTGTGACCCTCCCATGGAAGCCAGCTGCCCTTCCTCTGCAGGTGGTTTAGTTGAAGTATTTTAAAGTATTTAGTTGCCAAAATTACCCCAGAGCAATTGTTCCTGACCTACAGTAAGGTTAACACAGACCTGAACCTTCAGGTCCTCACAGTTTTGTCCAATTCACAACCACATCACCTGTTCCAGCAACTTTCCTCCTAACACACAGTTAAACAGATGCTGGATTTGGTTTAGGACCACCTTTAACAGCGGCATTACTTATGGACAGGAAGTTCAGAGGCCTCAAATGGCTGAAAATGGACGCACTTTCCTGTGCTGATGCAGCTGTACGTCCAAGCTGGCATCAGTGGGGAAGGCATAAAAAAACATCCAAAAAACCTGCTGGCCATCCAGCCATGTGAGCTCTTCCAAGCACTAGAACAAGATGGGAGGTGCTCGCCACAAGGCCTTGGCCTGGCCTGGCCCTTGAAATGCTGTTCCCTGTCTTTAGAGTTTTCCTGCACTACTTTCCCTGGGATGTACTCTTACCACTCCCCCTCTTAACACTGTGACCCAGAGAAGCCAAACTGTCTTGTTTCATCCCAGAGGTGCATGCTCCCCGCTGACAAATGAAGGCATTCTCAAACCTTTCAGAAGAATAATTGCTATTAAACTGTAGAGAGAAGGAGCATTATCTAAGGACAGGAACATGTGGCCACCACCCAAAAAAGATTTAGTTTTTCTTTTTTTGGGGGGGTCACATACTTCTTACGGAAGATTGGGTGAGTTAATTTTTTTCTTTCCATTTCCAGAATGAGGACAATGAGATTTTGCTACCATACAAAGGTCTTATGCAAATGAGTTACTCAAAGATTTTAAGGGGCTGTGACAAAAGAAGCTTTAGCAATTATAATTTATATATTATCATTGTAAGTGTAAGTGAACCTTCCCCTTTTGCTTTTATCTGAAGGGATCCCAACCTCTACTGGATTATCATCCCTGCGCCAGGGTGCAGATAAGACACCAAATGGTTTCCATGGGTGCATTCACGATGTCAGAATCAACAACGAGCTGCAGGATTTCAAGGATTTACCACAGCAGTCACTGGGAGTCCTTCCTGGCTGCAAGTCCTGTAACATCTGCAAGCATGGGATTTGCCGATCCCTGGAGAAGACGAGCGTGATTTGTGAATGTCACCCAGGCTGGATGGGCCCTCTGTGCGACCAGGAAATTGGAGATCCATGTCTTAACCACAAGTAAGCTCAAACAAATGCTGGTGGGAGGGTGAAAGCTTTACAGCTAATACATATTTCACGTTTCATCTTGCACGGCTGCATCTGACTGATTTTGGAGGTGCTGGGTCCCCGTGTGAGGTTATTGACAGTTGTGAGTCTGCATCTGTGGCAGTTCTCAGTTTCCACTTCTTGTTCAGACATTGCTGACTTGCCAGAGGAGCTCATGGTCCTGGAGCAGCTCAGGTGTTTTGCTGCAGTTCATACCTTCAGCTGTGACTCTATACGTTAAAATACAAAACCTCCTGTTAATGGGCATGGCTTAGCCCCGGGAGGTGAGTGCCTGCACGGATGCAGAGTAGAGCTGCCTGTGAGTGGGAGGTACACATTTTAGGGGTTTACTCCCAGCAATACTGAGCCCAGTCTTCAGACTTACTCCCTGAAGACCATTATGCACTCCAGTGTGAGCAGTTTTAAATTTCCCAAATAGTTGACTTAAATATTACACTTTGAAACAGCCCTTTAAAGTGCAAGTTTAAAGGATAGCGTGGTGTTGCATGTGAAGGGAGCGTGAGTGTAAAGTATTTACAGTTCAAAGGCTCAATAACCACATCTCCATCAGAAACACAGGATGAATAGCTTTCTTATGGCCAATACACAGGAAACAGTCCCGTGCAGAGCAGCAGGCTGCATATTTCAGTGTTGTTTCATAAGCAGATGGAAGTACTTTTGTTTTAGAAGTTCCTTCATTTGCTGTCTTGGAAGGCACTTTTCACGAGCACGTACTTTTGACAGGTAAATTAATGCAGTGAATAATCACTCTCAGAAATTTAACCTGGCAAAGATACAATTTTAAACTTGCTTCTGGTTCTAATTCTGCAAAGTACTGAAGTCTGGAAGGTGTTGAAAAGCACCTGACAGTTTACAAACCAAAGGTATGAAGACCCAAATGTTTCCTTGAATTCCCAATGTCAACACAAAGCTGTTGTGGTTGGACAGAGAAAAATAAGGGAGTTCCAGATGTTTACATGGTGAGGGATTGTTTCTCTCATAGTCCAGGGAGGGTGAGGCAATCATGAACATAGCCCCTTGCTAAGAAACATAGCTGTGTGTATTTTTAATGCTCTCACACTGTCCCACCTTTCCTGAATCATTTCAGCCTTGGCTCCCTAAAGCCCTGTCCAGTGTATCCAGGGGTGTGGAGCCCTGCTGGCAGGCCTCCAACACTCACAGTAATCTCACTGAGGAAATGCACCTGGAAAGATCAGGTGACCTCTGTTCCATGGGGCAGAAAATACTGCTCTGTACAGACTGTGACTCCCTTCATTACAGTATTTTGCATGTCTGGATCTGACTGAAACTGCTCTTATAATCTGTCCTTTATAATTTAAAGCTTAAAAAATAAATGTACAAAAATTCAACATAAATAGGGAATAATTTTAAAGTACTAGAAAGAAAATAAAAATAAGAGAGATAATGGTCTTATGTCAAGTAACATTATGCCAAAGGTTTATAAGGCCTGAACAGATTTTCCTTGGCTGGAGAGTTGCTTTCCTCGCTGTTCTCAGCCCATTTCAAGTCTGCCCCTGTCCCAGAAGTAGGGACAGTGTCACAGAACTTGTTAAGGATCACCACCCCACCCTGTGGTGTTCCTCGGAAATGCCAAAGCTCGCTGCAAACCCCAGGAGCCAGGGAACCCTCAACTCCAGCTGCCCGCTGGTAAGTCTGTGCATAGCTTTGCCACAGACACCTTCATTTATCACACTGGTTTTCATCACCCGATATTATTTGTACAGTAACTCTGCTCAGGAAGCCTGGGCATGCAGCTTGATCGTTGGCACTTAGTTCCACGTGCTGATGCTGTAAATGTGAGCTGTCCCACGTGGATGGCAAGCCTTGGTCTGTGCTCGTGGAACAGCCTAATGCTTTCTACTTAGATTCACAAATTCCAAATGTATTCTCTGAACGTTTTCCAGTATTCACTGAAAACTCACAGTTTTCTCCAGAGTGTTTGACACTGAGCTGTTGTTTTTGGGTTAGCGTCCTGGAATTAAATGGGCAGAAATGCCAAAACCAAACATTTCTGGGGAAAGGAGCTCTCCCATCTAGCAAAGACCAGCTCTAAATGCTTCTGTTTCTGCAGGTGTGTGCATGGTAAGTGCACGGCAGCCGGCGCTGCTTACACCTGTAAGTGCACGGAGGGCTACACGGGCATGTACTGTGACAAGAAGAACAACTCCTCAAGCCCCTGCAGGACTTTGAAATGCAGCCACGGGCAGTGTAAGGTCTCGGAGCATGGGGAGCCCTACTGTGAATGTGACCCCGGCTACAGCGGAGAGCTCTGTGACAGAGGTAGGCTTGGCCCGGGCTGGGAGCTGTGCTGCCACATTCCTGCTTTACACCTAATTTACACCTGCTTTACACCTCTCTTCCCTGCCACTCGGACTTGGGGGGAATGGCAAATAGAAGATAAAGCTAAGCCAGCCTTCAGAGCAGTACAGGGAGAACAGCACGTAAAAAGTAGGTAGCTGCTATCACATAGAGAAACGGGGACATGGAACCTGGAGTTTTATTCTTTGTCTCCTGAGTCCTCAAGGTTTGCTGCTCCCAGAATTTGGGTGGGATGTTTAAAGAAGAGGTTGTGAGGTTTACCCTCAGCAAGCAGGGATCAGTTATTTGCACTGCTGGGAAAGGGAGGTCTTACAAGGAGGAACTGCTCACATGAAGTGATATGAAAGATTCTCAGCTTGCTCTTTCTTGGGCAGGTTTCCAGGGCAATCCCACAGATCACGCTGGACTTTCCTACAAGGGCAGACCTGCCATGACCTGAAAAGATTCCCTGGAAACTCACTGAGTTTTAACTGCATCCTTTCTGCCTTTTTTTTTTGTTCTTGTCTAGAAGGAAGGAGCTGGATTATATTATTTTTATTTAGGTTATCCCTTTCCTGTGCATGAACCACAGACTTCCCGAGTTTTACAAATGCCCATCACCAAAATGTATCTGGCTGCTGCACAGGGACTGCAGAACAGCACAGACACTTCCAGGTATCCCAGACCACTGGTGTCACACAGAGCAGGCTGATCTCTGCTCTGGAGAAGCAGACATGATAAAACTTGTGGTTGTCAAGACAGCCACAATACTCAGAGTGCTTCAATAAAACTTCAGAAAGCTTCAAGCATCAGCACCTTGCCCTCTAGAAGTCTCTCATACCTTATCTCTGTTGAAATCTGACCGGTAGCTCCACACAGCTCTGGCTCTTTCTTTCCTTCTTCTCCAGTTCTGGCTCGCTCCTTCCTGTCCCTAGCACAGCCACCTAACCCTGTCTGTCCTGTGTACACTGTTTTACCCTTTCTGCCCGTCACACACCCTCCTGTCCCTTCCTTGTCACAGCACAACCAGCAGACTCCAGCTAACTCCCAGCCAGCTCACTCACTCTTTATCAACCCCATAGCTGTGAGGGCAAGGATGTTCCCCCACTCTCAGGTAGTTACCATAGCTGCAATATATCAAGGGCAAGATTTTCTTCAGCACCATCTCCCTCTGTCACCCCACAATCTGTCTCCTCACAAAAACTAATTCTTACTTTGCAGGAGTGTTGCAGGACTCAACACTCAGCATTCATTAAAACGCTTCCAGGCTGCTGATCAAAGCCAGCAGGCCTGCTTGGCCTTGGCCTTGCACCAGATATTACACATTTGCCTAGACAAAGCTGTGTTTTGGTGGCAGGTACAAAGCAATAAAAGATGAAGGTTCTTCTCAGGCCACTGAATCACATTGTGAACCCAAGGCTGCTCGCTGATGTGCGCCGAATATCTGGCAAAAACAGTTACCGCATTTTTTACTCCTTTCCATCTCCGTTGTCCCAACAGAAAACCTCTGCCAAGGAGACATCGTTCGGGAAGTGGTCCGTAAGCAGCAGGGCTACACCTCGTGCGCCACGGCCTCCAAAGTGCCGCGCCTGGAGTGCCGCGGCAGCTGCGGCGGCGGGCACTGCTGCGTCCCCCTCCGCAGCAAGAGGAGGAAATACTTCTTCCAGTGCGTGGATGGCTCCACCTTCACGGAAGAACTGGAGAGATACGTGGAGTGCGGCTGCTCAAAGTGCTTATAAGCCATTCTCCGGTCTCTTGCCACTTTAATCGACTCAGAAGCGTTATCAAAATGGGACCTATTTACTTGCAGAGTGAAGAAGAAGAAAAGAATTATTAAGTATATTGTAAAATAAGCAAAAAATAGAACTTATTTTTATTATGGAAAGTGACTATTTTCATCTTTTATTATATAAAGTATCGCACCACTTTGGGTATATGTATCATATAGTGAGCTATTTTTACCATGAAACTTTTTTAACGGTTGTAAGAAAAAAAAATTTCAAAAGCTAAAAGGTTAAAAAAAAAAAAAAAATTATATATATAAAGAAAACATAGCCTAACAGGAGGAACGTGGGGTGACTTTATGTGTATGCACAATGAACAGACGTAAAGGTGTTCCAAGGACCTGCCACCGGACTGATACGGGCTGAAGAAAGCTCCGAGGCCCTGCTTGGGAGTTCCAGGTGAGCAGATCCCCGAGACTGACTGCATCCAGGCACCCGAAGAGCCTCCCCAGCCCCTTCTCTTCCCAACACTGCCGATGCTGGTTTGCTCCTGTACAGTGGCCCCGCTTGCTGTTCGTGAACTGGTTCCCTGGAGCACACAGGCACTGCCGTAGCTTGAGGCTGATTCCATTATTTGACTATTGTAATACTATTATACATTTTTTGCTGTGTATGTTGTATTTATCTGTGTTCACGTTATATTCTGCAGCAACTGTATCTATAGAGCACAGGCAGCTTTATCCAAAAGAAGGGTGCGAAGGGAAAGGAAGTGGAGAAATTTTTGTTGCTTTGGGGTAATTTGGGGGCAAAATGTGAAATAAGTGCTAAGTGATGCCTAATAAATGACATAGTACTTTTGTGTAAACTCCTCAGCTATGTTATTTCCCAACTTTGTGCCTTCTTGCTCCCAGTCTTGAGCCCTTTTTTGTATATGAACCTTAAGGAATGCACTGCTAACATAGTTTATCACACCTTGACACTTTAACTTGCAAAGGTTGTAAAGAGCATGAAAATACCGCAGGTGCCAGAACACACCTGCAGAGTATCAGCTTTTACTGCCACTGTCACTCGAGCCACGGGTGTGAGCTGGGCCGTGGCTGCTGCTCAGCCACTCGCTGGCTCTGAGCAGCTGCCTGCTTCCCCACAGCTTCCCAAGCGAGCAGAAGTTGCACTAAATCCACGTGAAGGTATTCAGCTGACGCCTGTCTGCCCCAGCAGTGCTGTCCTGCGCAGGGACAGGTGTCCCAGCTCCACCCAGTGCAGCCTGCCCTGCTCAGCCAAAGCTCTGCTCCGTGTCCTGCACTCCTGAAGGACCCCCACGCTCACCTGAGCTGTGTTCAGAGCAACTGCTGAGTAGGAAATGGAAATCAATGCAGGGATGAATTCTCACTGTGGATGTGAGGGGAAAATTGACTCTGGGAGTGAGTTTGGTTTTTGAAGGGTTTTTGTCAGAGTTGCCTTTCAGGGTCAGGATGTACGTGTAAAGAGCACCATGGATACCTTGAATTTTCTCTTACTGTAAGTTTCAAACATCCCCATCAGCAATTGTTCTATTGTCTGTGTAATTCCTTTCTTTCTCTAATGGATTAAGTATTATGATCCTTTCTTCAAGTTCTCTGTCTCAAAGAAAGGCAGTCAGAGATGCTTCCTAGCAGCCATAAAGTCCTTCTGGGAATGCTTACTGCTGTCACCAAAAGGCTTTCAGATCAAGGATTCAGCAAAGGATGAGTAGGAAAGTTGAATCAACAAAATGGGACTTTGGTTTGATTTGGGCTTTGGAAGGATGTACAGAATGCAATCCTGTAATGACAAGTAGAATTGTTTATTTCCCACTAAAATGAACAAACCATCTAGATATAATACAGCAGGAAAGCTGTAACATGCTTACTGTTCTTCTGCTGTGTCAGTCTCTTCTTAATTGCAGCAGTTCATTCACATTTCTCTGTTGTGACCAGAGCAATGTGAGCAGAAGGGACATAACCAATGTAACAGCCATCTCAAAAAAATCATCAAAATAAATATCAGTACATGGAGCTGGCTAGCTATCAGTGAAACATAAAACAATCACTGCTTAATCAGTCAGAGCCAGACTCTGACTGATACAGTACAGCCCAAAAGCCAGGAAAAACTAACCCTGGTTGCAAGTACCATGGACTGCTTTTTATTTTCAGTTTAACATCAGAAGCTCATAGCAGCTGGGGTTTGTGGTGTACGACAAAAATCACCTAAACCACAACCTACACATTTTAAAAATTCATTCAAGTAACTACAAACACTTGTTCAAATATGTGCCAGGCACGCTACTGCCATTAATGTTTCATTCCTGCTTAAAAATATTCTAATTTCTAAAGAAGCAGCTGCTGTGGTCAGGCAGAAGAAATGCAGCCTAGCAGTGGCTCACCAGCCCTCAGATTTGTAGCCACTCGACTGCCAAAGCCTGCCGAAACACGGCCCCTCTTGAACCTGTCCAAACCTGGGTTCACTCTGTCACTTGAGCAGCAGCACCGTGAGAAAGAGGGTGACATTTACGGGTGGCCCCGCACCTGCTGCAGGGTGCCTTGAAAGCAATGGCCTGGCGAGGCAAAAGCCATCAACGTCTTGTTAACACATCACTCTGGGATTTTCTTAAGCCAAGCCTTGCAGCAAAGGGACCAGCAACAACTCAGCAAGGCCGGCCCTGTTCCTGGCCCTTTTCTGTCATGGCACTTCAGTGTTAAGCGTTGGGGTAAAGAACTAAGAAAACATCTATTTTGTAACCAAATGATGCAATTTTTGTATGCTTTTAGGCAGCACCTGCCACTGGATAGTGATGCTTTATGTCCATGATTCTCTAATTGCTATAGAATTATTTTAAGAAGAAAATAAAAAAAGCATTCAGATGTGCCAAAAATGTGAGGTTAACTGAAATGTAGTTAGCTCTGAAAGTTCCTTTGTAACCTGACTAATGTTACAATAGATTTCAAGAACTGTGGGTACAATGCAGTAGATTTTACCTCCAGAAAGTTTTAATATAAAGTGAAGAAAGATGCTTACCCTTTAAAAATGGCAATGCAGACTGGTGTGAACTGATGTATTTTATTATTAGATTCTCATTGTGATGTAAGTTTAAATAAATTGTTGGGTTATGGAAGATTGTAACACCTCGTGATGCAGATTATTTCTCTGTGTGTTTGAGGTATTGAGTCCAACCTTCAGTGTCCATGAGGAAATGTGTCACAGGAAATGATGGGCAAACTACAGGCTTTCCTCTTGGACAAAGCCAGAGAACAGCTGTAGTGAAAGGTGGTATGTACACTAGTTACAAATTTCTATGGCATCATGGCCTAATATTTTAGGAGTCTTATATGCACAGGGAAATTAAGCCACATAGTTTTTAATCCTGGGGGTTTTATTTAATTAAAAACTTTATTTGCTACATTTTTTAAACTGTTTGAGAAAGGCCTGCAGCAAGAACACACTCATTAATTAATGTTAGAATAAATGAAGAAATAGTGGGAATGGAGCTGGAGGAGGTAAGGCTAAGGAAATGGAAGTCACACAGCCAACCGTGGATGGAAGAGATCCTGTGATGTCCTGACACACAAACACTCCAAATCTGCTGCCACACTGCTGTAGCTGATTATTTATTATTAGTGACCCAGCAGTAACAGACTTCTGCTATTCATTGCATTCCAGCCTTAACATAGAATAAAATGAAGCTCCCACCTAGTCCTCTGCCTTCCCTCACCCATGCCCCTGTGCAACACTCACATATTGCTAATTATGCTTCAAACTACGGCCCTTAAGAGTTGCCTTTGCAGTTCCACGCAAAACTGGTGACAGCAGTTAGCCAATAAAAACACTCAACCTTAATGAGCATCATTAAGTCTGAACTATGAAGGTTAATTACATAATTGTAGCAGATGGTAGCATTTTCACCTAAAGCAAACCCAGCTGAGCCCACTAAAAAAGCTAGCAGGGAAGTGTTCAAAAATGTCTGGGTAGCGGCTGCTTTGGTTTGCTCAAGTTTATTTGTATTGCTCTGGTTGTGGCTGTGCAGCTTGGGGGTTTCTGAGGAGGCACTCAAGGAACTGCAGCCTGAGGATACAACGCTCCTGTTTGTGCTGTTGCTTGCACTGCCCCAGGTACCGCTTATCTGCCGTTGGTACGAGGCAAACAAGGAAACAGTCTAGCCCATGTTCCATTATCTCTGTGTTTTCCAGTCGGCACGGAATAGCTGGATGGAGCTGCTGGTTGCACCGTGCTTGGCTGTGGGGTTTGCATTCTTCCTTGGGGTCCTGTCACTTCTGGTCCTTGTGACCTCTTCTAGGAGTAACCTCCCAGTCTCTACTCCAGCTTACAGCAGGCAGCCCTGAGGTTCAGCGGGCTGGGCTCAGCTTTGCCGAGCCCAAGGTAGTCCCGATGCCTTGGTTTAAGGCCCAGAGAGGTGTTACACTGGGTGGCCGGTCCGGTGTCGTTCTGTGTGCGCGCGGAGCCAGGATGTTTTCCAGATGTGTTCCAGATGTGTTCCAGGATGGGCCCCGCCGCTTTCGAGGACAGCGGAGTGAACGGGGTCGGCCAGCAGGTGGCGCGGCAGGGCGGCCCGTCCGGAACGGCATGGAACGGCATGGCATGGCATGGAATGGCATGGCATGGCATGGAATGGAACGGCATGGAATGGAATGGCATGGCTTGGAATGGCATGGCATGGCATGGAATGGAACGGCATGGCATGGAATGGAATGGAACGGCATGGCATGGAATGGAATGGAACGGCATGGAATGGAACGGCATGGCATGGCATGGAACGGCATGGCATGGCATGGAACGGCATGGCATGGAATGGAACGGCATGGCATGGAACGGCATGGCATGGCATGGAACGGCATGGCATGGCATGGAACGGCATGGCATGGCATGGAACGGCATGGCATGGAATGGAACGGCATGGCATGGAACGGCATGGCATGGCATGGAACGGCATGGCATGGCATGGAACGGCATGGCATGGAATGGCATGGAACGGCATGGCATGGAACGGCATGGCATGGAACGGCATGGAATGGAATGGAATGGAATATTTCAGTGGAAAGGGACCCACAACAGCTCTTTGGTCCAACTGCCTGAGCAAGTCAGGGCTGACGGAGTCATAGCCCGTTGTTGAGGGCGCTGTCCAAATGCCTCAAGCGCTGCCAGGCCTGGGGTATGACTCCTCTCCAGGAAGCCTTTTGTAGGCTTTCCACAAAGAAATGCTCCTTCATGTCCTGTGTAAACCTCCCTGGTGCAGCACTGAATCCTTCCCATGCCTGCTGTCTGGATCCTGGGGAGAAAAGCTCAGCGCTTCCCTCTCCATGTCTCCTCCTCGGAGGAAGTGCAGAGTGCAAGGAGGTCACCCCTCAGTCTCCCTTCCTCCAAACTAGACAAGTGCAGAGTCCTCAGCTGCTCATTACAGGAGCAGAGGTACATGTGATTTTCTGGGAAGTTTTAAATAATAACTTCCCAGGATCCTGAGCCATCAACCTCTTAGTGTTGTTCACCTGTGATAACAGGAGTCCCTGCTGTCCCCACAACATGGCATGGAATCACTGTGGCTTTACCCCAGGAAAGTACATGAACTGGCAGCCAGAAGGGTGACCCTGCTGAGCCCCAAGAGACCATGTGAGACCTAAGGGTGCCCAACACTTCATCAGCACCATCCCTGGCAGCAGGACAAGGGCTCCATGTGCTGGCATATGGGACAGCTTGTGCCTCTTCACTGTGGCAGCCTCAGGACACTGGTCTGACGTCAGTGTCACACTGCTGCTGTTGATTATTTCCATGCTAGCACCTTATGGAATAACAACTGATTCTGCTGTTTCTACCCCAATTCTGCTGCTGTTTGCTCACACACACCGAGGCAAAAGCACTGCATGCTTGCAGAGTTCATTACCCAGCAGGGTCTCCAAGCTGTCAGGCGCAGCCCCCCACAGCCTGTGATACCTCTTGTCTGTGAAGAAAGCACAGCTGCTCCTCCGAGCACCTTCACCCTCTGAGAGCCCTGCAGGCAGCAAGAAACTCCTCAGGCATGGAACGGAGCACACGGGCAGTACAAGCAGTCCCTGTTAGTATGAGGAGCTCACACTTATCCCGTGATGCAGGGGGCACCCCGCAGTCTCACAAGCAGGAGGAACAGAGCTTGCTGCGAGACTTGCACAGCTTTGCATCTTGTTCCTCTGTGATCTTTTGACCTTCTGCTTTCCCAGGGCTTCTGAGCTTTCAAAGTACAGTGATGCTCGAGGTAGTCTAGGGATGACAGTGCCTTCTCTGACTTGTCTCTGAGGTTTGTCCCCATGGCACAGGGATCACTCCTTTTCTTCAAAAATAATCTTTTACAAGGTTGTGTCTTATCTGGGGAGGAACAGTGCACATCCTACCTCTGAGGTGTAGGAGGGAGGAAAGCAGGTAAATGAGTGTTCAGGGGATAGCTCAAAACTGACAGGGAATCAGGGCATTTTCAGTGGTCCAGCCCTCCAGCTGATCTTGCACCAGCAGCATTTAACCAGCTCCTCTGCTGGAGGAAGGGGGGATGTTTGGAGTGATGGTGTTTGTCTTCTCAAGTCACTGTCACATGTGATGGAGTCCTGGTCCCCTGGAGATGGCTGAGCACCCTCCCCCCAACCATGGGAAGCAGTGAATTCATTCCTTGTTTTGCTTTGCTTGCATGCACACCTTTTACTTTCCTGATAAAACTTATTCCAAGAGTTTTTTCGCTTTTACCCTTCTAGTTCTTTCCCCAGTCCTGCTGACAGAGGAGCGAGGGAGTGGATGTGAGGGGTTTGACTGCTGGCTGGGGTTAAACCTCGACAGGCAAAAGCCTCAGCCCTCCTTGGACACTTCTTGCAGAGCAAGGTTACAGGAACCAAATACCACAAGGTAATTTAGGTGGGAACTTTGCAGCACATGAGATAATATCAGGCTTTCACCGAACATGTGATAAGAGCAGGCACAACAGGCAGTTCTTATAAAGCAGCTTACACTTCCTTAATTACACACCAGCATATTTTGCATCTCTTAACCTGCCCTAGTTTCTCCTGGTAAAGCACTCATTGAACTGTTGGGGGTGGGGGGTGGTTAATATTTTTCTTATTTATTATGTTGAGATAAACACCAAAGTGTGATTTATGGCACCAAGACAGGCTAAGTTGGTGACACCAATAAATAAATGAGGCTCTTATATAGCAATGAAACAATTTTCATTTCACCTCAGTAATGCTGGTTTTAAAAAAGTCTTTGCCTTCAGGTATATCATTCATATAGAATCCTCTCATCTGGTTTCATTCCCAATAATTATATAAGTGTGTGTATGTATATATATGTACACACACATATTTCTACAAAGTTATACATTCACCTTCAGATTTATTTATTCTTAGGGGCTATTCCAAGCAGCATGTTGACTGACATACAAATAACTCCAGTCTCAAAGTGCTCATAACTCATAAATCAATTGCTCTGCAAATTAATGAATGTTCTGAGCCTCTCACAGACCTGTGTTAAACTTCCAGTTTGAACTAAACCTCTGCTCTGAGATGGACTAAAGATAGGTGAGCATTGATCTCAGTTTCATTTTTTGAGGCTTTATTTCACATATTCTGTCTTAGCTGTGACAATCAGATAAAACACTGCAGCTTATTGAGAAGAAACCGAAACTTCAGATTTGCTGATCTTGTTTGTAACTGAACAGCCCTTAGCTCATTCATTATCATAGAGCCCTTTATCTGTTCCAATTTTTCACATGAGGAGATGAGTTAAGAGGGTTTGCTTGATACAACAGCTAAAGTGGGCATCCAGTGTATTAAAATTCAGAACTCGCTCCTAAAATCCATACACAAAATATGCATTTTTGTCCCTGGCAGAGTCAGAGGCTGGGAAAGCAGTCAGTGAATCTGCATTGCTGAAAAGGGAGAGTTATCATTTCCTCATTGAAAGTCTGGGTCAGGGGCTTTTCTGCCTGTTTTAAGACAGCAGGAATCAGACAGCTGTCAGGTTGTCTGTTTTTTTCTTATTTTTCTGGGTTGCATGTATATATTTATTACCAGCACTTCCCAGGGATGGTATTTCATTTCCTCTAGAGTTAGAAGGTGTGTAGGAAACAGAGTGTCAGTGCTGGGGAAAAAAAAAAAAAAAAAGAAAAAAAAGAAGAAGGAAAAAAAAAAGCCTCAGAATTAAGGTAATAAAAAAATCTCCCTGCAGATCTGTTTTCCTCAATCCAACCTGAAATGTCTGCAAGACACCAGATAGCTCATTTTACACCAAACATTCCACACTGCACAGTTTAGTGACAGGCAGGAAATTAAAGACCCTTTTCCAATCATTGTGTATATTTATGAGCAAGTTAACTTCCAGGTAGCAGCTAAATTCTTGTATTCCCTAACACCTATGTAAATGCTTGTGCTTAATGTTTCAATAGCAAACTACATTGCAGTGAAAAACCACAAACCACACCAAAATTTCCTCACTTTAACACACAGAATTTCCACAATTGCATGTAGTCTACAGAAACAGAGAAGTTCTGTAGCCTTGCTAATGCACTCTGAACTTCCTTTAAAGGATGAGAAATGAACACGTAGCAAAATTATGAGTAAGTTTTCCAAATACAGATATTTCAGAAAGGAAACATGATATGGGAAAGGGCATCCACATGAGAACTTCAGCTTTTTAATGTAAGATTCTGGATTAAAATGAACAATAAATATACAACAGGTTTTACATGTTTAGGAGCAGTGGGGGAATGGAGGGTGAAAAGATGCAGTTGCTGTCCTTACAGAACAAGTTTGTGAGTAAACCTCATGCCCAAGAAGCTGAGCATTCAGTCGTTCCTTGGTTTGTGAATGGTTACTTCAAAAGAGACTTTTGCCAAAGCTAAACTCCAGACACAAAGAAACTTCAGCTTCCAAGACAGATATTGTGCCCAAATCCTCTTCCTAGACTAGAGCTTTTTTGGTTCATCCTAGGTCGCAGTAACTGATCTATAATTACATGGCACTTTATCACAAAGCAGAGGGGAGGAAGTGGAAAATAAACCATTGTGAATTCTTGCTGGAAAGGCCAGGGTTGTGAGCAGTAGGTGGGAGACCTCACCACCACCACTGGCGGTGGGCTTCCCTCTGGCTGCAGAGTGTCAGGAGAGACTCCACAGCCCTTGGCGGAGGTGTGACATGGTCTGACTCTGCTCATACCTTTGTGTACTGAGAATGAGCCTGTGGGTGCCCAGTGACATCCTGGCCTGTGTCAGGAGCAGTGTGACCAACAGGACCAGGGCACTGATTGTCCTCCTGTGCTGGCGCCTCAAGGCTGTGTCCAGCTCTGGGTCCCAGGTTCAGGAAGGACATTGAGGAGCAGGAGCGAGTTAAGGGAATGGAGGTGGGGATGGGTCTGGAGCCCCAGGAGCGGCTGAGGGAGCTGGGAAAGGGGCTCAGAGCTGGGAAAGGGAACCTTGTGGCTCGGGACAAGTCCCTGACAGGAGGGGACAGCCAGGGGATAGGGCTCTGCTCCCAGGGAACAGGGAATGGCCTCAACCTCCACCACGGGAGGCTGTATGTCATGAGGAATTTCTTCACAGAAAGACTAGATATTGGAATGGGCTGTCCCTGGAGGTGGTTAAGGGAAGACCGGACATGTCATTCAGTGCTCTGGTCTAATATGGTGGTGTTCGGTCCTAGGCTGGACTCAATGATCTCAGAAGTATCTTCCACCCTAACTGATCGTGTGATTAAACATCAGCCTGTTGCACCAGGTGAGGAAAAGTTTCCAGCGAAATAAAGTTATTGAAGCAATCACTAGAGTCCAGGCACAGGAAAGAAGCCATTTCCCAAACCGCTCCGCTGCTTCATTGAGACAGCACTTCAGTCAGAGCGAGGGGAAATGAAAGCGAACTTGAGCAGCCCGTTTTATTTAACGACACACGGCATTCGCGTGGCTCCCGCAGCCCCGCGGGGCGCGAACCGCGAGGCCCGACACCGGCTGCCCGTGAGGGAGTCACAGCGCCGCGGGGCCTGCGCCCGCCGCCCGCTCCCCGCTGCCCAGGCGCGGCCATTGCCGGCAAACCCGAGCGCTGAGGGCCCGGGGCCCGCCGGGAGCTGTAGGCGCGGCCGGACTGCGGCTCCCGGCGCGCCCCGCGCCGGGCGGGGGCAGCGCTGCGGCAGCGGCGGGGCGGGCGCGGAGCCGCCCCGGCCCCTTTGTGTGCGCGGCCGCGGCTCCGGCGCCGCCGCCATCTTGTGCCGCCCGGGCCCGTGTCCGCCGGGGCTCCGCGGGGCAGCGCCGGGGCCGCGCTCCCGCACGGAGGGGCCGAGCGGAGCCTCCCCGCGCTCCCCCGCCCGGGGCACGTCCCGCGGTTGCCGCTCGGCGCCGTCCGCTCGGCGCCTCGCCAGCGGAGCGCGGCCGCCCCGCCCCGTCTCCCCGCCCCAGCCCGAGCGCCGATGCCGCCGCTGGAGCGGCCCCTGCCCGGGCCGCGGGCGTAGCGGCGGGCGCGGCCAGCGCCGCTCCCCGGGAGGCGGGCGCCCGGCGGGCGAGGAGCATCAGGAGAGCGAGGCCCGGCCCCGCGGAGCCGCCGCCGCCGCTGCCCGCCCCATCAGGCGAGCGGCAGGAGACCCGCCCCGGCCGGCAGCGAGCCGGGCCGCCGCTGCAGCGCCATGAAGATCAAGGATGCCAAGAAGCCGTGTAAGGCCGGGCCGGGGGAGGGGGCGCGGGGCTGCGCGGCGGGCGGTGGCCATCCATGGATCCGGGAGATGCCCGCAGAGACGCGTCTCGCTCCTGTGCGTCCCTCTGAGGGAGGTGTCGGGGTTCAGGTGACCCACAGTGCTGGCGTCGGACGGACTAGAATAGAAAGTGATATAATCAGTTTCTTGGGGATGGGCGCTGTGTTTGATGAAGATGGCACTTAACCACTGTGCTGAACATCTGCGCAGGTGGCTGCAGTTGCTACAGTTTTGTTTTTTAAGGGCTAATCAACTTCTAGATATTTTTAGAATATTTACTAATATTTGGAGGGAAGTCTTTCATTAAAATACGCTGAATGCTCCCCTTTAATAATCACAGCCGTAATATTTCTTGCTGTGTGTTATTCTGGAGTGCCATGTTTGTTTTGGAGAGCGCAAACCTGGTTCAGGCTTAGGCAAATATAAACAAAATGTTTTAAGATTACAGCTGCTTCTTGGGAAGACATATTTGGGTTGACTATGGTTAATCTACATGCAATTGATGTGCTTTTAGTGCAAGAGATGCGCAGCTGTGCAAGGCAACACACCTGTCAAGCTCATACAGGTGTGCCTTAGCTGAAAGGGATGCAGGTATTGCTCCACTGAGTTTAGCATCTTTTTCTTTGTCATCATACTTAAAGACTTTATTTCAGAGTGGGTTACTTTGTAGAAAAAAATGGCTAGTCCCAAATTTCTAGGCTTCGTGTTGTTCATACGGCGTAACTGGCTAATGAACAGCATGTAACTAAGGTAGGATATTGGAAGTCGATGTTTCAAATTTATGTTTTGAGCAGCCCAAAGAGAAGAACATCACCAAACATCTAACACAGGAAGTATTAGCATAGCTCTAGAAATAGCTGTAAAGGCTTTGAAAGTACGTTGTTTTCTGTGGTCTGTTGGGGAAACCCTAAATATGCATCTTGTAGCACACAATTAACCATCACCTCTTGTTAGTGCCAGTGTGTGGAAATTGCTGAATTTACTGTAATGGTGTTTATGGACAGCAGAGTTCAGGCAGAATTCTTTTCCCCTGGTATAATTAAGAAATCTCATCAAGACAGCAGTAGCTGGCTGTAAAATGTTATAGTGGTTTGATAATTGAAATGGGGAGACTATGGCTGCTCCTATTGTAGAAACCTGCTGATTTCAGGACTGTTTCTGCTGGACCTCAAAGCCTTGTTTTCTGTAGTATCCGATTTAAGCCTCATGGTTAAATAACATTGCAAATGTTATCAAGAAGTTTTAACTGCTCCAGTATGCTGCAGTTGTAGTTATGCTCTTCCAGTTCTTGAATTTGAACTTTGATGTTGGTTTCATGATGGGAATTAGAAACAGTTGGAACTTCATAAGCAGGATGGGAGGGATACAGCGTCAAGCTACGTTGTTTATTTCTTCCTGACTCTTGAACACACTTTGGAGCTGGTGGCTTTTTAAGAGATAATAGCACAGAGTTTCTTAGGCAGTGAACTTTAGACTCAATATGCAGATTTCTGCTTATGGTTAATCACACTGAATGTGTGATTAACCATGAGCAGAAATGAGAGAGCAGCTGAATGATTGAAGGGGACCAGATCCACAGAAGCCCTGAAGACTGAAATTGATGTTCAGGGTCTCTGGTACCCAAATACTGCTGTCAGTTTGGCTTAAATGCTCACATGGACATGAAAGCTGAGTTGGGCTCACAATACCACTTTTAGACTGTTTACAAATCATTTGGCTAAGACACTTGTAGACACTTTTCAACACAGTTGCTGAGTGTACATTCCTTAGACCAAGTGAGTACCTAATCATCTGTGACGTAGCCAAATGTGCTTCTAGGGAAAAATGGATAATTGTTACTTAACTTAAGAACCTGCAAAGTAGAATTGAGTAAATTGCTTTAGTCTGTCTGTACTTTTATCTGTGATGTTTAGCATCAGGAAGGAAGGCCTGATTGCAGAGACTGGCATGAGAGAGATGAGGGTAAAATGGAGACACCAAAGCAGTTCAGAGTTCCTGATGTAGGTACACTGCCTAGACATGCTTGTGTGGTCCTGCCTTCCAGATCTTCACCTGACTAGTGCTATCACTAATTTGACGGAGTAAAAACTGAGAAGCGTAGCAGAATTTATGGAACATGGCTTCTGAGATTGCTGTCTTGAAGGAGGCTAGTAAAGGGCCATTTAAAACTCATGCTGGTGATGAGAAGAGTCGAGCATTTTAAAGGAAGATAATAGAAATTCAAATCAGCAAAACTTTCTACTAAGTAGCAGTAGAAGCTGGAGAGGTTGTGGAATCTCTGTTCTTGGAGAATTCTTGAGAACTTTCTGAGGCGTCAGAGTGTTGACTGGACAAAGCTGTAGCTGACCTCATCTAGTGTTGGCAGTTTTCCTGCTGGTGTAACTGAGAGGTCAGACCAGATGACCTCCAGAGGAACCTTCCAGGCAGCAGTTGCGTGATAGCTCTTCTGAGGAAATGCCCATGGGGAAGAATGGCTGGCAATTTCCAAGGAAATTTGCAAAGGTTGTTTGTGGGTTGAGATGATAAATTTGAGAGCAGCAAGTGTTGCAGAACTGCTGCTATGTGGGATCTGCCCAAGGGGAAGAGAGCAGGAATTCATTCAGAGAGAGCTGTGCATGTTGGCGGGGGAAGGCGAGAGCACTGTGCCAACATGCTGTGCTCTCCAGGGGAACTGGAGCCCTTCCCCTTGGCTCCGGAGTGCAGCCCCGTGCTGAAGGAAAAGCAGAAACTTGGAGGGTTTGATACACCGTGTATGTTACTTTTTGCAGTTTGTTCCTTTTGATTGTTTGTTGAAAAGAGCTTGAGAACAAATGCCTGCATTTCCCTTGAGGAGAGTTGAGACACACTAATATATGAATGTACATTGCAGAGATTTGTAAAATCCTGCATCAGTATAAAGGAAAGATAAAAATTTCAAGTTTACTATCTCCAGTGTGGTTCTATGGACGCATGTAATTGTTGAGGACACATGGAGGATTAGTATAGTAAAATTGATGAGAAATCCATGTAGATGGAGAATCCATGATGGAGAATCCCTTATAAATAGATGGGTTGTTTTTGTTTTGTTTTGTTTTCCTATGGAATTTGCTGCAAAGTTTTTTTTGTATCCTAGCATTTTCTTATTAGTCCTTGAAAGCTGGTTATTAGCCCATAGCAGATGTTACAGGCTCTTGACTGCAGTTGAAAAATGTATTTCTTAAAATGGATTAATACTGCCGGGTTCAGGGTACACTAAAGGAGTTATACACAGTGCACCTTTAAGTGTTAAATTATGCCTTTGCATTCTGTATCTCACCATAATAACACCTATCCCCAAAGAGACCGCAGCTGAAATGTCAACAAAATTACCAGAATGAGCAAGGAGGGAGAAGTGGAAAGCAGCGATATTTTCTTGTATTAAGCTTCATGTGGTACCCACTTGTAGAAGTGATAAAGCCCATGAAGAGCAGTTACAGTAATTGCCCATTACCACCTGTCCTCCCACTGTGAACGGGGCTGTTCTGGAGCGTGATTAAAGGTGGCTGAGTGGGAGTTTGCAGAGCGTGATGGAGTTTTCCCACAAGGAAAATGGGAGGATGTGCCAGGGCGTGTCAGATACATTTAATTTGCATGTTAATTCTGTCCAGCCCAAATGTATTTTGAGCTGGACTTGAGGTATTTGAACCAAAAGCCTGTTACACAATTTGTTAAGGAGAGAAAGTCTCCAGCCCTTCAAGGACTAAGGACTAAGGTGCAGTTTTGCTCTGTAGATGCTCATAGGCCATTTAGATTGGTGTTCATGGACACAGCAAAGGCATTTTGCTGCCCAGCCCTCAGGTTAATCCCATTTAATTTAGCAGTTCAGCAAGCTTTGGTGCGTTTTCTCTTAACTTGTCCCATTGCTCACATTAGCTGCCTTAGCCCCGCAGCTGATTTAGCTGTTAAAATTTGCCATCAGGTTTTACTTTGCTGCGTGCTGATGTTTTAGGGAAATGCTGGAAGTATAAGAATGGATACACATGCACAGAAGAAAATGCATTTGGAGAAACTTCACAATGCATTTAGTTTATGTGTTTATAAACACTGTGTAACAGTTCAATATAACTTTTAAATAGTTGTTTGCCTTGTCAGTATTCAGATAAGAATGGGATCAAGGTTACTTTTGTTATCAAAGGCTACATGCTGAGCTGAATTAGATAAGTTTTGGGCATCAGAACTGATGATACTGCCTGCTTTCATAAAGAACTGTTGCAGTGCTGGCAGAAGTAAGGTCAAATTATCATAGATTTCATGATCATTTTCCTTTCCTGTATTTTAAGGCCGTGTAGCACCTTGAACTTTGGCACCCTTTGGCAGTGGTTCCCCAAGCCATGTTTGTACTTGGAGTGCAACAGTCTTATTTCTTAATAATGCATAAGCTTTCTTACAGAGATGACACAAAATGTGGTAGGCTGTCACTGACAGCTGGATTTTTTTTTTTCTCCCCATGGTGCCGAGCTACTGGCTTGAATTAGGAGTTAGCTACTCTTCTTTGAAAGTTGATTCTTGTTAATTTATACAGGATTGACCCAGAGTGTTACTTTATCTTATTGGGAAAATGAAGTATTTCAAAGGTGTTTGTGTTTCAAATATGTCATTACATTCATAGGAAAGAGGTTGACAAGATTCTGTTTCTCAGTTTTTAAAAGTGAAATACAAATAGAACATTAAACTGAGAAATTTTAGGCTTGACTGAATAAGGGGGGAGTATTTAAGTCTTTGAGTGTGTAGTTCCTGCAGCTTTGGATCCAGAATGGATGTACAAAATCAGAATAGCAAGTGTATGGTCTGGGTAGGAAGCTTCAAAGGTCCCCTGAAGATCCCGTGGAAAAGGCAAACACTTCAACCTTTGTGCTTGCATTGACAAGCAAGACATATACTGTAATTATTTCATTTGGGACATATGACCTTCTATGATAAGATGTAAGTAACCTTAAGACTGCTGCCAGTGACTGTGTGCAGCACAAACTTGAGAAGTGCAGACACAAGAGAAGGAGGCTTCCTGGTACCTCTTCCTTGTACCTGTCTACAGATACCCTGTATCTCTAAAGGCTTAAATAACAAGCAACAGCCACACCAGCATGGGTTTTCTTACTCATCAGAACTGCTCCATCATTACGTGACCACAGCACACTTCCTTTGCAGGAATTGTGCTTCCCTTTCCGAATTGAAGGAAGCAGTTCTAGGGAATCCTTTCAAAGATTTTTTTTTTTTTTTAAATTCTGAGCAGGTTGCCCCTCAGAGCTGGCTTCACATCATGAACTGAGCAATCTGTTGCTTTATTGCAAGGGTTCCTGGTTGCTGTGTCTAGGTAGGGGCCACTGTGGCTCCTGGCAGAGCAGGGGAGTGAAAGAAAATCTGGATTTGTAGTTAAGAGGTTGTGTATTATGGTACTCCGCTTGGTGTCCTGAAGAGAGTTAAATTTGGTGTGAAGTATCACATTAAACATCATATGGGTTTTGACTTCCCAGTTAGTGTTCTGCTTCTGTAGAAGATCTGTATTTTGTGTATTCTTAAATAGAGACTTTCCTAAAAGCAGAATGTGTGTTTTTGAAAGAGTTTTATGTAGCCTATGCAAGGCAGTTGGGCTTGTTAAATAAAACGCTGGATTCTTACTTTTCCTTTTTTCAAATTGTTGCTGACCATTGCAGAGAGGAGCTGAGCTTTGAAAAGTCGGGCCCTGGATTTGTTCTGTGAATAGCATTTAAATTCTCAGCAAGGAATATTTCTGAGCTGTGCATCACTTTTTGTGGAATATTCCTGGGAATAACAGTCAAGAGGAAGAGCTGAAAAAAAATCTTTTAATGAGCTAATCCCCACAGAGCTGTGGAAAGAAGTCCACTTTTAGTGCAGGGGAATTGACTCTCCTTATGGACTGAAGCTGTGGAATAATGGTTACAGTTGTGCAAGCCTTCAAACCTAGTATCTGCAGACCTGTAAGCTTGAAAAAAAAAAGGTGGTGTAATAGACACTGCCCTCATCCAGACATCTTTCTGTAACTGTGACTGCTGAAAGGATCAAGCTAATGTCTGGGGATACTTTTTTCCTAAAGGTTTTGCTGCTGACATTCTGCTCCTAAATCTCTCAGAGAAGCGTGACCCATGAATACAAATATAAAAATAAGTTTTATAGACTCATTTATGTATACCTAAATCTAGGTATGATGGATCCTGAGCCAGGATCTATGTTAAGCAAGCCTGTAGCAGTAAGAGGAAGGTTCATGAGGTTTCCACATTGTGTCCAGTAAGGTTACATTCAAATTTGGAAGAACCGGTGTATTTCAATTATTTAAAGACAGCTCAGTCATGGATAAATCTTGTATCCTTGCAGTCCCATCTGATTGTTCCCTTGCCATTTGTGTGTATGTGGATCCCTCTCTCTGTTTGGAAAACAAAATGGCTTTCATTTTCCTGGCTGCACCTGTAATAAAATCCATGTAAATCAATCAAGGGTGGCTTGCATGCACAAAAATCCTTGTGTAACACCTTCTTGCTGGTATGAGGACTAAGTTAACAGTACGTGGGCCCAGTTGCTTGTCAGAACTCCTCTACCTTGCAAATGAAACTTGAGCAATGTACTTGCCAGCCAAATCTTGACAAATTTTCAACAGAAAAATGTAAAACTTCCTGGGGTTTGTCACAGAGGTGAAAACTGGCCTATTTCTTCAGTTTCAAAATCTGGCTGTAATGGCTGTTAAGATCACTCAGTTAACCCAGAAAACTGATTGTGTACAGCATGATCCCATTTTTCAGCATAAAATGTATTCTGATTTAAATTATGGAATAAACATACATTTCAGCTGTTCTTGTTTTTTACTTGGTGTACAAGATCCATAAACCTTAAGACTTACAGAGGCATGACTAATGCTGTATTTGCAAAAGCTTTTTGGATCATTTAACATGGGATGAAGTGGATCTTCTGACAAACAGGCATGACTTGCACCAAATCATCCTTAAACTCATCACATGAACTTTCAGCTGTTCCCCCTTCTTTCCTCTTTTGGAGGACAAGATCCCAGTTATTCGTTAGGTCTGCTGAATGGGAAGAATCCAGGTAGTGCTTGAGTTGGTGTGTCCTAGTTAAATTCTGTGTGGGGTGGATTGAATCCTACAGGCACGTTCTGGTTTGCTGGGGGAACCAACTGCCCTTCTTCAGTTTTGTTCTTTTGACATCATTCATGGCAAGAGGTTGAAACTTGGTGAGGTCACTTAATAAATCCTCAGCTCATTGTGGTTGAACAGTAAGATGACAAATTTTCTTATGTCCAGAGTCTCAGGGTGAAGAAGGCTGGCATCCAGTCACAAACTCCGTTTGTGTGTGTCTTTATGCTTAGTCTTACACTTAGCCCTCAGTTTTATGGAAAAGATGCCGGGTTTATAGATCTTCTTCATTTCCATTTCAAGTTAGACTTCACTCACAAAATTTATGTATTTAAATTTTGTTTTTCAAGGTAAGATAACCAACTAAAATTTTTCTGTTACTATCTGACAGTATTCTCTTGATGTCCATTTCTGAAAGTTGAGGCATCATCAAAGTTTCTTTTCTTAGCTTTAGCACTCAGTAAATGAACTGACATTCAGCCAGCCTTGCCTAAATATATTAAAATATTTTGGTGGGTTATTCTTCTCAAGGATAGATCCCTCTGGTAATGTAAATACAGTGTAATTGCATCTTGCTCATGATAAGCATATTAACATCTTTCTGGTTTTGTTCCTGAGTTTCATGCTTCTGTAAGATATAAATTATATCTGAAGAAATAAATTGGAACACCAAAAAAGGAAAAAAAAAAGTTTTAAATACTGTTTCTGGGAAGTGACTGTGAGAAAGCACTCAGTTGAAGGTGTTGTCTTTGCTGTAGGGTTTCTGAGTATCTCTTTCACAATTAGGAATATTTATTGATACAGGTGTATTTGAATTTTGGTCCTTTTAGGAAATCCCCTTAGGAACTGCAGTCATCCTGCATAAGGGATAAAGGCAAAGCACTTGTGGTTTAGTATTGTTATTTTGTAGTGCAGAAATTCCCCCTTCCTAGCCAAGGTACCAAAAAAAAGAAAAGAAACAAAAAATAGAACCTAAATTCAGTAATATTAATTTTCTCTTTGGCTTGCACTTTTTAGTAGGACATTTTGTTATCCCTTTAACTTCAAGAGATGGAAATTGGGCATCTTAACTGTGTCAGTTTTTAAATTGCATGCAAATAAATGAAAGCTTTCCTCTCAACATCTACATTATGTGAGGAGGGACTGTTAGAGGAGGAGTACCTGGCCTGTCCCTGTTGCCAGCTGTAATGTGTAACCTGCTTTCTTTAAGTATGCACTGCAGTGTTTGTGCTGAACTACGTCAGAGCTGTTATTTTAGAAGCGAAGGTTATTTTAATCCTTCGTTCTCAGTAAAAAGAAAAAAAAAGTGGTTGAATTTTGTTCATGAATTGGTCTGAAAGGTAGGGTATAGTTTGGGGAGTTTTTAGTTCAGTTTTCTGAGCACCTTACAGCATTTAAATGTGTAGAGTTGCTTATTTCTCCGTTTTTACCTGAGGCCAGAGAGGTATTTAAGGTCATGTAATTGAGATGAGCGCTAGTTCTTTTTTCCTGTCAGGTTTGGTGTTAATGTCTGTCTTGTTGAAAAATACAGCCTGGGTTCAGTCTTAAGCTCCGTGTATGGCTTTTGTTCTTCAACAGACCTAATGGCTCATTCTTGTATCTTCTCAGCTTTCCCATGGTTCGGCATGGACATTGGGGGAACCTTGGTCAAACTTGCCTATTTTGAACCTATTGACATCACTGCAGAGGAGGAGCAGGAGGAAGTGGAAAGCCTGAAGAGCATCCGCAAATACCTGACTTCCAACGTAGCCTACGGATCCACCGGCATTCGGGATGTCCACCTGGAGCTGAAAGACTTAACGATCTTTGCTCGAAGAGGAAACTTGCACTTTATTCGGTTCCCAACTCATGATTTGCCTACCTTTATCCAAATGGGAAGAAATAAAAACTTCTCAACACTACACACGGTGCTCTGTGCCACCGGCGGTGGCGCGTACAAGTTTGAGGAAGACTTTCGCACAGTAGGTAGCCTGCCTTGCCTCTGCCTGAAGCTGATGCTAAAAGCATTGCTGCTGATGGCTTAAAATAATCTGCATTTTGAAAAACTGTGGAAGGCTCTAATATTTTTCAGTAAGAATCATACTAAGTATGGTGGGAAGTTGGAGCCTTCCTGGAATCCTCAGCACCTGTTAATTGTGCTTCTGCTTTATGAGAGAACGGCAGCTTAAATGTCACGTGCGGAGCTATGGAAGAACTGTAGTGAGCCTTAAGCCCCACAGAATTACTGACCTGTGGTTTTCCTGTGATCTTTGGAGTGTTAATGAGGTAGCAAGGATAGTACAATGCCACTGAGCTTTTTATATGCTTATACCTTAGAAGTTACTATTTTGACTCGTAAGATTGGGGAGGAAACCCTCAAACCTTGAACAGATTTGCAGATGTGAGTTCCACCAAGATGTTCATTTTTCAATGGAGTAATGTCTTAGTATCTCAAAATTGATTTTTGAGCTTACCAAAGCACTTACTTATACTGCATCTCTCTTGTTGATTCAGGTCTGAGATCTGGATTTACACTCAGCTTAACTTGCTAGTTTATGTATTCAGAATTTAAATTCTTTGTTGGCTTTATAGTGGCATTGAAATTCCTGAATTAGTCACGTGAGGCAACTTCTCAAAAGTTGGGTAGTACGAATATAGTCATAAATTTGTAGCGCATTTGTGAAATGTTAGAACATGTTGCCACAGTCTTTTTTTCTTTCTTAACACAGATTGGAAACCTCCAGCTGCACAAACTGGATGAGCTTGACTGCCTTGTCAAAGGCTTACTGTACATAGACTCTGTCAGCTTCAATGGCCAGGCAGAGTGCTATTATTTTGAAAATGCCTCAGATCCCGAGAGATGCCAAAAGATGCCTTTTAACCTGGATGATCCGTACCCATTGCTGGTTGTTAACATTGGTTCAGGAGTCAGTATTTTATCAGTCCATTCCAAAGACAACTATAAAAGAGTAACTGGAACAAGGTAATTTAAAAACCTATGTTGGGGTTGTTACTCTATGGGGCAATGACATAAGAATCTTTCATGTGAGGAAATGCTGTTTAAAAGCAACTGGTTTTTTATGTCCTTAGTCTAGGTGGAGGGACCTTTCTTGGGTTATGCAGTTTGCTGACAGGCTGTGAAAGTTTTGAAGAAGCTCTGGAAATGGCATCCAAAGGAGACAGCACACACGCTGACAAGCTGGTTCGGGATATTTATGGAGGAGACTATGAAAGATTTGGTTTACCAGGATGGGCTGTAGCATCCAGGTAAGCAGGAGTCTCTTTGTCAGTTCTTTTGTTGGTTTAGGGAGCTTCAAAACCAAGACTTAAACTATTCATGCAGAGAACTGCTTTTTTGCAAGGTTTTATTGTAGTCAAATTATATTTTTATCCTAAAAGTATGTCTCCTCAGCTTTCCCAGAGGTTTAAAGCCACATGCAAGTGCAGGTGCCTGCTAGGTTGATATTGAAGAAACTTCCTGAAGTATTCATGCACAGCTTAATGTGAGTCAGAGGGAGCACGAGGTGGTGTCAGGAGCAGCAGGAACAGAGAGCAGGGGTGGTGTGGTGTAACCCAGCACGCAGCTAAACTCCACACAGCAACTCAGACACTCCCTCCAGTGAGATGGGGGAGAGAACTGGGAGGAAAGAAATAAAATTCGTGGGTTGAGATAAAGAGTGTTTAACAGGACAGAAATGGAACAGAACAGAATGGTCCCCTCCCAGCTCCCTGTGCTCCCCCATTGTGCTGAGTGGTGCAGTGGGGTGGGGTGAGGAGCAGAAAAGGCCTTGACTGTGTGCAGGCCCTGCTCAGCAATAACAAAAGCATCCCTGTGTTATCAACAGTTTCCAGCACATACCCGAAACACAGCTCCATAGTAGGTACAATGAAGAGAATTAACCATGCCAGCTAAAACCAGCACACAGCTACTAGGAAGGAAATTAACTTTGTCCCAGTCAAAGCCAGTACAAGAGAGGGGAAAAAGTACCAATTTCTTTTTGGTTTGCTAGAGTCTTTTAATAGAGCCATTGTCTACAGGGAAGGTCAGTGGGAGATGGCTTTTGTGTTGCTCTTACAGTGGAGCAATTCCTAATTTTTTTTTTGGAAACGTGGTTGTCACTACAGACACCTGATGTAATGTTTTAACTACTTTTCTCACTGGTGAGGGTTGCTGAACACAAGCAGTTTGCATCCTGAGAATAAATGTCATTGTCAATGCCAGAGGACTTCTGTCATAGCTGCACATACTGTTTCCATTGGGGAATATTACTGATGATATTACAGATTCACTACCCTTACAAAAGATAAGAAAAATAAACTCTGCAAGCGAAACTAATATGTACATAAGAGTGTTCATTAAATCTTTGCTGTTATTCCATAGTGAGTCATAATTCATGGCAACTTAATTGTTCTCCCTCTCCAGGCACCTGAGTCCAAGCCTCTTGAGAGCTCATGTGCTGAGAGGTTTTAATATGTGTGAACCTCACACTTTAGTCAGTATGTTTTAACTTGCTTTATGTTGGTGCTTTCTGTTCTCATTTGCTTTTTAAGATCCTTAAGGGCTTTAATGGCTTTTTGAGTTTTAGAGTAATCAGGATTCTTGCTCTCCAAACTGACTTAGATCTGGCACAGAATCCTTGGTGATAAAATATCACACGTAGCTATGGATTCTTTTCTTTCGTGCTGTGCATGGTAAGGGAAGTGCCCTTCTGATTCAGAACTCTTCATTTGTGCAACCTAAATTGCATTCTGTCAGCTGTTTTATTTTGTTTCAGAAGGTTGTGTTCCATCATAAAACCATTCAATTCATCTCTGGTTTTCTTCTACTTTGAGAATAGAAGAATGGATAGGTATTTGTGAGGCAGCAAGCATGAGAAGTGAAGGATTTACCAACCAAGCAGTGACTTAATTTACAGTGACTATGTTTGCAGAGTAGTCTTCTGTGAAGAATAAGACCGTTTTACTGTAGGTGGTTCTTCATGGAAGTCAACAATCTGAACAAAAATATTGTACCACAATTGACTGTTTCCTGTGAAGGAATAAATACAGATGTAGCATCAAATTGCTGTATTTAATACAGGCTTAAAAAAGAAAACCTGAGACATAGGTTCTATAACAGCATTAAAAAATCCATTCTGAAATTATTTCAAATGCACATGAATCACTTTGTAACTCATGGCCATTTCTCCTATTCTAGTTTTGGGAATATGATCTACAAAGAGAAGAGGGAGTCTGTCAGTAAAGAAGATCTTGCAAGAGCCATATTGGTTACCATCACCAATAACATTGGCTCTATTGCCCGGATGTGTGCAGTAAATGAGGTAAAACTTCTGACAAGGAAGTGATCTATCGACTGCTCTGGTATTTGTCTTCACATGAAATGACTGCTAAAATGGTGTATAATGTTAAACCTTTTAATACATTCTCAAATGAAATGAGGAAATTCATGTAGTAGCTTTGAGTTGAGCCTGCAGTCACCATTTTAGCAAGGGAGGTTCAAGTCCTTCATCACAACATCCTGTGCTTACCTGCAGGCTTTGGGCTCCATTCTTTAGCAAAGCTTCTCATCAGGTACCCTTCCCATTGGCAAAGATATCCTTGTCCTGCTTCTCCAGAGACAGTCAAAATACCCTGAAGCAATTCCCAGTACTTTAACCACAGAACAGTTAGGGTTGCAGAGCACCCCTGGAGATCATGTTGTCCAGCTCCCCTGCCAAGGCAGGGTCGCCTAGGGAATGCATCCAGCCCTGAAACATGGACTCACAGACAAACCATGGACTCTGCTTGGAGGTTTCGAAATACGTGACTTGAGCAACTGCATCATTTTAAGTTGCTGAAAGTCCTGCTTTGAGCAGTGCATAAAGATGGCCTCCAGCAGTTTCTCCAAGCTGAAATTATTCTCTGATCAAAGCCTTTTTTCTAGTTAAACATTGGTTTTAATTTTTTTTAGCTCTTGAGATTTAAAAAATGCTTTGACGCTTCTCATCGTGCTGGTTGATAACAGAGAAGGTTTCCTGCCATCTTCTGTTTTTCAAAGTTTAAAAAAGAACCAGAATGTTCAGTGTTAGTGTGGACAGCCAAGAAGCTGTGGAAGAATACTGAATTTAGGCATAGAAGACATGAGTGAGCAGCAGGGATTTCTTCCTTCATTATCAACAAACTTGGGATAAAACAGGGTTTAGTAACAGCTTTCTTGGAGGTAACTATGAATAACTGAATTTAGAGCTCTGGTTAAAATCTTTGGATGTGATTATCTCAGAAATACCAACAGCCCTGTTAGCTGCAGTAACCCTCCTTTTGCTTAGGAGCCAGATTAATTATATTTTCTGGGTTTAATATTGCAACTTCTCCCCCAGTTTCATTATCTTTCTCTCATATCTGTCTTGGAGAAGAAAGATAATTTTGTGTGTGTCAGATTAGTTTTGGCTTTTTGCTTTATGGCAAAGCTTAATAACAAAAGAGTTAAAATGAAGGTGAAGTTGAAAGTACAATCTACTTGTTTTAGGCAAATGTAAGCAATTTTTATTTAGGGTGGAAGTAAATGACAAATCAGAACTTGTAAACTGCACAAACTAGCTTTATTCCAAGGGGGTTTTGGTCTAATTCCAGCTATGTCACAGAATTACAAACCATAAGAAATAGCTAATAGGGATGCACAAACTGGTACCTTGAACTGATGTATAAAGATGGAGTAAATACAATTATTTTGACTTCCTGCAGTAGAGCAGAATTATGTTTTTGTGCCTTAACTGTGTGTCTACTTTGTCTTCACTGGGAATTAATCAAAATGGTTGAAAAACAGTTGCATATTAGACATTTGACTGCAGGTTGAATTGTCATGTTAGTTATTGTAATAACTTGGATATGATAATTTAATGCAATTAAATGCTTTTTTAAGCTAAGGACTAACACAATTACATTTTCTTTGGTTCTTCCCCTCTTGTCATTAAACCAGTGTTTAATATTTTCACCTAATGCTGGATTTACTTCAGTTAATGGGGAATATTAAATGATTTTCACTTTTTTACGTTTGTCTTGATTAAAATGCACAGCTCACTTGTAGGGTTCAGCTCTTAGTCTGATGTCAGGCTGAGGTATACTGAGGTCTGAAGATGAAAGGAACATCTGTCATGTCTTAGTGCCTTCGGCTTCTTTACAGTGCTGCCTTGTTGCATATGGATCAAGCAGCATTGTACAGGGCTATGAAGGCATTGAGTCTTCTCTACCAAACAGAAGTATCTTTATTTCATTTCACTTTTAGCTGGGTTCTTTCTTTGGTGTAATTGCTGAAAATGCTCACTTAATTTGAAACACAAATGCTACTTGTCTGTAAATTAAGTCATTTAATTCCTGAGGGCTGCACCTTTTTTTCTTGGGCTGCACCTTTTTTTCTTTTCCCCAAGTATGCTGTGTTTTAAATTTTCGAACTGCGTTTTAATTGTGGGTTGTTTGTTTCTTGTGGTTTTTCTCCTTGCTTGAGACAGTCTTCCCTTTCATAGCTTAATTTTTCAAAGCTATGTTAAACAATGAAAAGACTTAATCCTTTGCTGGTTTTTTTGTTCTTTTTTCCAGAAAATAAACAGAGTTGTGTTTGTTGGCAACTTTTTGCGTGTGAATACTTTGTCAATGAAGCTTCTTGCATATGCACTGGATTACTGGTCAAAAGGCCAGCTGAAGGCCTTGTTCCTAGAACATGAGGTATGCTGTGGCTCATTTATCTGTGTGTATTGTTTTACCATAAATCAGAAATGCCTCTTTTGAGTAGCTTTCATGGGTGATATCCTGAGGCACCAAGTGCTCAGTAAATATTAGAAATAAGAGGAGGTTTGTCTTGCTGAATTGGTTCTCTGGGAACAGTTTCCTGCCAGGGAAGTACTTCTGTCACTTTGGGGTATCTCAGTTCATGCTGTGGATCTCAGGAGAGGGACAAGAAAATGTTAAACTCTGTGCTAAGGGTCACCAGTCTTCCTTCGGCATGGGTGGAAACAACAGTAAGTATTGTATTTCAAAGAGTGCAGAAATGTAAAGCTTGGCCCTTTGAAACACTTCCATTGTTCTCAGCTGAGCTTGAGCAATGTCTTCAAAGTCCAGACTGCTTTGACAAGGCCTGTTTTCATTCCTCCACAGACCCCTCAGAGCTGCTGTAGTGATTTTTGCTTTGAGAATAACCTGCTTTTGTGCAGCTTCTGCCATCTAGATCAGTATGCAGTGCTGAGAGCTTTGACCTGTTTTGGTTATATATAATTGCTGTTGCTGACTTTTAGCTTCTGGGCAGTGGGTTGGGAATTTTTGACCTCAGTTTCTTGGTCTGAAAATATTACAGCATTCCATCTGTTCCCTTCAGTTGATTCTCACAACTCTTTGTTGCTTATTCCAAGACTGACAGTCTGTCCTGATGTCCACAGTAACAGTGAAATGGTTCCTTCTTAGTTCTACCCTCTTCAGATTTTTCTTGGGTAAATTTTAAACACTTATATTTGCTCAAGTGTATATTCCAAACACTTGAATACTTCTTAGTTATAGAGAGGGGGAAGATTTCACTCCATAGGGGAAAAATAATCCCAACAGGAGAATGTGGTTCTTTGTATGCAGGTAGGTTGACAGTCCAAAAGTGTGATGTGTGGATAGTTCAAGGAATTTTTCACTTGTACTGTAGGAATGATGTTGGTATGGGTATTGGAGATTTTTTAGCAAGCAGAAGATGCAGGCTCTTTAGGAAGAAGAAACCAAACCTGATTTCCATGCTTTAGGATATAGCATGATATATACTGATACCTGTCCTAGAGGTCCTGCAGTGTATGGTGAGGCTTGGCAAGAAACCTCCTAGATTCAAGCTAGATAAGAAGGATAAAGTGTTTGTTTCACAAAGCCTTGAATAATTACTATGAAATATTATATATTAAAAGTGTATAGTGTTCTTTCTGTAGCATTGATCTATCAGATGATTGTTGTCACTAAAATGTGATTAGTGCAGAATTGAATACCCTACTTAAACTTCTTTTTTTTTTTTTTTTTTTTTTTTTTTTTAAACAGGGATACTTTGGAGCTGTTGGTGCTCTGCTTGGGCTGCCAAATTTCAGTTGAGATACCAGATGTCACTACACTGAACTATTTTCCACCTGAACGACACTTGTTTATTTCAATGGGAATTAAATCTGGGGAGGGGAGAAGAAAATAGCTGATTTTCTGTGTCTCTTTTTAAGAAGTGATGAAGCTACTGAGTATTGCTGTTGTAAGGAACGGGGTTTCACTCTGCTGGGCATTGGCAAGTGAACTGTCTGTGGCTATTATTTATGTTCTTTGGTACGTGTAGCCAGTAGTGAACTTCTAATATGCAATACATCCTCTGAAAATAACTTTCCAGAAAAAAGAATGCCAAACCCTTATGTGCTCAGGATGAAAATATTGCAGGTTTATTCCCAAGGCTTCAGGCCCATCAGTTTTATATATAATTGATGACTGAAAAATTATTTTCATTAGTTATACTGTCATTATGAGCACAAGTTTTATGTTTCCTTACAGAAAATGAAAGACAGCAAGGTACTATTGACAAGATGAGGAAACTGTAGACTGTTGCTTCCCACAGTAAACATAGTAATTTTTTTTATTTTTATGTGTAATGGAAATAATGCTTTAATTTCCAGTGGGAAGAATAGAAACACAAAGAAACAGCCAAAGCAGAAGATTAAGCAGTTGATATTTTGAAGGTTTCATGAAGATACTCACCTTCATTTTTTGGAAGATTCAGCTGGTATTTTGGGAAGATTCCTCTGTCTTTGATTGGATTTGGAAAACAGTTCAGTGCTTAATTAAGGCGGGTTTTGGGGGGAAGATTTTTTGAAAATTTTTATTTTTTGAGGATATGATTTCCAAAATGCCTTCTGGATTACTTGTTTTTTCTTTTTTTTTTCCTCCCATACGTTCTGCCATCATGAATCATAAAGCCTGAGAGAACTGAAGGAATCCTTATAAAATATACTAATTATGGGACCTCATAATTCTGATGCTTTGGCTTATTTCTGTGGAGGCTTGGAAAAATTTTTGTCCTATCCTACTCATTTGAAAGTATGATTTTCCTGTAATTTTGTAGGAGTTGATCAGAATTCAAGTAGATGTTGAAGTTGAAAGGTTACTTCTGGATTTGGAAGTTTGTTTTTGGAAGGTGAGGGCAGCATCAGAGTTTGTATTGCAGCAGCAGCAGCAAATGGACCAATATTTAATGCACTTGCAATATGGAACCATTCATCAAATTGTGGCCTTGGGATAAAATCCGTACTCTGGAACTGATTTTGGGGTTTTATGTAGACTTTTAAAATTTACAGTTGTGATTATTACAATAACTTTAGTCCTGAAGCCAGGGCATGAGATCTTAAACTTACAGGACTGTTATTCAGTCAGTAGCTCTATGATTTTTTTGTGGACTAAAGACCTACCCAATTTTGTGCTATTTTCATGTTCAATTTATTTCCTTTAAGTGCATGAGGAGCAACCAGAGTTAAACACGTTCATATCTCGGGGTTTAAGGTTTTTAAAACTGATTGCTCAAGTATTCCACAGCATGGCTGTGTTGTATTTACAGATACATCCCCCTTGTGTTAGAAATCCTTGTGCTATTTTCAGTCTTCTCTTTCTCAAAATTCAAAGCCTCAAACTAACATCATAGGTGTTTGCATTTAAAATTTTCTGTGGTCCTTTAAGGGTACAGTACCTTAGAGTAGGCAACTCATTAAGTGCAATGCTAATCACAAATGCAGTTCCATTTATTGTTGCTTTTCCCTGGTACTTGTACTCCATTTCCATTGTGCTTGCTTTGATGTTTCACTATAGACATAACTAAAAATTACACTCAACAGTTCAGCTGATCTAATGCTAAATCAGAGCATTTCAGAAAATAAGTGAATACAGTTTTTATAGAATGTCTTTATAAATGCTGTAAACTGTTCTTTTGAGTTAAGATTGACTATCAAAAGTAATCTTTACTTGGTTATAAAACTGTGCAAAAACTTAATTTTCTGAATGTTCTGGCAGCCTGCTGAAAATTACAAACTAACTGCATATTTTACTTGCAAAGGGTGCTTTAGGAGACATACTACAGCTCCATTAGAAACAGTTCCTTTAGACCATGTGTATTGCTACTTCATTTGTGATACTGAGGATCCTCTTGAAGCAGTAGTTAGAAGCTACTTGTATATTTAACCAAAAGCACATATAGCAGATGATTACCTAATACCCACAGTTAATTAAACAAATTGATGTGACCTAACATACAATTTTTTAAGTAAACTGTACAGAGTTAAAAAATAAGCAAATGGAGTAATTCTTGAATAGCTGTACTGTATAGAAACTACTGTGAGAATCAAAAAGTATTCCCTACCTCTGTTTATTTCCCTCGAGCTTCTAAAAAAATTGGCTTCCTGTTGCTAATTTTATCAGCACAATTGTTACTTCATTACAAGAGCAACCACAGCAGTTGTCAAGCCCTACTGTAAAGCCCAGGGGTCCTGTATTTAAGCCACATCTTTGGGTTTCATCTCATTTTCTGTCAGCTTAGAACTTGTTATTAGTCTCGAAAGATTGACTTGACCACCAAGAGAAATGATAGGCATCACAAATAGTTGCAAGATAAGCCTTAATGTCTTCAAAATTCTCTTATAAACAGGTTGAAAATGCTTGTTTCTTTTATATGAATTGCTGAAATAAGTTGCTTTTTCCTGATACAATCTGTTTTTTACTTTCACCCTTGCCATTTCTTTTCCTCAGAGCTAATTGGTTGAAGCAGCTTTAGGGTGAATTGATTCAGTGAGAGAAAACGTGGAGTTTTCTCAGGACGACTGTTGTCTTCTCAAGTGGAACCACTTTATGGAGGAAAGTTTTGTGATAGTTATTGAAAGTAAAATGTAAGACCTGTTTAGAATGTGTAATCATTTGCAGCTCAGTCAGCCATGTGAGTGCCTTTTAATTTTTTCCTATAATGCCAATTTGATGGTACTGGGCCTTTATCCATGAGGTTTCCTAACCATTCCTTCAATACTACTTATCAGAGAAATAGCAGGTAATTTTATTGGCCATGGGGATGATCCCTTTAATCCAATGTAGCAAGAGATACCAGGAAAACATCATCAGGTTTCTGGCTTCCTGTCCCTGTAGCCCATAATCTTTGGGTAATGATTTTGCATTTTTTGGTCTTATCCCTCCAGCTTGGTCCTTTCAAGTATTATGCACAGTTTTATTGTATCAGCATCTCCCTAAAAATCATGCAAGTTTATAGTGAGATAAGTACTGTTTATTTCTGGGTAGAGAAGTTCAATCCTAGGTGAAGTTATTCCAAGCTATTAAACATAACCACTTTGACCTTTTTAAGTCTACTTGGGTAATTGCAGTTTGAATGAAAGGGGAACTACTACAATACATCTTGAATCTTTAACAGACTGGAATTAAAACATCTCAGTGTTCTTTACTGAACTGAGCAGAGGTTTCAATACAAACAATTTCTCATTCTTTTTACTAAAGTCTTGATACATTTAGGCATTCAGAGAGAAGGTGCAGTAATAACGCCCTGTCTTAGTTTGCTCAAGATTTCCAAAGTGTGTTCAGGTGTCTGCCCTGCCTTTGGAAGATGTTTCCGTCTCTCAAGCACCTGTGTGATTCTACCAACAGGTGCTCATAATCAAGAGTTAAACAGTGGAAAAAAAGAGAGGCCAACCACATTGTCCCACTTAGCCTCAGCTGTGTATTCAGGAGCTCTGGCTTCTTATGGATCATCTGTTCCTTCGCTGGTACTGTCACATTCCTACTTGTGCTTCAGTTGGTAGTATAGATGCGAGGTGCCTTTAAGGGCTGTAATACTCTTAGTCTCACCCAACAGAGGTTTTCAGGAAACATCTGCTTCCAGATCGGTTGGAATAACTTCTCATTTCTGAGTATTTCAAAACAACAATGGGGTTTTAACATTTGGAACTAATTAAAGGGTCTTTTATCTAGAGTAGATCTCTGCTAGATAAAGACTAGATGGTGTCTTTCACATCCAGTCAATAATTTTCATTAATGAATAAATTTGCAGTCAACCTGGTTTTAAATATCACTCTCACTGTTGACATTCTGGATATCACTGTAATCCTGAGGAAGCAGTGAGTTCAGAGCAGAGGTGAAGGTCAGTGTGGTTCTGTTGAGCTACTTCTGGTCAGTTCTGGTTACAGCAAGACTAATTCTTTCCCTTGTCACTTATCCTTCTTATCTACATCTTTTTATGTAGGCTTAAAACCCACATAATATGTAACAGAGCTTTGCTGAGGTTAAAAAGTGAACAGACATCTGTGGGTCAGGTTGGAAGTGTTTGAGCAAGGCCTGGGGACACACTTGGCACAGTTTCTGTTTAGATGAGGTAAATTTTTCATTTCCTGTTAATGCACAATCAGAGGGGGTGGGCTTAACAATCCTTGTGAATAGAATGGGAGAATTTAGTCCTCAGACGTGACCCTGGAAGATTAAAAAAATGCTTTTTCACAGTGTAGAAGGATTATTCTTGCTTAAAATTCTTAAAAGTTTTATTGATGTATTCCAAAGTACATCACCAGTAATTTGTCAACTGTGGTAAAATTAGTAATTCTCAAAGTTAACGAAAGTCTGCAAATAAGTCTTTTTTATTAGTTTCATTTACTTCACACATGGAAAGCATATTAAATATTCTTAAAAACACACTTTTGAAAACATCTCAGATGATGCTGTAATATGCCTGTAATTATTAATGTGCAAATGGAATATGTTTGAGCAATCTCAGTTTGCATACCTGAGTGTCAAATCCTGCTCACTCTGTAGTTACTTGAGTAGATCATTCTTTTAAACTAATGAGCAAGATTTGGCCTCAATGTCTTCTGCCTGGAGAACACAGTAATGCTACTTTGCATATTTCTGCTGGTGCTAAATCACTTGTTGAAAATAAAGATTCTAAGTAGAAATTGTAAATAAAATATTTATGGCCTGGTCCTTTTGACAGACTTAAAATTTATCATTTGCCAATACTTTTTGGCCTTATTTTGAGTTTCCCTTTTGGGTTTGGGTTTTTTTGACTGTGTGGACTGTGTTTGTTAATGTGGCAAGTCATTGGCAGGTGTGGCTTCCTGTGCTTTATGTAAGGCCCGTTGCACATCAGGAGACAGATGAGCTTTCATGGCTGGATTTCCATGTTATCCTTCATCTTGTTTTGTTACCATAGCTGTTTGCACAGATTGTGTCAAGTGGAACACAATTGGCATTTGTTCTCTGCTGAAACTTCCAAGAAAGTAAGCCACTACTGAAAGTGCTTAGGAAATCTGTTGAAAAGTCAGAAATACCCATTTAAAGTAATTTTAAAACCTCAATGTGCTCATTAGTGTCACCTAGAAAATGAACTGGAATATAGTGTGCCAGTTGCTAATCTTTGCTATAAATAGATGGCATTTCACAATTCACATTTCTGGCATCAGTTTAAGAAATTGTAAATACAAGCTTTGGGAGGAGATATATTAGTTTCAGATTGTGCATTATGAAAGACTAGTGAATTAGTATTTTGAGACATTAAATTACAACATCTAGAACATGAAAATTAATGTGTTTGTGTTAGGGTATAGATGGCTTTAGATAACCTGCACTTTTACATTCTTGAGTTTTGGCATTTTAATCAACAAACATGTAATTTTCCATTTACTGTCTCATCATATGCAAGCCTTGTAATCACCAGATGCTGTCTTCAAGTATTTGTTTTCGTTAGCAAAGCAGAGAGGCAAATTTGTAACTTGTAAACCCTGGTAGGATGGAAGTTCTCCGAAGAGCCATTGTTAAGTTGCCTTATTCTATTACATTGCACTCATGGTATGTCTCTGCTTTCTTGTTTACTGTTCAGACACTGAAGATGTGATGTAAAAATATGTGCTACAAATTTTTCATCATAAATTACTCATGAATACCTTTGTGTCACCTGTTAAACAGCTCTTGTAAATGATGCCTTTATGCCATCTGTAATACAGCTCTTGTAAATTGTTTAAATTATTTTTCTTTTTATAGATTCTCATTATTGAATGTACAGATTAGATCCCTTTTAATATGTCACTGAGTCATTTGATTTGGGCCCAAATACGGACAATGCTGTAATTCATCCCATCAAAACTGTAAATAATTCTTTACTGCTTCTTTGCATGAGTGAAGTTTGGATTTCATTTGCTTTGTCATAAACCTACTCCTCTGTCATGGGCCTACTTTTTACAGTTTATTTTCCCGGTTTTATTACCATTTGTTCTGTACGAATGTTGAAACAGTACTTTGTCTTTTCCTAATAAATAATTTGAGATTGTTCATTGTTGGCCTGCATTTACGGGTTTTGTATGAGGGATTTCTGGGTGTGTTCCTTTCCTTTGACATCATAAATTTCTCCAACATTTGATACTGGGGGTTGTTGCAGAATATCTTTAGCTAAGGCAACGTGACTGCTGTGGTTTCATGCTCTTTTCTTCCTCTAAGAAGCTGATGATTCACCAAGGTCCTGTTTTCAGAATCACTGGACGTGCTAAACAGTGCTGATTTGCAGTGTTGAAGAATGAAGTGTGCTCTGGAAACATTCTGAGCTTTCCCCTTCCAAATTCACCTGCTGCTCCCTGCACATGCATGGGGAACTCTCTGTCATGTTTTACTGCATAACATACTTCACGTGCAAAGTGCAGACCATAAATATAAACTAACTACTCCTCTCTTGGAATTGCCCTTTGCTTCTGTTTTGAAATGCCAAATTTTGTCATCTTAAAGTTTTTCTAACTGGATCCTATGGGGCAGGGAGTTGAGAGGAAAGGAGCACGTGGCACAGCAGCATCCTGGCAGTGCAGCTTGTGACAAGCTTGCTGTGTCAGAGATGGTCCTTCAGGGTTCTCTGCAAATATTTTAGCATCCAAACCACAGTGCTTTGCTTTAAACTGCCAGAAATGAAAATTCCCTTCTGTGTTGTATCTCCAATGAGCTTTGCACCACTGTGAAGATTTTTAAGGGATGTGAGCTGCTGAGGAACACAAATTTTTCACAAGTTTAGGGAGTTCTGATTTGTTCAGTATGCTTTTTATAATGCAGAAATACCTCATGGAGGGAATTGCACTAGCCTTTTGTGGAAGCTGGTTTGCATTTCAGCTGGGGTTCTTAACTGCTTCTGGTGCAGCCCATGTGCAAGCTGAGGGGACAGGATAAACTTTACGCTTCATTTACTTCTCTTTTAGCTGGTTATATATATATATATATATATATATATATATATTTTTTTTTTAAGAAGTTTGTATGAAACAAGTGACTTCCTCTAACTGGAAGACTAGTCAAGCCAGCTGTATTTGAATTTTTGTTGGACTCAAGAAATGCAAACCTCTAATTTCATAATACTTGTAACTTCCCCATTTTTGGAAATGGAGATTAAAAATGAAGTTTGCCCTTAAATCCAAGAGTGGAACTCCTTGCTCTAAAGGCCTGTCTGTCTATCTAGAGATGTTCAATATATGTATCTATTTTCTGCCATTTTGGGGTACTGGGCAGAAGTGTCAGGAAGTACCAGGGTTGTCTGTTCCCAGGTTGGAGGAAGCAGGCAGGTGTCAATCAAAAGGTACAGATTTGTGAGTGCTTGTCAGCTTGGAGAGCCTGATGCAACTCCTGACTGATACAGGTTCTCCTCACTTTCCTGGAGGGGCTGTGTTAAATGGATCAAAGGTTGAGTCTTTCATAACCCAGATGTGTCCAGATGTGTAGATTACTGAGCTGCCTCTTAACAAAATCCATTCATGCACTTTTTATATCCCAGGCTTTGGTCTGGTTTGTGGAGAGTTACTGATACCATTTGATAGCAGACAATAAAACTTCCCAGGGAAGATTCCCTTGTAGGGTGCACAAGAATTTACAGCAGTTATTTGAGGAAAGGGCGTCGCTTTTCAGGTCCGTGTTGGAGAGCTGCTCGCAGGGTGTGGGCAGTGCTGAGCCGCTGCCTTGGACCCTCCCTGGATGCCTCCCTCCCTGCTTTTCACCCAGCTGCTGTTTCTTCTTTGTCCCCTGGTTAAGCAGAGACTTCAATGAAGGATTTACCCTTCATGAGAGGCACAGTGCTGAGCTGCTGGCGTGCACAAACACCTGGGAGCAGAGCACAGGAGGGTGAGGGGGGAAAAGGTCCGTCAGTGAATCCCTCACATGCTTTGTAAATTGATCCCAGGGGAATCGCAAGTGTGTAGCACCTGTGATAAACTGATCTCTTTTCTGGCCATTTCTGGGGTAGTTACTTAAAAAGACATTCACCATCCTCTGGAACCCAGTGTTCTTTCCACCACTGCCTTTTCCCAAGTCCATTGTCCCGGAGCTGTTGGTGGGGGTGACCTCTGGCAGGGCCAGAGGTGCAGTTTTAGGCTGAGGAAACATGAGGAAAGGTGAGGAATTCCAAGAGCCTGAGACGTTTTGCTTATAAAAGGGACTAACTGATCCTTTCCAGCCTCTGTAGCCATCGTTTGCATGAGGTGTGGTGCTGACACCTGGGGGCTGCTCACTCAGCTTTTCCCAATTAATCCATTTACCTCTGGGTAAACACCCCAGCTCTTTCTGGTATTTTCGGGGTGTTTGTCAGCTCAGACTGAGATCTGCATGAGACAGGGAAATATTTTGAAGTTCTCATATGCTTCGGGGATTAAGGTTTGATTCTGCTACTACAGGAAAACAGACAACATAGAGAAGGACAGAGTGAGAAAACCCTTCAGACAAAACAGATATTCAGTCTTGCCACAGGGCAGTTGTAAAAAATGTGTTCCAGCTCCCACCAGGAATGTGTTAGAGATGTTATAAGCATCTTTCACACCAAATACTGCTGCTCTTTGCTCTGAAGGGTGAGAATGGGACCTCTGGGGATCTCATAAGAGGGGTGTGATTTCAAGTTCTCCATTTTCAGCTGCTTTTCTCCCTCACACTGGGACCTTGAAGAGGGGCAGAGGTGCCAATGCAAACAGCTCTGCTGCCAGACCAAGAGAGGAGCTTTAGGCAAACATTGCAGTGTGCAGGAGGCTCCCTGGGCTCACAGATACGGTTACAAAACCCTCCACAGCATGTTCCAGCCTCAGACATGAATGTGGTATTTATTTTAGGCTGATTGGTGACAGTTCACTGGCTGTGGTTGCACTTCAGCTCCACGTCCATTTCCTCTGTAACAAGTAACAAACCCAAGATTAATCTTGACACGAAAATAACTGCTCATTTCCCCCCCAGGCTCTATAGACACTATAGGCTCTGCCTCAGAGCCATGATTTCCCCCACAGGATCTATTTGGGTGAGTGGGAGTCCCCTCTTGCCTGTAGCTCAGGACAGTGACACTGTATGCTCCCCCTCTATGGTTTTGTATTACACAGACGTGGCACTTGGGGAAATGCTTCAGTGATGGGCTTGGCAGTGCTGGGTCAGTGGTGAGACTCAATAATTCAGAGGCACATGTATTTTTAATTTAGCTGCCCCTAGCACACCTTCTAGAAGAAATCTAACCACAGGTGTTTAAAATATACACTGATCCACTACAACCCAGGATGCTTTGTGTGGGACCTTTGTGTGAAATTACCCTTACAGTTCCACTTTGGTGCCCTTTTTCAAGTCTGCATCTCCTTACCATCATCTCCATTAAATTTTATGTGCCAACTAACAGAGGCATTTAAACTTCGACCAAAACACATTTTTGAAAGCAAACTCTCGCATCAAAACTGGGGGATTGTTTAACCAGCCCAGTAAACTTACATGACTCCTAATAATCCCCCCACCTCTCCCAAAGTTTTCTTGCTTTTGCTTCCAGAGTTTTTATCACCTTTGCAGGTAGTGACCAATACTGGGTATGTGGGCCTGCAAATGTGTGATTCTGAGTGAAACTGAATCCAGGCTGGTTCAGCTGCAGGTCCTGCTTGTGGGGGTCCCTGCAGCACACCAGGCCCCTTTGAGTCACCAGCTCCTCCAGAACTGTCCCTGTAACTTTCAGGGAGAATTATTAAATATCTTGTGCAGAAAAAAATACTCAAAGTTTCTTGATAAGCAGGAGTTTGTGTTCATCCAAGCAATGTGTTTGCAAAAAGAGTGACAGCTCTAGCCCCAGTTCTAGAGTTCTGTCTGAAAACCGGCCAGTGCCTTGTCTGTACTTGCAGTGGTTGCTGTGGCTCTTCTGGAGCAAGGACACCCCAATTTGCCCTGATTGCCACCTAAGAGATCACCCATTAATTAATGCTCAATTCTGCACCTCTGGTTTGTTCCAGGTGGGCTTTACTGAAAGGCAGAAACCACTGAACTGAACCTATCTCAGAACCATCCTAAGGTTATTTTCAAATATATTTGCCAAGTTTTATCCAACCTAGACAGTACTCTGGGCCAGCTCCTTGACCTGGGAGCATTTCCAAGGACACTGGGGGTAGGGGCATCCCTGGGATGTGCCTCCAGCCTGCAGCCCAGTGCAGCTGAGGGCACAGGGGGGCTGCACCTTGTGCTGGCCATGGGGAACCTTTTCCACCTCTGCAGATTTCCCTGCTCATTAATGATCCAGCAACACACTGGATTTCTTTTGGGGCAGGCTGGGGCAGCCCTGCAGGCCATGTGAGCACAGGTCACCTGTGCTGCTGCTGCTGCTCCTGCTGGCAGCAAGCCCTGCACAACCTCAGTGGAAACAGCTCCAGAGCAAAGGTTGAGCCTTTGCTTCTGGATCTGGCTCAGAGATCACCTTCAACACCACATCTACTCAGGAGAGGCAAAGTTGGGTTTCACACTTTGTGGGCTCTTGTGCTTAGGACATGATGTTTAACCTAAAAAACCCGTTACAATGTGATTTGATGGCACAAGTAAGGCTTTTGGTCACTCCTCACAATATTTAATTAACGCATCACTGGTCTCTAGTCACTGTAATTATTGGAACATATTTTTCCGAATCAGAGTGTGTCAACAAAATAGTAATATAAACATCACACTTGGAGCCTCCTTCTCAATTGCTGCAGCTCACACTGATGGCAAGTGTTGCTGGAGTAGAAAAAAATTTCCAGCATTTTTAGAGAGATTTCCTAACAGCCCTTTCAACAGATACGAAACTAGACATGTTGAAATAACACTTGTCACTTACAAGTTTGTTTGAAATATGATTCTCATTTAGAGTATCATTCATGATTTCATTCAAATGCCTGTGTTCCCTGAAGAAACATGAGACTGCTGTCCTATCCTCTCCAGCTCCCACGCCTACAACAACAGTATTTTATTCAGAGGGAGTATCTCTTTCAGACTCTAACAATGTGCTGCTTGGCTCTTCATCCTCTGTCTTCAGAGATGTGATCCTCTTGAGCTGCCAATTTTTAGCCTGGTATATGCTTATAAATGTATCATTCTGCGATTCTGAACATGAAGCGTGCTGGGGGTATTTTGCACAATATTTTCCTTTCACAGGATTTCATGGGAAACTGAGTGCATCCTGTTTTAAAAATAAAATCACTCCCTCAGCTCTGGACTCTTTCCTGCTATTGGCTATTGATGATATTTACATAGATTTCTGGAAAACATGCCTTCATTCTTAAAATACTATTTTGCAATCCCTTTTTATTAAAAAGGTGCAGGGGTTTTTCTGTCGGGTGACTCCCTCATTCCTTCAGGGAGCAGCTCTGCAGGGCACAGCCTCTCCCCAGCGTGTCACCAGCCATTCCTGAAGGGCAGAACTGCTGCTGTGGAGCTGGTGAGCACTCCCTCAGCCCCCGTTCATCATCTCTGGCTGTGGCTGCTCCTGAGAGCCAGCAAAGCCTGAGTGCCTGCAGCGCTGCGTTTTGGGGCTTGGCAGGACACACGTGCCCGTGCTCACCAGGGCTGCTGGACTCGCATCTGGCCCCACTGGAGCCCAGAGCCACCCTCAGCACCCTCCACGGTGCCCTCAGAGCCGGGCTGTGCCCAAGTGTGTGTAGGTGTGGTGTGTAGGTGGCCAGCTGGTCCTGCTGGGACTGAACACCCCTGCGTGCCCCTGTGCCCGGTCCGGCTGTGCTTCTGTCACACGCAAGGAATTCTTTGTGCCATGGTGCCACTCAAGCCCTCGTGAGCCTGCTGGGATGTGGGTAAACAGAGCAGAGGGAGACGTGCTGGGCTTTGGTGAGCCTGGGCACCTCTGCTCCCCACAAACCCTGCCCTTGGCTGGGTGATGAAGCCAACCTGCTCAAACAAGTTTTCATTAATGACCGAGAGTCAATAGAACCTTCCTTCGGCCTCTAAATTGTTCCCACAAACCCTGGTCCTTTTAAGTCGTCTATTGCCACCTTCAGCCCCGTGGCTGTCATTGATGTGGCTCTGGGTTCCCTCAGCACCAGGGCACCTCCCAGAGCTAATACCTTTCCTTCTAGGGCAGCAGCTCCTGCTCCCAGCCTGGGCTTCTGTTCTCACCACGAGCTGCTCGTGGCAGAGCTGGAGGAAGTGTCTCCAGGTGGTGCTTACATTCAAATGTTTGCACTAGCGTGTTCCCACTCGGCTGCCTCGACAGCAAAATATTGAGTTCAGTGCACTCTCACTACTTGATGTTTTTATCGTTTAAGGCTTGAGACAACTTGTAAATGCTTAAAATAGCGTGAAAATCCCTGTGCTGGCACCGGCTCTCAGCCTTATTGGAAGGCTGTCTGCTGTTCTCCTGGTGTGGAAGTTTCATATGTTCCAGAGAACAATTATGGAAGAGCAAAATTTTAAATAACCAAGGCTATGTGGCAGTTATCATTTAGAAGGAAATCCATAGCTTAAAGGCGTCAGAATAACAACCTGATTTAAAAATCAGAATTGATGAGCAACCAGGTGTCCATAAAGGAGTACCTTGGCTGCAGAGTGTCGTGGTGATTACCATTGATTTCCACAATTTTTAAAGGTATTAAATTACTCCTTTTTTTCGTATAAACTACAAATAGCTGCACTATTTCCAGGTTCTGCACGTTCCTGGAATGTAATATGTAATGTAAACTTCCCTGAGTGAAGGGAGGAGGAAGCAAGGAGAAGGGTTACAGGAGCAGCTGAGTGTTCGCTCCTGGCAGCTTGGCTGTGGGAGCGCATCCTGGGGCGGGGAGGTGAGCCTGGGCAAGGTCTGCTCACACGGATGGGCTGAGCCCATCCCTCATTTTATCAGGGCCTCTTCAGGGTTCTATTTTGCCAGCAGTCGCTCTTCCAGGCTGTGTGCTCCTCAGGACAAAGCTGAAGCGGGTCCCTGCAGGGAGCTCCTCCCTGTACCGATACCAAACTGGGCGGGGTGTGACTGCACCCTCGGTGCCCTGGTTCCCATTCCCTGGCCCCTGTAGGTCTCTCACTCTCCGTTCTCACTCCCTGGCCCCTGCAGGTCTCTCACCTTCGGCTCTCACTCCCTGGCCCCTGCAGGTCTCTCACCCTCGCCAACAAAAGCCTGTGTTTGCTGGGAGGCACGGGGAACGTGGCCTGTGTGTGAGCAGTGTGTGTGAGCAGTGTGTGTGAGCACTGTGTGTGCACTGTGTGAGCAGTGTGTGTGAGCACTGTGTGAGCACTGTGTGAGCATTGTGTGTGAGCACTGTGTGTGAGCATTGTGTGTGAGCATTGTGTGTGAGCAGTGTGTGTGAGCACTGTGTGTGAGCAGTGTGTGTGAGCACTGTGTGTGAGCACTGTGTGTGCACTGTGTGAGCAGTGTGTGTGAGCACTGTGTGTGAGCACTGTGTGAGCAGTGTGTGTGAGCACTGTGTGTGAGCATTGTGTGTGAGCATTGTGTGTGAGCACTGTGTGTGAGCAGTGTGTGTGAGCACTGTGAGCACTGTGTGAGCACTGTGTGAGCACTGTGAACACTGTGTGTGAACACTGTGTGTGAGCACTGTGTGAGCACTGTGAACACTGTGTGTGAGCACTGTGTGTGAGCACTGTGTGTTAGCACTGTGTGTGAGCACTGTGTGTGAACACTGTGTGTGAGCAGTGTGTGTGAGCACTGTGTGTGAGCACTGTGTGTGAGCACTGTGTGTGTGCACTGTGTGAGCACTGTGTGTGAGCACTGTGAACACTGTGTGTGTGCACTGTGTGAGCAGTGTGTGTGAGCAGTGTGTGTGAGCACTGTGTGTGAGCACTGTGAGCACTGTGTGTGAGCACTGTGAACACTGTGTGTGTGCACTGTGTGAGCACTGTGTGTCTGCCCTGCCAGGGCTCCGGGTGAGGCCCCGCAGCTCCCGCCGCCTCTCTGCTGCTCCCTGCCCCCCCTGTCTCTGGCACACTGGAGTGCCGGGGCTGCCCGGAGGTTTTGGGAAGGAATGAATCCAAAGCAGGCCACATGGAGCCGTCAGGCGGGCGCAGCCCTGTCCCAGCGCCCAGAGCCTGCCCAGAGGGTGCGAGGTGCCGGTCCCTGTGAGCAGTGTGAGGCCGCTCCCTCACAAGGGGCAGAGGACCTGACCGAGGAAACGACTGCCAGTGTACGTGTCTGCAGTCCCACAGTGCTGCTTGTCCTGTGAACAGTCTCAAAATCTTGCTCAAAAACTCCTTTGGAGCAGGGAAGAAGCGACCTCCGTGTTGCTATTTGTAGCAGCGGAATGTGGCTGGGGCCAAGAGAGACCCGGGCTGCTTTCGGCACTGGAGGGTTTCGCTGGTGTTTTGGACAGCAGACAGCAGGTTTGCTCTGTGCTCTGAGAGCGGGCATTAACTGGGATATCTGACCGAGTTACAGCCTCCCTCTGCCAGGGAAACCTCTCCCTTGGCATGGCCTCTCCTGGGAAATGACGGCTTTAGCTGCCGGACTGGAGGGGAAGGGAATCTCACATGTTGGTTTCTAGGAGTTGAAATGGCCAAAGCCTGCCTGTAAAGAAAAGTCAGAAATGCCTTTTCCTCAAGACTTTCAGCACGTTCTGATGCCCAGTCCTGCCATGGCAGAACCACAGGGCACCCCTGGGCTCACTCAGACAGGGTGCCATGGGTGCAACCAGAGGCCTTTGGCTCACTGATAAGCCGCTTATCTTCAAACCATCCATTTTTTATTTTACTCTGAAATAAAACACTCCTCTGTGCTGGCTAATAAAGTTGTCTTTTTGGGCAAAAGAATGATTCGAGTTCAACCTTAGCTGTTAAGGTTGTTCTTTATCTTTTTTTAACAGGATGCACATGATTATACACTCCTTTAAATCTTCCTGAGAGAGAGTGGCAGTATCCAAACACATGGTCACCAGCTGCAGCCAGCAGTTTAAACATCACACCCACGGTCTCTTCAGGTGCAGATGAAATCCAGATGCCCAAATGCTTGAGTTCTCCACAAGGGAAATGCTAAATTGTGCATAAAAACAGTTGTATCATGGCCTTTAATGCTATACACATACTCAGATTATTTTTGCAGGAACCCTAATGGCTAGTTGCTAGCCTTTTTTTTTTTTTTTTTTATGTTGTTTTACCATTCTGGATAATTAAAAATGCCAACATTACTGAAATGTGTCTGCTGAGGGAGGATGTTTGTTTCATCTCAAAATGGCCTGATGTTTCGGGAAATGTTTCGGGCCTCACAGGAGTCCCAGGGCGGAGATGTGAGTGTGAGAAGCTTCTAGGAATGTGGAGCTCTTTGCTGCTTTTTCCTAGCACAGCTTTATTTTTAGCACGCCTCATGTTTAAGGGCCATGTCTGGGAAACAACAGGAGGTACTTTAACTCCTTTCCATGAACAGCCTGACTGTTCATTCTTGATTTTTTGGATTTATGAAGCAGATTTTCTTCTTTACAGCTGCGATAGCTCCGTGAAATTGTCGGTGACGGCCACAGACTCACTGGGCTCATCAAGTTAAAAGTGAAATGACTCAGGACGAATTTGTGCTCTGAGAGGCACCAGAGCTGAAGCTCATCCTGTGCTTGCTGTCCCCACGTGGAAGGTGCCAGCTGTCCACAGCAGATGTGTGTGGGACAGGCAGCACGTGCCCAGTGCCCAGCCCTGCCCCAGCACAGGGCAGAGCGCAGGCTGGAGAAAAGCTGCCCTGGGAGGAGGCAGGTCCAGCCATGGCCACCGTGCTTCTGAGGGCTCCTTCCTGCCCTCTTCAAACTCACACACCCTTTTCTGAGCAGCACAAGGGTAACTACGCTCCCCTGGGATCAGGCCGGCAGCAGAGCTCTGCAGGAGGCACAAAATGCATTTCACCGCTTTTAGAATCAAAATGCTCTGGGTTTTGTTAGCATAACTACAGTAGGAGGTGACACTAAAGGGGTGAAGCATTTAGTGTCCCAAAATGAACAGAAATGAGCACAATATTGTTACTTTGCTGTCTCAGTCCCAGCTTCTCGTGGTGCTTTTCCCTTCCCCTGAGCAGCAGCCATGTCCAAGGCTGTGTGATGTCCCCAGCTGCCATGGCCCTGCCAAGGAGCTCTGCTTTGCCCTTACAGGGTTCAGCTTGTCCCTGTGTCCTCCACATACTGGGCACTGGGGTGGAAAACAGCCTCTTCCACATGTGTATCTGCCATTGGTGTTCAGGTGGCCACTTACGGAATTTTTTCAAACCTAAATGCCTTTGTCAAGTCAAGTCTCATCCTTGTGAAAGTGTAATTCCTGTGGTGCATCCTGGATGTGGCTGCAGATGTGTCACCCTGTGCAGGACGAGCTTCCTGCTCTGAGCATTTCCCAAGGGACAAGTCAAGGAGGAGCAGGGAATGGCTGCTTGCATGGCCTGGATACTCCTGCAGTGATAGCTGGGGATTGCATCTGTCCAAACCCAAAGAACTTTTTGTAATGGAAGCTTATCCTTAATGCTTCCTCCTCATCCTGATACTAACTCCAGGTGTTACAGAAAAAAAAAACAAAACAGTCCTGCATGTCAGTTTGTTGTATCAAAAGCATCATGTGTGGCTGAGAGCTACCAGGTGTGCTCTGCAGGTCTCTGAGGAGGGGTCCTGGTCCCCCAGGACTCTGAGGAGGGGATGCTCAGTGCTGCAGCTCACAGCTCAGAGCAGCCACTGTGCCTGCCAGCCTTGGGTTTCCTTCCTCTGGGGGACATTAATTAAGTTGTCTTAATCAGGATGCAGGCTTGCAACATCGGTCCACAACATAAGGAATCAGCTTAAGGGACTCCCAGGGTGCTCTCAGACCTCTCCTGGGTGCAGGATGTGCTCGGTGAGGAGCATCCGTGCAGCTGTGGGGGCTGGTGAGTGAGGGAGTGGTGATTGTGTCAGGGACATGTGTGTGACAGGGAGATGTGTGTAGCAGGGACAGCTGTGTGACAGGGACAGTTGTGTGGCAGTGATGTGTGTGCTGCAGCAGCTTGGGAAGTGTCCTGTGTGCTGAACTCACCTCAGTAAACATCACTGGAACTCATTCCTGTGAGATACTGGCCCAAACCTGCTGCCAGCACTGGACGTGGTAGATGTGTGACATGTAACACCAGCTGCCACCTGCAATTCCAGTCACCTCCCCATTGATTCCTTTCCTTTTCCAGGACTGATTTTGCCAAGGAGCTTCACCAGTGCTGAGCTAGGAGTCAGGTATTTGCTTTTTGTAAACACACACTTCCACTGTAAAGATGTTTCATTCTCACGTCCCAAATGGGGAGGAAACCTAAATGTAATGGTTGCATGTGCTTGGAAGAACATACTTGTGTGAGCGCTATTTCCAGGCGTATAACTGAACAGGTAAGTGGCAGAGGATTTTTTTTATATCCCCGTTGCTGCTTAGAGAGTGGACAGCACAGGAAAGAAGTGCCTTTGGAGTGGAGTTTCTCTTTGGAGAACGTTTAATCCAGGTCCTTTTCAAACACAGTGGTCTCTGCACACAATGATCACTCAGGCAAATCCCCTAACACAGGAGAAACAGCCTATTCTGCTTCTAGACCGAGCTGCTCTGTTCAAAATGAACCAAAATAAAAATCCCAAACCCAAGCAAACCCAGCCCGTAGTGAAGAGCTGTGTGCAGGCAGTTGACGCAGGGCTCGGGAATGCAGAGGTGCAGAGCTCCCGGGATGTGCGTGGCCTCACTCCTTATTTATCCTCCCTGTCGGAGGAACAGCTGTGTTTACAGGAGGTGGGAGCCAAGCCTCGCTGGGCTGTGCTCTGTGCTGGGACCCTGCTGGGGGCTGCTGCCCTGGGCTGCTCCTCCTGCTGCTGCCAGAGCCATGGTCAGGAGTTACCTGCAGGCTTCTCCTGGGCAGGAGCTGTTCCAGTCCAGCTTAAGAGGCAGGAGCCGAGAGAATGGGTTTGCTTTGGTCCTGACCTGTGGCTGCTGTGCGAGGGTTGGGATGTGGTGAGGATGAGGATGGCGGCGAGGGGGAGGCCCCACCTCAGGAGATGCCTCAGCGACCACCCCGGGGGCACCACCGGCTGGGCCTGGGACGGCTTCTGGAGAACAGCCAGGGAAAAACGCCTTGCAGGTCAGTCCAAGGGCAGCTGTGATCCCACACTGGGGTGATTCAGGCATCGGGGCTATGGCCTTGATCAAGGAAGGAAAATACCTTTACTTTTTTGGTGCCCCTTTAAGGCTGCTGCGTTTTCTGTCACACCAGAGACCTGCCTTTGTCCAGGCTGTTCTTTCACTGGTGGGACCATGAGGGTATTTTGAGCTGATGATTTGTATATAGAGCTGGAAATACCCAGATTTGCAGAGAATTAAATTTTATACTTTTTGTTCAGCTGGAGTTTTGTAGACACTTTAAAACACGACAGTGTCAGTCAGCCATGCCGTGCGCACCAACCGCAGTGCCCAAAAGTGACCCGAGTCACTTTTAAACCTTCATTTCTGATGCTTACAGAAACTTGAGAACTTGAACCTGTGTGGTTTTTCAGGAAGCCTTTCTAGGGTGTCAGAAATAATCCTTCTCTGTGTCCAGCCACCTTTCCCTGAGCCTTGCACCCCGAGATCTCCAGCTGTGCACGTGTGTGCAGAGGTGGGCAGAGCAGACCCTGGGGCTGTGTGGGGATGGTGATGGGCTGGGGGTGGCAGGTGTGGGGCTGTGCAGGGACCCCGTGGTGAGCGCTGGGCACAGGGCCTGAGCTGTTCTTCCTCTCAGGTGCATGGTGCCCAGCAGGGATCTGGCAGCTTCCCTGCCAAAGCAAGAGTAATAACTGCTCCAGTTACTGAAAATGGGTTTCTAGATTCTTTTTTCTTTCAAGCAGCTCAGTGGGCTGTGCATAGATCTTTTCTCCTGGGGCTTGTGTTCATCTCACAGAGACAGGAGGTTTTGTAGTAGCATTTTTATTCTGGTCAGATGGGTGTCCCTCCCCTCACCCCTGAGAGAGAGTTCAAAATGAGTGAAGGTATTTCTCTTTTCCCTGAGCCCACATGCACTTCACTTGTTATAAGCAGACCTTTCAGAGGTGCCAAGGGGCTGGATTGTTATTGTAAACATCCCTGTTCCTCTGTCAAAGCAAGAGCCAAGTTACCCTTTGGGCTGAGGTTTTCTTTCAGTTCACAACCAGAATGGAGCAAAGAGGCTGTCAGATTAACTGGGGACTTTCAGCAGGGGAACAGGACGTTGGGAATTGCTTATGTGTACAAGATCTATGAGTTTTGAGACTCCAAGGCCCTGAAACCTCTTTGAAAATCCTGGATTTAATTTGAGTGTGCTGGTCATGCCTCTGGGCTTTTGTGCTGGGCTGAAGAGCAGCACCAAACCCAGTCACTGCTGGCACTGTGGAGCCCATCCCACCAGACCAGCGCTACAATCCACTGGAGGCACTGGGGGGTTCATCAAATATTGGTACAGGATGTGTTGGTCAGGAGGGGTGTCAGACATGGCCACTACTGAGGGGCTGAGTGACACAAGTTCTGCCAGGTAGATGGTCTCTTTCTTCTGCAAAACAGCAGCCAGAACTCAAATTGCAGCTCTTCACTGCAGATGGTGTGAAGAAGGCTCAGCACCATCAGGAAGCCTTTTGAGCTGGGCTATGAGAGAGCAGCATGGACATTTTTACAAGTTGAAGGGACAGAGCTGTGGATGGTATTTGCCACCCTGCACTAGGTGCAGGAGCTGTAATACAGCTGCTTCTTGGTTTGCCACAGGTTCTGTGAGGAGACAGGACACCCAAATGCTGATGTGATTTGTGTGCACCAGCTCCAGGTGATTTCCTGGAGGAGCTGGCAAAGGTTGGCTACTTTTTCAATAACTGCTGCCATTGCTCCTGGACTGCTGTCCTCAGCTCAAACATCAGAGTTCAGGAAAGAAATTGGTACAGTGGATAATGCTTCCACTGGAGAGTGCAGAACAGATCCAGGTGGTGCATCCCTGTGATTCCTCTGGCCCCGTGGTGTCCAGCAATGACAGAGGGGAGCAGCAGCAGCCTGTAGTGCTTCTGCGCTGGGTTGCCACTTGGGTGGGTGCTGAAACTCTCAGCACTTGAAGGAGCCCCAGAAGAAGGGCTTTAAAATCGACTGATTTTTTATTAAAGCAAATTTATCAAATGCTTATTAAAGGAAAGGCAAAATGTTGATGTTTTCCTGGTGCTCCTTCTGGTTCTTTTCCCACCTCCGAAGCCGTCCTTTGCCCTGGCTGCAGCCCCCTCCACTGCTGCCCAGATGGCTGCCAGCTGCCCTGCTGCCTGCATGGCCTGCGCTCCCTCGCTGCAAGCTGCACTCCGATGTACTGCTCCGCTTTTGTAAACAGGCTAAAAATACCGTGGTGCTGCTCCTCTGAGAGCCCGGGAGTTCAGAGAGGCTGGGAAGGAAGCCGGGGTCAGGCGGCCTCCGGGGAGCGGGCGTCACACGGCGGCACGGAGCCACGGGACGCTTCCCTCCCTGCAAGAGACAGCGCACCGGCCGCAGCGCTGCTGCCCTGCTGCCCTGCTGCCCTGCTGCCCTGCTGCCCTGCTGCCCTGCTGCCCTGCCCGCCTGCCCAGCAGGGCCAGCTCTCCTCTGATCAGTGCTCACGGTCTGCCAGGTGGCACCCGGGACGCTCCGGGACTCTGTGCGCCTCTTGTGAAGAGGAATTTTTGTCTTTCCTACTCGATTTCTGGGCTAGGTATTGTAATGCAGGGACCAGTGTCCTGCAGAGCGCTGGCTTCTCCTGGCACTGCCACTCCAGTCAGCTGGGGTGACACGGTCTGCCCTGTGCGAGGCTTGTGTCTCCATGTCCTCTGGAAAAGGAAGTCAGAAAAACCTATTCCTTCAGACATCCTATTTCAGAAGGCATCAGAGGCTGATTTCTGTTCTCACCACACCCACGTACCCCGTTAAGGGATGTGACTGTCCTAACCACACCCTGCTCAGAGTGACCAGGACCTGAGTGTGAATGTCCCCCTCCAATGACACAGAAGCTGGTTCTAACCAGAAACCTCATCGGTGGTAGCAAATTTCAGTTTGAGTCATATGTGTCATAGGCATTAAGACCTGGAATATTCTTATATTTTGCTTCATTAGTGCTTAACCTCGTTAGCTGTTGTGAGGCTGTGTGGCACAGAGTGAATCAGCAAAGAGCAGCAGAGCCCTGTCAGGTATCCTCTGTGTGCTGTGAGTGCTGAAAACACAGAGCAGGGCTCAGCAGTGCTCTGGCAGCCATGAGAGCTGTGTCTCTGCTGTTGTACCCTCTCTCCTCTCTCCATCTCTCCACTGTAATGTCCATGTGAGTGTCCCCTGTGTGAGCTGTGGCACTGGGAGCCACGCCTGGGCTCTGGTGCTGGGCAGTGCAGTTAAGGACAAAGAGGAATTCATCCAGAGCTGAATAAATGCACGTGATGGGCAATAAACACCTTAAAGCCCAAACACACCACTGGCATCCTCCACCTGCCCACAGCCCAAGGGAGCACCAAGCCCCACAGAGTGGGGTGAGCTGGCACCGAGGTGGGCGCTGCCTTGCAGGCACCCCCTGCCTGGTGTGGCAGGGACTCTTCACTGGGAGGGAAATTCAAATCACGGTGAGTTCCTCCTCTCCAGACAGAATGAATTCCATCGAGACTTTGTTCTCAAGAAAATAACCTTTGCTGTGCTTTTAGGAGTCCAAAAGACTTCCGGTACAAAAGCTCTGGGTTTAACAGGCTTTTCCCACCGCCTGTGGCAGAGCTGGGGCAGTGTCAGGGTGGTGTCCGTGCCGTGGCACTCAGCAGCGTGCTCTGCACTCAGCTCACTCTGCTGGGCCGTGCTCCAGCCGCTCGAGGATTCCTCACGGATGTAGCCGCGGAGCTTCCAGCACCTCCGTGCGCTGCATTCCTGCCCATCCCGCCGCGGATTTGAACGCTGGGCATCCTGTACTTATCCTGCCAGTGTTCCTCGGTGGCACCCATGCGGCCCACGCCTCTGGCGCTGCCGAACACCGTCCCTGCGGCAGGCTGGGCTGCAGATGCTGGCCGGGGATGGCAGTCGGACGGGCTGCTGCTGAATTCCGAGGGGGAGAGAAAGGAAGCGGCGTGTCAGAGCCCCGCCGGGATGCGCGGAGCGGCTGCGAGGAGCCGTGACCGAGCTGCTCTTTCCCAGGGAGGATTCTCCACCCCGTCCTGGGTGGGATCTCAGCCGTCCCGCTTAAAGCCGAGCAGATGGGGTTGGAGTTCAGTTGCCCCAGGCAGGACTTGCTCGCTTGCAGGGACACAGGAGTAACTTCTGCACGGGACAGCGACCCGCCGCTGTTGCCTCTCCCCATGGAAGGTAGGAGGAGGTTTGTTTTCTTCCCTCGGTTACTCTGTTTTTTTAAGGTTTTTAGACCGGCAATCGAACTACAATGCAATTAGGCAGAAAAGAGGGCACGGGCTCAGGAGGGAACGGCAAAGGTGTGGGCCTGGCTTTTCCCTCCTGGGATGTGCTGCTTCTCTTTGGGCTCAATTAACAGCAAACAGAGGTTTTTTCCGTCATAAATTCCATTTAGAATTTAGAAGAAAATATTCAGTTACTAGGAATTTTGAGATCTAACACTTCGGCATCTGCAAGTCCCACGGTGGGCATTCAGTGGCACAGCTGTCCCTGGAGAGAGCAGGGTGGCAGAAGGTCCCTGCCTGGCGAAGGTTTGTCCTCTCGGGGGGAGCAGCCCCCCATCCCGCTGCACCCGACTGGCTGCACCCTGCTGCTCCCCAGGGATCCCCAGGACCCTCCGTGCTCCCGCGGGAGCCTCATCCCTGCGGTGTGAGCACAGCCAGGGCAGGGAATGGCTTTCACCCAGTGGGGTGGCAGGGCTGGGAGAACAGCAGCAGCAGGGACACTCTCTGTGGGGACAGCATGTCAGGCGTAAAGCATCAGAGGAGGACACCCTGAGCGTTGATGCGTTTTTCCTGAAAAGCAATAGCAAGAGTGATCTTTTTTCTGGGAGGAAAGAAGGCGAGAGGGGCCCTTTGGGGTGGGTGTCTGAGCCTTCAGCAGTGTGTGGCTGTCACCCAGCATGAGCAGGGGCTGGAGAGGGACAGTGCTGCTGCTCCAGGCCTCCATGCTCAGCTGTGCTCCCACGTCCTTCCCGTGTCCCCCAGGGTGGTTTCTGTCTCAGCTGGCTCAACCCCTCTGTTCCTCCCTTGCCTCATTCCTGCCGTGCCCAGATCAGTCCCTTTGCCAGGGCTGGAGCTCCCCGACAGCAGAACTGGTGCTCCATGCTGGGGCAGTCCTGGCACTTCTCTGGCCATCAACTGGGCCAGCCCCAGCTCCTGCCTTGGCCAAAGGCTTGCTTTGTAGTGCCAAAAAAATCCTACAGCAACTCCGACAGCTCTGTAGGAGGGTATTAAGTGTTTGCATGTCAGAAGGCGGCCTTTATTTTATTGCTTCATGTAAAACACTTTGTATTCTCCAGGCAGGAGAGGCAAGGGTTGCAGTGAATGTTTTCAGAAAGGGAATTAGTGCCATGTCCCTTCCCAACAACACTCCTGTGTCAGACAGACCCTGGGGCTGCCCAGCCTCACCAGCACCTCTGCTCTCACATGGATCTTGGAGGACTGCTTGCCAGGACCACAACTGGGAATAGTACTGCATTTCTTGTCCTTTGCCTCTCTATAAAATAAATCAAGCAGAGTTTTCAACCCTCTGTTTGCTGATGCTTTCTAGCCAAGTTTTGAGTCAATTTATTTCCCATTGCTCTGCGTCAGCCTGGCAATGTGCCGAGCATGGGAAATGGGGAGAGACACAATTAGCTTGCTGCATTTCAGGCCAGGGCTGAGCATCCGCCTGTTGGCACACACAGGTCTCCCAGGCAGCAGTAGAGGTGTACTTTTTAAGGTAGAAAATTACTTGTGTTTCGGAAATGAATAAATTGTTGACAGAAGCTGAGAGTCATGAGAGAGCAATGGGTTGTGTTGCCGGGTATTCACTTATGCCCTGGAGGGCTGGTGCAATGACCACTGTGGGAAGTGACCAGAGGGGTGCTGGCTGCAGGTCAGGAAGGGCTGAGCCACAGGGAAGAATCCTCCTTTGGCCATGCCTGCTGTGCCACGGGGGTGCTGGGCAGGGAGAAGCCAGCATCCACCTGCCCTCTGTGGGCTCATTCCCTGCTGACAGCTGCTGGCAGTGCCAGTGGGAACAGCAGGCATGAAGCCCAGCCCCAGGTGGGCAGCAGGGCCAGCCGGGTGCCAGCAGTGCCCACGGGGGCTGTGCAGTGCTGAGGAAGCTGCTGGGGCTGCAGAGGGTCAAAGGAGCTGCTGGGGTCAGCACTTGTGGCTGGCAGCACGGGTCCCCCCTGTCCCCAGCACTCACCCTGTGATCAGAGAGCTGTTAAGAAATGGGGAGGTGCTTCTGGGAATGTTTTTTTCTGTGGATTGCTGTTCTTTTTGGTATAAATTTGCTTGTTTCAGCTTCTGAAGGTCACCGTTTCCAGGGTTCACGCTTTCAGGGTTAACGTTATCTGACACGTGCCAAAAATCTGGCTCTCAAAAAAATCTGACACCTGCCAAAAACTGGTCCAGTAAGCCTTGTGCAGCAGGGGGCTGAGCACACACACTGCCTGCTGTTCCCATCCCTCCTCCCCCTCATCCTGCTTCCCTCCGTGCTCCTGGGAAAAGGCAGGACCTGGAGCTGTTGGAAGGAATGCATGCTTGTGTGGGAAGGGAGCTTGGCTTCTCTGCTGAATAAATCATATAGAACCCGTTTTGTGCACTAAACAAAGCTTTATGGGAGGCAGATACAAGGGAGAGGCCCTGCTGACGGCCCAGGAGGTTTTACTGTGGTGCCTGACATCCTCTGGCTCTGGAGCCTGGGCACCACCTGTAGGTCTCAGCCTGCTTCAGAGACCTGAAGCACCTGAAGCAGGATTGGTGCTGCCCACCCTGGCTTCAGCTTCCCAGGGCTCTGACACTGCAGACTTTGCTGCTGTTCCCATGTTCCTCCAGGAGCAGGGAGTTTGTGGGGGGCAGGTCTGTGGTGGGTGCGCAGAGGGTGCTTGTGTGAAGAGGTTGGTGCTCATGTGCTTCACAGCAGCTTCCCACTTTCCTGCCCAGCTCTGAACTCTCACACAGGAATGAGGATCTTCTTGAAATGTGACCTTTTTTCCCAGTTTTACTCCCCATATTTGGTATTTGTTTGTCCCTTCTTTCACAAAGCAGCCCAGTAATCAGATGACATCCCTGACTCATGCTGCTCAGACATGCATGATGGGGCCTTTCTACTTGTTAGCAAAAGCCTATTGATTTGATTTCTCTGTCATTATTCAGCTGATATGGAATATTTCACTGATGGTAGTACAAGAAATCAAATGGAGTTTACAAAAAAGGGTGAAATATTAAATAAACCTTGCCAAAGGATAGAGAGGAGGTAAAGGTGAATGTGCAGGAAGGGTACAGGGTGCCCTGTCTGCTGCTCCACCTCTCTGATCTGTGTGCCTCTGGCTTCTGGGAAATGTTGGCAAGGCCACCTGAGCTGGTCAAACACCAGCACTGGTCACTGCTGGGGGTCACTGGTTGAAAGCTGTGTCACAGATGGCCCAAGCTGCACATCAGATACGTCCCTGTCACCTGCCCACCTCGGCCTGAGCAGTGAGCTGTCATAGATGCTCTGATACCTGCTCACACATACGTGCAACCCTCACTGCTACAGGAAAATACAGCTTTAGGTGCACAGAGGAACCTCAAGAGTGCGTGGCATGGCAAACCTGCCTGGGCTGGCTGGCTGGGAGCTGTGGGAAAGGCCTGTCAGACACGGCTTTCCCTGGCTCTGGGTAACTTGCCACTAGATGTCACAGTGTGCTTGGGTTTGTGGGGACGAGGAGTGCCACTTGTGCTGGGGACCCCCAACCCACCCACTCTGGGCACGGCAAAACTGCTCCCTAAAGTCCCTTTGCTGGACCAAGGCGCACAGATCGCATCTTTCTGTCTGTTCTTGTCTTCTAGAGCATTTTGGAAACATTTCTGGCTTTCATGTGGCACTCAGCAAAGTCTGAGAGACCCACAGGTGAGTGGAGAGGTTCACCAGGTGCCAGCCCATGGGGGTGACCCTGGCAGGTATCCAGTGGCCCTGCTCCCACTGCAGCAAGTGTCAAACTCTGATTAACATCAGAGTGATGCAGCAGAGCTCACTGTCTGTGTCCCAAAGCTCTTGCTCTAAGGGGGGACAAGTTTTGCCACTCCGCCAGCACAAGGCAAAGGAGGCCGGAGCTCCTGCAGCTGCCGGGGGCTGACCTCTGCCTAAAGCATCCCAGAGGATATTTATAGGCACACAGGAAACCCTGCTGGACCCTGCACTTCCTCTCCCATCCACGCTGAATCTTTAATCAGCTCAGTAGCACAGGGAGCATTAACTGTGTGTGGTTTTCCAGGGAGCATTGTGCTGAGCAGGGGTAGAGCATGTATGTGGTCAGCTTTGGGCAGGCTGGTGATGGCATAGGCAAGTCACCTTCTGAATTTGTTACAGCTCTGTAAAAAACTTGGTATGTTATTAAAAGACTAGGAGTATATGAGTGTGAAGCCTTTGCTGAGTAACTAAAAAACAATGACAGCATTTAAAGCCTCCTGTTTGAAGTGGTTTATGTACAGACCCAGGCTGGCGAGGGGTGAAGTGTAGCTGTTGAATTAATGATGGCATCACTCTGTGCCTTTCATTTGCCACCAAAATCAAGCGTAGTTTCCCAGTCTAAGACTAAACAAACAGCACAGCCAGGGATGTGCAGCAGAATGCTTTCCTTGTGTTCTCTCTGACCTTGAGGCCAGGCTCTGCCCAGCCTGAGCAGGGATGGTGTGCTCTGGATGCTGGTCCAGCCTGGAGAGCAGCTCCTTGTGCACAGGGATGTTGGGTGGACACTTGCAGTGCAGTGAGTGAGGGGAGCCACTGCCTGCACCCTGGAGCTGGAGAGATGTAAGCAGCAGCTGGTGACCTGGCTGTCACACACTGGCTGCCCAGGCCCCCAGCAGGGTGTGCTCCCTGCCACACACACGATGGACGGGCTGGCGCTGCAAGCCACTCCTGCTATTCATTTTCACCACATAAAGCTTCCTGACCAGTAACACGTTATTGCTTTCCTTTGTCTGGGATTGCCTTTCCCCCCTTCCTTGGCACGGGTCCAGAACATCTACAGATCTTACTTAGCCACGGTTAGTGACTGTGCCCTCATATCAGGAGTCTCCTGAAATACTCCATGTGCTGCTCTTTCCTTAGGGAATGAGAGCTGAGCACACATCAGTCCCATGCCCCTGCAGCAGCCGACACAGCAGAAGGTGCTTGAGCAGAGCTGGGAGAAGGATTTGCTGTGCTGGGGGTCTGGAGCCTGGTTCTAGCTCGGGAGAAGGGGTGTACCCTCACAGCATTCCATAAAAACGTGGCCACAACCTGGCTCCTGCTCCAAGCAGCCACTGCCAGGTGACACCACCTGCCCAAGCTCCAAAGACACCCCAGAGTGCTCCTTGCTGTGGCATAGGAGGGAGGCATTGCAGATCCACTGCTGTAGATAGAGCTGGGGCTTGGAACAGCAACTCTGTGAGAAAAACCCCCAACGTTAAAAAAAATTAACATAAATCCCATTTTCTGCACTTATCACCAATCTCGGATTAATTCTGCAGCATGACCAAACTCCTGCAAGGCCTCACACTGGTATGTTAAATATGTCCCACTGCATGCACTGAATGCGATTTCCAGGCTGAGGGCTTCTGGAGGAGAGTGCAGATAAGGGCGTGCTGGGAGGCAGCTGCCCAAGAGCTCTGCAGGAGGAATCTGTGGGCACAGACACATGCAGGGCCCCAAGTTTCCTTTCATTTGTTGGGTTTTTTTCACTCTTTTTCTGTCCTGTCACCCTCAGCTTTTGATCTGCACCAGCAAAGAGCTGGAGCCCGGCCATTAAACCTCTGCAAGGAGAGCCCGGGGCAGTGTGGCTGTTAGCCCAGCTCTGGGGATGTGAGGTACAGGGTGGTTTCCTCACTGTCCCACAGCCAGAGGGTTTGACAGAGGCTTTGGCACCGCTTCTCTCCTTCCCTGGGGCTGTGTGGATACTCCTGGAAATGAAGTGTGTTAGCTTCTCCGCCTCCTGGAGGCAGAACCGACTTTTTCCCACTTATCCCACTCCCCTGCTGGCTGGGAATGCAGCACAGACTCCTGCTGCCTTCCCCATGGTTGAGAGCAGTGCCCCAGAGCTGGGATGTGCCAGTGCCAGGGAACTCTGCACTGCCAGCAGTAAGGGAAGTACCCCCTCACTGCTCCTGGGCTCTGCGTCAGAGCTGCCCAACTCAACACCCATCATGTGCAGGGGGTTTGTCCATCTAAACCCCTGGTGTGTGATGTCTGTTAGGGCAGCACTGCTCTCCCAAGGAGAGGAGCTGCAGCCTGGCAGTGGGCAGCCCCATCCCAGCGCCCCAGAAGTGGCTGTGGGTCCTGCAGTGGGGCTGGGCTGGATGCACCTGCTGCATCCAGCATCCCAACAGCAAGGGAGTGAGTGCAAGCACGGACCCGAATCCTGCGGTGTAGAGCTTGTCCAGCTCAGGGAAAGAGAAATTCCTCCCTGGGGCCTTTGCTGGAAGCAGCTGGAGGCAGGGATTGGGATGGCTCTGCCCCAGGGGCTGCACTCCCCCAGGAGAGGTGCAGTGGTGATGGATGCCCCACACCCTGCAGGTGTCCAGGTGGGAAAACCCCTCCAGCCGTTCTGTTCCCGAGGAGAGCGCGCAGGAGAGGCGCTGCCCAGCCTCTGCCTGCAGTGAGCATCTGCCTCAACATCAAACCCTTGGAATCAACGGGCATTTTTCCCTTCTGGGGGGTGACCACTGACCAGAACCTGGCATCCATCGGCACAGCCAGGCAAGGCAGTGAGCTGGCTTGGGGGGACCAGCAGGGCGTGACCAGGAAGGGCTTTTCCTGGGATCCCAAGACTGCTGAGCCTTTCAAGGCAACCCAGGAGTGCCCACAAGCAGAGCCCACGTGCATCCCAAGGTGTGGGATCCACCCTCAGCTTGTCCTGGAGTCGCCGCAGCAGCTGGCACGGGAGGGATCTGCTGCTGCCAGGAGCAGGGAGCACACGATGTTCAGGGAGGAGAGGTCAGGTCTCTTCCTGTTTAGATGTTTAAAAAAAAATAAATAAAAAGCTTAAACTTTTTAGTGGAAAAATGACTGCAGGAACCATCCAAATTAGGAAACAGGAAATACTGCACTAGCATAAATATGTTTTTGACAGCTGAAATGAGAGGCAAGTGGTTTCCAGGTAGGGCTGGTAAAGATGCTGTGGGGCCAGCAGCTCGTGGGGCAGCTCAGCAGCCAAGGGGCACGTTCTCACCAGGACACACCTACCCAGCAGTGCCAGATGCCAGCCAGGTGCCAGAGCCAAGTCACCGAGTGTCTCACCTCAGGATCTCCCAACACAGTGCCAACAGTCAGCAAGATGTGTCCTTCAAGTGGAGGACTCCTCATGTTTCCAGCAGTGGAAGAACTGAAAACTAAGGCGCTGAAATCAGAATTTTTACAGAGTATCAATAGCATCAGGCTTCCCTGTGCCAGGTTACCTGTGTGATATTGTCTGCTCAAATCTCATGTCAGCCCTGCTCTTGACTCTCTCCCCTTCAGCAAATCACTGAAGCTCCCCAAGCCCCTTTCTAGCCAGATGTTCAGGTAATGCAATGCTGCTTCGAAGTCTGCGCCATTACTCAATTACTCCTGCATCTGATGGCAAGTAATATGCCCTCAGGGCTTTGCTTCAGTTTTGCCCATTGATTTGCTGTGTCACCTTGAGCACCACATCAAATATGCTTTCATTATTCAAAGGAATTTTGCTCATTTATACCCATGATCATGCTATCCATACTCCTACTCTGCTCCCAACTTTCCAAGCAGTGTCTGCTTGTTATTTATTGCAAAATTTAAGGATAGAAGCTAACCTAAAATACAAAAGAGGTCTGGGGGCCTATGTTCCATTCAAACTCACCTCAAGCGAGTTTCAATGGAGCTTGAAGAGCCTAAGAAAGGTAGATACTTCTGAAAATGTCACCCTGGCTGTACCTGCAGGCTGTGACATTCCACAGACACCTGAATTACTCAGGCGAGCTCCCCTGGCTGATGCAGCCTGCTGGCTGCGGAGCTGGCAGAGCATTAAATATGTACATACTTAATGTCTGCTGTGCTGGAGGGGGAGGACGCCTCAAAGTGAAAACTGCTGTGCATTCAAATGTGTTCTTCAAAGCTGAGCCAGGTGCTCTCAGCCTGGAGCTGAGCAGTAACAGCTACCCCTGGCTGCTGGGGCACAGTGTGGAGGGGCTGGGGGCTGCTGCTTTCTTTCCCTATTCTGTGCACAGGAGGGGTGGGCTGTGGGCTCAGGGAATGGTGTCTGTGCAGCCAAAGAAGTGTGGGCAGAGCTGATGCTGTCACTGGGTTTGACCCCTGGCACTGCTGGTACAAGGTTTGGAGAGTTTTCTCTTGTGCGTGCTTGTGTAAGGAGCAGCTGTGGTTTTCCCTTTACCTTTGCTGGAAGATGGCTGGGAAATAGCGCAGTCAAGAAGCAAAGCTGCTTTCTGGATTTTTTAAGAGCTTGTGCCTCAGTTTTCTGTGAATGTTGAATAAGAGCAAATGAGCCTTGGAAAAACAGCCAGTGTGGATTTTACCCTGGGACGATTCTGGGAATAAGCACACAAAAATAACCCATTCCTAAAAATGTTCTTCACAGCCCCACCCTTCAGGAATGATGTTCCCTGCGGTGACCCCAGCCTGGACAGCACGGGCAGACCAGGGCTGAACTTCGGCTCTGGTTCACACCCAGCAGTTCCTTTTTGCGGTGCAAACACCTCTCTGGAGCCAGAGGTGATTTGTTGAGGAACCAGTACCCCAGTGAGTGAGGCTGCAGAGTGTGGCTGCCTGTCACCCAGCCCAGTGAAACCATGGGCTGGGGACACGGGACTGGAGTGGCAGCAGCAGCAGGATTTGCTCCTCACCTGCTGTTCCTCTCTGTACCTGCAGTGCAAAGAAGTTAAACCACAACACGAGTCGCAGGCAATGCCAGCACCCCTGCACACGGGAGCTCTGCTGTGCAAGGCAGTTCTGGGAATCTCTGAAGTGCTTCATGCTCCTTGCCTTGTGAAACAACACTGAAACGGTGTGATGTGTAATTTCTGCAAATGCTCCAGCTTCTACACACGAGCCTCAAACCACTGAAAAGTCACCCTACCTCAGTGAACACGAGGGCAGTGGTAGACTTTAATGCTTTAAACAAGTAAAGTTACAGACCTCAGCTGTGCTCTGATTATTTTCTTTGAATTTGCTTCCTTTCCACTGCCTTTTTTATACGGAGACATAAATAATCTTAAATTCCAGATCACCCATGGGTCCAAAATTTAGCTGTAACAGGGACTTTGCCAACTTTTACAAAAGGATTTTGCTAACATGAAAGAAAATAGCTCATACATAATAAACACTCCTCCTGACCCACGTTATCCTTTTGCATTTAAGGTCAACCATCTCTGAAAGGAGGAGGGGAGAAAAAAAAAACCCACCAAGATAAAGGAGATGCAGAGAGTCAGCTGCAACAACAAACTAAACCCCTGCATGAAGGTCCTCCTCTCAGGGCTGTTCACAGCTGCCACTGCATTTTTTCCTTGGCCTGAATAATGTAAATACTGGGCTGGGGGGTGCTTTCCTTTACACTGGTGTAAATCTGGGCTGGAGCCCCAGCCCTGACCTGGCCATGCACACACTTTATCCCTGGCAGCCCTGCCCTCGGGTAAGGGACCTGCTTCCTCCGAGGAGCTCGCCTTCCTTTGATGCTCGCTGCCCTGTTGAATGAAGGGCTAAATTCCTCTTGTTCCTTGAAATAAACTTGCAAACCTCTTGACCTTCCTGAGCTGGAAGAATATGTTTACAGATTGTTTAATTCCATTTGTCTTCCTGAGCTTGTGAGAGGGACAGCAGTGTGGTTAAGGGAAGGGGAGCTGTGCTGTGTGACCGGCCTCTTTCGATATCAGAGACAAGACACTGATGAATCCCATCCACTGTGAAGGGTACAGCCATTCCCTTTACTTTTTGGAGGAGGAAGGAAAGGAATTATTTACTGGAATCCCCTGTAATTTTGCTTTATACAAAGTTCACGAGGCGGCAGTGTAATCTTTTACGTTTTATCTATTCTCACGACATCTTCCAGGACACGGGTGCTTGTGGACTTCTAGAAAAATATCAGGAGGTAATTCTTCAGCAGCAGTTCTTTTCTAGTGTTACACCATCTAAACACATCTCCTTTACGCTTTGATTGCTGCCTGAAGTCGGGGGGGGCAGGAGACACAAAGTTTGTCAGAGGGCAAGAGTCAAAGCACAAGGAGAGGAGGTTCCTGACACACCTAAATTAATGTGTAGAGCTTTATTTAAAGGCTGTAGAAGCTGGGGGAAAAGCTCTTTAAGATAGAAACCATCTTTTCTCCGAGGCCTGGGAGGCACTGGGAGGCCTCATGGGTGTCATCACCAGGTACTTGTAATAATGTCACTATTTCCAGAAGTCTTGGCACTAGCAGCACGGCAGGAGAGGAATTGTGATGGGTAGCTGACTGAGGATAATGGATAGTAGGATGAAATTGAGAGGAAAAACTTAATTGGAATTAACTAGCTGAGAAAAGCCTCTTGATCTGTCAGACAGTGAAATTGCCTCCCAGGAGCAATGGTATAGTCTCAACCACGTGGGCATTTGAAGCCAGTCTAATGTCTGTGATTCCCTGAGTTAACTGGAGTATCTCAATAATTGGAACTGACACAAAGATTTATCTTCTTTGATTGACTAGCTTTCATAGATGCTCATCTCTTTGTGGTGCTGCACAGAGCTTTCAGGGCAGCTGTTTGCACTTAAACTGCCAGGAGCTGACAGTGTGTATCCATTTCAGCTCTTCAAATGTGTTCTTTGAAAAAACACCTAAATCGCCGGAATAGACAGTGCTAATCAGTCTGCAGGAAAATGGAGCATCCTCACCTGGGGCTCAGTGCTATCCATCTCCTGGGCCAGTGCTGGGCCATCCTGCAGCAGCGGAGACATTCGGGTGCATTACTGCCAAGCGCCCAATCAGCCTGAAAAATTGGGCTGATTTGGCTGAGGCAATAAAAGGGGAAGGTGTTTTGCCAAATGTATAAAAACAAATGGTTGGTATTTCAGCGGTTACAGCAGAGGAGGATTAATCACACGAAGATGATGGGAATGATCTCCCACGCTCATTTTTCCTGATTTCAGAAGAGACAACGTGCAGCAGGCCTGAAGGGTGAGGTGCTATAAGGGCTTTTGTGTTTGGATTTGCCCATTCGTTCACCTGTTGTATGACCTTGTGCACATCTCCTCTCTCACTTTGCCTTCTGTAAATTTACACCCACAGAAAAGGGCACAGCTGACCTCTGGCCTTGGCTGGGAGCTGGGTTCCTACTTTGGCTGTAGTGGCAGAATGTTGGAAAGGCTGTTTGGAATCCTCTCACTTTTCTGCCACTGACAGACATGGGCATGGTGTCTTCTCTGCCAAAGAGATTTGGATCTCACTGAGATAGCCTTGCAGTATGCAAAATATTAGGTCAAGATGTCTTACACAAAGTGAGAAATTGCTTTTCTGCAGGGCACAACTTAGAGGTGTTTATGTGTGCTGGCATCCTAATATTGACAGGAAAATGTGCTTTTTTCTTGGTCCTTCTAAAGCCTTTTACATAGGGAATGCATACTTGTTACCTTGCCTTCTCCCATTCAGCAGAGCTCTTCAGAGGAACACTTTCTCCTGTATTTTGGTCCTTTCTGGAGTGTGCAGGTAGAACCTGGGGCACCAAAATGCCTCTTTTGCTATGGAGGAGTCCAGCATGTGGGAAATCAGAATTTATGGAAATATTAACTCCCGAGCTGATCAGTGTGTGGATTTACAAACTTAGGACAACCACATCAGGCTGGACACGAGAGAGGAATAAGCTCTTGCTGCCAGAGATGAGACCCACCTGGCCTGTTTGCTGGTGGCAGCACCAGAACCAGCTTCAGGTCACAGCTTGTGGCTGCCACTCCATGGCTGTGAGGCTGCAGAGCCCTGGCTCACAGCTGACTGCCCAGCTCAGAGCCTTTCCCAGCACAGCAGCCTGCAGGCATGCATTTCTCACGAGTTACACCACCTCACACTGCAGGCAGAGGAGCCTGAGCAGCACTGCTGGCTCTCCTGCAGCTTTCCTTTCAGCTCCAGCACAAAGCTTCACTCTCCATCCAGTGTCTGCCCCACCTGGAAAATGGCTCTCTGTGCCCTGAGATGTCTGTAATGCTTCTCTCTGACTGAAGTCCTGCTCTGCCATTAAACCTTCTATGTCACTAAACCTTTCAGTTCTCAGTGCTCAGCTGGCTCCTCCACTGGCCACAGCCACCACTGCCTAAACAACCTAGTTAGGGCAATTAATGTAAATTAAATATATTCATGTTTTCCCTGGAATGGTGTCAGGTGTATGAGGATAATATTCTGATTTACTTTTTCAAGGGTAACTGGTTATAAACTGGGTATAACTGGGTTTTCATCCCATTGGAACATTGTTTTTCGAACTACTCCTTCTTCTGCTATGAAAAGTTTAGATTAAATATATCTATACAAAATAGGGAGAAAATAAACTGAAAATTTAAAGTGAAAATTAAGGAGGCAGTTGATAGTAAATGGTTATTTAAAGATTGTGGGGGAAAAAAAGGAGAAAAGAAAAAGAGTAAAATACACTTAGAGAAGTGGGCTCTGGGTAACACATGGAAAGCTAAAATTATTACACTGTTCTATTACACTTATTACACCCTTCTATTAAGTTTCTTCATTCACTCTGTTGTTTTTAGAGTGTCCTCAGGAGATCATCTGTTCTGCTGAGCTGGACTGTGTCTGCACGTGGGCTCTGGGGTTATCGAATGAAATCCTTTTCTCAGAGAGCAAACCCCTCCCAGCCCAGAAGGGCCCCACTGAAGCAGCTGGGACTGGTCAGGGTGTGACACAGAGCCCTTGAGCTGACCCACATGGACCAAATCCAGCCCTGGTGGCCCCCAGAGTGTCCTGGGGAGTGCCCTGCTGTTCAAACACGCCATGGTGGGAGCAGTGACCATCCTCTCTCTGCTGACCCCTTTGCTTCTGCCCCACCATTCCCAGGCTGGTTTCCCACACCTGTTCTCCTTCAAAAAGTCCTTGAAGAGTGCTGGCCTGAAACTGCCAGCTTGTCTTACAAGCCACAAATCCTGCTGCTTTCTCATGTTGTGCAAGAGTGCAAACAAATATTAGTTGTAAAATGATTCAGTCTTTATGAAACCCAGCTAGACCGTTTGGCTTTTAATAGCATCAGCCCCGAATTACACGTCTGGACTAGACACAGTGCAGAGATTAATTTCCTTTAATTTGTTCCAGAGTAACTCACAATTTAATTTAACTGAGCAGTTCCTTGTTCTCTTATTCTGGAATGATGGATTGTGAAATGCACTCCTTTAAATTAATCCAGACACTTGATTTTTGTCAGCAGAGCAATCTTTCTCAGCGGTATGCTAAGTATGCTTTTAAAAGGTATGGTGAATATGAATGATATGCACTTGGTCGATGATTTAAGTGTTTACACTTTCCAAACCTTGCAGAAAAAACAAATACAGCTTAGCTGCATTTTGTTTTATAACCTTTCAGAAGTGATTATTCAAATAACATCAAAAGGACTTAAATGGATTTCTAAATTTGATGGTACATGTGAAGGCAACTCCCTTCTCATCAGAGAACCATGATTTTGAAATGGGGCTGAGCAAAGCTTAGACTGTTTCTGATTGCACGGCTTCCATAGATCATCCACAAAGATTTCTATTGGAGCCATTAATGGTAAAATATTTCTTGTGGGTGCTGTCACTGCTTATACTGGCTTGATGTTGCAACAGAGCAGTGTCCTTTCCTTTCCTTTTTTTTTCCTTTCCCTTTTGCTGTTTTTACTTCTTAAAGATGAAGTGGAGCATTTGTGGAGAGCAGCAAAGAGGCCGTGTATGAATATTTGTTTTTCTATACCACCTCCTTTAGAAGAATTGCAAAAAGTTATAATGAAGTTGAGTAAGTGATATTGATGTAAACCAACCCTGTCAGCCCAGGCACTCCCTCACTCTCTATTATCAGAGGTAAGGACTATCTGAATGCCACAGCAGAAACTGCACAGCATTCCTGTGTCCAGCTGGAACCTGACAACAATAGTTATTCTTAAATGTGGAGAGACAAGGCAAAGCCTCCTGTCACAGAAATATGTGGCAGTGCTTTGTAGGCAAAGGTAAAGGTCCCTAAACTTAGCAACACATGAGCTGCAGCACACACCTGCCCATTCATTCTCAGAGGGTTTGCACCCACAGAAAAGGGCACAGCTGACCTCTGGCCTTGGCTGGGAGCTGGGTTCCTACTTTGGCTGTAGTGGCAGAATGTTGGAAAGGCTGTTTGGAATCCTCTCACTTCTCTGCCACTGACAGACATGGGCATGGTGTCTTCTCTGCCAAAGAGATTTGGATCTCACTGAGATAGCCTTGCAGTATGCAAAATATTAGGTCAAGATGTTTTACGCAAAGTGAGAAATTGCTTTACTGCAGGGCACGACTTAGAGGTGTTTATGTGTGCTGGCATCCTGATATTGACAGGAAAACGTGCTTTTTTTCTTCTAAAGCCTTTTACATAGGGAATGCATACTTGACATGCCACCTTGGCCATGTAGCTAATGTGTACCTTGTTCCTCCCAAACCTAACTCTGCCCCAGCCTATGACATTCCTTCCAGGTCATGTTGGGGATACTTGGTGAGCAAAAGAAACACATCTGTGTTTGCTACTAGTCTGCCTTAGCCACCACTGCTTAAAGAAGGAGGTGAAGATTTGCCGTGTGCTTCTTACTCCTTGCCAGCCCTCTCTCAAGGCAGTGCTGTGGTGACCTGTCAGCCCCATGTCCTCTAATAAACTGTGCAGCCAAGCCATCCAAGGAAAAATGGTTTGGCTCAATAAAGGGGTTGTTATGCCTGGACACAGGTAAGAATGGATGCAGCCTCCCATCACAGGTGGACAGCACCAAGCTTTGCTCCAGTCTCAGGCAAGGACTGAGTGCTGCTGAAATCTGAAGTGGGCTAAAGCACATCAATCTCTTTCGATGTGAAGTGCTTTTATGAACAGGTTTTATTGGTTTGGGTGCTTCAGTGTCAGTATTTCTATTTTGAACATCTTAGCAGCAATCTTCTTCAAATTCAGAATGTGTGAAATACTCTTCTGTTGAGTTCTGAAAGTCTCTTACATCCAAGTGGTAAAATAACTGAAGCAAAGGCTTTCAGATCTTAAACCCAAGATTTACTGGCCTTGCTCCTTTTTCAGAGCAGAAATTGATTATTAAATTGGTTTGCAGTATTGCCTGGATAGTGGATGCCTTTACACCCATCACCTGATAGTGGAGATCTTGTAGAGATGTTATGGCAGATACACCCATGGATCCTAAATTTGCATTAAATTAGAACTAAAATCCAGCTGGATTTTTTTCTTCACGCTGCTGTGTGACAGGAGCACTGGCTGAGTTAGTCTGGAGACTTGGGCTCCTGGCCTTTCTCAGAACCAGCAGCGCTTCGTTAGTTAGAATGGGTGCCGTCAGCTCCAGCAAGAGAGGAACTGCGAGCGGCTGAGAGACATCACAGTGATGAAAGGACCAAAAATTGGATATCGACATCTTCAGCGGTGACTTTGGGCTCTTTGTTATGCCCTCAAATCAAATCCCCAGCGCACCATAACTAAGGCTGGGTGTCTCAGGCAGTCCCCCTGTGCCTGTCTCTCTCGCCGGGGTGCTGAAAGCTCGGCGCTGCTTGCCGGGGGCTGCGCACGAGCTGCTGCGAGCCGCGGGCCACTCGACAGCTCGGCACTGCTGCAGGGCTGTGCTCCATGTGGGCCAGCCAGCCCGGGTACTCTCGACATTCCTGGATGTCTTCTAAACATGTAATGCCGATAGAAATGTTGTTTAAATATTTGTGAGTTATTTAAAAATAGTGCGTCAAATAAGCAGCCTGGTGACGCCCGACAGATCTGTGGCTCGGACGAGTGCCTCGGTGGGGAAGGAAGAGGTCAGCACAGTTATGTACACAACTCAGGCTCTGACGAGAGACACGCTGCCTGCACAGAGCCCAGAGCCTGCTGCAAAGCCCCCGTGCAGGGGGTCCTGAGCAGGGGGGTGCTCGGTGGCTGCAGTGGGTCCCGCTGCTCTGCCTCCAGCAGCTCCGTGGCTGGGGCAGGAGGTGCTGCCTGGGCTTTGGCCATGCCTGGTTCCCGGCGGCTGGGACAGCTGGGCATGGAAGCTGAAATGATTTCTAGGACCTGGAGGACAGGAAAAGTGTGCCAGCATCCCCATGCCATTCTGAGCGGGACAGGCTCTCTTGATAGTTCATTCCCCTGCCTGGTGCCCATCTGTATATTTAGAGAACTAAATTTTAGGAAGGGGGAATTAATTTTCCATCCAACTGTTATTGAACTCTTTCAGTAGTTTCTTCTCAGTGTTAACAGACAGAGCATGTTAGGTCAACATGGGACAAGGGAGATATAGGCTGGATATTAGGAGAAAGTTTTTCACTGAAAGAGTGATAAAGTACTGAAAAGGCTTACCTGGGGAGGTGGTGGAGTCACCATCCCTAGAAGTGTTTAAAAAAAGACTGGATGTGGCACTTGGTGTCATGGTCTAGTTGAGGTATTAGAGATGGGTTGGACTCGATGATCTTGAAGGTCTCTTCCAACCTAAAAAATTCTGTGATTCTGATCTTACAGGTCAGTACAGGTGGGTGCTGGACAGTGGGGAAATCAGTTCCTGTGACAGACAAGAGGGCTGGACTTCATCTATTTATTTGGTTAAATATTTATTTGCAGAGCTCTAATATATTTTAAAATGTTTTAAAAGCTGATTTTATATGTCAAGTCTATTCTCTTCTTTCAGTAAACAGTTTTCATGCAGAGGATAAAACAAGCTCCCAGGCATTGCTGAGATACATTGTAGGCTATTAAGGAGGCTAAGCCTACTATAGCATATGAATCTGCTTTTATGTTGCCTTTAAATTGATTTGACATCAATTCCAGGCCTATTGTAGAAATGACATACATGATTAAAGCAACACTGTCGTCTTTCCAAGGTATTTCCACTTTCTGAGTTGCTACAAAGGAAATGATTTTTGAAGCACTCCGAATATTGACCTGTTTCTTGGCTCTTGTCACAACCCATGGAACGGCTGCAAGGGGAGCTCCTCTGTAGTTCCCTGACTAGAAAGCACATCCTGTACATTCAGAAAATGGATCTGAAAGTTGCTACTGCAATTTTACACTTTGTCTTACGGATCCTGATCTGCATTTTCCTTCTTTTTTTTCCTCCTCCTTGGTTTCTTTATTCCTGTTCCCTTTGACATATTCTTCTCATTTAAAGTGCCAGAGTGAAAAGCCAAAATGGGTCTCAGTTTCTCTGAGGTCCAGATATGAGCTGTGCTGCTTTTCAGATGAAAAAGCTACATATACTTGAGGAATCTATTGAGGCTATTTATCAAAATCTTTTGGCTGTTATTTCTCCCAAACAACAATTGCATTTTCAGAAGTTTACCACTGGCCTAACATTAGTGATTCAAATGAAAAGCTAAAGCATCTGTCATAGAAATGAGCACATATAAAAACCCACAGAAATAGAACAGCGGTGTCTTCTGGGAGGGCCTCAAAGATTTCAAGGAATTATTTGATGATGACGAATTTGAGCCAGGAAAAGGCGAAGGGCATCAATTGTATGATAAAATCAGTCCATAATCTATAATGATTGATTTGGCTTAAATTCACCACCATTACTTTTTCCTTCTCTGTTATTGTCACATTCCTGGAAACAGATTGGTTAATACTTGACAAATACCTTTGGAAATAGTTTCAGCTTATGGGGATGCAAACTGGTCAAAGTCACTGTGGCATTAGTTGCTCATGACAAAGAGCAGAACCCTAGGTGAGATCTCCTGGTTCCAAATTACTCATCTGGACAGAATGATGGCTTCACAAATGCTTGAAAATAATGAAGCAAGGATGTGACCATGGCCAAGAAATCAAACCAGTATTTGTTAAATCTGTTTAATCATTATTCTATCAAAACCTAATTGCCTTTCAGATTTTACTATTAACATTCAATTTCACCAATAGAATTGACAAAATTTCCAAAGTTTATACATTCTAGTGCTTCTTACATATGTGAGTCACCATACCTTGCTCTTTTACAATAAAACACCCCATGTTCTTTGCATCCCACTGCTCACACCGATGGCAATACCACACCACTGGCAATGACCCAGGACCACCACTTCCCAAGCTCTGATATTTAGAGGTCTTTATTTCTATGGCATCTATTTAGCTCAAAAGCAAGGAGTTCTTGAAAACACTCACAAGCAAACCTGTTCTCAGGGGATTTCCAGATCTGACTGCAGGCACAGACAGACTCAGGGCAGTATTTTCTCTGATGTGGCAGTTGTCTGTTGCTGTTCCTGAGCTGTTAACACATATTGTTAGACAGAAACTGTCTTTTCATACACAAAATCAGCCTACTAAAATTAGGAGGTACTGGCTTTGGCTGATTGGCAAAAAATTGACCTGTCCAGCTGCTTTGATTTGTTGATGGAATGGGCACCCACTGGGCCTTTGAAGAATCCTCTCTGCAACCACTTTGTCTGACAGCTGAGGTATAATGAAGATAGGAAGAATGGTAAGCACAAGGTAGTGTTCTGCTTTTCTGGTCAGGCAAGAAACTGCTGTTTTCCAAGAACCATGCCTGAGGGAGGATGCAGAGTTTGGATACAGATCCTGTTTCCCTCAGTCTTGGTTCACAGCAGGGAAGGGCTCAGCTGTCTGTCAGTCTCTGTGTCACATCACCTCTCTAGCCAGGGGTGGTGGCACGCTGCGGTCTCCTGAGGAATTTTCTGCTGTGACATGCTTCCATACTGCTGGGGAGGATGAAGCCAGAAAGCTCTATAAATATGACTGCTTAGATTCTGACTTTCTGGCTTCATCCTCCCCAACACCCTACAAACCAAACTCAAACCCTGGTGAAATCGGGCTGCATTGGGGAAGGATTCCTGTTTGTGCCAAGGCACTTGGCTCACACTGCACTGGCTGGAGAAAGGAGCAGCTCGGTGTGGGTTCGTGAGCAACTCCACAGCAGCACAGAATTGATTCCTGTTGGTTATTTTATGGGTTATTTTATGCAAAAAGTTTTATTTCTCAAGTGTCAAAGTGTTGTTTCTAGAATGGATCACCCATCCATGCCACTGGTAAGACACAGAGTGGGCAGTCTGGGTTTATTTACTCATTTAAACAGCTGAAAATGTCCTGGTGAGTTTGTTCTCTTTCTGTGCTGCTGAACTGACAGTCACCCCGAGCAGGAATGAGCTCCCTGGGGTGTGCCTGGCCTGCAGACCCTCTTTGGAAGACCAAGGACATCAGTGACTGTGTCTCAGTGTTAAGACAGAGGGGAGCTGCTTCTGTCCCTCACTTCTCCCTCCAGTAAAATATCCGTGTTGAACGTAGCAATGTTGGCTGTGTGTTGGAATTCCCATCCAGGTCACCACAAGCAGGCAGTGGGCAGAGGGCTGTGAAACAAGGCTCTGTGAATAGAAGCCAGATAAAATCTGGGGCTTCTTATGTGGGAGCAGTTGAGAGAAGATGCTTTTCTTTTCCATACAGTTCCGCACATATTACGTAGAGGAGCTCTGTGTATTTAGTGATGTTCTGTCTGCTCCCACGTGTTTGTCTGGCTCTCCCACACCGTGTAATGTCTTTGGCAAAGACCACCAGTGTCCAAGGCAGGACATTGTGTTCACTAATGCCTGGGACTCGTGCTGGTTATACTCTTTTGGATTTGTTCCTTGCATGAAAACGCTCAAGAGTTTCCTTCTAAGGAACATTAGCCTCAAAAATTTCCTCTGGAGAATAGCAGATTCTAGCCGGACTGCTTTGCTTAAAAAAACCCATTTTGTTATTTCTGAAATGATGTTACTTTGATTAAACAAACCAGCATTACTGACAGTGCTTCTGCGTGGTGCACAGAGGTAAGAGTCATCTCTTCCCAAATATCTCAGGTCCAAACGTAAGCAGGTGCAATCTAAAACCTGCTCAGGTCCGTTTCAGCAGCTTATTCATTCCACTATGAAGGACCTGCTCTTGCTGGAGATTAAATAAAGCAAGCCCAAGTCCTGTTATGATTCTAGAAATGCATTTTAATAACAGACATGACAAAACCTTTTAGAGACAATACTAGGAGTAGGAAACATAAGAGATTGCAAGCAGCATTTTTTTTTTTCCTGCAGTCTATGCAGAACTGTTTTTTTAAGCTTCAGTAGTTAGATGTGGATTTTAACTTGAACTTTTTTTGCAGTATGCTTTCAATCCAGTTATATTTATCCAAAACCTTGACTACATTTTGGAGGAAAAGACTGAAATGAAGCCTCCAAGGCTGCGTTATCGATCAAGTGCCTTCCCTTTCCTTGGGAAGGTCTGGTTGTGAGCACAGATTTTCCTCTCTTCCTCAAGAACCCTGGCCAAGGCTCTGCAGGTTAAAGCTTTCATGTGGAGACTTCAGAAGTGTTGGTGGCTCTGCCTTCAATGTCACCTTTGCTTTTAAGTGGCTCTTGAGATAGGAGAAGAAGTAAAGTGATTGAGAAAATCGAAGTGCTTACTCTGCTGGTTTTTCTTGGCTGGCAGGGGGTCAGAGCTGTGATTTTGCTGTGGGTACCCTGTTCCCTGCACTGGTTAAACTCCTCCATGCTATGTTCCTAGACATGAACATTGGACATAGATTTCCAGCTCCATGCACCCACTACATTTCTCCCGAGCTTTTTCATGTTAAACGGTCTCTGTGAATCCAAGAAACAAGAAGTTATGGTTTTTGTTGCTACATCCTCTCACCCACATTTTAGGAACATCAATAGATCTGAAAGTATGCTTCAATTTGTTTAGTCTAACCCTAAAAGTTCCTGAGAAAATCCCTGGAATTCATCATGAGAGCATAGTGTTTTCCTCTCTAAAAAATGCTTAACTTTTAACAGCAGAAGGCAAAAGCTAAATTCCAGCTTGAGATTTGACCTGCTTTAATGCGAAACAGATGACACAATTTTAATGGAAACGGGGGCATTGGAATTCAAAGGAGGGAAGATCACATCAGTTGACACCTGCTGGCTGAGGCAACATGGTGTTGTTTTCCAGGAGCAACAATTCCACAATATTTCCTTTCATAACAACATGGAGCAGTTGTGGTTATCATAGGAACATATAAAAGGACTGACTTCTCAGGGATACAGAAATAACAAGGATTTTTACATTTCCATTTTAAAAAAGAATTTGTCTTTGAATCTCAGTTCTGTTATCTGGTATTAGAAGGGGAATTCTCCCTGGGTTTTATTTTGCAGAGATTTGCAGAAGAGGTAAGGGAGGGTAGGGTATGGGTAATTCCTTATGATTTGTGTTGTTGTGACCTTTTAATTGAAGGCTGAGTTTAGAAAGGAAGATATAAAAATTAGAATTAATGATGACCTGATCCTGTTAGGGACCAAAATCCATAGAGGCATTTTCTAGAGTTCATTAGCTCTGTGAAAGTAAGCTTGGAAATGGGATAATGCTTTATCTGCTGCAGGTTTCAATGGAATGTCCCAGTGAAAGCAGCCAAGCAAAGTTCATTGGGAGGTGGAGAAAATAACATGAAAACCATTTGAAAGTTTTTAATCATGTTTTAAGATTTTGCTGAAGCCTAGAAAATCAGATCTAAATGGTTTTGAATGACTACAGAGGGAGAAACCAAGAGAATGTGCTTCCTCTAATCCAAGAGCTTTTTGAATGACTTGGACCCAAACCATTTTATCTTGACTTTCAGAGGAAAAAAAACTGCTGCCAATTTCAGGGGGCCACTGAATGTGCTAATTGTCTCATACTTCTGTTCTCACACAGCTGCTTTCTGACAGGAAGACCAAAGAGGTAACAAGATGTTGTAATATGATGGGTTTATGTTTTGACTTTTCCTCAACAGCACTTCAGCATATCCAAGAGTCTATATTTGAGAATATTATTTTCCTCTTTTTAAAAAAGGTTAAAGAATTTATTCAGCTTACTCTTGTCACAAGAGAGGGAAAAACAGTGACACAGTCTGTGTTTCTGCTCGTACATCTTTCTCCCTGCAATACATATATGTGCAGTTTGGTCTAACCTCTCTTGCATCATAGATGATAAAGTTTCAGTCTTTGTCCCTGGAAAAATACTTTTCAATCAATCGATTTCCCTCTCAGGAATTTTTGGTTTTGTTAGTCCATCTTTTTTTTCCCCTTAATTCCATCTAATTATTTTCAAATTAAAATCCTTTTCCAGTGAACTTATTAATTTTCTTCTTTCTAACTGACAGTTATTCCCCAGCACCTTTAACATCCCCCTCTTTTAATTGTCTCAATGTATTGCCTGTATTTTGTTCTGCATTTTTCCTCGAACTTGTTAATTGACCATTTGGCTTCTCTCTGAACAACTTCTTTCCTTAGAAATATCATTCTTGATGCCTCCTAGTATAGTCACAGCTGAAGTTAGGTTCCGTGATCTCCTGTGTTAACTCAAGGTCATCAGAGAAGAAAATAGAAAACAATTACTTTGGGATCATACCAAGAGAAAGTTAGAAATGAAATGTCACTCAGCTTTGAGTCATGAAAAGCATTGAGGGAGGTGGTAAAAGGGAGAGAGGGGAAGAAAGAAGTGAGGTGATCTCTTGTAAACGTATGGGAAATATTCCAGTGACAAGAATTAAAATATGCAGGGGGCTTGGCTTTAATGGGTGTGACTCCATTGCTTGGCACAGTGACTGTCTGAAAGAACTTTGGTCATTTGGGGGTTCTGCAGAGTTTTAGTTAAGCATGAGTGAGGGCTCATTTCTAAAAACAATTAATTTTGGTCACACAGTACTTTGTGAAGTTGTTTAAAATGACTCACTCTAGGATTGTTCTCACTTTTGAGTGACGTGGAATGTGACTGGTTTGGAGCTGCTGTGGGCAGAATCCCTGCATGTGCTGACTACGGTCAGGGGTTTGGCCAAAGCTTGGAAGGAAGCTTGTTAGAAAGGTTCTGAGAGCCTTCAGCGAGGGTAACTGGTTCCAGAAAATAGGAAATCAAGCAACAATGACCATTTGGGGAAAATTATCCCATTTTCCAGGTGACAATCCCAAACAGTGCCATAAGCTTTGAGGCTCTGGTAATGTTATTGTGCGATCCTTGGTGAGCTGCAGAGCTGGGAACTGAAAAGCCCAGGTGAGCAGGAAATGTTTTCTTGTCTTTTCCTCTGGCTTGGGAGCCTCCACTGGCAGCCCCACAAGTCATCAGCCACAATGTGGAGGGTTTGACATGTTGTGAAAATACCCAAATGCCCCTTCTGAAGCTGAGGTATCCTTATTCCAGACACCTTTTACTCCAGCATGTAAGCTTCCTGTGTGGGTTGGACCTCCTCTAGTGAGAGGCAGGTGCCAGGATTCCCTGGGTTTGTTGTCCTGTAAGATGCATAAAATGATGGAACTGGAGGAATATGATTCCTTCCTGGAAAGCCTGCAGAAATTCACTGGATGCTGTGTTGTACCGAAGGAGTTCACCCCTAAGATTTTATGTGGGTCTTTCCATGACTGGTAACCCACACACCACTAGGGAGCTCGATGGTAGTTTGTCGTTAGAGAGAAAGAAAATGAGCATTTTAGGGTTATGCACTGTCATCTCATAGGAAATGCCCAAAGGAAAATGGGTGGGAAAGAGGAACTGCATGCTCTGGTTGGAGCATTTCTATGGGATGGGAGCAGGCTGCTGATGTTATCCCCAGATTTAAATTACATATTCCACCTCCCTAATCCAAGCACATAGCTGCAAATTTAATCAGAGCAGGGTGTGTGCTTTTTATATGGCTTTGGGTGGGTCTGACAAAAAGCATTTTCTTAGGCAATCCTAGCTAATACCATGTATCACACTACTCTAATTTCTTTTGTACTGTGCCACCCAGTGCCAATATGAAACATCATTTTCATTGTGCCATACATACTGTCTATTTAGGAAGCAATTACACAAAAATAAATCATAGGTCTGCAAATTTTGCATCTGGTCGTTATACAGAATACTCATGATAATGAAATACACCCATAAATTATAACTTCATTAGGTTATAATGTTCCTAGATGGGATTGGGGAAAAGATTTCTTCCTCTATAAGAATTCTAATTTTAATTTAAAAATTTTTGCTTAGCCACTTCATTCAAGTTCTTATATTTCCTGCTGTGTTTTAGGCTCCAAACTCTAAGACCCTAAACAGTGCAAGAAATCGTTTTACAGAAATTTAGATCTTGGTCTGGCTTCCTGGACTGGTTCACAGAGTCTGAATTATCTTTCAACCTCTGTAAATTAGCACAGCATCCCACCCTTCCATTTGCCCTGCTGTAATGCCTGACAGTCCAGAAGGTATAAAATTATTAAGGATTTGAAGTTAACTTTTAGTGAAACAACTTTAAACTCTTGACATGTTCTTCAGAGAGCAGCCTACACGGCACTCTGTGCCTGCTGATGATTGTTCAGGCTACAAAGAGTGATCAGGGTTTTTTATTAGATTTTGTACCCCATCATTAAAGGAAGTCAAACCATAGCAGCAATGAACTGCAGCAAACGCAGTCGAGTCTGTTGCAGAGGCTGAAAAACATGCTAATGTAATTTTAGCACCCAGATTCCTTGCTCAACTGCATGTGAGCTTTTCAGACCCACAAACCCTTTTTAGTCTAGACTAAGTCCATATATGCGAAATAAAAGCCCAGGTTCTGTCTGATCCATGAAAACCACAGTGGTGAGGGACCTCACTACAAAACAACACTGCAAAACATCGTGATGCTGGGTCACACTCGGTGGCGGGGATGAGAGGTCAGATTCGGGATGAATCCCAGCTCTGCTCTGTTCCTCCTGCGCTGCTGGGCACAGCATCTCCTCTGTGGGATGCAGCGTCGGTCCATTTTTATTGTGCAGGGTAGAGGTAGCACAGCTCTGTATATTCGGAGAAAAAAGAAGGGGGGGGAAAAAAAAAAAAGGTAGCTGATTTTGTAAAACTTTGAGGAATGGCGTTGGGAAAACTTTTAAACATGGAAGTAAGACAGCGAGGGAACCAGAGGGTGTCGATTTGCCTTCATCTGAACGGGTGCGGAGCATTGATGCGGGAGAGCGGCTCTGGACAGCCAGGGACCCGGGCAGGGACAGCCAGGGACAGCCAGGGACCCGGGCAGGGACAGCCAGGGACAGCCAGGGACCCGGGCAGGGACAGCCAGGGACAGCCAGGGACCCGGGCAGGGACAGCCAGGGACCCGGGCAGGGACAGCCAGGGACCCGGGCGGGGACAGCCAGGGACCCGGGCGGGGACAGCCAGGGACCCCGGACAGGGACAGCCAGGGACCCCGGACAGGGACAGCCAGGGACCCCGGACAGGGACGGACAGGGACAGCCAGGGACCCCGGACAGGGACAGCCAGGGACACCGGGCAGGGACAGCCAGGGACCCCGGACAGGGACGGACAGGGACAGCCAGGGACCCCGGACAGGGACAGCCAGGGACCCCGGACAGGGACGGACAGGGACAGCCAGGGACCCCGGACAGGGACGGACAGGGACACCGGGCAGGGACGGACAGGGACACCGGGCAGGGACGGACAGGGACCCGGGCAGGCAGGGGCAGGTTCCGGGGACACCGCTGCGGCTGGGGCCGGGCGGGGCTCTCCGGAGCGGGGCGGGCACGGGCCGGGGCAGCGGGGCCGGGCCGGGGAAGGGCGGCTCCGCCGGAGAGAGCGGAGCGGAGCGGCTGCAGCGGCCAGGCGCGGTGCTGAGACAGATGACATCCCCGGGTGAGGATCCAGTGGGTGCTGAGACAGATGACATCCCCAGGTGAGGATCCAGTGGGTGCTGTGGCAGATGACATCCCCGGGTGAGGTCCCAGTGGGTGCTGAGACAGATGACATCCCCGGGTGAGGTCCCAGTGGGTGCTGAGACAGATGACATCCCCGGGTGAGGTCCCAGTGGGTGCTGAGACAGATGACATCCCCAGGTGAGGATCCAGTGGGTGCTGAGACAGATGACATCCCCGGGTGAGGTCCCAGTGGGTGCTGTGGCAGATGACATCCCCGGGTGAGGTCCCAGTGGGTGCTGTGGCAGATGACATCCCCGGGTGAGGTCCCAGTGGTGCTTTGACAGATGACATCCTCAGGTGAGGCTCCAGGTGGGTGCTGCTCTTTCCTACCGCTGCTTTGTTAATGTGACAGCAGCTCTCTGGCTGTCAACACTTTGGATCATGCTCTTCCAGTAGCTGCTGTGTTTGCTGACTTGTGGGATGCACTTGGAATGTTACAGGTAGATTATCTGACTTGGTTACATATCTTCAAATATCAACAAGCTCCATCAGGACAGAGTGACCCAGTAAAAGATTGTCCACTGCCCTGGGCTCAGCACAGCACTGCCTTAGCAGGGCCAATAACCCAGCTTGCTTTTAGTTACAGCCACTTACTGGTCAGCCTCTGCTGGGTTAAATAGTTCCTTACACATAGGTTGAACCTCTGTCACACACTGTGGTGTTATTGGCATTTTGTGTAATTAAAGAAAACTTAGTGCTGCGCAATGAACGAGCACAGGCAGTTCACTGGTTTTGGGGTTTGTAATTTCTGTGCTATAGGTTTATTGATATTGGCTCTAGCGGCAGCAAGCAGTACCCTCCCTGCTACAATTCCTCCCAGGAATCTTGCATCGAGTGTTTCTCAATCATGTACAAGGGTCCTGTGAAAAAACATCCATAAGGAGCTTCTGCGTCAGAGAAATGTGGGATCTGTTCCTGCTTCACAGCCAGCAGGGCTGAGGCACAGTGAAGCAACATATCTGGGGTTAGACTGCAGGGAGATAAAGCCCCTCTCTCACCCCACTTCCTTGGATAAGGATTTTCCAGTGGGGATTGGAAACTAGAGATTTACACTCTCATTTCTCCCAAAGTTGATGTAATTGGGTACCTGATTTCCTGGATCCCTTTGAAACTCCGTAGAGCAAACACTACCTTCTGTAACATACTTAGAAGCAATTAAAAGATCAGCCAGCACTGACAAGTTAATGTGATCTGCAAAGAAAATGCCTTTAAACTTGTCTGGGTCCCAGGAACCAACAGGGGAGGCAAATGACAGAGACCCGAGTAAAGACCTTACTATCAGCTTGGGAGTCCGGGTAATCAGCTTGGGAGCTGGTGCCACGGAGCTGGATAAAGGCGCAGTTAAGGTTGCCACAAAGTTACACTGCAGCTCCCAGCTGTGATAACTGAAGAGTTGGCTGCGGTTCCAAAACGCCAGCGTGATAGTAAAGTAGGAATGAAAGGACAAATATCTTGGCCTTTTCATTTTCCAGACATTTATGTTCACTATCTGCATGGAGCCTAAATTATCCTGGCTGAATTCCAGGCTATAATCTCTTCCCCACCTCCCCACCCCACCCTCCTTCTCTAGTGGTTCAGTAAAGTACAATTAAGCTTTGATATTTTGCATTGCACAAGGGAAAACAGAATAAACATTTCCACTTATTTATGATCCATCTTAGCTCTTGGAGTGTCTGACAGTTTTACAAGTCCCTGACTGCTTGTCTTGGTCAGTGCAAACACCCTACTTTGAAAGCATCCCATCTGAGCCTTCAGCATGGAGTAGACAACATGTTCCAACTCTCTTTTTAAGTGAAAGGATAAATGTAAGTAAAATCAGTTATTAAAAATCCTGTCACAGGTAAAATGCAGTTCTGAACATCATCCAGAAATCAGAGCTCTAGCACACCAATTGCATTTTTCACAGGTTTGTGTAAAATGAAAAGCCTCATTAGCAGCCGTAAGCCACAGGGAAGTCACATCAATTCTTACAGCCCTAGGAAGACGCACAAACCAGAAAGATTTGATGGGAAACTCATCACTCGATGTTCAAATGGAACCTGAAAACCCCTTGTCGTTTCCACCACCGCCAGCACAACCAGGAATGGCAGGACCTGAGGCAGTGTGTAAAGGACCTGCCAGTTCACAGCCCACGGCTCCTGAGCTGGAGGAAAAATGTGTGGTAGAGTTTGACATGAGGCTGCCAAGCAGCACGGAGCTGTTGACTCCTGGAGTTCTGCTGGGTTTTTCTGTTCTGGGGGGACGGCAGTGTGGGGTGCCAGTGACTAGAGGAGGCAGCAGCGTTCCCTGTGAGGCACAGGTGGCCCTGCTGTGGCACATCAGGCAGCTTGGGAGGGGGGGACCCCAGGCACCTGCTTATCTGTGGCTGTCGAGGAGCATTACTGCCATTTAGAGAAAAAAACCCAACAGGTCTTCCTGTATAGTGCCAGAGGTTGGGAAAGAGCAAAATCCTTTGGATTTTTTTCTGTTTGGTTACAGACTGGTGCAATGTGCAGTCGAAGTGAGGAGTCAGTCCTACCCTCTGTTCTCCTGTCTGCTGGGCATGTTGAGAGATCCTCCCTTTGCCACAAGCACCACGTGTGCATCCTACAGAAAAGGGGACAAGGGGGGTCCTGCAGTAACTAATGCAGGATTGCTGCAAACAGCAAGAAAGCCTCTCCAACTGTTCTTGCTGCCATGGTTTTGGAGGGCGTTCACACTTAAATCCCTTTAATTAATGAAGTCCTCATCACCTACCTGTTGAAACTGGAAAACTATTTTGGATGGAGATAGACGTAATGCATTGGTTTTAAAAATCTGTTAAGAAATTTCTTTGAAATAGACTTCCAATGAGACACCCCTGTGAAATGCAGTACATTTAGGTAAAGGTTTCACAGGCTGAGCCCCTGTCCTGGGCAGGCAGCTGCATGTTCCCACAGCCCTCCCTGCACGGACCCACCACTGCCCTTGTCCTGCCACTGCAGCCTATCAGAACATGTGGTACCCAATTCAGAAAGCGAAAAGTTGGTAAATCTCATCTTGCCGAACAGAAGTGACTCATTTCCTGCCCGTTTGGCTGCCAGGACCGGCTGGCATCGGCTGGGGGTGTCGGTGAGGAAGGGGAGGAACTCACAGTGGGGGAATGGGAGAGGTCTGCTTTGGGAGCAGCTTAAACTCACTCTGCATCCTGGCAGCAAGGCTCACTGAGCTAGCTGGTGCTTTCAAACAGAAATTGATAGTCTCCCATTTTATTTAGAGCATTTTAAAATGTAAAGTAGTTTGCTGTTCTTTAGCTGAAGTGTGTGGTCACCTCATAGTAAAGCTGACTGGCCTCTTTGATAGACAGGGTGGTTTTATGATATACAGTGGTATGCAAGATGATGGGTTTGGTTGCTGCCTCTGCCTCGTTGGTAGGAAAGTGCTGCTTCTTGTGAGGAAAACATCTCAGAGACAATGCCCAAATCTCAGCACAGATGGCTTTTCTTTGTTGCAGACAATCTGGTTAAGGCTGCTGCTCATTCTGGTAGGGATTTAGTTCACACTGCAGCATCTGCTTTCCAGGTACCAGAGGAGTGTGGGCGCTGCGGTCTGCAGCCAGGACAGTGCTACCATGGGGACAGGACACCCAGCTTTCCAGCCCCAGTGGCTGCAGGACGGGGGTCCCAGCCCGCCTGGGGGAGGCACTGGGGCTCCAGGGAGGAGGGTGCAGTGGGGAAAGGGCAGCAGCCCTGGCGGGCAGGTGTGCTGGGCTGCTGCGACACGCAGGCTGGGGCACAGCCGGGACTCTGAACGCTGTCTGCAGGGGCCTGGGCTGTGTCCTCAGCACAGAACGTACCTGTGGGACACAGGACAGCCAAAGGGTGGCACAGGCTGTGCGCTCTGTACTGTTTCTCATAAACATCTGGTAGTAACCTACCACCCCTAGCCCGTGGGGAAATAGCTGGCTTGGCATGGAAGAGTTGCTGGCAGCCTCTGAACTAGGAATATTAAGCTTTTCAGATTTTTTTTTTTTTAATCTGCTTAATTATGGAATCAGTTCAGGAGAGGGAGATGACACATTTAGGTTGCTCTGCTATTTCAGTTGTGCAGGTAACACCCAAAAGATGCTAAAAAGTTGTCATCCTCTAGTTTAGACCAGGTTGCTCCAAGCCCTTTCCAGCCTGTCCTTGAACGTTTCCAGGGATGGAGTAGCCACAGCTCCCCTGGGGAACCTGTGCCAGGGTCCCACCACCCTCACAGGGAAGAATTTCTTCCTAACATCTAATCCAAACACACCCTGTGGTTGTGCTAAGGTATGTTAAAAGGCCTGAAGATTTACACCACCAAAGAAAACCCCCCAGCTCCTCTGTCCTTGTTCTATGGAAGAGGCCACCTGTAAGTGTGACAGTGCCTTACATTTTCAGCAATATTCATTGCAATATCTTCCCTAGGTACAAAATATTTTTCTGCCTGATTTTTCTGTTCTTTCTTGCATCACTGCTCATGGCTTGGTTTGGTCTAAAAATGGAGTTGTGCTTTTAGTGTGTGAGGAGCTGGGGAAGCTTCAGCCTCTACAAAGTCCCTGTCTGAGCTCAGGATTGCTGTGCACCAGCTCTGGCTGAGTGGGCTGAGGTCTGAAATGAGGACAGCTACAGTTTCTCCACAGCTGAGATGGCTGAGTGAATCTACTGGGTTTTTCTAAATGAAAATCACTTTGTCTTTGTGAAGACTTTTGGTGTTAGGCTGGTCATCTTCCTGGCTCTTTTCTACAAATAGCTTTTCTTTTCCTTTTTTGCTCTGTGAATTGCTCCATCTTTTATTGTCTCCAGCAAAAGCTGTGTTGTGGTAAAGATTATGATAAATTATGGCACTAAGTATAGCAATAAATATAGGCATAGTATATATAGGCTGTTGTAGAAGAAATTAGTTTCTGTTCTGCAGTGTGAAAAAAGAAAGAGATTCATGCATCTGTTTTGTGTAAAAATATCCTGGTCTTCCTGTGGTATCACTTTATTCTCAGATGAAAAAGCCATGCAGTTTTGTGCAGGGAAGCCTCTGTTAGAATGGCATTGTCCAATTAGATTAAGTGATAATGGAAACAATTTTAAGTTTTAAGGCAGAAAAATAAAATCATGGAAGCTGTGTGATTTTTTTGGTTAGTGTCTAATTGCGCTGATGACTTACAATTGAGGAGTCTGAGCAAAGCAAGCAGTAAATTTGAACAGGTATGTGTGTGAAGTGCCTTGAATCCTAATCTGTGAGTGTATGTGTAAAGAAAATAGTTTCAAGGAACAGCTCTGTTCCTCTGGCCTATCATGCTACACTTTAAGGTGCTTTAAAAACATTTCTCTCTACTGGTCATGCTGGATTTTAAGGTAGCTCAAAAATGTTCCTTTCAAAGAAATCTTTGCCTTTAGGTTGGTGTGTGGTGTAACACGAGCTGGGGTGCACGCAGAGCTGCGGAGAGTGTGTTTGGGAATCCTCTCCTCTCCCACAGACCCAGACATTTCCAGTGTAGGCAGAGATTAGAGCCTGACAGCATCTTCTCATGCTGACCTGCGGGTGTTTCTGAGGAGCCTGCTGTGTGATCCTGTGCGGTTCTGTTCTGCTCTTGCCCTGTGGGAATGTTACAGCGCTGGCCCCAGGCCTCTGCCAGTTGTCACAACGTGAGCAGTCAGCTCCTGACATCTGCTGTGCTGCAGTGCTGCCAAGTCGCGTAGGTAGTTGGCAAGGAAATAAATATTGATAGACCCTAGCAACAGGTACTCCTGAGAACTCTTGTTCTGGGAATACTTAGGCCCTGTCCAGTGTTATTCAAGTTGTGAGAGCATTTTGAGTTTATTTATAGGGTTTGTTTGTGTCTTATCACCGTCTCTCAGCGCTGGAATGCCCGAGCGGGCTTTGCCGTGTGAGGGCACAGATGTGTGTCCCACACCCTGCTCCAGTGGCTCATTTTGACTTGCAGCAGCTGCTCCACTGCCCCCAGCTCAGGGACAGCTGCTTTTCCCCCACGTGTGACGTCCCCAGTATGTGCTCAAATCTGTCTTTGCTTATCTATCCCACCGTGCAACGACTACTGCGGAGCTGTGTGCGCCTAAGTGCCCTGGATCCAAGGATTTATTCCTCTTCAGCAATATCCTAACAAAACATTAGCGTACAAGATTCTCAGAGAGCGTGCCAGGTGAAATTAGCTGATCACTGGCTCTGGTGAGCACTGTCCATGAACGATTGTGTGTTCTCATTGCAGAAATTGAAGCCAGAGAAGCCTGCGACTGGCTGAGAGCTGCTGGATTTCCCCAGTATGCTCAGCTGTTTGAAGGTATGATCACAGAGACTTGCCAAGCAGCTGACGCTGAATTCGAGTGGAATTGTTCACATAAATAATAGATTTCAGAACCTGACACTTTTGATGGAAGCACTTCCAAATTCTGTTACATCTCCATGCAGACCTGTAGAGAAGTAGTGACCTGGTGTGTCTTCTTGCAGAGGGGACATCTCAGCAGGGACTCAGTAGAGTTCTATAAAGGACCGAATCTTCCCTGGTTTTCTTTTCCTATTGTCAGACTGTAACTCAGTCAAATTTCTGGTTTTGTTATTTTTAGTTGCTTATATTTTTTTCCGGCTCTTTTTCTTGGAGTGCTGGAAGTGATGTTTTCAACCACTGATTGCAACCAAAAACTTCTCTGAGGCTCTCCAGCCTGTGGTCTGAAAAGAAATGTTGGAAAAAAATCATCTTGCAATCAGAAGTGTTCAGAAGAAACACTCAGCAGCATCCACCCAGCCAAAAATGCAATTTCAGCATGTTCTCATGTTGTTAAAACTACAAAGGATGCTTATTTCTTGGGAGGTGTGGATTTGTTGAGAACTAGTATAATTTTTCAGGCCACACTTGTGCCTTAAGTGTAGCTTAAAACTGTTCTTCTTTAAAATATGTTGTTTGCTACAAACATTGAAAGTAACGGAAGCTAATCTATTTTTAAGAGGGATTTTATTAAAGAACTACAGTTAAAAGAGCATTAGCTGCTCTGATTCCCACCTCCACCGGTCACTGCAAAATTGAAAATTTCAAGTCAAGCCCGTAGAGCTGGGTTTGAAAGCTGCATTCCATGAAACCTGGAAATGCTTCCTGTCTGCCTACAGCAGATTTTTGTCTGTAAAGCTGTTTGCTGGAAATGTGCATTGCCACGCTTCTGGAAAATGAATTCTCTGCATTACCTTGCTGTTTATGCGGTGTCCTGACCTGGCTAGGAAAGTTAAGCTTATAAAGCTTAAGCTAAGAAAATAGATATAGACCTCAGCAGTTCCCTCATGTGCGAGGCTTCATCTCAGGAGTGCAGGAAGCTGAACTCCCCAGCTCCCAGCCCAGCGTGATGTGCCAGGCTCCCTCGAGCTCAGAGAGTGCATCTCGTGTGCTGCATCGCACCTCACCGTGGCAAAGGCTCATGGAAAATAATCCCAGCTTTATTCTCTAGAAGGTGCAGAGAGCCAGAGCAAATCTTAAAGTTATTTTGTGTTTCTTGTCTATGGCACTTGGTGACTGCAAGCTCCTGGAAATTGAGAAGGGCTTGTCCACCTGTAATAACAGCAGCGAGCAGATCCCTACATTTATTCTCCCACTTGCCCTAAGGAGCTGATCCTCACTTCCTGGAAGGGTGTTTGCATGAATGTACAGCTATAGAAATAGAAGTAGTTCCATTTCACCTGTGATAAATAAGCTGCAAAATTGAAAGTTTTGCAATTACAACTCAGATTTCAGATTCAACTTCTTTGTTCACAGATATGCAGTTTCCCATTGATGTAAAAACTGTGAGGAGAGATCATGAATTTTTAGATGGAGATGCGATTGAATCACTGTTCAGGTAATCATTAATCATGAATCATCTTTGATACACCCAGGCCCCACAGTTATTTGTTATTCATATTTTCAAGCTTCTGTTTTTGTCAGACTAACGAAGTCACTAAATCTGTGACTGAAGTAAATCACTTATAGTAAATCACATAGTCCAGTGCCACTGAAGTTGGTTGTTTTAGGAATTAAAAGGTAAAGTAAGCACGTGTCTGCACTTCCTCTTCAGCCAAGCTCTCAGGGATATTACACTGAGCATTAAATATCTTTTTTTGTAATGTGAAATGGCTGCAAGCTGATTAAAAATAACCAGTTCCCTGCAAGCATGGCAGGCTGCTCTCTAGGATCATGTATAATGGAGTGCAGAAATTTCCTCCAAATTCCGTTCCAGCAGATAGACAGAAAAAAATTATCTGCATGAGATCTGTTCTGTTCTCCTGAATATTTTTGGGGTGAGAAGCAAAGGTATTGATTTGAAGTTACTGCTTTGCCACAGCTGCTCAGAGCTCACAAGTGAACCTGCGCTGTCAGTGCCAAGTCAGACTCACAGCCCTGGGGAATTTCCCCATGGAAGAGTGCCAGGGTAGTGTGAGGCTTCTGCTTCAACTGGTACTGCAGTCACTGGAGCCTTCTCATGATGAGATGGTTTAGCAGAGTTTCTTTAGCAGAAATGATGATTTCTAGCACAGGGCACTGGAAAGTTCCTCTCCTGGAGAAGTGTTCTGGTCCTTTTCTGTCAGGTCACCTGAATTCCAGCCCTGCCTGTACCAGAGCACCAAGAGGAGTTGTTCACACACACATCTCTAAAGCACAGCAGATTTTAGAGAACTCTGGGTATATTTTGTTTCTTGGTATCACTTCTGTCCTGGGTGCTCCTTGGAGACTCTCAGTGCACTTCCTGTTGATGCCACCTATTGTTTGACAACTCAGTGATTGACTAGTTTGGGACCTTATTGATTCCACAATCTTTAATTAAAATTATAGATAATACTGTCCTTCCAGAGATACAGGTTAACATCTTGATTTTTAAATTTCTTTATTTTTCAAGAAGCCCACACAGAGTTTCATATATTTTCAAAATCTTAGATAAATACAAAGGTTTTCACAATCAGTAAAGCTAGTAATACATTTTTTTTAAATTAAATGATTGATCATGGTTGTCTTCTCTAGTCTTAAGATGGCAGAACTGGAAGTGTGGACATCATCACATTGTTATTGGTGCTGGTTTTGGGGACCAATGTATGGGAGCCTCTAACAGATTGTCAGTCTTTGACAATAATGACTCAGCAGTGGAAGATCACAGCTGGTTTGGTGCATGTTTGTTTTCAAGAAATAAAATAGTTGAAATTTAAAACTCCTGTGTTTTTTCTCAAACCCCAGAAGGCTGAACACATTGAACAAGTATGCATCAATGAAAGTGGAAATAAACCGTGACAGGAAACGGGTATGTCTGTAACATACAGTTCCTGTTCTCATTAAAGATAGCTATTGTATCGAACACCTGGGTTTAAAAGTGAATGAAGGATTAGCAATTTCTGAACATTCTATTCTATTCTATTCTATTCTATTCTATTCTATTCTATTCTATTCTATTCTATTCTATTCTATTCTATTCTATTCCATCCTGCAAAGCTCTGCTATTTGCATTTTATGTTGAGAAAACATAGGGATGTAGATTGCAACTACATGCTTGAAAATTTGTAAGGTAGTTTAGGGGTGAAACATTTTTAAAATTTGATTTGACACACGTTACTGTCCAGCAGTTGCCCCAAAGCCCCATCCTAACTTGGCTATCATTGTTTTCCTGAGTAGTTTCCACCTTATTTAAGTGCTGAAAGTTCACTCCTGTTGACTAAACAAAGAACTTGAAAGGGCAATCCAAATGTTCAGCCAGTACAAGCTGGGGAGGTTTTAGCTGAGCTGTCTTTGTGCTGTGCCAGCAGCAGGTCTGCGAAGCCTCTGAGGCACCGTGGATTAATGGCAGGGTGAGCGAGAAAATAATGCCATCTTCTGGAAAAATGTCTGGGTTTTGGAGAGTTCTGCTCTGTCTTCAGGGCAGAATGGGATAAGAGAGCCCACAGAGAAGACACAGGAGTTTCCCAGCTCGCTAACATTTCACTGTCCCAGCGTTCCCTCGGAATGGGACAATCCAGCAAAGGGAGCACCTGGGGCAGGTGGCAGGGGAGGCTGAGGGCTCCAGAAGGGTGCCACAGACACTGATGCTGCTGCAGTCCCCCAGCTAAACACTTCTTTACCTGCAAATGGATGAGTTTTGGTCACAGAAGTGTGAGAGTGTTTGATTTGTTTGACTTTAGGAAAGGCGGTGTAAACCCAGTAAGATTATCTTTCAAAACACTTGGATTTGCCACAAAACGGGATTTTTCACCCTTAGAACAAATCTGTCACCTTTCCTGTGGTAAACTTCCCAGATTAGTTTGGGCATCATTTGTCAGCATGTTTCTCAACTAATCACATCTTCAGTGACTGAATGGTCACATTTCCCTGTGTTGGTCTTGGGGGGTTTTGAGTGTTGGCGGAAAATTTAACTCTCCTTTTTATGTGAAACTGGTTTTTGTAATTTAAAATTTACCAAACTTTGCCCTTGAACTGGTTTTGTTTTTTTTTTTTTCTCGTTCTAAGAGTGACGGCTCTGAAGATGATGAGCCTTGTGCAATAAGTGACAGATGGGCTTATGAGAGGTGCAGCCAGCGGTGGTCGCGCATCGAGAGCCTGGCAGGTTTTCCAGCAGAGGAAGGTGCCGGGGCCTCCACCCCAGGCAGTCCAGTACTGAAGATCATCCACAACGAGGACAGTGTCTTTGTGGATCACGGTGAGAAGCAGGATGTGTCCTCAATTCACAGCACCAGCAGTGCCGACAGCGACATCGTTAACTCCCAAAAACCTTTTGAAGATGTGGAAACCAGCACGAGTTCCTCAAGGTGTTCCTCAGTTAAGGTACCTTCGCTCGACTCTGCTTTTAGTTGTTCTCCTCCTCCCAGTGAGTTTTTAAATATCACCAGTGAGGAGAAGCTTTTGGATAAATCACCATCGAAAAAGAGGAAGAGCCTTCTAAAGAAAATGGAGAAGCTGCACTTAAGGAGCTGCAATTTAAGGAGTGGTCAGTCAAAGGCCAAGCCCATAATAAGTGAACCTGTTCTTCTGGAAGGACTTAATGAAGAAAAGATGAAGATGCTGAACTGTGTAAATATTTCTGACCTCTCTGGCATCCGAACAAAGAACAATTCTTCCTTTTCTCCCCGGAGCTGCAATAGCAGCAATCAGTCTGTAAATAGCAGCACAGGGAGCACTCCAAGTCCTGTTACAAAACCAGGCAGCCCCTGTGAAGGAAGGGGGACGTATGCAGAGCACATGGACTCCAGCAAGCTGGGGAATGATCTATCCCAGCAAAACCTAAAAAATGACATGACGTTACAAAAGAACCAGATGTTTCAGATCCCACGAGGCCATAAACCTGGCACCTTCCCCACAGTACTCACAGACAGCTCCCTGTCTCCAGCAGACAGCTCCTCTGTCAACTGGAGAACCGGGAGTTTCCACGGGTGCAGGAGGAGCCGGAGCAGAAGCGGTTCCAAGGATCCCAAAGCCCCTCTGGTGGGCAGAGACAACAGGCTGAGTGTGTATGACAACATGCCCAGCGCTGACCTGGAGGGGCTGGAGGCAGCACAAGTCGGTGACGACGACGTTTTTTCAGAACTGAACAGCGTCATAGCAGATGTCAACGGTCTCAAAAAGTTGGTTGATCAGTGGACAGAGAAGTTCTCAGATGATGGGGATTCTGACTTTTCCGGTGACTTGACCTGCTTGTATCCACCCTCCCCTAAAGAAAGCTCTCTTGGAACAGAGGGCCCAGAAGATAAGACAGCAGGGGAGGCTGAGGGAGAGAGCAGCTGTGGCCTGGGCAAGGAGATTGGTTCTGCAGACCTGGCATACATCACTGACTCTAAAAAGACCAACAGGTCAGCCACACTTGGGTTTGCCTTTGATTCTGCCCGCTCAAAAGAAATTGATTTGCCAGAACAAAGTATTCTAAAGTCTGTCCTAGGTAGCAGGGTCTGCCCTGCTGGTGGCAGGTACCACTCCACAGGTACCAATATCTGGCCTCTGCTGAAAGCAGCACACTCATGATCTGCAGGAGCACTCAGGCACTGGAATCAGGGAAAATGTTTGTATTTCCAGAGGCCCTCCTGGATGGGAAGTACTTGCTTAAGTGCAGCTAGCAGCAGGTCATTTAGTGCCCCACAGATGCAGGTAGAAAACAGGGATGGTAGAAATGGTGCTAAGCTTAACCAATATTTATCCTGTAGGCACGGGGAGCAGCACTGGTCTGTGGAAGAGAGTGAGAACCTGGAAAGCCTCTCCCTGCAGACTGATGGCCAGTCAGCTGCCCAGCTGGCCCGCACACAAAAGCTGGCATTGCTGAAACTCACAGCTTTAATGGACAGATATTCCCCTTCCAGTAAGCAGGGCTGGAACTGGTAAGTTGTCTGATACTAAAGCAACCTGAGCATGGGAATTTCCTTGTCTGCCTATACTGCACATGTTCAAGATGAAGAATTTCATCCTATTAAATTGCCAGCAGCTTCATGGTTATTTCCATGGCTCCAGGATTTCCTCTGCTGTGGGCTCTACTTTGGCCCCTCACTGCCGGTCGTGCTGTTACTGATTTTAAGGCATGTCATAGTTTCTCTTTAAATTTGAGAGCTGGCTGGACTGAGAATCCAGCCCTTCAGCACTGAGTGTCTGCTTGAACTAAACCAGTGACAAATTCAGACACTCAGAGGGTTTACATACATCATTCAGCATTTTGTGGTAGGGAGCTGGTACTTGAATATAGAAAGAATGAAAAAACCCTGCAGTGCCATAAGGGGATGAATGTATTTCCCTCGAGGAAGATTTGATAAAGTTAATTTCAGCAATGCAATGAGGAAGTCATCCCTGTGATAGCCTTTGCTGATTTTCCCTCCCTCTTGGTGCTGTGTGTACAGGTATGTGGCAGAATTTGGGGTTGTGACAAGGTACAGCTCAGCCCTTTCTGATGAGTGCAGAGCAGCAGGTGGAATGTGCTGGACACCTGTTAAGCTGCATCTACTGGTTTTCCTTTCCAGGACCATACCAAAGTTCATTAAAAAACCCAAAGCCTCAGACTACAAGGACAAAAATGTATTTGGGGTTCCTTTACTTCTGAATGTGCAGCGAACAAGCCACCCCCTGCCCAATGGCATCCTGCAAGCCCTGGAGTATCTGAGAAGCCACTTTCTTGACCAGGTATGAACTCGAGACAGCCCAGAGGAGCTCTGGGCCGTGAACAGATCTGCTCCAGGGAACCAGACTCCCTTTCATACTTCTGTATACTTTCTTGCCCCCTAAGGCTCTGAATAGGCAGAAAGGTGTAGATCTGAGCAGGTGGCCTGCGAGGAAATACCGGTGTTGATTACCTCTGGGAATACCTTTATCCCTGTGCTGTGTTTTTGTGCCTTCCCTCACTGAAGTGCTCTGTAGCTGGGTCTCTTGGTGCAGGCAGTCAGGCTGTCTTTGCCTGGGGAGGTGTCATAGCTCTGCTCCCCAAGGAGGCAAATCTGTGAGACAATGTCATTGTTCCCTCTGTTCTGTGGCTGCTGGTAGTGCCAGAGCTAATGTGAAAATTATTCTTTTTTCAGCTGAAATGCACCACGAAGCAGAGAGAAAACATTGCAGCGGTGCCTGTAACAGCTTTTCTGGAGCTCAGCTCTGTATTTATCCCCTAGGTGGAGGTGGCAGAGGAAGTGTGTGCTGTGTGTGGTATTTCCATAGCACAGCTGCAGAAATGAAGACCTTGTGACATGAGACATATTAACTAAAGGGAGGACCTTTCTTTCTGTGCTTTGCCATTGTCTGGGTGTGTAATATCACACCAAAGTGAAAAAGTGTGTGGGTTCTGTGAAGTGACAATGCGAGTGTTTTTCATTTTGAGGTTATGGTATCCATTCAGATCATATAAATAAACCGGAGTGTAAACACTCTTTCAGTGGCACAGAGTAAAACTGTCACCAGGAGCTTTGGTGGGGTTGAGCTCATGGGAAACTCCAAAATCCCACTCAGTTGGAATCACATTAAAAAGGAAATCAGAATTTCCCTCAAAATGGCATCTGCTCTTTTCCAGCCTGTGGAAGGATTGGATGTAGTGGCTGTAGCAGGTGTTACAAGGAGCCTTGTGGATCTCACAGTCAGTTTGTGGAAGCCAGCACTTGATGTCTGTTCGTGTTTGGTGGACACATATCGGTGAATTTGAAACTTAGAGTTGCCATTGTAAACACAGCCTGCCCAAGAAAAGACACATACCTCAATGGTCGTGATTTTAAAAGGAAAAATGAGTACTTGTGTATTAACTGAAAGCCAAACAAACATGAAAATTGTATGTCACAGCTTATTCTGTGGGCATCAGGCATGGTTTGCCTTGGAGAAGTGTCCATGCAGCTTCTAATGGTGCAAAAGTATTTTGGTGTTCAATCCCACTGCTGTAGGATATTTGCTATTGCAAGGAAGGTGAAGGATCACTTATTTGTCAAAATTTTGATTCCCAGTGACTCCTCTCTTTGTCTGTAATAATTCCTTTTACCCACAGGTTGGCCTGTTTCGAAAATCCGGTGTTAAATCCAGGATTCTGTCTTTAAGAGAAATGAATGAAACCAACCCAAACAATGTCTGTTACGAAGGGCAGTCAGCATTTGACGTGGCAGATATGGTGAAGCAGTATTTCCGAGACCTTCCTGAGCCTATATTCACCAGCAGGCTCTGCGAATCCTTCCTCCACATCTACCAATGTAGGTACCAAAAGCTCATTTCCCAGTGCCTTGGGTATCTTAGTATTCAGCTGTACAAGGCAGCGGCCAGACTAGGACTAGTGCCAAGTCCCCCTGCAGTCAGAGGAGGCGAGTCAGGCAGGACATTTGTGACAAGATGAGTTCATTGTGGCTCTGGACTTGAGAGCTTCCCGTCTGCATCCTGTGAACCAGCGTGTTCTCTTTCCTGAAGGATGAGTGTGATGGAGGGCTGCAGCAGCCCCCTTAAACTCTGCTTTTAAACAGCCATTTCCTTATGCAAAATTAAGAGATAACCTGGTCCCCTTGTTCATGGCATGGCATAGCTCCTTGAGCAAGAAGACCTGATATATTGATGGCATTTCCTTATTAAGGTGCCCAAGACCAGCTGCTGTGAAACAGCTGGGAAATGCCAGCAGCTTTCTGCCTGTGCTTGCACTGTCGCTGTCCTTGAGACTCAGCCCAAAACCAAAGGAAACACAAAGCTGAAATATTGCATTTCTTACAGTTTAAACAGGTTCTATTTCCAGTACTTTGCCCTCAAGGAATTCGCTTTCAAAAAGCAGATGGACTGGGGAAGGAACTTGAAGTAGGGCTAATACTGTTACTGGGACAGACAAGTTGCTTCTACTTTTGAGAAAAGGTTTTGAAAGACAAGGTGTGAGCTTTCTGAGAGGACTGGTTTTGCAGCCTAACCTGTATGGCTTTTAGTGACATAAGTCAATGAGCAGCTGCTGTTCTGTATACAATGTAAGTTCATCAATATTCTGTTGGGTTTTATTTTGTCACCTGTCAGGGTTTTAAAATTTTGTCTGAAAATTATGTATTTGTTTGAAGTAAGTTTTCTTTTTGCATTCACAAATCCTCCTTTGTAAAGAGTCTATAGTTCCCATGTCCAAAGGATGTACTACTGTTTCCCTCCAATTAATGTAATCTGGCCACTGTCTACCTCCTGTCTCTTGTTTTGGGAGAGAAATAGAAAATGCCCAAATTTTATTTACCCCACTCACCATCTCCTGCCAGATGTGACTGGAGCAAGTGCACAGATCAAATTACTCTTTTGGAGACAAGCATTGTGCTGTTTTCACCAAGAAGTGCGTTCGGTGTGTTCTTTGTATGTGCTTCTACCTGATGGGAATGAGACGTGATCTACTCTTTGCAGTGGTGTTAATTGGAGAAGTCCTTGTGCTGGGAATGTGTGGCAGGATGAACCAGACCCACCCTCCTGCTGGAGCTGTTTGGGCAGACAGTCTCAGTGGGGGTTAGTGTGAATTAAAATCTATTGGCAAAAAAACCTGATCTCTGAATTGAGTTATCTGAGAGCATCTGTTCTGTTCGTGCTTGAAATTGAAAGGAAAAGACAGTAGAGCAGCTACCTGCTCCAAAGTATCACTGCAGAGTAATATTTTATGGGGAGACAGGTCCTTATTTGGATTGTAACTCAGTTCAGGATGTGTTCATTAGCATGGCGTTCAAGATAAATTGCAAGTCAGGCAGCAGCATCCCTGGGTGTGAGCAGGCACTTGACAGGCAGTAGGAGAAATGGTTCATGTTTGATGGGATAATGGCCTTTCCTTGTCTGCTGTGAGCTTGGATGACAAGGAAATGCATGAACCTACAAACTCAGTGCCCTGCTTGGGACCCTGCTGATGGATGCTCCTCCTGCAGGTCACGTGTGATTTTTGTCATGGTTTATGTTCTCAGACGTGCCGAAGGACCAGCAGTTTCAGGCTGTCCAGGCTGCTATTCTCCTTCTCCCAAAGGAAAACCGAGAAGCTTTGAAAATCCTCCTGTTCTTCCTGCGAGATGTGGTGGCTTTTGTTGAGGAGAACCAGATGACCCCGACCAACATCGCCGTCTGTCTTGCACCTTCTTTGTTTCACCTCAACACCCTGAGGCGGGACAGTTCCTCCTCCTCAACCAGGTATTGGCACCCTGATGCTGGCACTGCTGCTGTCCACAGTGTCCTTGCTGGAGCAGGTTTCTGTAGCTGGCCTAGTCTCAGTGTCTGATTTTGAGGGGCAAATAGGCTGTGTTCCTTGGGGTTTGCCTTGAATCTGCTTGCTCAGGTGCAGCAGGAGCTGCCTACAGTGCTGGAGCGATGCGGGCGCTCACTGCCCAGCGCAGAGGGCCATGGTAAGGCCCCATTGCCATGCTCCTGACAAGTCTGTGTGTGTCCCTCACCAGTGCTGCACTCCCCTGGTTGCCCAGGAGCCCAGCATGCGGCCCACTGCTAGCATTAAAGTGGTGCTGGCCATTGGAGATGTGCTCCTGCATTGGCAACCTGAGCACAGCTGCGGCCTTAAGGCCCTGCAGATACCTGGCAGATTGAGGCAGCTACTGGCACTGCTTCTGCTGGGTGATAAGGGGATCATTGCTGCCAAACCGAGCCACAGGGATTCTGTAAATTTATCTTAATAAGTAAAAGTATCTGGGTTGCATAACATCCCCCGTTTGTACGTGCAGGGAGGGAGGTGCCCTTGGGCCAAAGTAGACAAATAATCTCCGAGCATTCGTGCCTTATCTGGCCTCCTGAGGCAGGGCTGTTCGCTCTGCTCGTGCTGCTGGGCTGTGGACAGATGGATCGGGGCAGGAGAGCACAGCTGGCTGTGCAGGGAGCATCGTGCTCCCGGCAGCGCAGGGAGCTGAACACCTCACTCGGGGATCTACAGGGGAGGACTGGTCCCAAAGCAGCAGCTGTCAGATGTGCTGTTGGTATCTTTCAGGCTCTGGATAGCACAGGGGAAGGGAAGGAAAACCCTAGGGATTTTCTTTTGAGTGTCACAAAACATCAGAAGATGCCTGAGGCTGAGCTGGCATATGGCAGGGGAGCCACGGGGCCACTGCAAGGGCACCTGGGCCAGTGACGGTCGGCAGCAGGTCCTGCTGGACTGCTGCGCTGTTTGAGCTCCTAGGAGACACCCTCTGGGAGTTGTTCCTCTTTGCTTTACATCAACACTGCTCTGGGATGTTAGGACCAAAGATAGCAATGGAGTTTTCTCTTTGTTGTCAGTGTTTAGAAGCCAGGAGGCTTTGAAGCTTTAGCTCTGCTGTAACTGTGCATTAATGCCTCGGTGCCGGGTTCCCACTTCAAAGGGCTCAAGCTGACAGGTCTGACTCTGAGGAGCAGCACTGAGGACTATTATCTTCCACCCAATTTTCAAGCCATTTGGCAGGAATGCACATAGATAAAAGTTTCATAAGCCAGGACTAATGACGTAATTCCACTAGCATGAATTAAAAGAGGGGACTGTTCTTGAAATGTGTTGGGTGTGGTTTGGGCCAAAGGGTTTAAAAGGTTCTACGTGGACCTTTGCAGGTATCAAAGGAGCTTGATATTGAAGATTATACCCAAATAAGCTTGGAGTCATTGTTATTCTTGGCCAAGTGTGTGGTAATGTGTTTGGGGAATAAATTCCTTGCCCTGGACACCTTTGGGATGTGCTGGGAGGGAATTGACCTTCAGCGGTCACATTGCATGAGCTCTACATGGCACATGCAGGACCTTCAGTGCAGTGTGTTTTCTGTGTGATTCCCAGCACGTGGCTCACTCAGCCTTCCTTTCACCTTCCCCTCTCCTAGATCCAGTCAGAGGAAGTGCAGCTTGGGGAAGCCAGACCAGAGGGAGCTGAACGAGAACCTGGCAGCAACGCAGGGCTTGGCCCACATGATAATGGAGTGCAACAGGCTTTTCCAGGTACATCACTCGCTGTCACCAAGCAAAAGCTCTGGGCATCCTGGGCGGGGTGGCTGGCTTGGAGCAGCTGCTGGGCAATGTCTCGGCCAGCCCAGCTGCTGCTCTCTGCCTGTGACAGATGGGAGTCCTGCTGCTGCCACCAAAGAGAAAATGAGTGTCACTGAGCACTCCTCCACTGCCCCCTCCATCCCCAGTGTGATGGGGCTTGGGGACAGCTTAGAGAGCACCTGTGGGGCAGTGGCTGCCACGTGCCCGGGCAGGGAGGCCCTGGCCATCCCTGCTGGAGAGTGGGTTGAAGTTTTGCTGCTGGGGCCTGGCCAGAGCAACAGCCATGCCTGTGCCTGGCCATTGACCCCAGTAATCTGAACCTGGACCTTGGCCCACAGACTGACTTCCCAGCTTGACCACGGCCTTTGCCCATCATTATGGACTTGCCTAGTGATCCTTAGAGTGTGGCTAACCCTGGTTGCTGTCCCTGGACCTGATCCTGACCTCCCTTGCTGACTCACGTTCCTGGCTCTACCTCGGACCTCATCGCCATGGATGTGCCTGATGATCTTTGCTCCTGGCTGACCCTGGCTGCCACCTCTGGCCCAGCTCCGGCAGTGTGGGACAGGGCAGCCCTGCCAGCCCTGTTGTCCCACTTGACACGGGGCCCCTTTCCCTCAGGGGGGCTGTCCACACCCCAACTGTCAGCTCAGACCTTCTCCTCTGCTCCAGCTCCTCCTCTGAGTAGGGGACACTGCCCCATGGCTCCCCTGCACTGACACATGGCCCCAGGGCTCCACAACCAGCGCCTGGCTTCTGAGCGGCACCCCACCCCAGGACAGCTGGGGTTCCCCAGGGCCTGATCCCTACATGGCATCAGTCTCCAGCCCAGCCTGGGCTCCTAAGTGCCCCCCTCCACCCTCCACCCCAACCATGGGTCCCTGTTTCCCCAGCAGTGCCCTGAACCCCTCTGCCCAGCTCTGAGGCCCCTTGGGGTGCCCTGACACCGCAGCCTGCCCTGTACCCTCTGTCAGTCCCGGCTGCACGGCCCCACGGAACAGCCCCACGGGAACTCTGAGCTATCCTCGCACACACGGAGATTCCACAAACCCCTGCTACCAGCTGTGGGGCTGCCCCTCACCCCGGGGTGCTGCGGATGTGACCCCCACCCTGCCAGGGTAGGCATTTGGTGCTGAGACTCAGGGATTGCCCGGACAGGGCCGTCCCCCCTCTGCCGGAGGTCACAGCTCAGCGCGGCCGCCGCCGCCCTGCCCGTGCCTGGAGGAGCACCCGGCTCTGCTGCCCCGGACCCCGACCTGCGCCGCTCACCGCGGCCACCCCTGGGCTGCGGCTGCCGCTGGAGCTGAGCGAGCGCGGCCCCGCGAGCAGGACCCGGCTCGGCAGCGCTGCCACCCCGGCCTGGCGGCGGGGCCCCAGGTAGGGCGGGATGGGGGCACTGCCCGGCTCTGCCTCAGCCCCGGGAGCATGGCACGGGTGTGGGGCAGCGGGGGCACAGGGAGCGCAGCGCACGTGACGTGGCTGTCACCCTGCTGGCACCGTGGCACCAGCGCCAGGCGTGGTGGGTGTGCGGGCCGTGCTCAGCCAGCGGGAGAGTGCACTGGCACAGGTCTGCACTTGGTGAAGTGCCAGCTGGTGCCCACCACATCAGCAGCTGTGAGAGCCTGCCCAGCTCTCTGGACATGGAAGAACCTGATACAGATCTCTTATATCTATTTATACATATAGAGATACGTACATAGATATACACACATGCATGTATCAGTGAGCACCTGCATCAATGCAACATCTTCTCTCCAGTGGTAGCACAGCTGCATTTCTGTGCTGCTTTAGGACTCTGGAAGTTTTTTTTTTAGGAGGCTCACAGCAGAGCCTCCAACAAACTGCCAGGCAAAGGCAGGAGCTGTGGCTCCTTGCGCTTGCCCAAGATTGATATGCACTGCACAAAGAGGTTTGCAAATCCGTAGGGATTCAAAACATTGCTGCTGAGGGGAAAAGCTTGTGTTCTCAGAGGGAATGTAGTTTAACTGATCTGCTCCTCCCCTGGGTTTCTTGCTCCTCCAGGTTAAAGTGGTGCCTGCCTCCCCCCACCATCACAGATGACATCAAAGGCTGGGTGACCTGCTCACACGTGGCACCTAAGGTAGAGTGGATGGAGCGAGTGTGATCAGAGTATTATTGGCTCTGGGAGGGTGGGTGGCTGGAGGGTTTCCTGGAGGTACCCTTGGTGTTCATGAGCCTTGGCTCCTGCACTGAGAATTGCTCTGAGCTGTGCTCACTTGTCTGCCTCTGTATCTGCAGCTGCTGAAGGCACACTCCTTTTCTCTCTACTTTTTTTTTTCCCTTACCCCAACCCCACTCCAACAGAGAGAGAGACAACTGCAGTTGTTTAGTCCCTTTATTGTCATTCCACAGGGAACCGCTACATCCTCTGCACAGGCTTAATGCCCAGGATGTCGAATCCTTTGGCCATGACGGTGGCAGTGGCTTCGCACAGCAGCAGCCTCCACATATTCACCTTCACGATCTGGCCTGGAAAACACAGAGGAGCTGGAGTGGCTGCTCAGAACAGTACCTTTCCCAGGGGAAGCCCTTCTGCCCAAAACCAGGCCTGGACTGGCACATGGAACCCTTCCTGCCCTCCCCAAGCCAGGCAGACTGATCATCCCTCCTGTTTCCAGGTGTCTGGCTGCTCCCAACTCTACTCAACCCTCCTGCTCAGTGACAACATGGGCTCTGCCAGTCTCTGTCAATCCTCCCACATGGACACAGTAGTGTGACAACAGCCTTTCCAACACAGGGTAACACCCTGGAGACGGATGTGACACAGGCACACTCAGCACCCCATGGCCAACACTCACCAGTCTGCCTGTCCTTCTCAACGCAGTAGCAGCTGTCGTAGAACTCGGTGAAGGTGGTGGCCAGCTCATACAGGTAGTCACAGAGTGTGTGCAATAACAAGTCCTCCAGGATCTTCTGCAGGATCTCAGGAAACCTCAAGATGCACTTGCCCAGTTTCCACTCCTTCTCATGGTCAAGGACAAGCACCTCCTCCCTGGCTGCCTTCCGCAGCATCTGCTCATCGATATTGGCCAGGCGAGCAATTGCCCTGGAATAGTCCAGAACAGTTTGTGAGGGTGCCACTGCCCAGCCTGCCCAGGGCCAGCCTGGTCACCTGTCTGGCCTCCCTTGCCCAGTCCTGGGTGACCAGAGGACAGTCAGCCCGTGGGGAGATGCAGGAGGGCACTGCAGAGGAACAAGGAGGGATGGGCTCTAGGCACCTGCATCAGCAAGGACAGCTGATACTGCCAAGCAAACCAGGGCTCAGGGTGCCAAAAAAACAGGTGTGGCAATACCTGAGCTGAGCAGTTACTGAACACAGATGCATCCTTTTCCACCTAAATCCTCTCCTTACCAGGAACTGTCACAGTTCCCTCCCTGGGCTGTGTCACACCGAGGAGCTGTTTCAGGTGGCACTGGACACATGGTGTGCAATGACAATAAAATCTTGTCTGTGGTGCATACCAGTGTAGCTGGCTTCTCTTACCAAACACCCCTAAGAGCACTGATGTGACTGTCACCCCTTTGCCAATGTCCCTTTGTGACACAGATGCAGAGAGCACCAGCACCAAGTCTGCAGCTCCCTGTGCCCCACACACCTGATCCGTGTGAAGGCATAGAGCAGGTAGGCAGCTGTGTTCCCTCGGTCATCCAGCATCTTGTCAAAGGAGAACACGTAATCATTGAGTCTGTTGTGGGACAGATCTGCGTATTTAATGCATCCAAAAGCCACCGACGTCTGGGCAGCTTTCAGCTCTTCTGGCGTCAGGACCTGGGGCAATTTTGAAACAGGCAACAGTCAAGAGGAAGAATGAAGCACAACACACAGCCCTGGCCTCTCAGCAGGGCTCAGGAGGAAAGCCCAGGCTGCTGAGGGGATTTACCCACCCGCTGCTCAGTTCACATACACACCCCTCTGCTTCAGGGCACCACACAACCCCAGAGCCACCCCTCACTTCCCCTGCAATCCACTGGCACCACAGCCCTGCTCAGGCTGGGGCTGACTCCCTCTTCTGACAGCCCACAGGACCTCTGTGCCCCACAACCTGCCAGGTGCGACGTGCTCTGCTCCTGCTTCTTACAAACTGCACATACGTGGAACAAATGTTGGTCCTCCTACCCTTATGGAGCATTTTGGTCAATCCAAACACTTGCAAAACCCCTCTCTGCTGGAACAGTGGCAGCAGGGCAAAGCACTTTGCGCCTGGCTCCTATGAGCCCTTCAGAGATTTTCAAGGTGTTTTTTTTTCCCTTGCTTCTTCATGTTCTTGTTTAAAAAGGGACTTTTCACTTTCACCCTACACTACACTTTCCAATTCCACTGTCTCACACTGTGCTTGGATAGAGTTTGGTCCTTCTGCTACGTTCCATGTCCCACACTGTCCAGTTCTCTGCAGACCATCAAGAAGCAAGACAGACAGAAATCTCTTTAAGCAATGCAGAGACCATAAGTCTGGGAACTTCTCAGGAAACACAAACAATTTGTACAACTACCTTGTCCCGTTCCTTGTCTTTCAGTTTGTCCATGGCTCGTTTCAGTCCTTCCTCCAGCAGGTCTATGAGACGCACCGTGTCCCCTGAACGAGTTTTGAACTTCTTCCTGAAAACACACAACCAAAATGACCACCTACATAAGAGGCAAAACCCCTCCACCCTCTGCCTAGTATCCAGCAAGCTTAGGAAAAAAGCACACGGCAAATCCTTTTGTACTGATGAAATTGTCATCACATGGCAGCTCCAAAACTGAGAGAGCACTCACAGCGTGGTCAGCAGGAATGGCCAGGAAGGATTCAACACTCAGAACTGTCCAGTTCCAGACATCAAGCAGCACACAATACCAGTACCAGACTTTTCCCAACTTTTGTTTCATCTACCATGAAGGAGGTAGAAAGTAATGAAAATCATGGCCTTTACCACTGTCACCTCCCAGTACCCACATTAGCTCCCACCAGCCAATCAAGTGCCCCTGCCAAATACCAGGCAGAGAAGCCAGGCTCCAGAGGGAAGGTGACTGCAGCAGCAGGGGCTGTGTGGATCAAGGACAATGACACAGAACACAATGACACAGTTAGGGGCAACAGCACAGGATGCAGAGCTTTCTTTTGGGGCTTTTTTGGTGTGCCACATAGTACTTGTCAATGAATGAGAGAGCAAGTCTCCTGCATTCACTCAAACTTTCTCTCCAAAGCACAGACAGAGGAAATAGTTCAACCAGACACTTACTTGTCTTCTCCCAGCACCACTCCAAAGGCAGCATGGGCCACTCTGGTGACTTTGGGATCATACCAGCCAATCATCTGTCCAGCTGCAAACACTGTTTGGAAATGCACAGACTGCAAGGAAATAAACACCAACAACTGGTTCTCAATCCACTCCTCCAGGCATGGTTTCTTCACAGCTTTATCCTATTAACAACAATGCTCTCACAATAAGAATTAAAGTGTTCCCAGCTTCACAGACAAATTCTGCTTTGAAAAGTTCAACCTTTCCAAGAATTTTCCAGCTTTACAGAAGCAGCAACTGGCAAATTCCCATCACAGCTCAGATAAGAGTAAATGTACCCATCACACTAAAGACCCTGCGGTGTTCTACCTGTGTTACTGTTGTATCCATCATTTCACACACTTTGTGCCAACCAGCACCAACAGTTACAGCAGAGGGTGCTGAACTCACCTGGCCACTATCCACAACGTAGATGAGGATGTCACCCTTCTCTTCACACAGCCTGTGCTTCAGAGCAGCCAAGTCTGATGTGTCATACGTGTAACCTCCGTCTGATTTCATGATTGTCAGCGGGACAGGGAAACCCGGCACGAACACGACCTTCCGGCCATCATCAACCTGCACAAATCCTGCCAAAGTAATGAAAAACATTCGGTGTTCAGTTGCCACAGGGAGGTTCTGGGCCAGCAGCAATGCTTCAAGCCTTCCCTGCTGCTACCAGGAAGAAAAGGCCACACACTCACATAATCAAAACTATGAGAAGACCTAGATGAGAACTCCCTTGTCAACACAAGTGCCATTCTGTACAGCACTTCCAGAACTAAGCACAAGGAAGAAGATTTGCATAAATGTGGCCTTACCAGGAAAGACCTAATTCAAAAATTCCCATCACTTGCATCCAGATCTGCCTGTTCAGCCACACACCCATCACAAAATGCAGCATTAAAGGCAACAGAAACTCTACAGAGGTATGATGAGGACTCTGCACAGAGTCATTCTGAGGTGAGATAGTCAGAACACTCCAGACGGTGAGACTCAAGAAGTGCAAAATCCAGACAGGAGCACATAAACCCAGAGACTTTTTATGCTGCATTTGGCTTCTTGCCAGTTTCAAAGTCAACATGATCAAAAAATCCCACTGTCTTCAGAGAGATTTCTCAAAGTTCCCACACAGTCACAACACTAAGACTGGGAAGTCTGTCATATATCGCTCTTTGACTGTTTACTCAGAGTACAATAAATTCCAGTAGTACCCTGTGCTACTGCCTACAAATATCACAGACAAACTGCTTTTGATGTCAGCAAGAAAGATTCAGGCTTTTTGGAATGAGGAAAAGCCACAAAATAACCACTTTAGAAACGTGGCTGAGAAAAAAAGCAAAGGTGGGGAAGATGTACCTTGAAAAGCATCAGCCCTAAGCTCTGATGAATAGGATTGAGGTTACCATGCTCATCCTCACAGCTGCAGGTCTGACCTGAGACCAAAAGCCTCACCTTTATCTTCAAATTCTTTCACAATGTCTTTCATCATCTCATGGTAGAAGGATTCCCCCCTCTCTATGATTGTGATGTCCAAACAGTTGTAGATTTTCTGGAATTCTTGAGGGAAACAGAACAAAATAATTACATTAAAGGCACACAGTGAGAACCAGTGGGTACAGCAAGGCCCAAAGAGCATTATCCATCCCTTGGTCAGGCCATCAGACCAGGACTCAGGAGACAAAAGATTTATCTGAAAGTCTCCACTTAAGACAGCCCAGTACTTTGGCTGTACTGGCTTTTTGCTTTCAGCTTCTCTTAGCAGGGTGGCAGTGATTTTCAAGAGAAAACAAAAGGGTGTGCTCAAACATAACGTGAGGAAAGCCACACTGTTCTGTGGCTGAGACATGATCCCAGATGTGGCAGTCACCTCTGCGTGACACGTCACAGATGAGATTCCAGGCTTTAATGAAGTCAGGGTTTTTGCTCTGCAGCAGCACCACACATTGGTAGGCTCGCTTCTTAAATTCCTCCTCTGTGTCAAACCTCCGCTTGGATTCCTGCAGGGAAACACGTGGAAAAGCGCTGTTTTCTCCCCTGAAACAAACCACCACTCCTAACAGGCTCCCCAAGTAGGCTCATCTCAATACAGAAAGGCTGTGTGCTTCCAAAGGCCTCTGGCTGTGCCCCATACAGACAGTTCAATACCAGAGACCACGATTCATCACCCTGTGGTTGGTTATCACAATAATCTACTAACAGTGACTTGATCCTTTAATTTCTCCAAAACTATGCTGCAATTTGTAAAGCTCCTCAATCTGCTTTTCAGATGCTGACATAAACATCACACTTATCTGCCACACATACCTTGTAAAAAGCTTGGAGATCCCCAATGGGAGGAGAAACAGTTAAGTAATCTGGAAATTTGTCCTGGAGGTGAGCAATGAGCATTCCAAACTGTGTGCCCCAATCTCCTAAATGGTTCAGCCTTGTAGCAATTGAAGAAGACAATAATAATCATCTCTTAAACATATGCTTTAACATACACCCATTTTAAAAATATATATTCTACAAGAAACACACCCAATACCAGTAACCCAGCCCAGGCAAGCTCCCCAATTTCACTGCACTGAAGCCGCTGCGCAACATGATTCCTAACCCTGCTACACTTGCTCAGCTTGTATCTACTATCCATGAAGGGTATGAACTGTGTGCTTATAAACTCAGACCAACACAGAGCAGAACAGAGACAGGGACTGCACAAAGAGCCCAGCACACCCAGACACTGAGTCTCACCTGAGAACATCGTAACCCGCGAACTCGAAGAGCCGGCACATGCTCTCCCCGATGATGGTAGAGCGCAGGTGCCCAACATGCATCTCCTTGGCAATGTTGGGGGAGGAAAAATCCACCACCACCTTGGGCACGGAACCAAAGGAACACAGGAATAAAAGGCATTACCACACCTCGTGTGTTTGATCTGGGTTTTGTTAGGGGGAGCAGGGGAACGAGAATCACCTCTGCTGTCCCTCAGCAGGGAACATCAGAGCCAGCTTTGCTGCAGCCCAGCTGAGGGTCAGGGATCACTTCCAGACTGACCTGGGCAAAACCCCCACTCCCAGGGAGCCCTGTCCCTCAGCCATCAGAGACCACAGCAAGTACAGGTGACCTACCCCATGGCCCCTGGTTCCTCTGCCACATCCCACACACTCTGCCCTAACAACCTGCTGACACGGACATCTGCTCAGCACACCCCCTCAGGGGGGAATTTCAAAGCTACCTGCAGTCCAGAACATTTCCCCTGTAGCGAGATGGCTGTGTGCTTACTGCCGTACCTTTTTCCTTTTGCCAATAGCTGGTGGTTGAACTCCATTGATCAATAAACTGCTCAGCTGCTTCGACACAAAATCCTTTCTCAAGTGGACATTGATAAAACCTTTGCAGGAAAAAAACCAGCAATGAGTGCTGGGGCTGCAGTAGTGCCTCAAACCATTTTTTTCCTTCCCCCCAGGACTTCTGTTTTCATGCACCAAGCACAAGAGCACATGAAGTCAGCTTGACAAAACATTTTTCAGTCACAGGAAAACAAAGTTGTCACTTGAAGACTATTTCTGTTCCCAGATTAGAGGAGTCTGTCCACACCACTACAGCCTTTACTGCAGGAGTCAGATGCTGCAAGCTACACCACTGACGTGTCTCCTTTTTGTACACTGTCACTCAGTGATGAACGTATAGAAACAATTTTTTGTGAGAAAATAAATAATTTGCTTTCCAGAATGTAAAATCAAATTCTGCTTTATATTTTCTTAAAAATTAATATCCTAAAACAGATAATTTCATCTGGGATAATTTATGCTCATGGTATGACACTGTCTTACTTATCCTGCTCCAGAGAGCAAATGAACAAGCCCTAGCCCTAGAAGGGCTGTGCCATGGGATTTTTGTGTTTATGCTGAAGTCCTAAGGAATATGAACCCTTGTATTTTTCCCTGGGTCACAGGGACAAAACAAATGCAGCAATTAATAAGCTCCCTGGTACTCCAGCCTCTCAGTTCTGAGAGGACAAGGTCTCCTCACCATGCAAGCAACAGCAAGAAGGGCTGTCAATTTTTGCTGTGATTTCGTGATGGTGGCTTGATTCCCATCACCAATATTGAAAGAGGAAAAGATGTTCCCTTAAGGATCAGTGGAAAAATTGCTCATTAAAGGGCTCATGATCATAGCTGCCAATTCTAATACAGAAGTAGATTTTCTGCTGCTGCACAGGTCTGAGTGCTACAAAGCTCACCATGACAGAAGAAAGTAATTCACTGTGAAACTGCAGTTTTAAACCGCAGAACAGCAGAACTCAACTCAGCTTCCCTCTCACTATAAAACTGCCCTTTTTGCTTTAAGATATACAAAGTATGTAAAATGAAACTATCTTACCAGGACCAGCAATTTCGACTTTCTCAATGCATTCATTGGCAGGAATATTTTTTACTATTTTCTCCGCAATTTCTCGTGGGATAACTTTCTGTTCCCTGGTTTTGAGCAGTATCTGGAACACAACAAAGATCAAGTAAAATTCAATCCTTCGAAACATTCTAGAGAGCAAAACACAGAGCACAGACACTGAGGCACTGAAATATCCTCATGGTCCTTCAACTTCATAATACAGAGACACACACAAAGAGAAATTCTCTAGCAAATTTTACAGATTAGATCAGTTCTCCACAGCATAAGCCTTGACTGGACCCAACATGTTCACCTCCTTCTGCTCAGAGCAGTCCCTATGTCAGAAAAAAATCTCCCAGGCTATTTTTCAAAACCTGCGAAGTTGTCTGGCAAAATTGTATTTTTCTAAGTTAGTGAAAGGGACAAACCCTTTAAAAATCAACACAGCTGGCACAGTCCTTCAGTGCTTCACAATCCTGTTGATCAGTCTCATGGGTGTCCTCAGTTCCGCCAGCATTTACATTTGAAGTTCTGAACTGTGCCTCCAGCAGATGCTGAGTGTGCTTTCAGAGCAGGTCTGTTTATTTATGATTAAACACAACCAAAGCAAACTGCCTTCAGTCCTGTCTTAGTCTCGAGCTTAATAAATAAGTAAGTGAACAGACTAATAAGTGAATAAATAAATCAAATCCAACAACCCAAGCAAACAAAGATAATCCCAGCACTACCCAATTTTCTTCAAAGGGCATCAGAAAAACTGCTGTTAAAGTAGCTCTCCATTTCCCTGGAGACATAAGCGGCCCACTGTGAGGAACTCGTTTACATATAATGATAGCGTCAGAGTGGTTTGAGTTGGAACAGACCTTTGAAGAACACCTACTCCAAGTACACAACTTCCCTGTCCATTCCCAAAGCATCTTCTCACATAGCTTTTTGTAAGTCTTACAACAACACCCTTTAGGAGGATTCTGTAAGCTAGCCCAACCTATCCCTTGCAAAACACTACACTGACACTTGTATAAAATTACCACAGGTATTTGTTTTTGGGCACATGATTTTCTGGTATTACTGTGATGTGCTTGAAAACAATCCTACCGAGGCCACAAAGACGATGGACCTCTTTGTCAACTCAGAATTTACACTCACTGCTTGTATTTGCTAATTTACAGTCTGCTCTAAAATGTATTTCTACTAAAGTTTCAGTTTTCTGCTTAAACTGTCATACACAGGATCCTTACAAGATGGTAAAGGCTTAAAAACGGCAAGAAAAGCAAACCTCAGTAGCTTTAGTGTTATTCAAAGTGTAAACTACAGGAAAAATAAATGCAAACCCAGATTACAGGCATGTTACGCCAGATTAAAGGCGCATTATCTGAATCATTCCAGAAATAGTTACCACACTCCTGTTACTCTAAGGAGCAAGCAGAGCTCCTGGCTGAAACCCCAAGCATTAATATGCTAATGAGCTCCCAGGAAAACAATAGGCATTTGTGAGGGTCCTTTCCACATCAGTGCACCAGCAGGGAGAGGCTGCTGCCTGGCACGTACCAATGCTGCCCCAGTCAGGGCACTTCCTGCTCCGCTGGCAGTCCCAGTGACCCTGACCTGTGCTCCAGCTCTGCCCAGGGGACACCCTGGCAAGACCTGTACCACAGCCAAGCCCCTAAAACAGGCTGACAGAAAGTCCCCAACCTGCTGCTCTCATCCCCTGGCTCTGCTGTGCTGACACACTCCCGCATGAGCACGGCCAAGCCCTACCCCAGTGCACAGGGAACAGACTCCACAGCCAAACCCAGCACTAGGATCCCTTATTCACCACCACAGCTGACAACCTGGAACTCAAAGCCCTGGCTGGAAGGGGACCCTTCAGACACCGAGATACGTGAGCCACGTCGGCACCGGGAAGCCTGGACTGCTCGAGAATCCCAACCGCGACTTAATTGGGGTAATGCGGCGGTCAGGGAAGCGGCAGCGCCCTGAATCCCGTGTCAGTGCAGTCACCCAGGGCAGCAGCACAGTGACAACATGCTAATGAGACCCAGGGGAGACATGGGATCTGGGAGGGCTGCTTCCCTGGCACTGCAGCCCAGAGCCTGCTGCCTGGCACGTATCGTATCCGTGCTGCCTCAGTCACGCTCCTTGTACGGGACAGCCGGGGACAGCAGAGTTCCATGAGTGGCAGTGCCAGTTCAGTGTCAAAACTGCCAGTCTAATGGGTTAATAAAAGTGAATGGACAACAGGATGTGTAAAAAAAGGAGCTGTCTCTGTTTAGATTGCCAAATTAAAGAGCTGTAATTACAGAGTGTCTGTAAGTCACCCAAAGGCATCAATGCACTCAAAGTTTGGGCACTTCAGCACTGAAGCTAGAACACATTGCCTTCTCTCTCCCACACTGCCTGGATTTACTTCAGCACAGTCCCAGCCCACTGAGCAGCCTGAGCAACTGCTGAAGTGTCTCTGATTCTATTTGGGTCCTCTTTGGTCAAACTCCCAGGGAATTAACAACAAAGGACTGAGCCAGAGGAGCATGAAGGGTAGTGCCTGAGCAGCAATCCACACCTGGCTGGGCTTCCTGAGCATGCCCAGGCCTGACAATGCCCAGTTTCTTCTGGCTGGAGCTCAGGGAGGGCAGTTTGGGACCTAAGACACAGGGATCCAAACTCACCAGAGCACACAGGGCAGCACCTGGGCCCCTCTGCTCTGCTGTGTGGTCTGTGAGCAGGAGGAAACCAGAGCACCCCCAGCAACAGGAGGTGTGAGGCAAGAGGGGAAGCTGGAGATGCCCCTTTGTCACCTGCCCTGTGAGAAGGGGGCAGGTGCACACAGATGTGTGGGGATATTATACTTTCCTGGCACTAGAGAAGAGCACTTAGAGACAGGCAGGTGTTTCTCAACATTTTGCAATTCTCCAGAATTGTGATTTATTGTTTTGCTGTTTTCAGTTCCAAACATACAACTCACTAATTGGTAGTTAATTGCACATCATTAGTAAATCGATGCAGCACTTAAATCCTGATTTGATTTAGATCCCACGAACCGAGCAGTTTTTCTGTGTCACACACGTTAACTCTCTCATACCAGGCACCTGAACAGAGGTTTACAGGCCAGCTCTGTAAAGGCCAATGCTTCCCTTAAAATGCCATTAAAAAATCACTCAATTCTCAGCCCAGGCACCTACAGCAAGCCCAGAATAAGTCCTGTATTGCAACTCTCACTGTGCTGTCTATCCCTTAACTCCAACAGACAACATCCCCATTTCTGCTTCTTTGTTGAGATCGTTTACATCATTTACCTGCGATATGCCCATGGCACTGTTACACTGGTAGTCCCCAAATTTGGGCTGCTGACTTGGTGTCACCACCAGAGGAGGGTTTTCTAAGTCTGGGTAGGCAGCCTGAATGGCAGCTCCAAAGATCTCCTGGAGACAGCTGTTGATATTAATCATGCTTTTGACTGATTTACTTCTTTCCTCTTGAAGACTCTGAAAAAGAAAACCACCAAAATCCAGAAGGCTAAATTCACAACATCTGAGGAACTGTTACGTCTCACTTTTCTCCTTGGCTGCCTGGCAAGGCACAGCTGACAGATCTGGCTGACACCTCCAGGCACAGGAGCAACATATACAACATAAAAATCACATGATTCTCCTGCTGAACTTCCCAGCACAAACCCCCCCCTGACTGCAGGGCTGCATTACTTCTCACACTTGTGCTGCTGAGCCTGGGACAGACCTCAGCTGGGCCACCTGGCCATGTAGGCTTACTGACCTACTGACATTTTCTATAAAACAGGTTTTGGTTTAAGGAACCAAGAAATATCTGATGTGCCACCAATTATGGTGTCAAAATGCAGAGCAAGAATGCTGCCACATATCAGAGCTGTGACAAACTCACATCATTTATTCAGCCTGTCCTAATGAGAACAAAAAACAGATGGTATAATAATTTTCTATTTCCTTACCTTCTTAAGGAAGTTTAACCGGTACTTGAGCTTCGCGTTTTCGTCTCGCAACCCCTCCAAACTTGGGGAGACTCCCAAGCACCCAAAGTTCTTCAGATGCTCAATTTCTGCAGTTAACAACTTGATCTCGTTTTCCTGAAAAGCAAATTGAGCTGTCACACAGTAATTCCTGGAGAGGGGACAGGAGGTGAGGAGCTGCAAGATTCTCGGGCACAGTGCTAGTTTGCCTTGTAAAGGTAACAGCAATGACATGTAAGCTGAGCAATTCCAAATAATTAATAGCTGAAGATTGTTTCTACTTGTGTGAAAAACAAGGATTCTCTTGAAGAAAAGCAGTGAGAAAATAGTCTCACTAATATCAAGACAGAACTACAAGGAAGACAACAGGACATGCTAATAAGACATTCCCCAAATAAGCACTTTCTCCAGTTTTTTAAACAAAGATATCAAATGATTTGACTCAAAATTCCCTAAAGCCCCTTTCAGTCTATTTCACCATCTCACAGGCCACAGTTTCACAGGAGGATGCCACGACCACTCACACAACCCCAGCAAGCTCAAACCCCACCCAGAGACAGGAATGCCAGAAGCACTGTGCTGCTCCACAGGGGCATTTCTGCAGGGTGCACTCACTTCCACCTGGCCACACAGCCCTTCCTGCCCTGCCCTGGAAAGAAATCAATGTCTTCTCCCTTAAAACCAACACAAGGCATTCCAGAGCACTTGGGAATTTCAGGAGAGCCTCTATGTTTCAAACTTCCCCATGTCCCACCAGACTTCACAGCCCCAACTCAGACAAATTGTCAGCAGCAATATGGTTTGAAGCTGCTGCAAGGAGCAGGGATCTTCCTCACCCTAAACCCTAAAGAAACTGAACAGCTGCAGTTTCACGTCTGTTGTCCATCTCTTGTCCTCTCCCATAACAGGCTTTGTGCCCTGAGCCACAAAGCTGGCTCTGACACAGAATCCTGGAGGCTACTGAAGGTTTGAGAGATTTGGTGCTGCTATGGAGGGAGGCAGTGAGCACTGCCCACCCTGCCTTGTCACCCCCTTGGCTCCCTCATCCAGGCTCTCCTCTGCCAGCGCTTCCACAGCAGGACGCAGCTCAGGCTATTACTGCAGGCCACTAAACCTTATCCAAAAAAGGCTCATTTTCTTTCTTGCTCTTGAAACAATCAGACTATTTAATTAGGAAAAAAATTGGGCCACTGAATCTCTTGGTCTTGTATGTCCACCTGAACAACAGCTCCCAGGAATGCTGCTGTAACTGCACATGCTCAAAAACCTAGGCTGAGGCAAAACTGTCTTAAGATTGGCCTATTTGTAGGCTGAGCTGAAAGTCAGTACTTTTGAGGTCATTCTTCAGTTGTGCTTCAGTTTATGGCACACTCCTGTTACAGCCTCAAGGTCTCTGCTACAGAGGAGAACACAATGCTCCTTCCTGAAGTTTGGATGTGAAGAAATAGAACTTTGAGGAAAAAACCCAGACCTGCATCAAATGCTCTGGTTTGGCCTTTACACAACCAAAATCACAGACCAGCACAGATGTACCTTATGAGCAACTCACTTCAAACAGTCCCATTTCAGCTTTTCTTTTCAAAACCCAAGGCAGCTGTCCCAAAAATCAGAGGTCTTCTCTCATTTACATACACACACACACACACCTTCCCCATATAAGCAACAGTAAATAGGTTTATTTTCAACTTTTCTTCCTGGCCTGATCAGGTAGCATTTCATATTTTATAGACCCATTTGTAAAATCTTCTATACTTCAAGTTAAAAAAATAGCACAAGAGATTTCGCTGTGTTTTCATAGCTGTGTCACTGAAAGTTTCAGTGACCATTATTGCTACAAACACCAGAGCAGTGACATACATAACTCATCCCCCCAAGTGTATTATGTGCTTTAAAGATAAGTGCAAAGGTATCTTCTAACCTTAATATCACATAATATGTAAATTCTGTGCCCACTCGGTATTATCTTCCTTCTAGTGAATTCACCAGCCCCAAGACAGGCCTCCAACACTCCAAGGATAGTTCTGCATCAAAGGCAAACATTCTCCAGAACCAGAAAAATCACATTTTGCTTTTGAAACTAAGATCCCTGCACATCCAAGACAACAAGCAGCTGATACGTATTCCTCCAGCATTAAAAGATTCCCCCAAAGCTATAACCACTGGGATATTTCAGTACCACTGATGAGCTTTACAGAAGAGGAATCTGACCGGATTTTCCTACATAATCACAAATACCTCTGGCCACCCAAGGGAAGACTCACGGGAGGTGAGATGACCAGTAAGCTACTGGAGCTTCTTTCCATACAGTTACGCTACAAGTGAGGACAAAAAAAGAGGTTTATCCATGTGCATGGTCAGAAGCCAAAACCAGAGTGCCCAGGAATCACCAACCCCATGGCAGACATCTGGCCCAAAGAGCTCTTTTACAGGGTGACAATTAGCACTGTAATCACTTGGACTTGGCTAGGAGATAAAAAACTCTAAAATACTGCCACAGTTCAGCAAGTCTCATCTACTTTTTTCCCTTGACTACATCAAACCAGCAAATTCACAGCACTGGCACCTGGAGGCATTTGGGATGGCCCAGTCCAACATGTCACCCCAGACTGTCACATTTGTCTCTCCTGTTTAGTGCTCCTCTTCTTCATAAAATACCAGCAGCAGTGTTTATGTTGTTACTTGAGTGTGAACTGAGAGCAAAAGGTTTCACCAAGGTGGCTCAGCTGTCTACCCCAGTGCTGCTGCTGCCATTTCAGTCTCTTTTTTATTGAGCTCATGAACAGCTTACACAGATGATGAAATGAAGTCTTCATTCAAAATGACCCAGGAGAAAAGCCTGATGTCAGCAATGCTTTCACTGGGCTCCACAACTGATGGGGCTGGGACAGCCACAGAGCTGAACACAGCTTTCCTCTCCAAACCTGCAATGGGGGCACCCCCGTTCAGGGAACACCACTCTCTACTCTCTGGTGACCAGTGACAGCAGACAGGGAAATGAAATGAAATGAAGCTGTGTCAGGGGAAGTTCAGACTGCTTCAGAAAGGTTCTTCACTGGGAGGTGCTGGTGCACTGAAACAGGCTCTCCTGGGAAGCGGCTGTGGCACCAAACCTGTTGGGGTTCAAGGAGCACCTGGGATAACAATATGGGTTACTTTTAGATTGTCCTGTGAGGAGTGGGGAAGTGGACCTGATGATCCATGGGTCCCTTCCACCTTGAGGTATGCTATGATTCTGTGACCCCCCACAGAATAACCATGCTGAGCTTGCCTGGAAAATAGGTCTTCAGATGTTTACATCAGAAATGCCTCTTATCACAGCACCCCGTGATAAAGTTAATTCTCTAGCAAAGATCTGTGAATGCTAGATTTTACTGAAAGGATATTATGAATGCTACATTCTTTCTAAAAAAAACAAACTACTCTACAAAACTACAGAGAAGCCTTGGAACTCCTCTCTCACTGTAGCACCCAAGCGAGGAAGGGAGACAATGCCACTACACCTCCGATTAAAAGACAGGTGACTGAGAAAAGGAAGGAAAAAGCTGCTGTTTGGGTCGGGAAGTGTCATGTACTGGTTCATTCTACCTGCACTGTCTAGCACAACTTGTCAGTAAAGGGTCATACCTGATGACCACCTCATAAGGAGCTGTGGGAATTACATGAGGCCATGCAGACATCTCCAAGCTTTGCTCAGCTGAGTACTAGAAATCTTCCCCTCACCTGTGAATACAAAAAAACTACAGCTTTTTCAACAGGACCCGAATCATGCTTGTGTCTTCCCTTAGCACATAAGAATGTCTTCCAAGAACGCTACTTGAGCAGGTGCCTACCATGAAACTTGCACAGGCTTCTTTCTCCGGGCTTTAACATGACAGAGGTTTCTCCACCACATTCAAAAGAAAAAAAAATCATAAAGGAGACAAGATGGCCTGAGAGAACATGGCAAAGGGAGCAGAACACCTCTTTTCCTTCCCCTCCTTGCCTCCTGCTCGGTTTTATCTTTACTCCTACTCTGCCAAGCCCTGCTGAGCCAGCTGAGCACACAGTGCTTGCTCTTTGTTGGGTTATTTTCCTGCAGGCTGCTCCCCACAGGCTCCAGGGCATGCTGCAGCAGGAAACAGGGAGCATGTGGCTGGGAGTGACAGGCAGAGTGAGGCTCAGTAATTCTGCATGACCTCCTGCAGCCTCCTGGAGTTAGAGTGAACACTGCCCCTCCTGCTCTGCTTTCAGCGCCTGCAATCTGCTTGTGGACGAAAGACCAAACAGCAGTGACTGCAAAGGGAGAGCCACCGTGCCAGAGTACCTGAGATGTCCTTCCTCTCCCAGCAGCAACAAAGGACAATGGGAAATCAAAGGCAAGAAGGAGTTGCAGAGATTCAACTGCCAGATTTATTATCTCAGAGCCTGTTTAAGTTGTGAGCAAAAATCACACTCACAAGTTGCTCAAGAGCACCCAAGTATAGCAGGCAGAAACCCAAAATCCAAAGTCCAGAACCTCTCAGCTAGACGCTCCTGAGGCAATGGGAAAGGTATGAGAAGTGAACCTGGAGGAGTCAAAGCTTTCCTGAGGCTGTCTCTGCACTCTGCTGTCAATACCGGTCATTGAATGGGATAGACCAGGCAGTTTTATTTTTCATTATTATCGTCACTGAAAAGGCAGAGGGTTGTCACCATCTTTTCCCAAACCTAAGCACCTTATGGCTGCAATAAAGCTGTCCGAGGAGGCCAGGGTGCGAGCAGCACAGGAGCGCATCCCTCCCTGGCTGCCCCGGGCTCCCGGACCCGGTGCCGCTGCCGCCCCGGCCTCGCTGGGTGACCCCTGCCCGGCCAGAGCACGCCACAGCAGCGGGAACGGGGCGGTGACCCCAGGGCCAGTTCCCGCTGACTGTTCGGGGAAGTTTTTTCGGAACGCTCTTACGACCCCGCCCCCACGTCCAGGGTGGGAGACGCGCCAGCGCTGCAGCCCTGCCCTCAGCCCCGGAGAGACGAGAGCAGCCCAGAGAGCGCTTCAGCCCTGCCGGCTCTCTACCCTCCCTTCCCAGACAGACCTTCCGCTCCCGCATGGCCCAGCGACCCGCCCGGGGCTCCGGGCACTGCGCGGGCTTCGGTACCGGGGGAGCGCTCCCGGGGCTCGCCCGCCACCCGCGCCCTGCGGAGCCCCGGGGGCTGTCCTGGCCGGGGCTGTCCTGGCCGGAGCTGTCCCGGTCCGTGCGGTGCCGTGCCCTCCTATCCTGTCCTGTCCCGCCCCGCCCCGCCCGGCCCCGCACCTGCCGCGCCAGCCTCGCCACGGACTCCGCCACGCGCGCCTCCATCCTCAGGCGGCCGGAACCGGGACTGGCGCCGCGGGAACCGGAAGGTGGCCAGAGCGGCGCGGCCGCGGCGGCAGCGCCCCCAGGCGGCGGGGAGGACCCTGGCCGGGCGGGCGGCGCGGCCGGGAACGGGGCCCCGGGAACGGGGCCGGCGGCAGCCATCGACACCTGCAGCGGGAAGGGAAGGGAAGGGAAGGGAAGGGAAGGGAAGGGAAGGGAAGGGAAGGGAAGGGAAGGGAAGGGAAGGGAAGGGAAGGGAAGGGAAGGGAAGGGAAGGGAAGGGAAGGGAAGGGAAGGGAAGGGAAGGGAAGGGAAGGGAAGGGAAGGGAAGGGAAGGGAAGGGAAGGGAAGGGAAGGGAGAAGAGCACCCCCACACCCTCCCAGACCCCCTCCATTCCGTGTCACCACCCAGCACTTTGGAACGTGTCCCATCCCCAGCAGGTGGGTACAAAATGGGCACAGGGAATGTTCAGGCAGGGAGGAAAACCAGCAAGTGACAGGACCTGAGGGAATGGCTGGAGCTGTGTCAGGGGAGGTTTAGGCTGGATTCAGGGGAAGGCTCTTCCCCCTGAGGGTATGGGGGCCCACTGCCCACGCTCCCTTGGGAATGGGCACGGCCCGAGGCTGCCAGAGCTCCCGGAACGTTTGGACACCGCTCCCAGGGATGCCCAGGGTGGGATTGTTGGGGTGTCAGTGCAGGAACAGGGGCTGGACTCTGTGATCCTTGTGTGTCCTGTCCACCTCAGGATACTCCATGATTATAGGAAATGTGTCAGTTACAGCATCTCATGTGACAAGACACGTGAAAAGCGACATGCTTCCAGATGGCGACACAAAAGAACCCCAGTTTAGGTGCCAGGGGATGAGAAGATTCACTCATGACAAAAAGCAAGAAGGCAGGTTTGTCCAGAAAGGTCACTTTATTGGAAAAACCTAAAATGGACTTTAAACCTGCAGCCCTCCTCCCACAGCAGTGGTTTCAATGGGCTCCCCACATTACCTTAACAGACCCATCACAGACATGAGCTGCAGTACAAATGTTAAAAGTGCAAGTATTCTGAACTTCACACCCACTTTTATGACCTGGCAGGAAACACAAATGCTTCACAGCTCACAGAGAATTCGTTCACAGCACTTGGGAGTCCCAGCTGGCTCCCAGCATTCCCCACAGGGTACAAAATACATCACTCAAAGGAGAGTCCGATGCAGAACATCATAGAAGGTAGGGGTGAGGTTCCTTCAAATTTATTTTATTGCAGTAAAACCTCTAAAAGGTAGAGCTGTACAAAAAAAGTCTAAACAGCATTATTTAAGAATAACAGCACCTTACGCTGCATTTGTTCTTATTTAAAATTCTATTTCCCAAAAATACATTCCTAAATATACAAACTATACAATCTTGTCACTTTAATGCTGGTTTCTGTGATGATATAACTTTAACCTAAAAATCTTCAAAACATCCACATACTGACAAAAGCTCTAATATACAAATGCCTTGGTACCTTCATAATACCACATAAATAACTTCAAAACCCAGTCTGCATTTGTAGAATTGTCCAGAAAGCAAATACTTTATGGTGATCACACATCGTCCGCAGAGAGTGTTGGGAGGTTTATTCTCGGCCGCGTGAAAAATGCCATTTTCTCTCTGAAAAAAGATGATCAATTGTTAATGCAACAGAAATCCTGCCAGAAATGTCCATCATCCACAGGAGAATTTATCCCACCAGCTGTCTCCAGAAGGAGCAGACGTACATCCTCTCACAACCTACACCTTTTATTTACTTATCAGACATGAGTTAAACCCACAAATACCAAAGGCATTTCAGAAAGGCTCAGGGCTTTTTCGTTCCTGGGTCTGTTATTTAGGGAAGCAAAGGGCTGCTTCTGTGTTAAAGAATTTGTTTGCTAGGTGGGGAATGACTTAGAGAATCCTGGTTGCTTTGATCATGTGCAGTGCTGCAACTATTTTCCCTGAGTCAGACCTTATACTTTGATATGAAAATACAGAAGAAGTTCTTATTTAAGCAGAACAGTTAACTACTTCTGCAGAGATCAGTCTTGCTCTTCAGCATCTCAGTCATCCACAGAAAAATCATGGCAGTAGTCAATTTTTCCTGCCCTTTACCTATAATTACCTGAATGACTGCACTTCCAGAGGCTCCTTTCGGCTCTGCCCTCGCAGCCTGTGGACATCCTTGGCAGCAGCTCTCATCATTTTATCAGCCTTGAGCTCACACTTGTGTTCTGGGTTTTGCACCTAAATGAATAATGGAGAAGAGTTGTTTCTGTTTCCAGGAGGAATTACCGTATCCTAACTCATGTCCAAACACAGCAGTATTTCAGCTGCAGGTCTGAGGGGTTTGGGAACCTCTGGCTCCGGAAGTCACAAGGCACAGAAGCTAAACTGAACTTTGTCAACTAACCATTTGAAGGAAGGGAGAGCTTTTTGTAAGGTGTCCTTCCAGCTTGTGGTAAGAATAATGGCTTCTGTCATTACTCTCTTTGTACCTTCTTGATAGATCCTTTAAGGCAGAAGATCAGCACACACAAGAACACAGCACCCCAAAGAGCACCTCACACCAGCTCCCTCCTACACCTGGTGCCAGCATAGCTTGGTGTCTGCCTGGTGCCAGCAGAGGTGCTGAGAACTCCCAGAAGCTGAGAAGGAGCCCTGTGCATGGGGGAGGGTGTGATGTAGAGTAAGGTAAGTGCCAACCACCACACACCACACCTCCTGCAGGCTGGGGGGACACACTTGGCAGAACAGATGGCATTTGTGACTTCTCATATTCACACCTCTGCTAGGGCAGCAAATCTCTGCTGGTGAATGCAAGGGCTCAGGACTAACAGCTTGATAGAGCCATACGTGGCAGACAAGAGTGACTAACAGTGCTCAGGCTTCATTTACTGACTGTCCAAAGTCCCCTGTTTCCAAAATTTCACCATTTCCACCAAGCAGAACGAGACCCCAAGGTAGGTATGACTTACTCGTTTCTCCACAAGCCTCAGCAGCAGCCGAAACCTCTCATCATCCTTCACCCACTGTGGCAACTCTTTTTCACCCTGACTTTGAGCTTGTTCCAGCTGTTCCTTCAGTTCCCTCAGCACTGAGATCTCCTGAACCAGCTGGTCGTGCCAGGTTTTTGAAGCCTGCAGGTCCAGCTCCAGGTCCAGTGAGGTGCGGATCAGGCGCTCTGTACCGAAGGACTTGATTGAAGGCTGCCAGAGAAGGGGTGAACACAGTGAGGAGAACTGTCCCAACCACTCCACCCAGAAAGTGCCAAACACATCATGAGAGCCATCTTTCTAATGCTTCTCTTCGCACAAACCATCTCTATTGAGCCTGCTTTCCAGTCTGTCTTGAGGCAGATACCACAAACTCAAGGAAGTCTTACAGATGAGTGTTTTGATTTTGGTGCTTCCACTCAAGTTCTTCCTTGGCAGCTTCTCCAAATCAAATAAGCCTTGCTTGCACACCTTTCTCCTAAGTTTAATGTCTCATCATCAGATGAATCCACAGTGCTGCAGAAAAACCTGTGATTGAGTTTCCAGTAACATAATACCTTCTGCTAGTTTCAAACACAAGCTGTCCCAAGAAAACCATCTCCTTAGGAGTTCAGTGTTAGTATCCTGGGGGAATTTTAGTGATTGCCATCACAATGGGCACAGGGGTTTATTGTGTGCCATGGCATCACTACAACAGGGTCACCTGAGACATCGTTCTCATCTTCTTTTCCAGTTCCTCAAATTTATTATAAATACTCAAGAATCTCACAACAATAAATACAGCAAAACTGTTTGTGTTTGTGCTGCTTCTCTGACAAGATGGAAAATATCAGGAACCATTTCCCTAAATTAATTGTTTTAAATAAGTTCCAACTCATACAAGTTCCTGTCGTAATCTGATATTTCAAAGAATCCTTGAGAGACTTCTCGCACACAAAGAAAAGGTGGTGAATGAAAGCATGTGGCAACTGAGTTATGTTTGCAAATTTTTCCTTTAAAACTGTTTTCTAGTTTTTGCATGTGTCTGTGTTAGAGGAAACAACCAGTGGCGATGTTCTTACCCGTTTCACTCTGACACTTCGTCTCTCCATTGCATTCCGAACGAACGGGGGCTTTTTGGATAGTGTGGAACTGTCACTATCACTGCGATTCAGCTGAAAAGGAAGGTGGGAAACACAAACTTTTCATGAAAGAAATACAAGCAGTGCATACACATACTATCAGCGAGACCACAGGTTGTTGTAAGCAGAACTGTGAAGCTTTGTGAAAGGCAGACAGCTGCCACCCCAGTCTGAGTAGATAACATGCACTGGCACAGCCAGATCCTGCCACAAGCCTTGAACTCTGTCCCTTTTTGGGAATAGGCTGTGAACAAAGAGAGGCACTAAGTTAGGCTATGAGATGGGACTCTGCCCCACTGCTCTTCTCCTGTGCCAGTAACTAGGGTGAGCAAAGCAGCCCAGAAAAATAAGCTGTAAGTAGTAATAATAATAATAACAACAATAATCCTCTTTCCTAACATATAAAAAACATGGGACTATTTTATTTGAGATTTCTGTTTTCTCTAATCTGTATTTTTCTATAACCTGCATTTTGAGCTAGTGATGGAAGAGGCAAGTTTACCTGAAAGCTCTCCCCTTGGGTTTATCAGCTGAAGAGTTCCCATGTTACACACAGCCTGCCTTGTTTTGTGGTTGTCTGTAGACCCTTGCAAAGAGCTCAGCTCAAGCAGGGTTTTGTTTTAATTCCCTTCTCATGTCCCTTCTCAAAGCTGGGGGAGGAGGGGAACAGGCACTGGGATCTGTGTGTGCTGGGACACAGCACCTGTACAACTCAGGCACAGGCCAGTGCTGCAGAATGAGTAAGGTTTGTTCCCCTGGAAGCACCTGCTTCTGAACCAGGGGAAAACTACACAGCAAATCTGGCTCAGCTGTACTAAGGGACACTTGGGACAGGTCATGTGCGGTAAAAGACAGTGCTTGCTTGTTTGCCCATTCCACCTAAAAGACAAGGTATTTATAGTTTATTCTGACCCTCAATTCAGGAAATCATTGTGAACAAACATTTCAAAAGAGAAGTGACATCTGATCCAACATGTGGCCTGCTCAGTTACCTTCACACAAAGCACACTGGTGACTTTCAGGTTTCCACAGTTTTTTTGCTGATATTATCAGGCACTTACCTTTCCATTTCTACCAAGGATTTATGTTCACCTTATCTGAAGTTAGATGGACAGAGCTAACTGAGCACAGAACACTTCAAGCAGCAGTTTAATATGCAGCTCATTCATCACTCTTACAGCAGCCCTTCCAGGTCAGTTTGGGCACCTCAACAAGCTGCATGTGCCACAAATATGCATGCACTTATATATCTGATAAAACCGTGCTTAATGCTGTTAGTTCCAAGGCAAGATACTGTCCAGGAGGTGAGGACAGAGCAAGCTCTGAAGTCAAGGGGAGAGAAGAAAGCACTGTCGGGTTTCTGTGAGAAATTCAGACTGAGTGAAAACAAGCACTTAGAACTCAGGGTTTCATTGTCCTTACCCGACACACGTACTGACTCTGTGGTCCTGGGGAAAATGTTTTGGAGCGGATGATGGTGCTACCCCTGACAAACTGAGTCTGGGGTGGATTTGCTGCTCTTTTGTCTTTTGGACGAACTACAGTCGAGGACTGTGCAAGGGTCTCTGTGTTGGTCTCTTTATCCACCTGAAAGACACAGAGTGCAGTGTAAATTCCAGCTTTCCATGTGCTCAGGACACACCCCCAGGGCTGTGTGACAGCCACCTGTGCTTGTTGCATTCAAACCCAGACATTCTTTAGCTGTGTCCTGACAGTTCACTCCTGGAGCTCTGCTGCATTACCTGGATTGTTCCCTAAGGGCTCTGCATCCACTGATTGCTGTACAACACAATTGATTCCAATGGGCTTTGCCTGTGGATGCAACACATCACTGTGACCTGGCAATCCCACAGAGAGCAGGTATGATTTTAAAGGCCATTATCTTACTTGCTGTGCATCTGCAGCAAAGATCTAAATCGATGTACAGAGAGAGCTGTGTACAGCTATGTTTGTAGCTGTTTGACTACAGCTACATTCAGAATTAAACAAGGTCAAAACCACCGTCACATTAATGAAAAATGCTCCTCACATCATGAGCAGCAAAAAGAAGGCATGAAATGGTGCTGTACTAACTGTGGGACAAAATGGTCACAAAGAGTTATTTACAGAGATTTCAGGTAGATAAACATTTAATCATCAATGATGAACTTTCAAAAAACTGCTGTAGCCTTGCTTAGCTCAGCAACAACCCAGTCAGCTGAGAAATGGGAAGCTTAAACCATCTTTCTGTTCAAAAGGCCCTTGACTGTACCTTCACTGCTATCTCTGTGTGCAGCTGGGAATTCAGACTTTCTTCTGTTTCCCACAGCGATTTTCCAGCACAGAATTCTTCCTCCTCCTCTGCTTCATTTTCACTCATCTCATCCTGTTCTTCCAGGTCAGGAACCTCTTCGTCTTGCCTGAAAGGAACAGCTCTGTTATTGAACTGGCCTCCTGTGGACAAAATTCTGGTGCTGGAGCAGGAGGTGCCTCCTGTAAGCTGCTGGACAGAAACACATCCCCAAGGCAGCCAGGTGTACCTGACAGGCCCTGCAGCCACTGAGATTACACAAACACAGGCTTAGAAAGGAGAGAAGCTGCACCAGAAGACCACATTACAGCCAAAAACTTCATCCTGATCTGGCTTCAAAAGAAGCAAGATGAGGGCTCAGCCATGTGGTCTGAGTTGAAGGCAAGTGCATCTTGAGGTGAGCTCTCAGGATGCCATTAATCTTAGTTAAAAAGTGTTACTGGACAAAATTGAAGCATTATTTTAACACCCTTTTCAGCTCCCTTAAACTCACAGGAGGCTGCTCCATCAATCCCATTGGTCAGGCTTGCTTTCTATTTCAAATGTTGGACTTCTTTAAGGAAATCTGAATCTGAACCCTATAAAGAACAGCCACATTAAAATTCAAGCAAAGCCTTGCACCACAGAGTGGAGTTTTCAGGGCATCCATAGAAGACTGTACAAATAACAAAATTAGCACAGTGCTACTGACAATTTTCAACATTTATCAGCTTTGTTCTCATTTTCTAAGCACAACCCCGACAACAGAAGAAGCAGGATTTTTCACCAAAACAGGGAAAGAAGAAACCTCCCACAGTGCAGTATCATCAGCTTTTTCCTCTGCACCCAAATGCTCTGATCACTCCACAAGAACAAGATGGTGGGATGCCACCTACCAGCTCTCTCCACTAGTTAAAGTGCTTCTGCTTTCCTCCAGTTTCTTCTCCACAGCTTCCAGTTCAACAGCTGTCTGCTCTAAGAGTGCAGAGACAGAGTCCTGAGGAGAGAAAGAGGCTTCTTGTGAAGAAGTGACTCTCAGAGACTGCAGCATGCCCAGCCCCTGTGGTGAGAACAGCCCCAGAGCACACACAGAGCTCAGAGCAGCCCTGTGAGCACAGCTGGCCCAGCTCCCCGGCGTGTGCAGCTCCAGCCTGAGCACCTTCTGTGCCTGCATGTGCAAACCCTGTCCTGACTTGCCCAGCATGTTCATGGCAGCACTGTGAACTGCCTGGTGGGCAGGAGGGCTGGAGCTCACACATCACTTACACCACGCCAGCCCTCAGCTTCCTGAGCAGCAGACTTCAGTAAGTGTTCAGCCCAGGACGAGGGCATATCTGGAATCGGCAAGTTAATTACTTTGCTGCACCTAACGACACGTTCAAGTTGTAAATATAAACACACCAGACTTCACTTCTCTATAGTAACAGCCACACAAACCCTCTTGCTAGTCCTGTTTACAAGAGATTTGGTAATTTAAGCAGTCGTTCTTACTGTTTTTTCAGTGCAGGGTACTTCAGAGTGGCTGTTTCCTTGTTTACTTCTCCTGTTTTGCTTCTGCTGATATTTATAACTAAGGAGGTTATACCAACGTGTTGATTTCTCTCCGGATCTACATATTTCAGCAAGGCTAATTTGTGCTCCACCCTATTGAGAACAAGAACACAGTTTTAGTGTAATATTAAAATGAACAACTACCACACCAGTCAGAAGAAATCAGAGTGAAAATCCAGGACTGCTTGATTTTGGCAAATTCAACAAAAAGAAAAATTGCCTGTTTATCCCATTTCAACACCACTAGTAATGCTTTATGTTTAATTATTTTTAGCATTGTCAAGAGCTTCCAATCTAAGTAGCAAGTGTTTCACTACAGCTCCCCTGTACAAGAATCCAGATGTACTGACAGTGCTACTGCAGCAGGGAGAAATTACAGCCAGAGCTCCCAAGAGAAAGAGAAGGGAACAAAGAGAAGGGAACAGGAGGGGATGACTCCCTTTCAAGAAATTTGCAAGGCTGACAAAAATCACTGCCCAAACCCAGATGTTTTAGCTTTGTATATCCCATTTCTCTTTATCTTCTTTGTCATTTTTTAATACATTACATTTAGTACACAACCTGATGTATCTAAAACCAAAGTAATTGGTTCTCAGTTGCAATACCATAAATGTTTCCAAAAGGAAGAAAACTAGTTAAGAGTTTGGCATCAAAGCGTGATGGAGAAATATCTAGTGGTCTGACAAGGTAGTTCTGTAACAAAACATTTATCTCATAATTGTTTTTCCTGATGAGAATTGCCATTGCAAAGAATGCCATGGGGGAGAGACCACATAGCTAAAGATAATCAGGAAGGCTTTCACAGAAACTGCCGTGCCTCAAGAGTGTAACATCGTGTCTAATTAAAAAGAGGAAACAAACACAAAGTTATTAAAATAGAGCTGGCTACTCACCAAACATTCTTCAAGGTGAGACTTATCTACAGTGCAAACATCGACTCTCAAAGTCTTCTGGCGTAAAGCCGGGTAGGAGATGGAAACCCAAAATACTTCATTGTACACGAGATTGTCCGAAGCTTCCACGGGCCTGGTGCGGAACAAGCAGCTCGTGCTCTCCGAGCAGGGCAGGACAGCCACACGAATGTTCCTGTGGGGACAGCACTGCACTCAGCACTGCCCTGCAGCTGTGCAGCTCCCCCCACAAACCCCCAGGGAAAGTCAGCCTAAGCACTGTGGACACTGCTGTCCTTTCCTATTCTTTGGAGCTGCAGTCAACTGAGAAAAAAGCAACATCTCGTCACAGCATCGGAGATGTGAAGTGGCACGAGTTGCCACAGACATCATCCTTCTGAACCCTGTAATCAGACATCATGGGATCCTGTTTTACACGGCTGTTTACATCTGTGCAACCTGTCACACTGCTCACATACCTACCTTATGTAGGTAGGAACAGCAAAAATAAATCCAATTTTTATCAGCTTATTCAGCACACGCTGAATTTAAAGACCTTGTGCTTGGAATGAGTCTAGCAGTAGTTGCACATTTTCCCACCCCTGTGCAAGTGTCCAAGGAGTTCTGCAGCAGGACAAACTCCCTCTCTTCACTAGATGCAGGTGCTCAAGGCACTGCTACAATTAAGAGCCTCACCAGCCAGTGCTAATTCCAGGCAAGTCCTTCCCTAGCAAATACAGACCTCTGAGGAAAAAACTGCACCTTATTTCAGTTTACAGGTTTGTTAGTTCGTAAGTGCCACCACACAAAGTATAGAAACATTTCAGGAAGGATAAATTTTTAAGAGTGAGAAAAAGCGTAAGCCAATCTCACTGTCATCCTCATTAGGATTTCACCCACTTACACTTTTTGATCTTGTTGTAACAGCAGTGCTGGAACATTACTCAGCTGGATGACCAATATTGCAAATTGTTTATTTTTGTCATCGTATCTGAATCAGAAAGACACAGAAAAGCATTATTATTAGAGAAGTCTGCCTTGGACTCTGTGGCTGAGCATCCCATACAAACAATACAAAACATTTACAAACAAGACAACATTATAATGGGACCATGACTTGCCCATAGTTTAAAACAAAACCAGTTTCCTATTACATCAAGTTTTGCTACCAGAACATCCAGAATACAGAACAGTCCAGAACATCCAGAACTTAAGGATTCAGATACAATGGACTGTTGATCTGACCTAATACACACTGGTTTTCCTGGGGTCTAGTTAAATTGCTGCATTGTAGCTACAGTTTTTTGAGTGACTGCAAAATAGAAAAGTCAGAGGTAAAAATACTTGAAGTACAACAGTGAGGATGTCATGAGTAACTTTTTCCTTTGGATGGCCATGACAAAGGAGTTTTGTACTTCTTTTTCTCAAATCCTACACAACTCCCAAGAAGTCATTTAAGGAGGATGCCTCTGTGCCTGCCTCATGTGGCATCCACATGAGGTCAGGGATTGTGACTGCCACTTATTCTCAGCAGTTTTCCCCACCCAAGCTGCACCCTTAAGGATTCTGCAATCCAGCCAAAGGCTGTCTCCAGTCCAGCACTGCCAGTGCTCCTGTTGCTGGTTTGCACCCTCATACCACAGTATCACCAGTTGATTTCCACTGACATGAAAGAGGCAACTGGGCCAAGAACCTCCTGGAGTCAAGTATAATTCTTAATTACATTAAAAAAAGGCATCTGTCAGTTAATACTAATAGGACAGGAGAAGAAAATAGCACAGAAAGCACTAGCTTTTAAATCCCATTTATCATTCTTTCCACTGGAAGGCAAATCCAGTAAAATATGTTGCACATACCTCATTGCAATTTGCACTTTGGCTGTTCCAACTGCGTCTGTATCGTCACTGTCAAACACCATCAGGTCTGACACACATGGTCTGAAAGGAATCAAGACAATTAAGGATTTGATTTGCCTCTTATTGAAGCATTTGCATTTAGGTGATACAAGATCTTTTCCCTTCCATTCAGTGCTTTGGTGTATGGATTTTGTAAAATTAGCAGCTAAAAGAAAGCCCATTTAAGAAGTAAGTGCAATCAGCCTTAGAGGTATGTATTACAGTGCTTATCAGCAGAAAGTCATATGTCTTCTCTCTTCACTGCCAAAAGAAAAAAAGAAGCCACACAAAAGACTGCAAAAATAAGGCAGTGGGGGATTTTTAAAGGGTTCCCTTGACTGGTTTTTAGTAGAAACGGCTGACTGCCCAGCAAGAGAAATACGACTTAACAACTGCAATCCTGTCCTGCATCATGACAGCAAAAATTCCCAACTTTTATTAGATTTAAGTAATTCCTTTGTTTCTTTAAGAAATCAAACTTTCTTAAGCACATTAAAAGTGACAAAGTACACTGACTGGCCTTGCTGGAAACAGCTATTCTGCATCATTTCCCTCCAAATGTATTCCTCCTCCCAAGTTTTATGCACTGAAAGTCCCCAAAACTACATTCATTGTCTAACTGACTCAAGAGGCCATGTTGTAGCACATGAAAACAGGATTAGCATTTTTCTCTTCTAAATGTTTTCTGTATTACTGCTTAGCGCTCTCTTGCATTTCGTTACATTTCAGCTGCAGAGGGTGGCTCATCCCACCCTCACCACTTGGACAGGCACCAAAATGGCACTGTAGGCACCACAGGGGCTGGCAAGCTGATAACCCAAACACCACAGCAGACATGTGAGTGTGCACGGGATGCCTTCTGTGACTGTCCCACTCCCCTCTCCACAGAGCTCCCTACCCCACTGAAGCGACACAGGGGCCCTGGGACTCCCAACTGTCTGACTGCTTGAGCCCAGGAGCTCTAATTTACAGAAGCATTGCACTCCCTTGTCAAAGTGAATTGTGCTGTAAACATGAAAATTACTCATTTATCTAGAGAACTAATGAAGATACCTAATGAATGGGGGGAATCTGAATCAGTCGTGTTTCACAGCTAACGACCCTGTAATTCCCCTCAATGCTAATAAAAACAGTATAAAACCCACGTTAGATGGGTATAGATAAGATCAGTACCTTCCAGTGAACTTTTTGACAAAGCCCCCACAGAGAATCCAGAAAGCCAGCAAGAGTAGTGACTCCCAGCTGTGCCCTTAGTGGGAGAAGTCTTGTGGGCATCACATCCTGCTCTTGCTCCAAGCACTTGGAAACCGCATCACTGCATGTGCACATCCATCAGACAGTTCAAGGTGCTTCTGCTCTCTTCCTTAACCCTCCCAAAGTCCCCTCACGCTGACTGAGGGCTGGCACTGACTGAGAGGAAGGGAGCTTTCCACCTGCCAGATGGCTCCACTTCCCCCCACCAAGGCAGCAGCCACAGCTTAGCAGCACCTTCACAAACAGGCCAGCTGCTCAAACAGCCCTCTGTGAGCTTCCTTTCAGCTGCTTCTATCATGGGAAGCATAGGTCATTTCGATAATCAAATTCAACCTACTCATAGCCTTTTCAGGAGTATTAAGAAACCTGAGACTGAGAACTTTAGTCACCCTAGCAGAAAGAAAGGTCATAACCAGCAGTATTCCAGCTGACTTTTGTGCAAAGCCGAGTCACTGGCTCCATCCTGGAGGGAGATCTGATGTCTACCTTTGTACAGACGCCTCGTACACGCCGCTATCTCCAGCAACGGATTCATCAGACACTGCGGCTGACACGCCCGCCACCTTCAGCGCCGTCCCTCCAGCTGTGTTTACACCTAGCAGGAAAGCACGGAGGGAAAGCAAGAGCAGGTGTTAATGAAAACAAACTGTCTGGATGGGCAGCAGCTTTTCTTCTTACCCTCCCTTTGAATGGCATTTTTCCCCCCAATCAGGTATTGTTAAGCAACAGCACATTTCTGAAGACAGAGAAGACACAGGTAGGGCAGGCTGAGCTCAAACGTGGCCTTGAAGTGAGGGAATGTGCCAAACTGCCCTGGAGAACAAAAAGTCCCAGGAAAATGGCAGGACAAGACTGTGTGGTGGAGCTGAGAGAGGGTTTCATTGCACAGTGAGTGCCCATTTATTCCGTGGGCCCTGCAGCAGTGTGAGGGCTGAGGTTACACACAGGTTGGGCCCAGTGTGTTACAGCTGCCTGCCCTGGCACCTCCCTGGGCACGGTTTCTTGCAGGAGATGCCAGAAGCTTCCAAAGCCCTGGCCAGGCAGGGAGGTACCCATGACACGATGAGCAACATTCAGAAGCAGCAGGACTTCTAAATTCTGGTGAACTTATAAATATGAACCAATAAACCAGCTCCTACTGCAAGGCAATAGCCTTAGGCAGGCAGCAATCCCTCTGCCACCCAGAGTACAGTGGCTGGGCAAGCACTGCTGACCAGGCTCTGGCCAGGTATGGATCATGTGGAGCTGCATATCCCACCTGGAGAGCTTATACCAAGTTTAGCTTCAAGAGGGGAACAGCAAAAAAAACCACCACCTAAATGCAAAATGTTTGTGTACGCAGGACAAAAGGCAGGTCCAGAAAGACCAGGTTAATTAGCTGAACATGGGGAGAGAGAGAGAGTTACAGGATTTAAAAGAGCAGTCATGCAGGAATGCAGGGAAAAGGAGACAGGGAAGAGAAACCAAAGGTGGTGAAGCAAGTTTTGCACAGAGGTGTTATCTCATATAAATTTCTTGTGCTTCAAAACAGGGAAAGATTCTCCCTGGAAACCTGCATATTCTGCATCTTTCTACTTGAACATTTCAGGGGAGAGGAGCTGCAGCCAAGAGTCTGGAGAACTCCATCTGCCAACGTGGCTAACGAGTGCTGGGCCCTACCCAGCTCTTGGCTCTCATCCTCAGGGATGTGGGAGACCTGCTCCCAGAGTGGGGAGGTGCCATGTGCCACCCTGGCAGCAGCTGGAGCCCCACAGCAGCAGAGCAGTACACTCCTCTCCAAGGGGCTTTTGTTCTTCAGAAGAGGTCCTTCTTTCCCATAGACTTAGACAAGCACGTGCCCCCAGACAGATATATGGTTTCCAATGCATATTTGCTTTATTACAAAGCAAGTTTGGGTTTTCATTGGATTTCTGGGGTTTGAGTTTGTTTTTTCAGATTTTTTTGGGGGGTGTTGTTTTCTTCATAGTCTCACAAAGCCACTTAAAGAATTAAATCCAGCTTTGAATAAACTGGTGGAAAAGTGTGCAAGGGTTATGGAATAGCATAGGGACTTGTAACAGTAGAGGGTGCTACAGGTAACCCCAATCTTTTGAGACACCTGGGCCATTTCAGGCCCATTTATAGACAGATTTTTTGACACTACCACCAAATGGCATTTCTCAACTTGGTACTCCCATGGAATCACTGGACAGAAATAGAATGTCCAGACTTTTTCCCCACAGGCCAATCCACATGAATAGAAGTTAGCACCTGTAACACAATGTATCAGTCATTAACTAAAACAAATGGATCCATTTAACACTGGCATTCCCAGTTCAATCCATCCTCCCTCCTGCCAGGTGCCAGGGCCAGGCCCCTGCAGTGCTGTGGATCATAGGATGAGCTAGAGGTACGTGGACAGAGTCAAAATTTCTTTCCTCAATGCTTCTTCATACTGCCTAGTCCATGGTTTTAACAGGAAAAGAACTTCTTCCCCACTGGCTGGCTTCCTCAATCTGATTCTTTGAGTTTGACACACCAAATGCTGCTCTGGGAATCCCTTTACAGGGGACTGGCTCACTGGGAAAGGCACTGCAGGCTGGCCTCCACACACCAAAGCTCTCTTTCTCCCTCAGTTCCCAATGCCATGGAATCAATCCAGCCCAGAAAAGCTCGTTCTTGATCACCTCCCCTGAGCACCTCAGGGCCAAGCAGGGGTGACTACAGAAAGTGCACAGCAGTGAAGTGAGTCCTGTACAGCAGAGTGCTACAGTGTAAAGCTGAATAAAGATGAATTGTACCCTGACAACAATTCCAGTCACCCCTTTCCTTACTGGTTTTGCGAAAAGACTTGGAAAATCAACCCTTTCATGCAGCTAATTAACACAAAATTTGGACTTTCAGCTTTTAGCCTTAGGTCTCTGAAGAGGTATCACACTAATAAAAAAGTTCATGGAAGAGTTCAGAACTGACTCAACTCTCCTCCATTTTTCCAAGCAGGTGGATAACGGTACCTGTGCTGTTTAATCTTTTTTCCCACTCACATCAAGAATTTGAAGTCTGCTCCTCTCTTCCTGCCATTTGCCCTTCCATGGGCCTTGAAGAGCCATGTCAGGCACTGTCCTCACATCCAAACCATTTAATCAGAGAATGCTGGACTCTGCCAGATTGCAGGCTTTGCTATTAGTTCCCCTAAATTGCTCAGGTGTTCAGGTGAGCAAGGAAACCTGATTTCAGTTTCAAAGCTAGAGGAGGTTCTGCTCTACCAGAAGGCAACAGCAAAGCCCTCAGATGTACTGTTCAGCTCTGCTTCCAGGACACGTGAGTGTGCTTTGGCCAGGACTGACCACCCCAGAGCCAGCCCCTGCATTTCGGGTGTTACACTGAACCCCCCCACCCCCAAAATGCCTGAGGGGTAGAATCTCATCTCATTATTGCCCTGAAATAAACTACTTATGGTGATTATTTTGTCTGCTGACTGGCTAACAGCAGTAATCACTTAATCTGCTTAACACCTGAGCTTTCACTTTAACAGCCTTGACAAATCTGGAAGAGCTAAAAAGGTTAAAACTAATCAGTGCCCAGTTCTAATAAGAATAATTAGTGTTTCCTACTCAAATGCATAATACCTCTTGCTTGTAGGAAAATGGTAGCTCAAAGGGGAAGATTTGCACTTGTGTTTTTATAGTGTTTCAAATAGTGTCAGCCTTCTTATTGCAGAAGGCAGTGATAACTTGGTACTGGTTCCCTTTATTCACAAGCTGTTCAATAATCCCACGAAAAACAGAAGCAAACTGTACTGCTGGTTCATAGGACTATAGCTTGCAAGTTTATATTGCCTTTAAAGCTCTTCCTCACTGCAGCTACAAATCCAGTCCTTTCACTCATTGGATTTAACCCAACTGCAGTCACAAGGGCTTCAGGCAGGCCCCAGCACTGTGCCCTGGCCGTGCCAGCTGCTTTCCATCCGCTTCAGCCCATCCACTCCAAAAAAGGATGAACCCTTCCCACCCACCAACAAGCCATATGCATATATGAGAACATCCACTATCTCAAAATGTCTTATTTTATCACGCTTACAATCTAAACACGTTTGTGTTGCTAAGAGACCAAAACAGCAGAATTCGAGCACAGCCTTGACATGTCTGCTCAGCTGAAATTAATAAATTCATTGCCACTGATTTACTGGGAACCAGAGCAGGATCTTATGCATACCAAGGTGGTGGGAAAGGATTATTATTATTATTATTATTACTATAATTTGTTAACTATTAAGCTAAATGGCTTTTCCAGCCCTCCTCAAAAGCTTGGTTAAAAACTTTGCATCAATGTGGCACTGTGTGTCTCCCAGACCTAAAACAATAGATGACATCCTAAATAGTTTAGTGCCAAATCAAACCAGGAATCCCACCACGACCATTTACATTTGCACATGAAATCCCTGTCAGTTGTGTCCACATGTATCTGTCTACAATAAAAACCTAAATCAGTCTCCTGCACGACTCATTAGTCAGTATTTTTGTGTACAAATTAAAACACCAACCCTCCCTCCCAAACGAGACAGAACACAGAGCTGAAAACATTTTTCAACATAAAGCTAACAAGATGACAGCTTCTGAAACCCTTGCTTCTCAATGCTTTATGAATGACATTAAATATAAATGCATGCAGTGCATGCAAATCTTTTCTTACCATACCTTGACCTAGATGTTTATCTCCTGCTCGAGGCTCTTCCAGTCTACAGTTGCCATTCCCAGCGTTTAGGGTGAGTTCTGACAGATTTGCACTTATCTCTGCATCATCAAAATCCATATGGCTTGAAAAGGCATCACCAGTTAGGAGTGGGTCTATCACCAGTGGAGAGCAAGGTGGGGATGGAGAAGAGAGAGATGACCTTGGGGACAGTGATGTCATGGATTTGGGAGTACCAGACAAGGACCTCAGAGCCTGCATGCGACTCGTGGTGTCTGCTTTCTGAGTTTTTGCCACTTCATCCTCGTGAATAGTGGTGATACAGCCTGATGGCCTAAACCCAGTGGCTCCTTCCAAGAGCAAGTCAAGCTTGTTTTGATATTCTGAGTCCAACTGCTCCAACTGCTCCAGGTGCTCGTAGTAGAGATCAGTGAAACTGGCTGAAGTCGACGAATCCTGGCTGGAGGTGGCAAGAGATCCTCTGCTAGATGCAAGAGAACCGGGGCTGCTGCTCGAGGAGAGGGAAAGCATGCTGGTGGAGAGACTGAAGGAAACAAGTCAGAAAACCATGACACTGTGCCTTCTGATTTCTCACGCAAACACTGCAATGTCACCACATCTCTAAGCCCACAGGGTGTTGCTTTGTTAGCTCAGGCCACACGCATTAGTCCCCAGAGCAATCCAGAACCAGAGTCTACGCAGCAGAAACGGTGGGTCACTGCTCAGTAAAACAGCATCAACCATACACAGTTTTCTACTCACCATATCGGACTCCTAAGAGCCCTTGTTTAGCCAAAACAACCCTAATGAACAGTTTCAAACCAATTAAAATTAGTGCCATCCCCCTCCTCCCACGTCTCTCTGGAAGGTATCTATGGCTCCTGTTAATCTCCAAAGCAGACCGCAAAAGCCAGCAAGGCCCATGCAAGAAGATGAAGTTATTGCAATGAACTGTCTGACCATATGGAAATTTTCTTGCATTTGCCTCAATCTTGGACCTGCAGCCAAAAGGCAATATCACAGCTGCCTGGAACTGGCCCTCAGAGATCACAGCAGCCAGCAGTTCCCAGAAAGCTGGCAGGATTTATCCATGTGAAAGACTGCTGCATGGAATTCAGGGCCAAGAGAGCAAGGGAGAAAGTTGGGGCAGGGCTGTGAAATCAATTCACACGCCTTATTTATCCCTGGAGTTCTAGGTTCAGAACATAACTGACAACAGAATTAATTTTAAGCAGGTGCTGAACAGAAGTCTGTTCAGATGAGGAAGTCCAGACGCCACAGCACAGTTTTCTGCTCAGGAGACCCAGTATCCCAGTAGTGACTACAACATGTACCATCTCTAGAAATTCCATTTACACCGACACTCCTGCTCTGCATATTGAAAACCTTGGTCATTATTGACCCTCAGTTCAGATAGGGATTAGCTATTGAAAAATTTCTGAATATGTATAAGTGGCTTAAGTTGCCCCACTGAAAAACAGTGAGACATTAACAAGCCTAATAATCCCTTTTTTGTTATTTATAGGGTAAAAGCTGGAAGCTACATTTGTATAATTATGTCCATGACCTTATGAGAAAAAAGCAAGTATGCTGTATTTAGTATAATTTTGGCAGAAAATGTCTTCTGACAGATGTGCAGTGCATTACATTTGTTCAAAAAAGCTTCTGATAGATGTTTTTGCATATTGGCAGTATACACACATCTGTTGAAGCCTAATGAATTTACAGCTTTTCAGTGTACTTTACTATGAAAAAGGGGGAGTTTTAAATTAATCTTTTCCCTATCGAAAAACTGGGCTCAACTTCCTTTTGTACATGCCTTTGAATGCCAGACATTTTGCATTACGGGGTTAATAACAAACACTTATTCTTATGAAGAGCATGCCAAGAACACTGGGCACACGGTTAGGAAGAAATTAGTTTCACATGCTTCTTGGTCACCTCAAAAGATCCCTAATCAGCTAGGTGAAATGAAAATATGATGCATTTCCACTGCATAAAAGCCTCACAGATAGCTATTCTCCATGCTGGCTTATTTACATGTCAGTCTTGCACTATGATTTCTTTCCAGTCTTTTCGGTGTCATCTTCACAAAATGAAACAGAATCCAAGTGGAGCAGAAGCTACAAACAGAGTAAATTCAGTACAGACTGGTAGGAAAAAGCCTCAACCAAACAAAAACCCCACCAAACTTTCTTGATAACAGAATGATAAATACATAGTTTTAGCAAAATGATTTGGCCTTAGTGCCTGCAGTCATGCATTAGTCTGGAAACAGCAAAACTACAGCCTGAACTAGAAGCCATTCTTTACACCCTATAAACCACAACAGATTCAGGGATATCTCTATATATTGTCCACATTGCAAACAACTGCACACTTGGCATTAGAGAAATATGAATATTCCTACATTAACATGTAGTTCCATTAGGAAGATTCACTCCACTTTCTATCTGTTAAGCTGTCTTTAACATACTTCATCAATGAATACTTCAGTAATTCAGACTTTAGTGAATAAATCTCAGCTATCCCACGTCACCTAAACACTACTGAAACAGAAGGGACTGTGCAAACTCCTGCTGAGAGCCAGAGGCACCAGAGGCACCACCAGGAGGTTGTTCAGCCCTTTGAAAAGTGCCCATCTAAACCAACCCAGGATCCTAAAGCCTCTCCTTCCACTGACTGCAGGGCGGCCTTAGGTCACTGCAGGGACTGAAAGGCCTTTCAGCCCCCAGCTGGGAGCTGGGATTGTTGGCAGAGAATGGCAGTGGCACAATGTGCAGCAAAAGCAACCAGGGCTTCTGGAAAGGGTCACCTACCTCTTCAGCTGGGTGTGCAACATGGCAACCAAGCGTGTGGTCTCCTCCAGCTCTCGGACAAGCTGATTTCGTTTGCTGTTCAACTTCAGCCTAAGAGAAGATCGAAGAAAGAGATGAGCTAAAGCAGCATTTACTGTTTCAAATTAGGAGTAAAGGAAGAATCTACTTTGTTGCCTACAAAAGTTGATAGGAATACACAGGACATACTTCCTTCCCTCCAGTCTATGGATGATTAAGGGTTACATGATTTAGTTATAAACAGTCTCATTACAGCTTTACATTATTTGCTTTAGCAGCGTCTCAGCTTTATTTCCCACCTGAACTGGTTTGAGATAAACATGTGCACGTGGGTGCTCACACCCTAACTGAACAGGCTGGACACAAAATCCTTCCCCATAAATGTGTGATGCCTTTGGCACTCTACAATGTGACCATATTCCTGAAAATCCCAAAGGAAGGTGTTCACCTTATGGCAAGACCACAACCATTTGTCAAACCCCAGGTACTTCAGGCAGGTAAAAGTGTCATGGCCAAGACATTTACATTTTTTCCAGCAAGATAACACCACAAAAAGCCTATGCAGAAAATTGGTGTCACCTGGACACCGACTGTGTAGAAGAAATGAAAATGCAGAGGCAAGGAGAGAGAGTGAATGCAGTGTTCCTATTCCATATATGTTCAAGAGACTGCAGCTACCAGAAACACTGCTGAGCCACCCTCGTTAATACATCCAGACTGAAAACACCTGTAGGCAATGCCTAATGCAGTATTCATCCTCACTGTACATTCCCCTAAGATCTCCCCCTGCAACACAGGTAAAATTAGGGAAGAAAGTTGGCATTTTTTTCAGCTAGTTTAGATTCACAGGATATTCCCTGCAAGCCCCACAGCCCTGCCAAATACCAGATCCTACAGGAATCACATACAAGGATGCTCAGAACAAACAGCAAATTTAAGAAATTTTAAATTCCATCTGCTGACATTTACCAAAGCCCAGACTGCACAAGAAGCTGCTGTGAGGTGCTGGCTGCATACAGAAATGCTACACTACACTAACACCACACTGGGCTATTTTGAGCATTCTTTACATTCCCATCAAGGATCCATGGTAGGAACAGCAGCCTTTCCCCACTAGCACAGTAAGTCTTGCAGATGGGCTGTTTGGGAGATGAGTTCAGAAGCTTTCTGAGCAGAGTGTCCTGGGAATGTGAGGGCACTGCTGTGGGCACTCAGCCAGGGGATTGCTCCCAGTTACCTCTTGTCCAAAAATGCACTGCCGTGTGCCCACTAACCCACCTCTCAGTGAGAGCTTTGCTCTGAGTGTCTCTAGCAGCCTGAAGGTCTTCCTCCAGGCGCCTCCTCTCTGTCTCCAGCCTCTCCACCTCTCCTCGAGTCCATTTTCTGGGGCTAATAAATCGCATTTCTTTTAAGAGCTCCTCCTTCTCATTAATCAGTATCAGACGATCCCGCTCAGAGTCCAGCACGCCAGGCCAGGCCTCGCTGTCGAGCTTAGCCAGTTGGATTTTCAGGTTTGCTATTCTGTAGAGGAAAAAGACCCACAGTTATTACCTCAGGAGTGCCTGATCTCCTGCTCCAGACAGGCAGAGGTGCATCACGACCACCAACACCTTCCAGAGCCCTGAGGAAGGCTCTCCGGGCCAGGACAAGCACCCTCAGCCCCCCTTACTGGAATGGTGCCACTGCTGGGATGTGGACATGCAGAATGGGATTGTAACTCGGGTTTGTTCACCATGGAAAATGAAGTTTCTAGCTAATATGTAATGGCCACCAGTCAGAGAATAATATAGCAAAAATTCTGGATGTCAGAAAAGAGGATCAGACATACTACAGGCGTTTCACATGTATTACAGCTGTGACCTCAGAGTAGTTTGTGTGGAGGATATGATGTGTTAATTATCTATTCGTTAATCATATTTATGAAAATAACTGTGTACTCCCCTTATACAATTCATATAAAGACCAGGGGTTAGTCAAAAGCTTAGAAACTCTTTTTTTGTCTTTACAATAAGGAAGTTAATCATATCTCCATGCTGCTACTGCAAGAATCCACCTGTTGATTCTACAGTAAGCATTCTGGACACATTATGGAGCTACACTACTTGTGGTGCAGCCTGCACTTGAGGATGCGAGGAGCTGGAGAGGCAATGTGATCCTACCAAAATCCAGAGCTGCTTGTTTACATCAGAATCAAAGCCTATTTTCATTAGAGGTATCATTCCAGATTTCAGCTGAAAGCCTGTATCACCAGTCCTTCAGCACCACCAGGCTCAGAGAGGAAGATAATGGCTAAAAGCAACAGCAATACAGACGTAGAATTTAGCAAGAGCTTTGGCTGACAGAGGAGGAGAGCACAGCTCATGGCAAGTGAGGAGGCTGCTCACTCCAAGCCTGTTCCCAGTTTCCCAAGTATCTGACCTGCTCAGTTAGGTCAACAAATGGTCAGCTTTGCAATGCTACATAGAGAAAAGCAGAAAACCAGCAGCAGGCCAGGATACAGAACCAAGGGCAGTAATGTCAGTCTTCCCAAAGGAAGCTGCCTCCTTTGCGCTCACTACAACTCTTCAAGATCTGACAGGCTGATCATGGTAGTTTGATCAGAGACAAGAGTACAGATAAATCTGAATTAGAAGTACCAAGGACCTGTGTTTCTGAACTCACACAATCCAAAAAATCAAGTGGTAAGCAGAGAATTGGAAGGACAGAATGGGCTAGGCTGAAAAAAAAATTGAAAAACGTAGAAGGCAAACAAGGAGAAAAAGTATTTTGCAAGAAATTTGCAAAAAAAAAAAAAATGCACCTGAGTGAACATCAGAGAGGCAAGGCATATGTGCCCCTTCTCGTGATGGACTCAGGTTAATCCCTCCCTCAGATTTAGCAAACACATAAAAAATAGAAGTGACATGTAAAATAAATGTCCAACATGCTTCTCTCTTTGCAAAGGGCTTTGTGGTGTGGTGACAGACTGACTGGACTTAAATCAGGCACAGCAAATAGTTGCAGGTACAGATCTAGATTTTGGTTTATGCTGCAGAAGTGCAGAGGATGGTGTGTGCTCCCTCTAGCAAGCCAGTACACAGGCAGGCACAGAGCAAATTCAGTGCCAACCAGCAAAATCAAAGTGTGTGGGGTAAGCAATAAGATGCAGATCTGGGCAGCAGCAGTTACAAGGCTCCTGAATGGCCTTGAAGAATAAAGCTTTGTCTTCCAAGCTCCAGAGGCCAAGAGGAACTGGAGCCCCAAGAGACCCTGTGAAGGATTAGGCTCACACACAGTGACCTGCCACTGATCTGTCTCCACCATCACAGGAGACAGACGTGAGATCACCTTTCTGAAGAGAAGCATCACTTTCTGTAAACCCATTTCCCATAGCAGGCTGCTTACTCTAATGAAGTTCCATAACTGACAGATATTCAGCTCAACTATTTTTAGGTCGTCTTAGGAGCTGCTTTGTTTTTGAGTGCCTGATTAAGTGCAATACTGTGCTCCAACGAAGAATTAACAGTGGCATTAATTCATAATCCAAGAATTCCTCTGTGCATTTTGAAGGGATATGAGCCTAAGAGGATTGGCTGGCATAAATCTGATCACTTTTGGCATACATTTGCATGGATATGGCTTTTCCACTGGAATTTGTTCTCTATGCATTTCCGAGTCTAAAAGCTTTGTTAAACCAACCTCCAGTTTTACCTTTGGTACGTGATGGTTATTTTCCCTCTTCTCAGTTAAAAGAAGGTTTATTATTCTATTCTCCCAATAAAACAGCACCATCACATAAGAAAGGTCTGCACTTGGCTGAACACTCCAGCCCTTTCAGCATTCACTGCCTGAGTCTGAACTGCACCACTGCTGAGCCAGGCTGGGCTGCAAGGCTGGCCTCAGGTCACACCACCTCTCTGAATGGCCACCAGACTGAATAAAAACAGAACAGGAAGCTCAAGCTTTATTTAATTGTTCTCTTTCTACCTCGAAAAGGCAGTTAGATGATTTATTCATTGTCATAACAAGGCTCTTTTTTGTTAATTAGGGAAAGTTAGCACTTTCTATTATTATGCAACACAGGCATAGCACGTAAAATTTTCAGTCTCTCTGGAGATTGTTCAGAACACATGCATCTCCACAGGAGCAGGTGTATCTACAACCAGAAATTAATAACCCTGTTTCAGATAAGCTTCTGTTCTTGAGAAAAAAACCCCCACAAATGAAGTGGGAGGTGTGGTTTAAAAACTGACCAGCCAAATACCCACCATCGCTGTAATGTTGTTTAATGTAACATTAAAATATTTCATTTTAGGAAATTAAAAACCCATACGTCTAAAATCCCTGAGTTACCACCAGTCACACAGAACCCAAGCTAAAAGTTTAGCTGTTGAAGAAATTAGAACAGTGCAGGGTGCAAGTGCTACACAACTGAGTTACTGCTACATGTCTGGAACAGTACAACATAATTCAGTTGCATCTCTGATTACATTTATGCTGCAGCAGCTATCTCCTTGCTGACATGTAGCAATGACAACCTTTTTGACATGCTATCCATTATCAGTTTTGAATATAATTAAGCCAAAGGTTTGTCACTGTAGCTGCCTCCTGTCTTTTTTGGGTTTTATATTATCTGCTCTAGGGTCTGTTGTCTGCCTGAGCTTGACAGGAAAGGACATAGTGGTGGGGAAGGGAACTGGGTCCTGGCAGCTGTGGTGTGGTGAAGTTCAGTCAGACATTCACCCACATCTGAGCTAATTTTAGTCTGGTGCACAGTGATGGTGCAAACATTGTCTGCCAGAGCCTGCTTCCTAAAGCACCAGCCCCTTACAGATCTAGTAGTTCTAAACTAATTCATGTGGGACCATCCTGATTTCAGACCTTAAGTTTCACCTTTGCAGATACTGCAGAGCTAATGTAACACACATATTTCCATCACTTGGTGCCTTCCCAGTACGTGCGTGGGCAAAGCACTTTGTCTTCTATTGTGTTTTTGGAACATTTTAATGCTGCTGTGGGGACAGGAAACACTTCTAGCACCACAAGGAAGAATTTTCACAGGAACATAAGGTTCCTTGTGAGTCACTATATCCATAGTATTGTTCCAGCTCTAAACCAGTCGAGGTATTTGTTTCTGCAGCTCCTACTAAATACCGTGCCAAAACCACAGTGCTTTGACAGCTGGAGATCTTTTCATTTTAGCATCAGCTATTCATGTCCATTTAGATCCATCTTTCTTCATGATAATGTTTTTTAAACTTTGAGAAAAACCTAGAGATAACGTAAGACAAACATGGAGTATGAGCAGCAAGTATTCCTTAAATGCAAGGTGTGTTGCATTCCCCTCATCACCACTTCAAATGAACTACTGTGCTGTCCTTATAAAGTTCTCTCTCTCAATAAAGAGCATATTAAATATGTTCTCAGGCTTGTCACTATTCACTTGCCCCTCCTTGGAAAAGATACAGAATAAAGGAAGGGTCTGAATGTGTAAAGTCAGTGTGAATTAAATTGAACCCATCAGCAAAGCTTAAAAGTAAAAGGAAATTTTAACACTTCCAAATTAACCACTGCATCTGAAATCATGGTATTTGTAATGTTGCTTTTAAAAGGCACTGAATGATTTGAATGTCAAGGTAGTCTGGAAAATCTTGGACTGGAAAAATAAACAGCTCTGATAAAATTGCTCCACCTAAAAAAAGAAGTACAAATTTGTCAAAAGCAGTTGGGCACACCGTTTTTGACAACTGCCACAGACACAGATCAAATTTTGTGCTACTGAGAAACGTGGCCTACTGGCCATGCCAGTACACCAAAATGAGAGCATTATGAGTAACCTCAGCCTTAAGGCTCTTATTTCTAACCAGAGGCTGGAGAAAAAGCCTTTCTTTGCCCAAGCACGGATTGTACCATGCATCTGAACTTTGTTATTCTGGAGTTGCAAAGTCCTTCTAGAGCAGTTAAAAGTGAAGAAAGTCACCTCCAGCAATGGTTATATCACTGAACAAAGACTAGGCCAGCCAAAGTCTAAGTAATAATTCTTGGTGGTTTTTCATTTAACTACACAGTTGTGTTAGCTATTATCTATTAAAGAGCAAATCCTCAAAAGCTTGTGCTTAAATTGGCCTGTTAAGTAGATATATATATATTTTTTTGTAATCTATTCTTCATTCATCTGAGATCAGAGGGCAAAGGTGAAAATTTACATTCTTACAGATAAGCTCTGGAATTGCAGCCACTGACCATATAACACCATTTAAGGTGTTAACACAATATACATTTCTCCTTATCACACTTAGGCATGCAAACATTCATTCATTTGGAATAAGGTAAGGAGATGCCTTGCAGTACAGTCTCCTTATTAGGAATGGGGAAACACTGGCAACAGGTAGCAGAACCACTTATATCCCCATAGGTGTGGCCAGACTGAATTCTTTATGTGTTAGTCACACCTTAGTAATTTCTAGGATGGTTGTTTATTTCTTAAAAGATAACAGTGGCAAAAAAATCCTATTGTCTCACTGACTCGGAAATGACCACACTTACTTAGCAGCAATCCTGGGTTTCAGTCTGGTGGCACCTCTTCTAGTGAAACTTACCCTCAGAATGAGCTGTGTGACAACCAAAAAGGGCAATGTGCCAAAGAATTACCTTCTCTTTGCCTCTTCATACTGCAGCCGTAATCGCACCTTCTCGGCCAGCTGGTTACTGCTGCTGCCAATGAACTGAGACAAAAACATCAAGTCAGCAGCTGAGGAACCACTCCTCTTTTGATATTTCCTTGACACTGTTACAAATGACACTTGATCTTGTCAGTCATTTCCTAGTTAAACCAATCACAGAACAGGAACACGCTGCACTTAAATACAGTTTTCATGATTTCTTCAAATACTTAAGCCCTGACAAGATTCAGAGGCCCTTTCTGGCCTAGAAAGAAGAGAAAATCAATCACATTTGTCTTGGGCTTCTATTTCTATGAACACACAAATACCTTTGCAATCTCTCCTCTTAAATGATCTTTGCATCCTTAAGTGCTGCATTGCATTTTGGTTTGGATGACATCTTGCTTTGGCTGCAAAGTCGTAAAGACAAGGGACATCCCATCATGCCCAAATCTGTAGATCTTTACTAACATGTGTGACCCTGACTGAAAGTGGCTGCAAACCTTTAAGTAAAGGTTCACAGGAGAGGCTCTGTGCTGTCCTGTGAGAAATGAGATGTACCCCCAGCACAGTCCTTACCAAGACTGGGACCAATCTGACACTTCTGATCTCCTTGCACGCGTGGGACTGAAGGTTTATGAGCACTACAACTTTGGTGGTGTCAAAATATCTGCACATTAGGAGTTGTTCTCACCTGTAACCCAGTGAAAGCCAAACACTCCTAGGAGAAGTGTCCTTGCTGGAGCTTAGCCCATTGAGACCTGCTGAATGTTTCTTGTCTTATAACTTATAACATTGCCATAAAGAGCTAAGGGAGTATTTGTATCACAAGAAGCTACAGGCAAAATCAAACTTCCTTCCCTTTTATTCCTACCTGGGTTGCTCTGACAGAGACAGTGTGGCGAAACATCAGGTTGCCCTTAGAGATACATTAACATTGCACACAAAAAGGAAGTCACACTTGCAGTTTAAACCAGGAGAAGTTATGTTTTCACTTGGCTATGCTTGGAAACTCATGGTGAGGTAGTTCTACACACAGTTCAGAGGAATGTCTCCATGTGCACAAGGCTTCTCACAGATTACTCACATTTCCTGAAACATCTGTCTGGGAGCTGACATCCAGGTACTGCCGGGGGAGCAGAGGGCTGGAGCTTTCCACAGACACGCTGCTGGCCCACAGGTCTGACTGGGATCCTCTGTCATTCACAAAGCTGTCTTTTAACCTGGCTAAGCTCTAAAACCACAAAAAAATCATGAGGTGAGCTCACTTCTGCCCAAAGTACCTCAGCAGCTACGTAACTTTAGCCTAACCCCATGACTCAGATCTGACCATGTCTGCTGTGCCCACTCAGACTCTGCAAACTCAAGGTCAGGCATGGCTGGACTGTGTTTTATACTTCTCATTTCCAGCATCTGAAGAACTGCAGAGGCTGTGGTCCAACCACAACACAAAACTAGCCTATGCTAATAAAAACCGCAATTATGTATCTGAATTACAAAATACTTAAATTACTTCTCAGAAATTCAATCTTCTAGCAATGGTGACCCAGAATATTATAAAGTAATCTTGTTTCAGTACCTGAATGAGGTCTTGTTTTTCCTTCTCCCCTGATGTGATGGCTTTCTTGAGAGCTTTCATTTCACTTAAAATGGCTTGTGCCTCATCAAGTTTGTAGCCACCTTGAGTATCAGACATTTTCATGTCAATTCTGTATAAAAATTTTAAAAAACAGTAAGTTAACACTTAATAACATCCAGTTAATTGAATCATCCTAGATGCATCTTGACATGATTTTTAACAAAAACACTCCAAAGTACAAGGACAACAGAAGGACCCCACTCCCCACTGCCTAAGTTACTCCACTCAGCAGGACATTAAGCTTCAGAACTCTGATTTCAGCAATATCATCATCTCTTTGACTCCTTAGGGGGGACAAAGGTGCACACAACCCCCCCAAACAATGTGTTAGGGCAGACTGCTGCTAGCTGCCTTGTTCCTAACCTAGAGGGGATCAGCTTAGCCACCTATGAGAATCACCTTCTTTTCAGTCTTGATTTCAAAACCAGGCACAGACTCCCATGCACAGATGGATTTGCTTGCACAACCTAATTACAAGCCACCTCATCCTTCCCTTTCCTCAAAGGAATTCTACCATGGTTGACCCTTATAATAACTATTTATCTAAGAGATGCCAGATGTCTGGTCACACAAAGGCAGGTACCTAAAGTTTTTCCTCCCCTTCCACTCCACCTCCAGTTTTTCCTCAGTGCCTTAAATCAATGGCTCTTATAATTAAGGCAATGGGCTGTAGTGTCATCCACTGAGCAATACTGAGTAAAACAGAAAATCAGTTAACTGACGAGATCCTGGTTCAGAACCTTTTTGCCTTGAAGTCAGGTCTAACGTGGTCAATCCCACACAGGCACTGATTTGAGAGAACTCCCCCAAGGCTGTGTACTGCTTGAAGCCTAAAGACATCAGCAGTAGCATATTTCCTCTTGTGTTATTTAGGCAGCTATTTATAAATGTAGTGGGGGATGCATTGCAAGCCAGAGATATTCTGGAAAAAAAAAAAATCTTGAGAACACACTTACTTCTTCAGTGTTTGAAATCCATGCTCTTTGTACTGGAGCTCTTGCTTCATGTGAGCTACTTCTCTCTTGAGTTTATTAACCTGCAGCAAGGTGGCACATTTTTAGAATGCTGTTTTATACCAGTATTTAGGTACAACACTACCCATTCAAATTCAAAACTTATTCAGTGTAGACAGTACTCTAAACAAAGTTTCCAGGCAAGCAGCCCATCTCAAGAGCAGCAAATGGCCCTGACTGCCTCCTCATCAGGACTTTATCCAGCAGCTGCTACTACACCTCTTAACAAGGGGCTCAAGGGAAGTTCCAGCCACAGAAGTGGAAAAGTTGAGAAAAATTCAAAAAAGACAGCAATGAAACATATGTCAGCTTTGCTCAGAAACATTTAAAACCTCCCCAGTCATTAAAAAAACTGCTAAGGATCAGGACAGGAGTTACCCTGCAGCAACTGAAGCCACCCTCCAAGCTCCCCATGGAAAAGGCCCCACTGCACGAGTAACACAGCAGGATGACAATCCATACTGTAAATCCACTGACCCTACAGCTTGCTGTTTTATATTCCTCCACAGAGGCCACACTGACCTACTTTACTTTAGTCCTTTCTTCCTCCCAAACTGAGCTCTGCATGAGAGCACACCCTCCCCTGCTGACAGCCCACACTAAGCCCTGCACAAAACAGCTGCCAGTCCCTGGGGAGGACCCACAGCTCTCCAGCACTGGAGGAGCCAGCATGTAGCTCCACAACCCACAGCCATCCTGCACCACCAAGCCAGGCTAAAGTCTAAGGGGAAAAAAAAAAAAACCCAACCCTGTTTCAACTTCCTAAGACTGCAACATTAGAAAATTCTGATAAATGACCTCCTAAATGGCAACATTAGCTCTTCCAACTGCTTTGGCATCTCCTTTCAGTATTTGCCACGAGGTCTGGAAATACCTGAACATTACTCATGGCAAGCAAAGGTCTATTTGTACTACTCACCCTGGATTTTGTAGTAGCAATCTCTGCTTTGAGGATGTCGGGGTCATACTTGGAACTTGACGAGGAGCCAGAAAGCACTGGAACAAACACAGCAGCCAGTTTAGCAGCGCTGCCTTCCTCCCTACACTTTCCCCAGCCCCACCACAGACTGACATCTCCACCACTCCTGCACACCCAGACATCCACGCACTGCTGGTGTAGGTCTGTTACTGATTGCCACATCTCCCTGCTCAAAGACAGGGAAAGGCAATAGTGCAGTCAAGTACTCCACAGAATGTACAGACTGAAGGGGCCAAAGCATGTCCTGCATCTCCAAGTCTGGATTTGTTTCAGGCTAACACACTTAACTCCAACTCCCAAACACGTTCCCTCCATTCAATAGTGTGGCTTCCTGCATTTCCAAAGGCATTTTACAGAACTGAAGGGACAGGCATTGCATGAAGGTTTACTTATTTTTTTCAGACTTCCTCATTGAGCAAACAGTCCACTGAATGTTTAGAAACAAAGAAAAGCAAAGAATGAGAAGAAACTGAAAAATGCGAGGCAAGCCTTTTCACAGCCTTGAGGACATGGCCAACCACCCAATGTGTCACACCAGATTAAATCAATGTCCCATTAGGAGCAGAACTCTCTTCTCAGCAGCGGTTAAACGCTTCTGCCTCAGAAGGTACAGAAGCTCCCCAATGTGCAATGTTGTTAGAGGTAGCTGGAGGCAAGGGAGATATTTTGATCCTTGCAGCCATCAGTTTATGCCCTATAAAACACGGGAAAGCATTTCTAGTTATTTCTGTTTGGCTGTATTTTTCAAGACACGTAACTCATGTTCTCAGTGTACTGCTCTGGAACAGCAGTACTTGGGTAGAGTACTCCTCAGAAAAGAACAAACTCAGTTCTTTAGAGATGAAGGACAGCACCCTTGTCCAACAGGAATTCTTCAGTTGACAGAAAACTACTTAAAATTTTTAACACCAGGCACAGGATTAACCAGTTCTCCAATTTTCCACCATCACACATAACTCACAAGAGTGAAACAGGGGGAGGTTCTTGGCTGGCAAGAACACAGAAAATCTGCAATACTTAGGATTACAACAAAAATTCTGGAATACATGCAGGAAATAAATCCGGTTCTGGACATTCTCCAGCTCCTAACTACCAGTAAAGAGGAAATAAACATTTCTGAACCAAATTTTGAAGCGACATTGGTACTGATGTGTGTGTGACACAGAATATGGAGCACAAACTGCTGTTCTTCACACACAGAGAGGCAATCCACCAGTGGCATAAATATGGCATAAAATACAGACCCTCAGCTCCACTAGACCATCACTCAACTACCTGGGATATAAAACTACAAAAGGGCCTGGGAATACTATCCAAGGTGGACCTTCTTGCTGTGTTCCTGTACTTTAAACAGGGGAATCAAGGAAAATACCATGTAAGTTAACTTTTTCACACTGAGCCAACCGTTTTAGCATTTGTCGAAGCCCATGCAGAAAATGTTCACGTTGGCTCCAGTGACTGAGCCACACACAGAAGAGCTTCATAACAATCAGCCTTTACCAGACAGGTGCTGGGCAGACACCATTTCTGAAACAACTGATCAAACGTGGAGAGAGACACAGTGTAACATCCCAGTGCTCTATCCAAGGACCAGCTTCATGCCTTTTACTGTCCTCCTGGGCCCACAGCTGAGGAAGTCACTGGTTAAGAGCTCACAAACTACTCACAGCTGGTCTGAGAGCCCAGTTTGTGCTCCCAAACGTCGTGCAGCTGCCGATACTCCTGCTGGGCCAGCTCAAGCCTCTGCTGTTTCACTTGATAGATCTCCTTCTGGGCAGCAATGGCCTCCTGGGCCAGGACAAGGTAATCCTTCAGCATGTGCTCCTGCTCCCGGCGCCATTGCACCCGAGGGTCTTCGATCTGAGTAGTTTCTTGGAGAGAAAACAGAAGAAGGTGACATCAACAGAATGCAGGTTTGTTCTGCTGCTTGGAAAAGCTCCACTGTTTGTGACATTTTAAAACGGTCTCTTGCCCCCTCCCTGTAATAAAAGAGTTGAATAAAGACATTTTCCTTTTTTCTAAGGAGGTGACTGTTGATCCACAATGAATTCCAATGAGTTCTGCCATGCTGAATAGAACAATTCCCAACAGAACTGTCACAGAACTCTCCAACTCCTCTGCTGCTGAAGCCGCCCTGGTTCTGGCTCTTAAAAGCATCCACCCAAGAATATGCATACACAGCTCTAAGATACTGACATCGACTGTTAGACTTATCTTTATTGCAACTGCTTTATAATGTTATTAATAAAATACCTCTACTGTTTCACCGATAAAAAAAATTCCAGAAAATATCATTGCCACATGACTGCATTATACTGCACCTGACAAGATGAGAGCAATTACAACTCCTTGGCTGCCAAGTGGCTTTTATTGCAGAGGGGGAAGAAAACCTGCTCACTCAGTTTCCAGAAGTAAGTAAAAATAAGGTCTGATTAAATCAAAAATTTGTGAAAGCATCTTAAATGACATTATATGAACAGAATCTCTGAGAGCAGTCAACATTTCCTTTAGGGAAAGCAGGCACAGCAGCAAATGACTGGAGGATATGGGAGGTGGAGTTTAGGGTAACACAGCGAATGCAGCAGTTACAGCACCTCCATCTCCATTACCCCAACACAACCAATACATTGCTTTCCAGGCTTCTAATCATGAAAAACCTGTAAGGTCACAAACATGCAGCTCGTCCTAATACTAACAAGGTAAATTTATTGTCAGTGTTTGTCTCTGCTTTGTGAAGAAGTGCCCAAAACATTTTTCATTTCTATCTCAAGGCTTTTATGAGTTCTTGTTCGGAGCAGGTTCCAATATTTAGTTGACCAAGTGCTCTGAACTGTCTAAACTAACATGCTTGAATAAGGATGCCTAGTTACCACATAATGAATAATTAATAGAAAGGACTTGCTTGAAACTATCAGTGGGAATCTAATCTGCATATCTTAAGAGCCTCTTTAAATATTTAGTAAAAGCTGCCAGAGTGGAAGGTATGAGCAGCTCTTAAGCGAGTCAGGCGTAAGACTAACACAGGATGTGGGGAGAAGTTAGACAATATTCTTGGCAGCAGAACTAGAAATAAAGGGGTTTACCCAAGGGATGGACACTCAATTCTTTTCACAAGCTGTCCATGATCATGCTGAGGAGAAAATTAATCAGCTACTCCAGCAGTAAGTTGTTTTTAACAATCTCAAGACCCAAAAGAACACATGGCACTTCAAATCACAGGGCAAAACTTGGAGAAGCCACAAACTGCAGTCAAAAAACCCCAATATAGTTTGTGGAAGCATTTCAACACAGTGCCCCTTACAGGTCCTGCAAGCAGAAGCAATATTTCAGCTGATATAATATTAAAGCTAGGCCTGGACAAGAGAAACTGCTCCAAAATAATATGAGGGAAAAATCAGCTGCTTGTGCCAGCTGTAGGTGCTGGTGCCCTCATGGACAGCATTGTGGTCTCAGAGGGAGCAAAAGCAAGATCAGGAGGACACAGAATGTGTAAGACTCTGAAATCCCCATGTGCCTGCCTCAGTTCGTGCCCCCAAATCCCATTTTCCACATTACCCACACCCAGATGAAGTAACTGCCTTTTCTCCACAGAAGGGGGAAAGTCTGCTGTTACCCAGGGAGCTGCCCCCACATTCCCAGACGTGCAGCTTCCCTGGACACGACTGCACAGTCACCAGCCGCTGTGACTTAGGGCTCTCTAACTTCCAGCATAAAAACTATGTTGGCAAAGTACCCTTGGCTCTTGAAGTCTGATTCAGGACACTGGATCATAAGTCTACCTCAAGATACGTCTTCAAGCCTGGTTATTTCCAGCTTTTCCTTGGATTAGCAGCCCATTCTTCCCATAATCCCAAGAAGGGTGGTGGAAGCTGCTGCAGGAAAATTCCTCTATTACAAGCAATGAGGAGGAAGACTGCAAAAGCCTCCAGTCCTGAGCACCTCTGTGAGGTGCTGAAGCACTGCCAGGGCTCCAGGCCCACACGCAGTCTGACCCAGGGAACGCTCAGCAGACAGCTCACAGAGAGGATGGACAACACACTGAGGTATTGAAGTGCTTTGTGTCCAGATTTATTCTAAATGTTCACCTCAACCTTTTCAGTAATCAAAGCACTAACTGTAACCCCTTGATTGCAGCTTTGAGCTTTGGTTTTCAAACATGTAAAACCAATCAATGAAAATGTTGGCCAAGGGCTCTCAGTGAGCCCCAGCTACTGAGAAATGCAAAATACATTCAGAAGTGAGACGAAGGAACTATAGAAACGCAGGCTATTACATCATTTGTTGTCCTGTGAATTCCTAATTTAATGTTGAGCTTGTCATAAATAAATCTGCTTGCTTCATGTTGGAGGAATGTAGGTTTATAACGCTTGCATCAGCATCATTTCTTTGTGCAAATCACATTCCAAAGTTCTCCCAGAGAGACACTCAAGGCTATGCATTAATACTGTATTAGGAATATTCTAGGTACTCAATTCAATTTAATTGTATTTATTTTCCCTCAGAGAGGTGGTTACAATTGTTCTCCATCTTGCTTCTTTTAATGGCTCCTGCCTTTAGATTTAATTTAAGTCTATCCTCGGGCTCATTTTTGATAATTAGTCCCAAATACTTGTGCAGAATGAGCAAGATCCAACATGGCTTCATCCCCTTCCCACCCTCAGCAGTTCCTTCCTGCCAGGGAATCTGCCAGAGACCCTGGAGAGGAAGAAGATTTTGGACACTCTCCAGAGGCTACTTCAACATAAACCACAAAGATGAGCTGCTTGATTAGGTTAAGGTAAATGGATGTGTTCTGCTCTGTCGTGAGCTGGAGTAAGAAATACACCATGAGTTTTTAACTTTTTAGTTGAAATTCTCATTTAAATATTGTGGCCTCTGGGATCCCATAGAAGTGGAACCTTTTAAAAGGCACTGTTACTAACTGTCAGCACAGCTGGAAGGCTTCTCTGCATGCCCCTGAATCCTGTGGTGCCTGTGAGTGGCACAGACCAGGGGGACCTGCCCCAGAGCTGCAACCACACCCTTGCATGGTCACCCTGCACCAACTCAAATGTATAAAAAAAAGCATGTTTGGTTTGTCCCAACTGCATTCAACCTTTTAGGTTGGAAAAGGTCTTTAGGATCACTGAGTCCAACCACAAACTTAACAGTGCTGGAGTTTCTGCAAACTGAAACACTCCAGGGGTCCAACAGGCTTCCACGTCCCACACCTTCAGGTCAAGGCTATTTTCCCATCCCTGACTGTGAAATGGACACCAGACCTGGTCTTACAGACCTATAAGAGATCCGTATTTGTGCCTTGCAACTTAGCACCTTTTAAAGCAAAGTTTGTCCACTCTCCTCTCCCCTGTATTCTGCAGATCTCCTTTGTGTGATCCTGTAGACTTGCCTACCCCTTCCAGCTTTCCAATAAAAAGAAAAATCAACGTCCCCTACCTCTCAGAAAAATAGGATGAAGCCATTTAAAGATATGTCACCCTAAAATCACAGGATTTACATGAGTCCTAAATAAAAATATTTGTGTCACCTTTACATCTGGAAGCTTAGGATCTTTGCATTGCAGGGATCAATTAGGCTTTTTGGGAATAGGCTTTTCTCATTCTGCATTTTTAATACCCGGGAGAAGTTGCTAAAGCTTGGAGGGTGCAGTCCCAGGCCAGGTAAAGTTGTGGCAGTTTTGAAAAAGGGAAGGGTGTGAAGATGAAGATATCCAAGGGGGGAAAAAAAATTCACCAAGAAAAAAAATGCACCAGACTTCCACATTTTTGTTAAAATAAAAATAACCAAACTTGCAATTTTTAAAAAAAATTTAAAAAAAGAAAGAAAAAAAATAAGAAAAAAAAAAAAAAAAGCTGAAGTCCTAGAAGTAGATTTTAAAAACCCCACAACTTCAAGGCACTTTAAGGCACCTTTGTCCTTTAGAAGTTTCTCAGCACGAGTTGCAAGCTCCCCTAAAAGGGCCTGGGCATGGTTCTGTTGTGAATTGCTGGGCTGCAGCTGGAATGTTCTGTAAAGAGAATCAAAGTCACTGATTTGTTTTGCTTATTACTTTTTCAGGGGATTTGTTCTAGCATAACCCATTGCAGTTATTCTAGTAACGTCTGTAATGATTGATCAAATTATGTATTTTTTTATAATTCAAATGAGCTTACAAAATTAACTCTTTTGGTCTTTCAAGCAATCTAGCAAAGGGTGTAAGCAGTGGCTTAGTTTGAGGACACAGGATAGACACCACAAGCCTGAACCCTGAACAGGACATGCCAGGCTTGCTTGAGGGTTTTGTTTCCAGCGAAGGCAGTGGGAGCTCCTGCAGCCAAGGGAGCTCGTGCTCATTCAGTTCACCCCTGCCAGGGGAATCAACACAAGACCTTTGCACTGTTTCTGATGGTCTTACCCCAGGGACAAATTCCAGGCTAAGAACAAACTCCAGATCACTTCTGCCCAGTTGGACTCCTCAGTAGAACCAAATCTGACAGAGGTGTGTCCATAGTACTGGCTTGAACGTGGCTGTCAATTTGAAGACTGCAACACAAAAGGTCTCAAATTCCTGCTTAGAGAGGGAAGTACTTTGTATGATGGAGAAGGACAGGATTTGATTTCACGAGCTGCAGCTCTCATCTACTCTAAAGCATGCTGTTGGCAACTCTGTGGTTTTGTGTTCAGTGCATTTTAATACAGGCACAAATCGCTCTGCAAAAGCACAGTAGCATGTCACTTACTGGTGTTGTGGTCTATGTAATAGACTCCGACCTGAGGGTCATAAGCTTCTTCCCATCCTAAGGGCAACTCATCACTGATGCAGTCAGCAAAGGTCAGTGGTTTAGTATACCTGAAATGCAAAATAATATTTAGCAGGAATAAAAGAACACCCCCGCACGCCTGTTCCAAACAACTGACCAGAAAACATATGCCACAAGGGCTTCAGTATCAAAACCAAAGAGAGCTGAAAACTATTTTAAAGCTTTTGTTCTTATAATACACCACCAACTCTTCCCTTTCTCCATCTGAAGTTAGAGCAAGATGAATTCATCCTGACAGAGCTCCGGAGCCTTGCCGGGCTCAGCCAGTACTGGCTCGACAAAGGAACGTTAAGAACTTTGCCAGAAACAATTCCTGTCTCTCCAGTGAAAGAACGAGACTGTTTGCAGGCAAGGCCTGTACCAAAAATATGTGGACAAGAAGGAGCAAGATGAGAAATGCAATTTGCATAGCATGAATAAGTAAGACTGAACGATCAATAGCAAGTGCTGAGGACTGTGGGACCACTTGTCATGCAACTTCTCTCATTTGCATTGCAATATGCTCTGTTTCATTAATGACAAACAAGATTAGTTTCTCAGTATCAGAAAACGTGTAACCCACTCCGTCCGAACAAGGAAGTATTTCCACAGCACTGCTCTGATGAGTTTTTCTATTACAGACCACGTCCAGCAACAAAAAACAAAAACCAGCAACGCTCTGAAGGCTTGTATGGCTAAACACGAAGCTTAGAGCACCCACTCCTCGAGTGACCCCGGATTTTAATCACCGAAACCGTGTCCCTCTCCTCCCTTTGACTGGAGTTAATGAGGTTCAGCTTGCACCAACAAAACTACAAACCAAGCGGCACTGCAGGGAGGCACAAGGCAGGAGGAATTAATCCCGCAGGTGCCTCACGTCCCCAGCTGCCAAAAGCACAACACGCCAGAGGCCCGAGATCCACCGCACGGGCGCGGCGCACGCGGAAGGGGGCTCGGTGTGAGCTCCCAGAGAAGCCCCTGGGGCAGAGAGCGCAGGGCACACTGTGCAGCACCGCAGCCCCTCTGGGCAGGCACAGCCCGAGAGCAAAGGGCCGGGCAGGCACCCACAGAGCCGTTCCCGACTCGGCCACGCGCGAGCGGCACGTCACAGGGCGGCAAAGGGGCACACGGGCACGTCCGCAACCCCCTGCAGGAGACAGAACGGCTTCCAGCAAGGGCGCCCCGGCCAAAGGTGACTGAGCAGGGCTGACAGACAAAGAGAGGCGCTGGGTTCTGAGCAGATGTCACCTGGAGGAGCTGAGAACCGGCTGGTACTCCCATATTAACATCTTACGGTCACTCATTGTGAAGAGGAATTTTAAGAAAAAAGCCTTCAATCAGAGGAGGTTCAACATGAAATCAACATTTAACAACTAACGTAATTCCCTCTAAATATGACCTATAAGTCTGGTATGCAATAAAAATGGGGGTGGGAACATTTTTGTAAAAGCCACGTACGCCACTAACACCTCTAATTTACCTGCTGTTGCATTTCCCTTTCAACTCATTGCCTTTGCCATATGAAGCAGAGTTTCAATCACTGTTCTTTAAAAAAATTTCAATTTCATTTAAAGCTCTGCACTGCAAAAGAACTCAGAGCTTCACAACACAGAACTGTGAAATTTTCTCAACAAAGTTTCACTGAAGAGTTTATTTTTACAGTTCTTAATCTAGACTGTGTACCAAAAGTGTGTTTGTACAGAAAATAGAGATTACCTGAAAATAAAATAGAATCTCAATGATTGTGATTGCTATCCTTTATCCCATGTCCTTCCCTGTGGATCAAGCTGTTTCCCCAGCCTGAGTACCCAATATGTGCTGCTCTGAGTTGATCAAATCAAAGATGCACAAGGGTAAAAATGCAGAGCAAGGTCAGATACAAGCCACTCTCTGGAGATAACAGAGATGAAAGTGCTGTAGCAAACGTGTTGGCAATATTAAGTTAAACACCAGGGTTAACACTTTCACCCTCTCTGAAAATGGCAGCTGCTTTTATTTAAGGATAGTGGTTCACGTGGAAGCAGCACAGGTGGGGAAAAGGGAGGGCAGAGTGCTAAATGCTGAACTGGATGGACCTGCTCCCGTCCCCGAGTGGGGCACACTCATGCTGGGATCATAGAACCATGAAATACGCTGAGCTGCAAGGGATCCACATGGATCATCGAGTCCAGCTCCTGGCCCTGCACACACAGTCCCACCCTGTGCATCCCTGAGAGCACTGTCCAAGCACTCCTGGAGCTCTGGCAGCCTTGGGGCCAAAACCATTCCCTGGGCAGCCTGGGCAGTGTCCCACCATCCTCTGGCTGAAAAGCCTTTTTCCTCTATCCAACTTAAACCTGCAGGCTCGGCCTCATGCAGTTTCCTCGAGTCCTGCCAGTGGCCATGGTACAGATCAGTACCTGCCCCTCTGCTCCCCTCAGGAGGAAGCTGCAGAACACAGTGAGGTCTCCCCTCTCTCCTCCAGGCTGAGCAAACCAAGTGCTCTCAGCCACTCCTCATACAGCCTCCCCTCCAGCCCCTTCACCATCCTCTGGGTGCTCTCTCATGGTTTAATGTTTTTGTTTTTATTGTGGCATCCACAACTGCCCCAGGAATCAAGGTGGGGCTGCAAGGCCACAGGAAGTCCAAGGGGTCTTTTCCAAGTGAATCTTTTGGTAAGAATCACTAAATACTGCTGTGAATTGGCGGCATGAGTGCAGTTCTGCCACTTCTGTAGAGAGCTTTGTAAGAAGAGGTGCAATTCCACCCTGGGTTTGCAGTCCCTGGCACTGCACACCAGCTCCATCCAGCTCTGCAGGGTGATTAAACCAGGAGCCATGCATCTCCCATGTCCCAGCTACAGTGCTCAACATTTCTGGTGAGCGACCCACACAAGATTCCTTCAACACGGAGCAGTAATTAAACCCATACTTAAAGTACATTAGGTGAGGGTGTGCTGCAGACATAAAACACACCTTAGTAAATTGTGTTACACACTGAGTGGAGCTTCTTGCAGAATTCTGCTCAAGAATCACACTTAACATTAATATTAAACTCTGTCTTGGTAGAAACATAAACCAGTGTGGAGCTGCACTGTCAGCCCTAGGTCTCTGGAATACCTTCACCAGGGAATGGCTCTGTAGTGCCAACTTTGGGGCTCCAAAGTGTAACACCAAACTTACAGAGCTTCTGTTCAGCTTTTGTCCGGTCCTATTTTGTTAGAAGCAGCTGAATTCCTTATAAAAATGCTCAGAAACTGTCAGACTCAATAGGAAGCCATGACCAAGCAACTGAAGGATGCTTATTCCTATTTTCCATATGAAATGCAATGCATGAACTACATCCAGCCAGTTCTTTCAGTAAGAGTTTCGGAAAAAGGAAGAAAAAAGCAAGGCAGGATCAGTCTGCTATAGCAATGACACAAGCCAACTGGAGAGTTGCCAGTTACTAGGGCCCAGAAACAGACAATTATTTCACTTTTGAGGCTGATATTTTTAGCATATCTCACAAGGAGTGCCCATCACCTAGCACGGACTAATGCCTTCCTTCTTGGCTGCCCAAAGCTTCCAACCGTCCCATTTGTACAGAGGAGAAATCTGTCACTCAACTAGCAAACAGAATAATACACTCTTAGTTATAAAACTTAAGTAATTCCACTTGCTATAGGCAAAATAGCTATTTCCTCAAGTAACTGCAGCTTCATAACCATATTACTTACTTTTGTAAGCTCCTTTCCTTAGCTGCTGTGGGAAAAATAGGCACAAATCAAAGTAGCAATGGTTCAATTTGATGAAAGACATGTAATATGCTGTGCAGCAAGACTTTTAATACAGCATAAAAAGAAAAAAAGATATGATTTCCTTGTTTTAAGATATGATTTTAGGGGTTGTTATGAAGACAAAAATAAACCAATTTTCCAGAAGGGATCCAAAAATGCAGTGTTTCCCCAAGCACACTCACAATGACGGATTAAAGAGCAAAAAGAGAAGCTTCTTTCTCACAGCAGGACATGATTTAGTTAGTGCATTACTGCTGCATAAAACAGGACTGTTCCTCTGCATGTGGGAAGTTAAAGCTAGGACACATCTGCAGGACTATTCCTTTGAAACATCTCCTTTCAAATTCACAAAGCTCCCTAGCTGCCTTCAAAAAAAAAAAAAAAAAAAAAATCTCATCAGCTCAGTCAAACCACATTACCACACAATAGGTCCTCCCTGCAGCTGGACTCAGAGCAGCAATGCAGAAAAATGGAGCTCTTTCACCACTGTGCCTGTAACTAAGGAAGGAAACCTGCAAAATGGTTTGTGCATTCCTTATCCTCCTTCCTTAGGGAAGCCTTCAGATGCATTCACCCACTTTTCAACCCAAAAGCTCAGAAAATCCTGATTCTATGACTTCTGGTCTCCAGTCACCAAAAGGGAACCAAGGGGTCTGTACATACAGCACTTTTTACGAAACCCAAACTGGCCTAGTTAGAAGAGATGATGCTTTGGGACAAGAGCTTGTTTGCATCTTCCAGCCGTGCTCCCTTTGCTCTGACACCCATCAGACATCAGACTGAACTACTCCTCAAGTGCTTCATCTGCTCCTAAGCTGGAGGCTGAGCTTGGTGTAGGAGCTCTACAAGAGAAACTAGCCTGAGCTAGAAAAGATATTTTTAAGTCATAGCCTAACTCCGGCCTTCCAGCTCACCCAAAAGTAACTCACACGTTCCTCTCATAGGAACTCACCTGTATCTCACATTCATCATACCCATGACTGCCATTCCCTCACAGGTATGTTTTAATTGGGGTCATTATTAGGAATATTTACTATTTTGAAAAAGACATATCAACTTACATTTATCCATTTCCATCATATTTTCTTAGCTTCTAGTATGTAATTTTAAAATTTCGTTTCATTCAAGAAGTCCAAATTTAGTTGAACAAGTGCAATTGCTCATTAGGACACCTGGAAAACAGGTACCCACAGCAACAACCCCACACAGCAGAGCAAGAAACTGAAAAACTAAAAGTTTCAGAAACTAATCCTGGTAACAGAGGTAAAAGAGAACAGCATCACTCAACATCCTAATCTGAGGAGCTTCTGACAGTCTTCAGGCAGGTCAAGGGTAAAGCCACTGCTCACCACCAGCCATGGTGAACATTCCAAGACACTTCCATCTTTGCAAAATGTTTGCCCACAGTAGCTCAACTATTTGTACAGCAAATGATGTCCAAATCCCACTCCCACAGCAGGAAATAGAAAGTTAGCTTCCTACCTCTATTTTCTAAGTCACATTATTTTAAAATGAGAAAGGTTTCTATATTTCTTATTTTTGATCACCTTCAGTTTCTATCACAGATAAAACTGGAAGCCAATGTTATCACGTGCAAACAGTATTAAATGGAAACTTGCTCATCTTAGATTCAGAAAGCCTTTCTATATTCTTGAACTTCACTGCTGTCAATCAAAAACCTCATTACATGAGAAACTGAAGGCAAATAATCCTTGTATAACCAGTTTTTGATTGACAGAACGTTTGTTAAACACGGCTGTACAGAGGTTCCTGGCGGCAGCTGGAGATGGGTGACCTGTGCCACTTACAAATTTGGAGTTAATACTACAACGGTAACAGAAATCAATTCTGAACTTCCTAAACCAGGAGAAGTTATTTTTGTAATTGCTGCATCCCGGTATCAATGGGGGCCTGCAGCAGTAAAGCAGGAGCAGCTCCTGGTGAGGCTCACAGCCATGAGGATGTAAGTGCAGGCAGGTGGATGTGCACTCAGCAAACCCCGCGCTTGGGTCGCCAGACGAGCTTTACAAACCAACAGCGCAGTGCCAAGCTCCTGCACCGTGCATTAACCCACTTAATCCCTGTGCTTGCAGGGCTCCTCAGACCCCGTAACAAAGTAAAGCCATTTAAACAGGAGGGCCTGATTTTAATCAGTTCAGGACAGATCACATGGCCTCCTGTGAAATCCTTCATGACTCCACGGGCGAGAGGACACACCAGGGGATTTCCTGCAGTTTGCTGCACCCATGGGAGCAGCTCACTGCACCAGGAACAAAGGCAGCACCTGGATCACTCAGGACCGTCATGTCAGCTCCTCTTACAGCTACAGCACGAGCAACCAAACCTGGACAAACACCCCACCAGCCCTGTTGAGCTCTCCCCTTTGCTCCTGCACTCAGGTACACATTGAGTATGTGAGAAGCAGACAAGCCTCATGGGCAAGAAGTCAAACCAGATGACACAATTATGAGTTGTGGCAGATACTTCCACTCATACCATTTCTCTTACAAAACCAAACAGCTTTTCAGCCCAGCATTTTGCAGGAGAAGCTTGGAGTCAGGTTTTATTTTCAGTGGCTTCTATTTTTTGGGTTTTTTGTTTTTTTTTTTAAACACAGCATTTCTTCATTTCTTGTTTGAATAAAACTCAATCCTCATTATGTGCCAGGATGTGGTACAGACCAGGAGAGAGAATGAGCTAAAGGCACCTCAGTTCCAGCTGTGACACTGGGGTTGCTGTGCACACGGAGTTTTGAGGAACTCAAACTTCCAGCAGAGCTGCTACTGGAACTCAGAAGGCTGCTGCAAGAATCACTGCCAGGAGGCTCCACACGATGACATACAAGCTTCTTTGTTTTTAATGAGGTCATCTCATTCTCAAGACAGACGATGATTATTTTTAAACTTCAGCACAGAAAAAACTATCACTTTGCTGTAGTCCTAGAAAATTTGTCTGCAATCTCTTCCTCACAAAAGCTTTTAAAAATAGACACCTACACATTTATTACTCAACTTGCTGATCCAGCCCTCAAACACACCACGGCCATTCGTCACTATAGTAACTGTTTTCCCTGGGAGCATCTTCTCTCACTGCAGGGAGGATTGCCTTTGGAGGCTGCAGGTGTGGCAGTGAATGTTTTATGATCTTGATGGCAAGATCACCCCATCTCCACAGACCTGTGCACAATGAAATGCTCCCTTGGATTCCCATTCCAGCAGCAGTTTAGAGAGCAGGCGATGGGAACAGCTCATGCTCAACAGCCAGCATCCTCTGCAGTGACACAGCAGGCAGCTCCAGGTCAAGTGACACCTCAGTGGCACCAAAACCTGACCAACTGCAGAGGAGTTGGACAGAGACCTCTACACCCAGAGAAGCAGAAAGGCCCAGTTCAGCACCATTAGCAGAGAGGAACCATGAACAGGAATGTGCTTGCCAGGTAACAAGGAGAAGCTTTTAAGCTATGATCACGGATTGGAGAAGCTTCTTACCTATACTCCAAGGAGTCTAATGAGAGATGAAATACAACATTTCAAAGTTTTGGAAGGCAGACATTATGCCAAAACCCACACAAAGGCCCAGTCACCCTAAACTGCTAGTCACCTCAAACACGTCATTTCAGTGACTGCTAGTGCATGATCCTCATCTGGCTGTGATAAAGGATAACTGGGAACAGAATTACACTCTTAGGCAAAATGGGGTCAACTTTGAGGAAAAAAAGCATATTTGAAGCTGTTAGTGTAAACCAAACAAATTTGCTTAAACTGCAACATAAATATTACCAAGAGAAATGGCTTAAAATAAACAACACATCTCCTCAAGCAACTCAAACTGCAGAGCTGTGTGCTTTTCAGAAGCGGTTGCCTTCATTGCCATGGTTATTGAGCATCTTCTCAGCCTCCTGAAGATCTCTTTCACCTTATATTTCCCCCTGGCCCCTGATGCTTCATGCATTGGGCCACCTCTAGGATAACCAAGTCCAACATCCATCCTCAGAGCTTATTTTCCAAGTTATCATAATTATACACATTTTTACTAACACACAAGAATGCAGTGATGTTTTTTTTGGCCAGGCCATGAGGGGAACCTCGTTAAAGTGACCTTGAATTGTGTGTAATTTGCCAATTAGACCTTCTACTGCTTTCACATGAGCAGGTAACATCTAAATTCTTGTTTTGTACAGAAATCAGTCACCTACTGCCCAAGCAGATTCTCCACAAAAGAGATCAGGAGACACTGAAGACACCTGAAAGTCAGGCACCAGTCTGTACTTCAGGTATTCTGAACACAAATGCATTTATACATTTTTATTAGTCAAACAGATTCACAGAAACACTAATATATATAATATACATATAATACATGGTTTATGACCCCACCAGGCACAAAAAGTATGCCTAGAACACCAGTAGAGTCAGCTGCTTGCATGTTTTTCTTTCCACTTCTGAAGAGGCCTCATGTTTACAAGCTCTACTTTGCACACACTGACAGTCTGTTTCCCTGTGTGTGTCTTTTCAGTGCAGATCATTTACCTCTGGAAGCAAAGAACAACGAAGTTATTTGCAAGAAGGCTATCAAAAACCACTTGCAGATTTTAGATCATTCCCAGCGATTAACAAACCGGTTCTGCAAGCAGGAGGTCAGTCATACCTTCTTAATCACTCGAATGCAAAAATTCCTGGGATAGTTCAAGGTTAAAAAGTCAGGAAATGGGAGATGAGGCTTCTCACAACATTAACTTGCCTGCCAGCCTCTATATCCTGCATGCTTTCCTGAACCAATTAAGCAGAAAAGACATAAAAGTGTAAGGTACAACTTGATGAGAACACAACAACACTACTGAATTAAAAGCATGCAAGAGCTGGAATTTAACTATGCAAGTAATTCAAACATCTTTAATTTTAAATAGCTGAAATTGGTTTTTAAGTTTGCTTTCGGTTCTTCTAGGATGAGAAGCAGCCTTGCCACAAGCACAGCCTGAGTAGATCAACTAAAAAGACCACAGCTTTCTCTTCACTTGGAAGGTCAACTGTTCTTGAATAAGGGGACTGGTCCCTTCAGAGTATGGGGTAAATTGCCTAACAGGCATCCAAAGTAGTCAGACTAGTTCCCTGACATACCTGGGAGATTATGAACTGGAAGGCTCTGTCTCTGCTCTTACAGCCTGCATTCCTGCTCCTCTGAAAGGCTGCCTAGTGTGGGTGGCAGCAGTTTATATTGGCAAGATGCCTCAAGATAAGGAGGTGTACAGGATCAACTCCCCCCACAATACAGCTCCTAGAGCAGGGAACTAATAGCTACTGTCAGAAAAAGATAAATATTTGATATCTCAGCAAGGAGGCACATATGGAACAATTGCCCTACCTCAGCATTCAGGAACACGTGCAGTGCAGTGAGCACTGGGCTGAGCATCCAGGCAGGAACGATGGGGAAGAGATTTGGGATTCACTCCACAACTGGGCTTCATCAGACACTGAATTTGCACTTCGTGTACAGTGATTACAAACATGAATTCTTTCAGAAGAAAAGCAAGCTGCTGTACGTCTCACCAGCGTGCTCTGTCTGTGAACAGCAAATGCCTCCTGCCAGCTCCTGTGCCCTTTATTCACATGACATTTGAAGTGGGAAAATAGACAACCCTAGGGTGGAATCACTGGACTCATCTAATCTCCCCAGTGTAGAAAACAAGCACTGCTAGTATGAAAACCTATTTGGAAAGGACAAGGGAAGCACAGGAGTGTTTTACATGCACATGGTTTGCATGCTGCTCCCTGGTTCACCTCCTGCTAGCACTGGGCTAATTGCTCATCCATACAGCAGCTTTGGTAGAGCTGCCTGCTTGCTACTTTTGCATTATAAATGTTCTGACTGAGTTACAGAGCTATCTGATGGTCTCAATCCTCAACAGCAACATTAGCAGGCTCTCTGGTCTACACCCCTTGCAGAACACAGCCCAGGCAAGCAGCAGGACATCACCAGAGCATCTTCTGCTCCTTGCCTTAGGTCAGACTGCTCAGCTCCTATGCAGTGCCTAGCTCTGGAAACATTACTGCATGGCTCTGATCTGGTATCAGCTGGCCACCTTGGAAATCTGGCCAGACAGAGCAGAACCCTGCCACACAGAGGAAACTACCAAGCCATGTGAACCCCCAAGGAGCTCAGGGCACTCCCAGGGCTCCTTCAATGCCTTCATAAACTCAGCAGCACCAGGTATGAATAGGAATATTTCCGGCTGCCTGCAAGAATCAGAGCAGATGCCTGGTCAATATGATGTCTGAGCAGTGGAGAACACAGAAGAACAAAAATCCCTCTGCTTGCAAAGCAGCTGTGAATTCAAGATACAGAATACTCACCTGAGCACATGCATAGCTCTGCAGATTGCAACCCCTGCCATTCCTTCAAGAGCGGCAATCCAGAACTACTTCAACAGACTCAGTCTTGTGAGTTAGCACTGAGCACAGCCTTTGGAAATAAAAGCATGACAACTCACTTCTGATCCAAAGAGGAGAAAGCCCAGGTTGCACAGCCCTCAGCTCATGAATGCAGCACTGCTGAAGCACAGAAGCACTTGGGATTCACAATATGAGCTTTACAATCTACTACTGCTGCTGTATGTGTTGAGGCAATGTGTTCTCAGATCCTGAAAAGCCATACTGTATAAAAATGAACAGAAATGTCAGAATAAGAACAAATTTCCAGAACAACCTTCTGAGAGTAAAGCTTTAGGAGATGTAGGGTTAGAAGGTAGGAGTATAAAATTAATAGGTTTAGTATCTTTTTCATCCAAAATAACAAAGCCTTGATTTACCATGTAGTTAAGCCACAAAAAAAAAAAAAAAAAAAAAATCATGCTAAACTGTGTTTATAAGCAGAACTGTACAAAGCACTAAACATAGCTCAGTACTTCACACATTGCAAGGGAGTCGATACAAATCAACAACTATTGAAGGCTGCTCACGCATCTGAGGACAGCAAAAGTGAGATTTGCATCACCAAGTGAGTTTGATTGATTTACTCTCACAAACATAGTTTATTTTTAATGATCCAATATGAATATATTTTGCCAACAGATCAAACTTGTGTTAACATGGAAGTTATAATGCCACTTGCTCTCTTGCATTCCCCTTTCCCATCTATCTCGGGTAGTTTAAAGCCCACTTAACAGTCCCTTCTGCCAGCTCAGAAATGGCACAAGCCAGCTGAGGATTCGGTTTTTCAGTTATTCCTCAGTCCAAAAGACAGCATTTCTTTCCACTAAGCAGAGACTCAGCATACATACCACTTTATCACTGCTGCTCACACTTCATGCTCCAGGTATGTGTCAGAGACACACCTTACATAGTCTCATTATTAATACTTAGCTATATTTTACATTAGTTTATGAACCTCCTTCCTTCCAAAGGACCAATCTTCCTCTTTCCAGTATACCCTGGTGAAGGTGGTGAAATCCACAGACAGTTTGTGTCTTTTTGTCATCTCTGTATTCCCACTTTTCCCGTACATACGCAGTAGGTACGTACCTCAGTCAAGCTCCTAGCTTGTCTGACAGCAGAGACACCAGCATCACTACCATTATCCTAGCTGTTCCACATTAAAAAATTACACAGTTGAATCCCAACAAACAGGACACATTTCATCTCAGTTTTACATGCCAGATAACCCCAAAGAAAAAGGCTAGAGATGCCAGATTTAAGTATCATGGCAAACAAAAGGTGAAGCCATGGCATGAAGCTCAGAGCAATGAAGAAGCTAGCCTGCAAGGCCACCAGCTTTGACAGAAAAGGTGTGCTCACAGCATCCTGCGCTTTGTTCAGAAGCAGGCTCAGGACATGCAGCACATTCTCTGTAATCTCACTACATATAGCACATGCCAGGCTATACCAACCCTGACAACTCTGCCACTGAACATGACCAAATGCTATTTCCACAGGAGCATCAGAGGTGGTAGCATGACTACTCATGTCACTCTTCAGCAATCTGATTCAGCTCATTCAAGGGAGCTCAGGGAAACAAGCCTTCATGTACTACAGCAATGGGACTGCCTCCGTCAGCAGGAGCAAGTCCCAGCTCCCTTGGGCTGAGGCCACACCATTCCACAGGACCTAAAAACAAATGTCCCAAGGTCATTAGTACACATCCAAATCCCTGAATCCCCTAAAACTGAAAAAAATCCAAACTTAAGTGTGATAAGGTTTTATGCAAATGCTCTAAGCTAAGCATGTAGAAAGGCATTATCAAAGACATCAGTAAATGCCTGAATTCCTCTAACAAAAAAAACACACTGTACACAAGGGTATGTTCCTATACCCACGGAGAAAGACAGGTTTTATTCTATCCTTGTCAAGAGGAAAAAAAAAACCCACCACAAACCAATGAATTTTAAGTATCTTCTTCCAAAGCTGCAGCACATCCTCAGCAACAGAAGTGCCACAGTCAAGCTGTAACAATACTTACATTTCTTCAGGAATGCAGCATTTTTCATTTTACAGCATATATTCACAGTAGTAAGTGTTGATTACTTCTTTGCACTTACAAGGGTTGCTTTATCTGTACAGTGTCACTTTCCTGGGACATGCTTCAGGATTAGAAGCGCCCAAAAAGCATCTTAGCAAAGGATCAATTTCTAGGAGATGCAGTTATTTAACTTGAATTAGCATGTGACTGTACATGTGCTAGCACAGGGGAGAGAGGGAGAATTGTGTTGGATCCACAGCACAAAGACATCAGCAACTGAGTCAGGCTAAGGGTTTGCTGCTCCTGTAAAAAGCACCTCTCCCTACACAGCTTTTCCTTGCGCCTCTTCCCAGACCAGCAGCTCTGCAGCCTCCAAGCCCTCCCACAAACCGCTTGTGTTCAGCAACGGAGCAGAACTCCGACCCGGACCCTGCTGACCAGGACATTCCCAGCGGGGTTAGGGGAACCCAGCAGCCCACAGCGGCACAGGAGTGTCAGGAACAGAAGCAGCACAGGGGAAAATCACAACCCCCCCTTGCTGGCTGGGATGAGCTGCCTGGCTGCTCACCAGATTTCTGGGCACCAGACCCACAGGTGAGCTTCACCTGCCACGGAATCATCATTAAACCTGCTCCCCCCTCAAGCGCGCAGCTGCCAGAGCTCGCCTTGCTACTGCCTTCAGGCTCATTATTACTTATAAATGCATAGAAACAGCCAACTCCAGAAGCCGATCCCTTCGGTTCACACGGCCTGAGCCCGCCGCAGCCCTCGGGGGCCAGCCGGGCTGTGGGAAGGCATCTCCCGCAGCCGCGGCCGGAGCCTCGCTGTCAGGGCGGAGGAATGCGCTCCCTCGCTGCACCTTTTCATCTCGATAAGGATTTTCAAGGTCACGTTCGCTGCCCTGCCGGCTCCTCCCCGGCTCCAATGAAATCCCAAGCACGCAGCCCTGGGCCCCGGCGCTGCTCCCACCCCCGGCGTCTCCCGGACACCGGCACAACCGGCCGCGTTCCTCCGGGCAGCGCAGCGCGGCCTGCCCCTGCCGGCACCGCTCCGCTCCCGGGCCAGCAGCACCTCCGGGCCTGTGCCGCTCAGAGCTCTGCGCCGAGCCTTGTGACCTCCGGATCAACGCTCCGAACTGAACGCGGCAAACAGAACCGGGCTCCAGGCTGGGCCAGCGCCTAATCGAGCTCAGCGGTAGCCCAGGCTGTGCGCACCGAAGCACTTGGCTGCACCCTCTGCTGAGCCTGGCTTCAAGGGCACCGCGTGGGCACTGCCTTGGGGACAGCCCCTGTCCCCAGAGCAGCCAGCCGAACCAGCCCAGCATCAGCAGCCAAGGGGAGAAGAAGAGCTGCTGCCAGCCCAGGGCTCAGGGACAGGCAGAAGTGGTGGCACCGGGCCTGGGAAGGGAAGCCCTTCTCGTCCGGGCACAGGGGATGCAGCCCCCTCTCTTGTGCCCAGCGGTCATCGCTGCGTGGATACAGGCAGCTTAAGGACCCGCATACACTCCCTGCACCACACAGGAGTTATAGGGAGCTACTGGAGATTCATACACGCTGCCAGCTTACAAAGCCAGCTAATTATACAATCTGTTAAGCATGTATGCGTGCACAACAGTGCTTTGAGTCATTAGAGGACGGGATTTATACTTCACTGCACGCATCTTGCTCTTTGTCAGTGCGTGCCTGGATACAGCCAAAACGAACACAAGTATCTGGAATGTCTGCAGCTCGAAAGCCAGTGCATCTGAATACAAAGCTGAGCCCTGCGAGGCTCAGACTGGCTGCTGTGACCCTCAGTTGCACATACCGCTTCCCCAAAGATACTTAAAATCCTTACTCCCGTTTTTTTCACTGAGCATCTGGAAGCAGACTGCAGCATAATGTTTAAGCTATGTCCTGAGGCTGTAAAAGAGATGTTAGGGAGGACACAGCAGCAGTGCAGGTGATGGGTTGTGAGGACAAAGAGCTCGATATCAGAGCTGTCCCGGGTTTAATCCCGGCAGAGGGGTCACAGGGATCGCGGTTCCTATAGCAGCAGCCACTCCTCGAGGGCTGAGCCCACGCCAGATGGAGATCCCTGCCCTAGGTGTTTGCCAGACAGAGAATGCTGCAGCACACCAGAGATGTCTGTCCCTTCAGTCATCACCAGTTCATTTGTTGGTGCCCAGTTCTGCTCTGCAAGGCAGCAGCTCTCCCCAGAGCACCCCAGGTGAAGCGACAGCAGCCCCAGGTCTGCAGCTCAGATAGGGCTCCCTTCCACACTGCATGTGGCCAAATCACCCAGGTGCTTTTCATGCAAAAACTGAGAGCCATAGCAATGTTTTTCATGGATTATAAGATTTTTCTGGCAATTCTTGAATTTCTTCTACTGAGGATTTCAATCAGCTTCCCAAATCTCTAAATATCCATAACATGCTGATGAACTCTAACCACCTCAACTAGCTTCATCCACATAGCATGGCTACATCCTATGGACAGCCCTACCCTAAGGAATCACATACCCACAGCTTATGCTACACTTTCAAAAGGATGTATTAGGCACTGGATTTTCCATTTTTCCCATCTATGTATTGCCATATTGCCTATTATTTAATGCGAACTCCAAAATAGGATTTTAAGCATTTGGTGCATAACACACAGAGTATTATTTTGGGGCTTTGTAACAAGTCAAGCCAAACCACCTCCGTTTTCACATGTTTTTCTTCCCTGCAAGTTGAGGGAAGCAGCAGAAGGCACAAATCTGTACGAATTTCAGCTTTGTCTTGGAAAATACAAGTTGGTCTTGTATCTAATCAAATAAGTTCTTAAAATCTAGCAGAGGCCACAGAAACCTAGCACAGCAGGAAATCACATTTCTTTGTGTTGTGCCCTATCAAGCCTCAACTCCTGTTCATCTGTAACAAGGTATTTTCTTTCTCAGTTTTCAATACAGGGGATATAGTCAGGAAAAGAAGATAGTGAGCTAGACTTCTGCTCTCCTCCCAAAAATAAGCCCTCTCTGTAAAGCAACCTAGCAAACAAGTTGCAGAATCTGCAGGTGCTTTAAGGCACAAGACATTTCACTCCTGAGATTTTCTTGTGAGGCCAGGAATACCCCAGGTCGCTAGTACCTTCCCCTGAAATTCAGAAAGCAACGCTCTGAAAAACAAGCTACTTCAAAGCCAGTCTTCTCTTTGCAAACACCAAATTTTTTACAGCTGACATTGTTAGAAAGACATTCCTGTCCAGCTTACCTCAGTTGTGCTTTCCCTTCTTCCATCCAAATAAAAAAAGGAGAAAGCTGTGTTTTTGGTTTGTTTCGTTTTTTTTTCAGACAGCGTAAAGTAGTATTTCTTGCCAAGATCCCTCAGTAACACTTTTTCTCCATCACTATCAGGTTCTGTAGCCTTTATGTACGCCAAGGGATAAGAAGCAGCTAAATGAGTCAGTCTCTCTCAGTCAAAACCAGTATTTGTTGCAAGACACTTGAGGTAAAACTAAAGCAGCTGGGGAGGTGGAAAGTGTTATCTGAACACCCACTCCTCTGTGGGTACAGAAAACGAGGAATTCAGGAGTACAGCCTGCACACACCATGTGCACTGCTCTCCAGGCAAACCACACCAGGCACAGTGCAAATCATCAGTTGCTTGATCTGGCTTCAGCTGAAGCTTGTTTATAACTCACTGAAGCTGCTGGAATACAACCATCACTATTGCTCAAGGCAATTACCTAAAATATCTCAGCTATTCATTTTCATCCTTACGTCAAAGCTGTGTTTAATGGATCTGACACTGTGCCTTACAGTACCGTAACACCTGCTATTAAGCAAGCCACCATGAGAGCTTACAGGTTTGAAATTTGCTGCTTAACTCACTACTACTTCACCATCAGCACCTGAATGAAATGCAACTCTCCCATGCCAGCAGCTTTTTTTCAGCAGTTTCACTGTGTTACCCTTTTTATTCGTTTCTACCCAAACGCTGATCTACACCACTGATGCAGAATTCACAACATGCATATTAACTTACTCCCACCCGCTCAGCTAAATAAATCATTATCCACAGTTCAGCTCACCTGCAAAGATCAAGCTGAAATTCTCTGACAAACAAAGTACTCCTGCTGCCCTTGTCTAGCAACTTTAATCTAATCTACAGACTGATCCAGAGAGCCAACTTGCTATCAAGTTCCAACATCAGTGATGAATCTGCAGAACTATTAAAAACACAGACCTTACGGGCAGAGGTGTTTGAACACTCCTGCTTTCCACTAATAATGACCTTTGTTTGATGTCCTTCTAATAACTGCCAAATCAATGGCATAAACAGATGCTTCTACTGTTCCAAAGCAGCAAAGACAAAGGGTGGTGATACTGCAGAAACTGCAGTGGTCAGGATGAATGAAACACAACACTGAAATTCTAGCAGCACTTCAGAGAAAACACTGAGTGTTTTGCTAGGCTCCCAAGCAACCCCACGCTGAGCAAGGCCAGCAAGCAGGCAAAATGGTGCCTCCAGTTGTGCATGCAGAAGGTACAGGGAGGACATCCAGAAAGCAGCACATACCTTTTCAGGTGTCACCTTCACCGTGTCGCAGCAGATGGAATTACAGCCCACAGCGCAGCACTGAGAAAGCATCAATCTGATATTTGAGCTGTCTGCTTTGAAAGACAAACTACAAGTGACACAGCTGCCTGGCTGAACCCACACTCACCACCCATGGTGCCAGGCAAGCACAGCATAACCGCACTGACAGCAGCTCAGGAGCGAGCCGTGACTTCCAGGGGAACCATGCTTGGCAGGAAGGTCACTCCTACCTCAACTTGTCACTGCTGCCAGACAGTCCTCAGGCTGTTCCAGCTTACTGCAGCAGCAGAAATTGTGCCCAGAAAGAGAGGGAGCAGTTTTCTGCATGCCAGCAAAATCAGTGAGGATGCAGATGGGCACCCAGGCTAAAGGAATGGCCACCTCCCACAGCAGGATGGCTCAGTCACTCCTCAGCCTGCTCCAGCCCTGCCAGTGGGGCTTGTGCTCAGCCCCACAGCCAGAACCAACCTCTAGGGCAAAGATTTTTACTTCTACCGCTGGCAAAACTGCAAGTGGTTACAACACTGTGAGCAACGGTTCACTGCACCCTTCTGAGATCGATCCAGAGACAACCGCTTATAGTTACTAAAACAAAATTCAACCAAATTCAAACCTCCCTTCCAGCCTCTACCTGTATAGCACTCTTTTAAAACATGGGATTTGTTAATAACTTTACCTCTTCTAGCTTTCCTCATCAACACATAACAAAAAATACTGGCATAAAACCAGCTCATACATCTGGGCACAGCAATCAGAAACACCACACCTCACACACCAGCCATTCCCCCTGTGTGCATCTGAACTGCTTGATGGGTCAAGTGCCCACCCTGTAAAGCCAAGAAGTCACCAACTCAGGACTCAGCTTAAAGAGAACTGGGTTTGTTTAGCTCGATTTTGTGCTTCTTACAGAACTACACCAATTCATATTCTTCAAATACTCAGTGCTGTATCTTCATGCCCTTATGTGACCAGCCACCAGCTTAGACACACTGCTGCTCTGACCTGGCAGAGGATACAAATCCTCAGTGCTCATTGTGAAAGCAACAGCTTTACACAGTTACCTGGAAACATTATTTCAAACCCGCTGAAGCACAGCTTTGTACAGCAGAGCCCCCAGGCACAGAAGGGACAGTGTGTCTGCCACATGCCCCCTGATCACAGCACAAGACAGCAGCAGGGGATCCAGGGCTCTTCTCTGATCACCAAGGACAGCAACTACCTGTGACTGAATGAGAAAAACAAGTAAACAGGACTAAAAGGGCAATTTGCTACACCTGTGCCAGCCAGAGGAATGTATATATAGATAGTCCTTAGTGAGTTGAGTGCACTGCTCTGTCTTCTTGTTCAGCTCAATCAAAGCATCCCACAGGTGGGTTGTTACAGGAGCAGGAAAACTAAATCAGACAACACAACTCTCAAAGAGGGACTAACCTCAGTGGTGAAGAAAGAACGTCAGAACTCTGCTGGCTTCGCCCATCCAGCATTGATGTATTTTATATTCTCCCAACATAAAACTATGCACAAAGAATAAAGAGCTCATAAAGCTTCAAAAAGGAGCAATTCCAAACGAAGCCAACAGGAACACCAAGAGAGCACAGTAAGAAATACTTTGTGATGGTCCAGACACAAGAATAAACCACAGCTTTCCCAGAGGGTATACAGTGAATTTCCCTAGAAGGAACTGCCCAGGCTTAGGTCCAGTTTTAAGAGCAGCTCTGGTTCGTTAGTGATTGCCCATAGCAATACACAAACACCAGCCACCACAAAGGTCCAGTGCCACGTGGCCACCACTCTGCTGCACAGGCAGAGCAGCTGGTGCCTGTAGAGGGACACAGGATTGCCACTTCCAGCTGTGACAGGATCCCGAGGAAGGTGAAGGCAGGCACAGAATCGCAGGACAAGTCCCAACCTTATCTTATCACGGCTGTGTTAGAGGCCCAGGCTGAGCTCTGTTTTCCCAGCAGGATGCCTGGCAGTTGCTGTCCCATTTCAGAGGATCATCTAGTGCCATGACTGATGGGCAAGATAAACCAGTTGCATCACCACACCCTACCCAGGAACGCGGCACTGTCACTGAGCACTCACCGGCTGCATGCAGCAACACCAGGTGCAGGCAACAGTTACTCCAGAGCAGCATTTCTCCCCGTTGGTGATGTTAGAAAGGATGTACTTTGTCTGCAATACTTAAAGACTTTTGAAAGCATAAAGCATTGGTAACAGTGTATTCATATCCACCCCAGCGAAGAACTGAGGCTACATCCTTTAAAGGCAATTCATTTCCACTTGCACAAAAGCTACTTATTTAAGACAGCCGCACTCCAAGCTGTTGCAGTTCGACTCTTTGCTTACCTGTGGGATATGAAAGTTTAGATAAAGGTATTTGACATTAAAATCAGTTGAGAAAAACATCCTAACAAGTTCCTAAGTCTATTTGCTTTTCTTAGCATGACAGGCTTTACAAAATCTCTTGCAATTCTCTGCTTCATGCTTTGTTCAAAACTTCCCGATTATACTAATAAAATAATGCCCAAAGCACAACAAAAATCTTTTAATAGAGTCAAAATTAAAGTATCGGATCTATTACACCACCCAGCCTTTTCCCTCCACTGGAGAAGCATTAGAGCCTTTGGACATCTCATTTCAACAAGAAGGTTATTTAGTTCTCGAGTTTGGAGTAAAGTATTTAATCGCCAAAGGATTTGCAAATTACACATGAATATGCATGTAGCACTTCTCACCATGACATAAATCCTATTGTATATTTATGAATGGATTGCTTTGCCTCCAGCTTCTACATGTATATAAACACAGGTTTTAATCTTCAATTCCTTCCTCCCTCCCTTCTTTTTAAGAAGTTGCTTAAACAAATTTGCATTTTTGGAATCTATTACCTACAGAGTATTTCTTGCCTTTTTTTTTTACTCCATAAACCTCCTTCTCCTATCAGGCAAAGTGCTTACTAATGAAAGGCTTTAAAGACCCTGTAAACATGGCCTTAAGGGAAATAAGCAACAGTGTTATGTGGCTTGGGGAGAGAAAAAGTTGAAGCAACAATCACTGGAAAAAAGGAGTGGACCAGAGCTGGGAACAGAAAGGTATAAAATGACAGGTCAACAGCTCGCCTTTGACTGCAAAGCCACTTGCTAGGGGGGAGTAAACCCTCCATAAATATGGAGAATGCAACATAAATAATACAACTGCTGTTGTGAAACCCCTAATTCATAGTGACATAACCTCATTATTCCCTACACCTCTGAACAGGCATCTAGGCTGGTCACAAAGCAGCTGGACCAAAGCAGCATTTCAGCTTGTTTTCAACAAAAAGAGGTAAGAGGCAGCACTGCCATTCAGACACACAACTACCCAACTACTCCAGACAAGTAATTCAAACAATAAAGTCCTTAAAGGGCGTTGTTAAAATTATTAAACTTTGGTTATTTCACTGCAAATCTGTTCAGTATTAAATCTGACTGCAGAGGAACACTTACCAGCGTGCCACACTCCGTCAGAAGAGTGCCACAAGCAGATTTCCAAGCATAAAGTTTACGGGTATGAACGCCACTTGGGCTGTTCTCATTTTTATTACTACACACAGCAAACCCCCAACACCCAGGAGCTAACTGCACCAAATGCCACCTTCTTTCAAGGACCTGGTGCCACTTGGCTCTGGTCACAAAAGCAGAGCAGCCTCCAGGCCCATCTTGCTGCCTGGGGCCGTGACAGCAGTCACAGAGACACCATGGGACTTGGTTTCACACGGGACCAAACGCTCCCAGCCCCAAACAGGCCGGTCTAAATCAGGCTGTGAACTGCAGCGTGCTCAGCAGCAGTCATGTGTTCCTCCACTCATCAAGGGATCTTTTCCTGACAGGAAGGAAGAACCGCACAGCACCTGACCCAAACCCACAGTGACTGCACTGCAAGGGAGCCCCAGCCCAGCCAAGCTACTGAAGATGCAACACAACTTGTCAGAGCTGACATCCAAAACTGCAGGAGCCTGCATCTGGGAAACAGACAGAAAAGAAACCAGGAAGCACTCTGGGGTATTATCTACAGACTACTGGACAAATAGAGAATAAAGATGAGAAAATTCAACACAGAACATTTGCTTTAGGGATAAGAGTGGCATTTACAAAAGATGTGTGAAAACAAGCCTGAGTGGAGGACTCTGTGTTACCAGTTCAGTTGCAAATTTGTCTTTGCAAACTAAGATTTTTATCCATGCAACCCTTTTGCAAATGACCATGCTAGGCTCCGGCCATGCACCTCTCCCCTTCCATCCACACAATCGTCTCCTGAAAAGAAATCTTAAAAAGGAAGTGAGGAGCCCTGCCCAAGGAATATAAGAGAAGCAACTGAGATGTGCTTTAAGAAAGTATTCACATTCAGGTGATGCTTTCATTAGCATCAGGCAGATCATGGCAGATACCTTCTAAACTGAATTATTATTAGTAAGCCGGTTGTACGAGAAACTCACCGTGGCTGCCACACAGCAGTCAATAAGTAATTAACAGATGACAATGTATCTACCTTTACTCAGAGTTACAGATCATCGCAGCTGAATTTTCACAACCAAATTTAAAAAGCAAAACATGGAAAAGTTAAGAAGCCTAAGATATCTTACAAAGCTTTAGTACCACAGAAAACCATGGGAAATGGCAGAAGCCATGACATTTCATTTCCCTCCACATACAGATTAAAATAAGACAGAATAACACTCACTGAGGGCTGCAAAGAGATCACTTTGCCAGACAAATCTGCCCATGCCTAGAATACCGGAAAACTTTTTGGAAACTAGCTGTTAAACAGCCTAAAGCCTTCTATGTACGTGCCCATACAAGAATTAAACAGTCCCATCAAGGCAATAACTTGTGTAGTCTGATGATTAGACCTTGTGGTGTGACATAAGAAAAGGGACATAAGACAAATAGCAAACCCACCTTACTGCCTTGCTGGCTGATGAGCTATTCAGGTTAGATGACTTCAAGGAATTTCAGAAAAATCTAAACAAGTGGGTCAACTGACAGCTGAAGTGGAGAAAGACCAGATGTTGAGAAATGTTGAATAATATACTGAATACGAGAGTTTAACCTCCTTATTCTCCACAGGGTTAACACACCACTAATCAAATACACCTGGGCATCACCACATCCATGCTCCAACAAAAAGCCTGTTCAAAGTGATGATTTAATTTCAAGTCTAACCATGCCAAAACTCTACAATACCAAACGTTATTCATGCTATGAATATTTATTTATTAAAAAACCCACAATTCAATATGAAAAGCTCACCTGGAATTAGATACAGTACAGGTCAGCAGAATTTATATAAGTCTTACTATTTTTTCTAAAAATACCCAGCACCATCCAAGACAGGCCTGAGACACCTTACAGGAAACAAGCTGGATAATTCACAGAGCTGCATCACGTGCGACAGCCACATACTTTCCATTATCATCCCCACCCAAATCTCCTTTGAGATAATTTGGATAAGCAGCCCAAATATATACTCAACGTTTCAAACAGTCAACAATGGAGCCAGTGGCCAGGATGATGTCAGGAGATGACTCCTCCTCTTCACTCAGGGGCCAGGTGCTGTGGTGAGAGGTTTCTGCTGCCAAGCCATGGTGTTAACCTGCCTGAGCCCCTCGAGGATGTCCCATGGGATCGTGTACCTGATGTCCTGAAGGCTGCACGGCCAGGGGACAGCCTGTGCAGCTGTGCCACCAGCATGTCTTCTAGCGGCTGCAGGGGCTCAGCTGGCTCAGGTCATCCAAAGCTGTGCCTGGCACAAGCAAAATTAACCACTAAATTATCTACAGTATACTTTCACAGAGCAGTTCCAGGGTTACCTGCATTTGCCTGTGCTGCCTGAAGGGTCCACAAGGTTATTTTACCCTCTGCTGTTCCTCTGCAGGCCATCCTCCCTGTGGGGTAGGGTTGTGAAGGATGAAACAGCAGAGAGCCCTCTCCTTGGCAGGGGACTGCCCTTGTTCTGAGCACAGGGCTATTAAGGCAGCTGAAAGTCACATATGAGAAATCTGCAAGCTGTTGCAGGGTCATTTAAGCAACAGTTTCACTTACACTTCGGTTCAAAGTAGCTGTGTGGCCACCTTACATCTCAACTCTGCACAGAGCAGATATGAATGACTGCCTCTTGCAAATCAATACTGTTTATTGCGTGCTTTAAATCAATAAAGCTTCCCTCCACAGGGTACATTCTTCTAAAATAGTAATTAGGCATTTGAGGAGAACCAAACAGTTTCACTAAACAATACCATTAGTCCTGAAACATCAGTTTGACATCTCAGCCAGAAAGCACTTTGTCAGAACTAATTAATCCCTGCAGCACCTCCATGAGATTGAGAAAGCAATTCATCTGTTTTTCAAATGTGTTGGGTACTTATGCTGCAGAACATCGTGGCTGGGGTGGAATCCGTAAGTATCAGCATAAACTGAGAACAAACCAAGCCAGGAGAACCCTTCCAAGAGCATGAAAAAAAACAGATAACACTGACATCTGTAGGATTTGGCTTCTTTGCATCTTCCTGTCACACACCAAACCTCCTGTGACTGTCTGGAGAGTCTTCCAGATGCCACTTCACTGAATGAGTGGCACTGAAAGGCAGTCATTTTTCTGCAGGGAGCAGTTTTGCCCACTGTTTGTTCAGCCAATTATCTATGCATCTAGCTTTAAAGGGAGGAGGGAACAGTAACCTTAGGCTCTGTGAACAAAAACTGAGCTTAAACTGCTCAAATAAGGCCTAGTCCTCATTTCCACAAGCAAAGCACGTAACCTCACTAAACAGGTCTTGCGAATGGCAAGCGGCCAGCGTGAAAAGTATTTCTCTCCAAGGAAGTGGTCAATCTGCATAGCTCTCCTACAGGTGCATGCGGTAGCATTAGTCTACATATCTCCACCTGACTCTGCCAAGCTGCTGCCACCCCTCTTTATTGATTAATTATTCCAGCTAACAGCTTGCCCTGCTGGTGCAGCACTCAAGGCTTCCAGGTTCAGGAGGACCAGCAAGGCCTTCCCAAGCCAGCTGTACGGTCTCTCCCTCTCTCTGAGAAAGGCTTGAAGGTGTCCCATGCGACACAACGAGTGCCAAGCCCAGCCCAGGACATTTCCCTCCTGCCAGACGTGAGCTCAGCAGTGTCGTGACGTGTGCAGGAACGCGCCGTGGGGCGGTGACGCTGCTCGGAATGCTGAGCACACAGCGAGGACAGCCTTGGCAGCCTGCAGCCACCTCCAGGAGCACACAACAGCAATCATTTCCTAATAGACTCCTCCAGCAACTGCGATTAGAGCCAGTCCCAAAAGGTGGAGTGGTGGCTCAGTGACAGGACCCCCCCTGAGCCCCTTAGCAAACACCACATCTTTACGTACAAGGGATTTCATTAAACTCCTTTGGACAAATCTTCCCATGTCTTCCAATAAATTTTCTGGCACGATCTAGAGGAATTTAAGCCAGATTCAGACATGGAAAAATTTGCTGCATCTTCCCGTAACTGTGCTAGCTATGAAGCTGCCCTGTAAAGACTATCTTTAGGAGATGCTCTTCCTCACTTCTGGTTTCACATGGGCTCCAGCAAGTGAAAATCCATTCTTCCTGTAAAACTCCATCAGAAATCACAGGGAGGAGCTAAGCACCTGGGAACACCTCCTCAGCTGGGCTGGCAGAGAGCCTGACCAGGTCAAGTGCCTGGGGACAGTTTCACAAGTGCACCCTCAGCAGCATTCCTGGGTTGCCACCAGCGCCAGCCCCACTCCCACTCCTCCGAGCCTCCTGGCTCAGCCCCGTCTGTGCCACCACGAGTTTCTGCACAAGCATACACAACCTGGATCAACTGTTTCTGTAAATAAACCCAAACAGCAAAATAGCGTTTTCCAGCCAGACCACCTTCCAGCACTGGTACAGAATTTTACCCTGGCAGAAGCAGCAGCTTAAGGTGCCCCAAACACAACAGCACCAAGCACCTGCCCCAGACGCCCAACACTACAGCCACCTCTCCCCTGTCATACCCACATCTTCTGGAATTTACTAACCAATTTACTGCCATTCCACTTGATGGAGATCAAGATAACTACGCTGATATGAAAATATATGACCTACATAGGGATGGAGTTGTTGATTCCATTGCCAAGGAAGTTTCCAGTCAGTGGCAACTTCTCACTTCACATGCTGTCAGTTTTGGAGGCAAAATTAAAGGAGTGAACTTGTGAGCAAGATGACCTTGCCAGAGCAGAAGATGAAGCTCAACCTACATATTTCTAAACAATGTGATTTATGGAGATTTCTTCAAAAGCACTTCTGATCCTTTAAGACTTAGAATTCCCCAAGATGCATTAAAAAGCTGCTGAGCTGAACAAAGTCTTACATTTTTTCCTTTTTTTTTTCTGTTCCACAGAGAAGTAAGATAAAATAATGCTTTTTGTCATTCTAAAGTCACTGCCAACATCCTCTGTCTCCACAGACGTGTGCATACCACACCTTTAGCAGTGATGCCCTTGTTAAAAAGCATCACACCTGTTGTTTTCAGTTCCCTCCCGGTGTGAGGTGAGCTTACACAACTGAGGATGTACACTGGCTCTGAAGGCAGTCCCTGCAGTCTTCAAAACATCCAGGCTTGTCTGTGGAGTCCAGGGAGGGGGAAAAAAAAAAACAAAAACAAATCAACCCAACCCCCACAAAATAATAAAGTCTGATCTTTTATAACTGAAGCAGTGTGATGGATTTCAGCTCCAACCCACTTTTCCAATCTACAGGTGCATCCTGAGCTAACTCATCTTGGAAGACACTTGATATTAACAAATTAAAATAATTTCAAGTGCCTCAATAATCTTACTTGCTATCGTTGTCTCCTTATGCATTAGCACCTACATAAACCAATTACTATGGGAAGAAGTGAGAACAGCACAAATCCTACACATTAGGACACCTGTTCCAAGAGGTGGCATTTGGATGACTGAAGACTGCATTTTTGTCAGCCCCTTCTGTACTCGTGGAAAATGGTCATCAGCAGTTTCTATGGGCACACACTGAGCTGCCTGTTCCTTATAAAGCTGTCAGCTATTTTGGGGAATGCAAACAGGAGAAAGCAGCAGATTCACATATATATGACAGGGTGCTTAGCTAGATATCAGCAAAGAAAGGCAAGAACAAGCGTCAAACTAGCAGCCTTCAGCTGCATGACCTATGCTGTTGGCACTGATGAAAGAGCATTTCTCTCCCCTGGTGTTTCTATCTTGGAGAATTTTTCTCTCTTCTCCTTATGCTTACTGATATTCATCTACAGAAGAGCACAATGCCTTTTGTTCCTGCTGCCTTTCATTGCCCTCCCTTCTTCCAGCCCTTTTATTTTTAAGGATTCTCACATTTAAGTTAGCTATAGCAGCTTTATTCCAGTCATTAAAGTTATTCTACATTTAAGCAAGTAATCCGAGGAGTAGACAGTCACATACAAATTTTCAGCACAACGCTCACACTTCTAAATCTTTAATAAAGGCAATTTGTAGACCAAGTGTGCAGAGCAGACTGGGGATGAAAAGCTTAAAGATCAGAATAATGCAGAGGAGACAATGCTCTGCAGCATTTCTCATAAATGCCCTAGAAGGGCATGGCTAGAATGATGGTGCTCTCCATATTACACACCTGGCTTTCCTCCACTAAAATCCTCGGGCTCAGCAAAGCTGAATCTTCCTGAGTAAATAGGTGGCCCTAACTATTTTAAATGCACAAGGTCTTACACGTGACACCACATGCAATGGCCCTCAACCTTGGCAAATCTCCTCATCAAAGCTCTGCTTTGGAGGCTCATACTGGAAAAAGCCTTCATGTGGAGTAGGAAGGGAATTCAGGTAGAAAATGCAGAATCTGGGCTTTTACTTAATGAACATCTCCCAGTCCTTTACAGCAACAAGAACCTCCAAGAAATGAAGGGCCATCAACTAAGGCACTGCTGCCTCCCAAAACTGCAAACATCTGAAACTACTAAACTGCTGTTTAGTAATTTCACCAAATTTAAGCTACAATTGCTCCTATTTCAATAGCTTTCATTCTCAACAGGAGTCCAGTGATAGCAGTGAAATGAGAAGTTCAGTCAGCTCCATCTAAAATAACCCAGAAAAACCTGCTTAACACCACCAGGCCAGTAGGAGAACAAAACACAAGTATTCAAGAGTGGCACGGATTATCAGGCATGGCCAAATTTTCAGTGCATCCTGAAGCTTCAGTGTTGAAAGGCAAAGAGAAGTTAAAAAAAAATTCATCCTCTTACAAGACAGTCCGAAGGGGAGTAGAAGTTCCCCTAAACCCGTTGTAAAGAGCCCAAAGACAGCACAGCACTGGAACAGAGATTCCCATCTCTAATCCTCACCTCTGATGACAGCAGAAATCTCACTCAGGGCACTCTGTTGCTCAAGTGCTGCTCATGCTGATGCTTATGAACAGGCAGCAGCTGGTGCTAAAGTTTTGAGACACTGCTGGTATTTTCTGTTTGGCCACCAGCACAGCAGCTTCCAGAGCAGATGCACACTCTGTGTTAAGAAAACAAATGAGACCGCTCTCTGGCATGGCTCACCAACTGGTATGCACTGGTGCAGACCTGAAAGGTCGTGCTTAGTTTTAAAACCAGGAATGACAAATTTTCTCCCACAGCTCAATAAGGTTTTATATCCTGTCACACTGTATTAAATTCCTGAATTATCTAATTTCTAACAGATCTACCAAAAAAGTCAGTTATGTGAGCTTCCTCTTACAAAAAGGAAAATACAGCAGGGTTTTGGTTTTTCCCCCCACCTGTTCAGAAGAATTGCCTTAGAGCTTTTTAACCTGAAACTCCTGTAATGCAAAATACCTTGATTCTTTTCTGTTACACCATACCACAGGGACAGCAACAGTTAAATCACAAAGTTCTTCATATTATTTAATCCTAGGTGATTCCCCAAAATGCTCCAACATCCACAGGTTTCTCAGGACTACCCTGAGTCTGCAGCAGACCCCTCCATGTGCCCAGAGCCAGGTCTGCTCCCCTGGCAGCCTGTTAAACCAACCTCAGCAGAGCTGCAAACCTGTTGTCACAAAACAATGGGATGGCCCGTGCCCTGAAGCTAGATGATATCCCTGCTCATGCTTATTTCCACTAAATTAAGCTAGAATGAAAGATTTAGGGAAGGTTTAAAAACATGTGTTCTATCTTTCACTACCAGCTGCTACTTGCTGATCAGGTTTACAGAGGTCCCCACTGACACTGGGTTCAGAGTGAACCCTTACAAACACATCTTCCTCCACATTCCTCAAACTTGCATTCCTACAGCCATGTTACCCAACATCTATTGCTTTTTGCTGGGTTACAGACCGAATGTGTAAGCACAGCACACAGTGCACTGTAGCAAAGTCACAAACCAATGTCTCAGCTGCAGCACCTTTAAATAGGATTTGTAAAAGGCTAACCTTTCAAACATTTAAGTTTTAAAATACAGTGATAACGTTCAATGTTCAGTGTGCAAATCCAAGTTCACTCCCCTGCAGGGAGCAGTCATCATCTGAGCTGATGAGAAATCCCCCATCAACTGGCTTTCACAGACAGTGGTAATCACTTGGAAGAGAAACTCCTTTCCAGTATGGCAGAGGAGAACTTCAGCTCATAAAAGCTCATGGTGCACCAGATGATGGGTGAGTGCTGTGTCACGTTGTTGTTCTACTCTGGACCAATAGACTCCTCAGAACCTTGAGGATTTTCAGGGGCAGTGTCCAAGGCAGGTTGTTTCCTTGGCAGCACTACTGGAAGATGACTCAGTTGCAAAGCTCTCAGGGCCACGTGTATTCAGGTATATTTCTATGTGCACAACAAGTGTCAGGTGATAAGAGTTATCAGAATGTGTCTGATTATTCCCCTCTAGCAGTGGTGAGCAGGTAATGATTCTGCAACAGCTCAGTCCACAAGGCTAAATAAGGCACCCATTTAGTCATTTCTGTCATTCTTGAATCACTAACCAAGGACACACAGGAATTTTTATAAGCCTGCATTAGGCCTATTAGATTTCTCTCTTGTCTTCATTCTCTGACCAAAATAAGGATGCCAGGAAAGCATTCCTAAATTAAGCTTCTATCGACTTTCATGAAGGTTAAAGGAACACCTTGGAACAATTCTGTTACTGGCCCGTCTCAACCACATTCCTAAAAGTGAACCCCCAGATGAGTTCCAAAGCCCTGGCTGGCAGCAGGTTACATTTGTGTACAGTACACACAAGGATTATTCCTGGAATGCAGAACACTCCTTGAAATCTCGTAAAACTGGACAATCATTCACTCCCATGCTTAACAAAAATCCCATCTAAGTAAACGGAGCGAAGGCAAAGTCCTGACATCCCACCAAGAACGGAAGCCCCTTCAAGAAACTGATCGCTGGAGCAAGGGGAAGAAAGGAACACAAATTCAGAAATGGCACTTTCTGCTCCACAACAGGGAAAACGCTCACTGACAGATGGGGAAGTGTGGGAAATTTATCAATGACAAACTGCATAGTTCAGTTTGTTGGAATTTCCAGCTCGCTAGGATGGATTTTTGAGTCCCCGTTTCTGGGAACTTCAGCTAACAAAGCATTGAATGAGAAATTTAAAAACTTCTAGTTTCAATGGTGATCCAGTAGTGGAGCTTCCTGCACGTTCAAGCTCCCGTGCTCTGGCTCACCATGACCGCCGCAAGCATGGAACTAAAACGTGCTAGGACAGAGTGTTGCCTGGAAATGACCTCGGTCTTGAGCAGCACCCTCTTTATCTTACTTTTCTAAGTGAGTGATGCGGGAAGAGAACTACTCAGAGCAAGCAGGAGCAAGGGGATACCGCAGGGAAGAAGGCGGCAAAGAGAGGCGATCAGAGACACACCCTGAAGTCAGTGACCCCCGCGATGGCCAAGCTCGATAAGGCCACGTAGCTGCTCGCATTGTGGGCCACGATGCGGGACAGGGCCCGCCGACACCTCTGCGACCCCGCCTCGTCCCTCCCGCCGCACCGAGCCGCCGCTGCTCCCCTGGCGTGCCCCGGGCGGGCTCCCAGCCCCGCGAGGGCCGCATGGCCGCGCCGACCGCAGCCGCGGAGCAGCCGCGGAGCAGCGTGCGCTGCGGGGCCGCGGCACGGCCGGGGCCGGCCAAGAGAGAGCGCAGAACGGCAGCAGCACAACTCGCCGAGCCCCCTCCATCCGACCCTTCCCGTGCGGCGGGCAGGAGCCACTGCCGGGCCGGGCCCGCGGGTAACGCCAGCACCGTCCCGCCCTGCCCTCCCGTGCCGAGCCGAGCGGAGCCGGGGGACGCCGGAGGTACCGGCCGGGCTCCGGGGAGCTCCGCGCGCACACCGCCACCGCGGGGTCCCCGCCCGCCGCCGCCGCCCACCTGTCGCGGGGGTCGACCCAGCTGGTGGTGCGGCTGCCGTGGTCGATGTAATACACCTTCCCGTCGTAATCCCGCGCCTCCTCCCAGCCCTCGGGCAGCGGCAGCTCCTTCCGCGGCATGGTCCGCACCGCCGGCCGCGCCGCCCCATGCACCGCCGCGCTGCGCTCCGGGGGCCGCGCCGGGGCTCCCCTCCCGCGGGCAGCGCGCAGCGGTGCGGGGGCCGCGCCGGCCCAGCCGCGCAGGGAGGCGCCGCCGCCGGGCAGCCTCACATGCCGGCCCCGCGGCGGGGGCGGATCGGGGCGGTGCGGGAGAGCGGCGGCGAACCCGCGGTCAGCGCTGGGCGCGGAGCCCCGACCGCTCCGCCCGCTCACGCCTCCATTTCCTGCTCCGCCGGCGGCCGCGCCGCCAGTCCCGCGGCGGCACCGCCCCCGGGCCGGCCACGCCCCCGACCACACCCACCGCCCGGTCACACCCACGGCCACGCCCCCCACGGCCACGCCCCCCGGCCCCGGGCGGGTCCCACAGGCTGCGAGCCCCCGAGCGCCCCGTGGCGGCCGGGCCCGGCTGTGGGGCCGGCTGTGGGGCCGGCTGTGGGGCCGGCTGTGGGGCCGGCTATGGGGTCGGCTGTGGGGTCGGCTGTGGAGTTCGGGGGCCCCGCGGGGCCGGAGCACCGGGCCAGGGCCGGGGACAGCCGCCAGAAGCGCTGCCCTACTCGGCCCCTCCGGGGGGAAGCGCGGGGAGCAGGGAGGGGATCGGGACTGCTCGGTGCCCTGGAGGACACGGCCGTGGCGTGCCGGTGCTGGCATCGCTCGGACGAGCGCAGCAGCTCGGGGCCCTGGGCCAGGAGGTGGCCCTGCCCCGGGGGCACTGCCCTCGGGTGGCCCCGCTCAGCCGCGGTGGGCTCCCGCAGGGGCGGGCGGAGAGCCGGGAGCCATCGGAGCAGCCCACGGAGGTGACAGGGGGGACTTTCTGCGGTTTCCGGAGGGAAAGCTCGTGGCAGCTGGAACGTGGATACACTTCATACCACAGGGAAGCCGGGTTATAAAAGCAGTTAGGGTGGCACACTCAGCCCCCGGTACGGCCACACGCCGCAGGGAGGGTGACGGTGCCCACCCCGCGGGCACGCACCCTGCCCGAGCAGCCGCTGCCGCTACCTGAGCGTGGCTCTGCACGGCTGCCGTGCGCTATGGAAGCAGCTGTGAGGACGTGCCCTGCACAGCCCTTCCCTCGCACATTTCAGTCATTTCGGCTGGAGCAGCCAGTGAGAGTGTGGCAGTCAGAGCCCGTGCGGTGACACGCGATGGGGCCGCGGCTGAGGCGGGTGACGGGCCCAGCGTGGCATGAGGGCAGATCGGCGTGAGGCGGCACTTTCCCCGGGGAACGCCGGCCAACGCCGGTTTCGTACTCTCGAGGGCCGGGGGAAAGAAAGCGAGAAGTTTTGTAGAGCTGCAGCTATTGAAACAGCAGAATGGAGCAGGGATCTCTGCCAAGCGCAGAGGTGGAAAAGGAAACAGGAGGATGGGAAGAGGGGAGCCTCGAAGGGCTGGAGAGGAAAAGTAAAAGTGAAAAAGACAATTAGAAATAACATCTCACTTTCGTGCCAGATTTTGTGGGATTTTTTCTTTCAGGCTTTCTGTCAGCCTGCTGGGAGTCAGAACTGCTAATTCTCTGGAGGCCGAAGCAGAATGTGGTAGCAGTTGGCTGATGAAGTGGTTGAGCAGGGAAGAAAATGAAGACAAGTAAAACTGAAAGCGAGGCATTTGGAAAATAGCCTGGTCTAACCCCATTTTATCTGGAGCCAGACTTGGTGCGGCCTACTAAATAAGTTGCTTTTAAGAACAGCTCTATACGCAAGGCTTTCAAATTAATAATAAATGAAGAATAAAGGAATAAACACTGTTTCTGTCCGTGACTCTAAGCGGGGCTGGTGGTTTCTTTCGGCAGGGAGGGCTGGGAGCAGCAGGAGCAGCGCTGCTCCAGCGAGCAGACACCCGGAGCGCCGGGAGCCCTGGGCCCACGCCAGCCCAGGGCACTGCATTTCTGTGGGGCACTGGGCCACTCACTGCGGCTGTTATTTTCTCTTCTCTGCTTTTAATTTTGTGGATAATGGTGTTTCTCTCTTTGGAAAGTGCTCGGCAAAGTGCTCAAGACATTTCAAAAGGGGAAATGCGGCAACAGGAATAAAGATCAGCAGCAAACAATGTTTTTAAATATTACAAGAGAAGAAGAAAATGGCAATGTGATAACAAGTTATTGTGTATTTTCATGGTCTTATGTTCCAGCACAGAGATACTTTGAAAGGCAGGTTTATTTTAAAGCTCTTTTTTTTTTTTTTTTTTTTTTTTTTTTTTTCCCCTCAAATTTTCAGGGCATATGTAGAGCATGTAGCAAAAGGCTGTATGTAAAGAAGCTGACTGAATTCCCTTTCCCAAGTAATCATGTAAAAGTTTTTAATGTAATTGGTTTTGAAATAAATACCTCAGAAAATATTTGCAGGTAGTTCTGACTCAAGTCAAAAAATTTTATTTGTCCACTCCTGTTTATTTATTAACTCATAAAAAAACCCCAACCTGTCATTGAACCATACAAATTTATAAATGTAATCAGGAATGCGCATATGGTAACTTGCTCCCTTTTACCACTTACACTCACAACAAAAGAATTCAGCGTTATCAGAGTCTGTTTGAACTGTAAAACAATAAACAAACAGGTGATTGTTTTCTCATGAGTCAAGAAGAGGAAGGTTTGGTTTGTAGGTAAGCTCTTACCTGTGTGAAAAGGAAGAGCAGAGCAGAGAACAAAGTCTGCAGAAAACTAATTTTTTTTTGCCCCGGGGTCAGCATCTTTGGCATGACCTCATGTGCTGCACCTCCCAGAGCACCACAACAGGCTGGTTACAAACTGCTCGGTAACAGGAGCTGCCTTCATCTGCTGGTGGTCTCTGGTTTAGAGGAGCTGGTTGCTTGATACTCGGGTTTCTTTTTTCCTAATACATTCAAAAGTCTCCAAATTTGAAGCTCTATTCTTAATTGAGTGCAAATAACAAAACCTCAAAGCTGAAAAGTGGCTGAGGCACAGTATTGGTCTCTTAGCCAAGACCTTCAGATATCTGAACTGAATAGGAAGAAAAATGGGTTTAAATCCAATTACCAGGAAAAAAATTACATGTAACCATTTTCTTTTAAAATTACAACTACATTTTATTTAAAACCTCCAGTTTTTTTCCACTTGAAACACAGTATCATTTCTGTGGAGAGCTCCCTTACCTTTTTAGTCAGCTTCTTCCCCAACCTGCCCACCCCTAAACTGTATGTCAATATCTTTCCATTTCGAAATGGAATTTTAATTTTTAGAATGGTCAAAACGAGCTTCGAAGCAGTGGAACATTTCATTGTGGAAGTAACCTGAAGCCTTCCTGCTTTCAGAAGCCGTTTCCAGCCCAGCAGGAAAAGCAGAGGTGCCCAGGAGGAGGAAAGAGTGCACACAACCTGCTGTACTTTCCAGTACCAGCATGAAAGGGATTTTCTGTAAACATTGGCAAAGCCACTTCATTGTTTTCTTTCAAATTGCTCCTTAAAAGACCCATTGCTGGAGGCCTGAAATAAAAAAAATAAAAAAAATAAAAAAAAAAAAAAAGAAGAAAGAAAAAGGCAGCTGACATCCGCAAAGCCATCCCGTTGCTCTGGCAGGTGTTGGCTGCGCCGTGCCCAGTGTCCCGCTGGTCCCGGCAGCCCTCGTTCCAGACTAGGCATCTGTCACAGGGCACAGGGAAGGTGTGGCACAGGGCTGCCCCACTCCGTGCAGCGTGCCGAGGAGGGGTGTGAGGGATGGGGACAGCCACTGCTTCCTGGGGCAAGGTGGCCACTCAAGGGCCCGTGCAGCAGCTGTGTTTTCCCAGTACACCAGGAAACCTGCTGGCTGGATTCCCGTGTGCTTTGTCCTCTTGAAAGTGGGTCATAAGAGGTCCCTGACTAGTTTGTTCATGAAACAAGATGCAGTAGAATCACATAGATTCATTAAGGCTGGAAAAGACGTTTAAGATGGTCAGGTTCTCGGTGGTGGGGCCATTACATGGGGCTGGTATGACCCAGGTGAGGTACTCACACTGTGTCCCCAGCCACTCCTGAGTCAGGGTTCTACCAAGCCATGAGTCAATATTTACACGGGTGCAAATGTTCAGGCCATCCTGCCACGGGCAAGGCTGGCTCTAACGGGGCAGCATCCTTGCCAGCATCGTTAAAGGGCAGGAAACCCTCTGTCAGCTGAGCTCTGCCTCGGAAGGACAGGATACATCGCAGGAGTCTCTGACAGCTCTTGTGATTCCTGCCACAAACACGTCACTTGGCCACGGGTTTACTCTGTGCTGCCTTCCCGATCCTTGGCACTTTGTACACCTGCATCAAAGATCTTTATCTTTCAGCAAACAAGCCTGCAGTGAGGGAATAAATTCCTGACTATGACCTTTGGGTGCTCAGATTTTTTTTTTTTCCCCACCTATGTGCAAACCAGGTTTGGGTGGTTTTTTTACCCCCAAATAACCCCGATCTCTGTTGCTTCATCAAGCGCTTTTGTGCCCACCAGAAGCACTGCCATCACCCCTCGACATGGCTGGGAAGTTGAGGCGTCTGTGTTCCCAAAGTGTGTGGATATGCCTTGTCACATGCTCTGGGAGCTGAGCGTGTGTCTGTCACTCTTCTCCCCTGCAATAACTGGGGGCTGTTTAACCCATCTCGGAGAGCACCCCAGTGAAACCGGAGCTGTTCGTGCCCGGCTGTCCCCTGTGGGACAGCAGCAGCAGCTCTTGGCAGTGCCACCCAGGTGTCACCCGGGTGTCACCCAGACCTCAGGAGCAGCGCTGAGCTCCTCAGCAGAGGCAGGTCTGCCCTCGGCTGCCAGCCCCGGCCCTGCGGGTGGGAGTGAGGAACGGGGCCACACAGTCACTCCCAGTTATAAGAGTTTAAAAATAATGGTTAATAAATTTCCATCACCCTGCCATGGAGATCACTCCTGGCATAAAAATCAATTGGTTTGGTATATGTTGCTTTTTTTCACTGGCTCATGATTTGCTCAGAAGTCAGGGAGAACTCCTCCCTCCAGCGGGGATTGTCCCGGTCACACGTCAGCTCCCGAGCCCCGGCGCTTCTCCTTTCTGCCCTGGAAATGAGAACCTCGGCATTCCTGCCGGCATGACTGCCCGAGCGAGAGTCCCCTGCCCCCGCTGCGGGACGGGGGGACACGCACAGGGCGGGGCAGAGCTCATCCGCACCGAGGGTGACAGGCGTCCTTTGCCGGGCAGAGAAGGGAGCCCTGCACGTGTGCAGCCTGTGGCAGGGGTGTCCCCAGCGCACTGGCACCGGCGATGCACCCTGAGCTGCACAAAGAGCCCAGGGCCGCCACGGCGTGTCCCCAAACCCAGCCGGGGATGGATCGGCGCAGCTGCACGGAGCCGAGCCAGGCCGGGGGGCTCAGGAGGCTCGGCTTTGCCCGGACGGTTCGTGTTCCTAAGCCGGCGGACGGGATTTCGTGTGGAGCGAGGCGGCAGGGCTCTGCAGCGGGATTTCGGCGCTCCAGCCGGAGCTCCGCGGAGCCTCAGCGCGGAGGAGCAGCTCCGAGCCGGGCTGGGGCAGCGCCGAGGGGTGCCGTGGGTGTCGGTGGAGCAGGGCCGGGTCAGGGAGCAGGAAAGGGACCACGGACATCCCTGTGAGCCGCGGGGATGCGCCCGGGAGAGCAGAGGGAGCTGGCCGATGGCACTGCCGGGCTGTTCCCTGCCATGGCTCCTGGGGGAGGTTGGAGGCAGAGCAGCTGATAAAGCAGAGGCTCTTCTGCCATCCAGGGGCACAGGCTGGAGAAAAGAGCTGATGGGAATCTCGTGAGGATCAGCAAAGGGACGCTCAGAGTCCTGCACCTCGGCAGGAACAACCCCAAGCACCAGTATGAGCTGGAGGCCGCCCAGATGTAAAGGAGCTTTCCAGAAAAGGACCTGGGGGACAAGGAGTTGATCCCGAGCCAGCAGCGTGTTTTTGCGGCAGAGAGAGCCAGCCACACCTTGGGCTGGATTTGCCAGGGCATCACCGAGGGGCTGGGGAGGTGATCCCTCCCCTCTGCTCAGCACCAGTGAGTGGCTGCAGTGCCGAGCCTGGTTCTGAGCGGCCCTGTACCAGACAGACACAGACTGGCTGGAGAGAGAGCGAAGGGCAGCAAGACGGTGAAGGGACAGGAGCATCTGAAATAGGGGGGGCTGAGGGAGCTGAGGCTGCTCAGCCCGGGCAGGAGGGACTCAGGGGGGATCTAATGGCTGTGTACGAGTATCTGAAGGGAAGAGCGGTGACAAGAGAGCCAGGATTGTCTCAGTGGTGCCCAGTGACAGGGCAAAGGAAAAAGGGAAAGGAAGAAATACAGAGAGTTCTGGTTAAATGTAAGAAATACTAATTTTGCTGTGAGGCTGACTGAGCACTGAATAGGTTGTTGTTGCCAACCTTGAAGATACTCATATCTCAGCTGGACATGCCCTTAACATGGGGTTGTCCTCACCTGTCCTGGGACACTGGAACCAAAGAAAGAGCTGGACTCCAAGCCTTACAGCAGCCTCCATCCACACCAATCCCTGCTCTTCAATATGAGCCCTGTGCTAAATGTGAAAACTCTCCTCTTAGGTGCTTTGTCCCAAGGTTTTTAATAACCTGCCTTCCCCAGCTGGGCAGAGACCAAGGCATTGAGATGGGGATGTTTTCTAAAAGATCACTCAGCCTTCAGAGCAGGAATCTGGTTTTTTATCTCTACAGAGAACTTCTGACAGATGAAAAAGACTGATTTATCAACCAGAACTTATTGATTCAGTGACTATTGCCGACAACTAAAAATGAGATAGCTGAATTACTGATTCATAGCACTAATATTTCTTAATATTTGACTTTCATTTATGTGACGGATGCAGCTAGTGGAGTTTGAGGACAGGGAGGTATTTGACACAGTCACAAGGCCTGGGTTTTAGCAGCATAGTCAGTGGTACAGCCCGGAGTCCTGCTGGCTGATTTTCCTTTTGTATGCAACCACCAAATTAGACTAAAGCCTGCCAAAAGCTGTCATCTGCAGATGAAAAACTTCTGTAAATACAATTTCTCCAATAGCAATGCTGCTGAGCTGCTGCAGCAGAGCACGGACAGCATTACAGAGCACTGCCTGCCACCTTCTGTACTCACGATGGCTTAACTGCCACTTCCATTGTAAATCCTATTTGTTAAGGATTTATAAATTGGCTGCATTCATTTGCTTGTCTGAAAGTTGGCACACAGCTCTCTCCCGTGGTGTTTTTACCACATTTTACTTTATTACTTGCTTTTTTCGTCCCCCTCCTTGGCTCAGAAGTAGCCTGACTGTAAGCATTAAATCCTCCTAAGATGCTACACAAGTATTTTAATGAACAAGGAAATGAGGGGAAGACTAACTTGTGACATTAGATGTGTGTTTTGAAGAGCAACAGCCCATTCCTGCTGCAGGAGGCATGGGGAAGCCTGGGCACGGCTGGTGGCACCTGCTGAGCTCCAGGTGAACTGGAGAGCATGGGTGGGAGCAGAGCATGGGTGGGAGCAGAGCATGGGTGGGAGCAGGGCACCTGCTGGGCTCTGACTCCTGCCCCAGGGGCAAACCCCACACTCAGCAGGTCAGAGGAGGCTCCTGGGGCTGGTGGTGGGGAAGGCTGGGCAGGCTGCAGGGGGCTGGCAGGCAGACCTAAACTGTGTGTGGGAGAGGCGGGCAGGGTCCAGTCCCTGCCTTCCCTGCCAAGCTGTTTTCTTGCTGGCGGTCTGGCTGCATGCCTGGCTTGGGTACCTGAGCACATCACACAGGTGTCTCCACCCTTGTGTTTTTGCTTATTTTTGGTGATTGTGGTGGGGAGGCTGAACTGACACAGTGAGCTGTCAATCAGCTGCAATTAAAATTACCAATTTAACCCCTGAGCATGACAGGCCCCACGGTGAGGGTGCTGCCAAGTATTCTGTGATGACTTTTGTGTGACCCAGTCTCAGCTGCCTGTTAAATGCCACTTGCTCCTCCCAGCAGCTCAGGTGCTGCTGCTGTAGACACACACAGCTCATGAACACAGCTCCACCTGTGCCCAGCACTACTGTGCTGGGTTTGGCAGAAGCAGAAAAGGCTTTATCAACACAGGGGAGTTGGTTCTTTGACACTGGCAATGGTATTTGCCTTCCTAGAGCTCAAACGTTGCATATAACTGCGCTCATTGGGGAGATGACAGACATGCAGGGGGAGGGAGACAGGATTGTTGTGGTGTTATTGACCCAGCCAAGCAGTCACAGCATACAGTGTAAGTCTGTATATTGGTACAAGCAGCAGCAGGGCCTTCAGAGACAGACCCTGCCCAGTGGAGCCACCTGCCCATGCTCCTTCACTGTCTTCTGTGGGCTCAAAGTGGCTCTAAGGCTCTGAGATCTTGCTGCCAGTTCAGAGATGTGCAGAGTAAAACACCTTTCCAGCTGTGTCAGCATCTGTACTGTGGTGGATGCTGACCTCTTCTGTAGCACAGCCCTTGGAATTTGGTGCCACAGAGGTGGAGAAGTGAGTTTGGTTCCAGAGGAGTGACAGGTTTCAAATGCAGTGAGTACTGTTTACACTAAGTAATCCTTGTAAATAAGGAACCTTTATGCTGCAGGCTGTACTGGAAGAGGCTGGGAAGGAACTTATATTGTTGGCAGAAAAGTTCAGAGGCAGCTCAGAGGCAGAGAGGTCCTGGTACCTCTTCATTACAGCTGCTGTAATTTGTAAGGCAAAATCCCCCCTTTGAACTGAGTCACAGTTCACAGGTCACCCGGGTTTACTGACCTTCATGTGGGGCTCTCATGCAAGATCTCAGATGGACACAGGACAGTACAATTGAGTGACTGAAACTTTACCTTTGGAGTTTCTTAGTGCTGCACCCTCAAGGCTGTGTGTTGAACATATTCCCACATTTGATCATTACTGAGTGCTTCTTTGAGAACTGTTGTGAGTCTGTTGTCAAAGGGGTGAACCTTACAGAAATTACAGCACAAAGCAGTTAATGCAAATTATTCAATGGCATTCAATCCTGATGTGGCTTTCGGACTCTTGAACAAGAAATGACCAACAGGCATGAAGAGCCGTGGAAGGCAGTGTCATTGTCATACTCAGGGCAGGTGAGGGATGTCTGGCTCTTGTGTTCTTACAGCAATGATCGGCCTGGACTACATGAAGATCAGGGACTTGGCTTACAGAGGAAGAATGGTGTTGGCACAGTTCATTCTATCAGGAAAACTTCTGAGAGGCTGCATTTCCCATGGGATGGGAGTTGAAAACTGCACTCTCAGAGCCCAGTGTATGCTTTTGTGTCAGCCACTGCATTACAGGTAGCAAAAACAAAAACAAAAAAACAAAAGAAAAAGAAAAAAAAAAAAAAGGGCACCTAAGTGGTTCTTTCCCTTTATTTATTCTCATGAGAGTAGTGTGGATCCACTGGTGTGGCCCAGCTTTAGGAGGAATGTCTGTGTGTGCCTTAACCCAAGAGACAACAACCCCTAAGGAAGGCTGGCAGGGCACAGCTGGGGACTGGCGCGGGCGAGGCAGTGCCAGGAGGCAAAGGCAGGAACCTCTGGGTGTCTCGTGGACAGAACTGCCATCATGTGGCCAAAGTGCCACGGGTGCCACCTCCAGAGGAAAAACACCCGTGGTGGTGAGGAGCAGGGTGTGCTGAGACACATGCTACACCCACAGCCAGTCTACTCTTTGGGAAACACAGCAGGGTTTTTTTTTCCCAAGCTGAACTGCAAAGTTATAAATACCAAATTCCTTCAGTTACAGCAATCCAATAGGAAAAAAAGGAAATGTACTCTAATGCTGATTTTCCATCTGGTTTTAGCATCAAACAGAAGCCTATTCTTGGATTTCTGCTCTCTCTGCAAACAACTCAGCTTGCACTCAAGTGAGCTGGGAGGGCAAACCACGTTCATGGTACTTGGGCTAGCCTGAGCTCCTGTTTTGTGCCTTCCCACAGCCAGGACTGCTTTTCAGGTCAGGTCCTTTGATGGGTGCCCTTGCTCTGTCATGGCCACAGTGCTACTGGGGACACAGACACAATGTCACCGTTAAAGCCACCACTTAACTACTCCCTCATAAGAGGAATCCAGTTCTTGTCTCCTCGGCAGTGCTTTAGGTTAAGCATCTATTCCATATGGAGAAGTGTAGGGAGGAAAAGCAAGAGCTTTGAGAGGAACGGGAGATACCAGTTTGAGGTGAGGAAAGGGAAGGTTGTGGAAAGAAAAAGGCAGAAACAGCTACTTCAAGAAATGGGAAACCCAGACGGGACCACAAGAGAGCTGGCCGTGGCCACGGCAGCCCAGTTATCTCCCTCATTTGTTATGTGAAAACTCTTTAGAATGGGCTCTCCCAGACAGCTGTTTTTGCAGACATGAGAGAATTTAGCTCTTCTGTCATAATTACAATAAATACAGCAATTCTTCCAATCTCTTTGGGGCACCACAGGACTCTCTATGTCACTGGACACAGTGAAGCTCACTTGCCAAAAGGACAGGCTGGGTAGTCCATGTAGATGGGAGTGAGGCTGGGGTCTGTATGTGAACACAGGGAAAGTGAAGTGGCAGAGCTGGGAATGACCTTGGTCAGGTCCAGCACGATGCTAAGCTGGGCCTAAGAGCTCAAGTGTATTGCTGGGGCTTTCCACACGGCCTGTGCTGAGCTGCACATTGGCTTTGGAAACTACAGGTAGCCCTGGATCAATGATCTCTGGTGAGAACTTAGCACCATCTCCCAAAACTCCGTTTAAGAACATCCTGATGGTGTATGTTAGTTGCAAAGGAGATGAGTAAGGAGTGCATCCCCTGAAATTTGTTACATCTCCTCTGATAGTCATTAATATTCAAAGGATGTTTTAGCTTAACTGAGTTCCTTTTGAAGTAGCAGAATCTCCCGTTCTGAAGAGTTTCAGCTTTAGGAGAATGAAAACAGAATGAAGGGCACCGGGGACTGTGCTACAGGTTCTCATTTCAACCCTCTCAAACTGCAAGAAAAATTCTCTCCCAAAAAATGAGCTAAGCAGCTTGCTTAGCTGGACAAGGTAATCCAGACAAACTGCAATAATGCAGAGTGTCTCCACTTCATGATTTCATGTTTTATTCCCCCTTTAAAAAAACCACTTCCTTAAGAGATTTCACCTGTAAAGAACTAAACAATAATATAACAGCACTCCTTCAAGTCCTTCAGCAAAGAAAAACACCTGCAATGATGGCCAATCAAAACTTCATTTGAAAATGCAGCAGACTTCCTCTAAAGAGGATGAGTTAAGAGGGCTGGGGGTGCCCATGGGGTGCACACGTCGGTGTAACTCCCAGGCAGAGCTGGGTGGCTCTCGTTTGCACAGAAAAATTAGATGTGCTTTCTGAGTGCTCCAGGTGTTGCACCACACAGGCACTGAACTGTTCAGCTTTAAAAATGCCCTGGAGTGAATTCATGCCCATAATCAATTCAAGCATCTCTGTTGCTATCATGAATCATTAAAAACCTCATTTGCAACCCCAAAAGCAAAACTGTTCTCAAAATTAAGTAGAGCTCCCCAGCTACATACTTAAATGAGATAAAAGCGGCAGGGCTCTGGGTGATGGATGGTTCCCTTTTATCATCACCAGGAGTGACTGTTTGCTTAGGAGAGGGTCTTTGATCTTACCTCCCATTTTTAAATGTGGTAGAAATAAGCAATCTCCCAAAGAAGAGAGATTTCATGGAGACTTCCTGGCTCACAGCACCGCCTTGCATGTTCCACTTAATATTATGTTACTACATTTTCAAACTGTTTAGGGGTTACTTCGGTGCAATTAAACTAATTCCAGAATTGAAACACGGCAGTTTGAGGGCTGCTAGTCAAGAGGTGCAGAGAGGGCATTTCTAAAGCATTTACCAATTTTCTCCTCTGTCCTAAGCAGATTTTTGGGTGATGTGTGTGAAGGACTTTGCTTCCCCAGAGATCAAAGGACCAGCCCGCTGCAGGATCCATGGAACCACAGGAAGTCATTTCCACATACAAAATGCCGTATGCATTAGAAACAGCCAGACAAGAATCGCTTTTACAAGATTTTGCAATGGAAGACAACTAATTCACAGGAGTTTTAGAGACTTTATTTATGTATAAACAATTTAAACACTTTGCCATAAATTATCTTTGCCTGTCTCTAGTCTTTGCTTAGCAGCAAATTAAAATTAATATAAAAACTCAATGAACAATTCATACATGTATATTACAAAAAAGTTCTTGTACCAAAGTTCTTATTAGACTTTTTTTTTCTTTTTTTCTTTCTTTTTTTTTTTTTTTTTTTTTTTTTTTTCCTTTTTGTGGTGACCGTAATGTGATTGTCTCAGTTTCTCGACCAAACAAACACACTAATAATTTTTAAATCTGAAACAGTGATTGTGCCTTCTGGCTGATGTATGTACAGGGTGATCTGACGTGGTGCCCATTTGCAATAGTGTAACACAATGCCCACAGCTCTACTGGAACTGATACCAACAAACTACTGAATCTAAACAGACTACACCCTGTAACTGTGTTATACTGTCCACAATGGAAATCTTCAAAGACAAACAGAGTATGAAATTTATCTGTAGTGATTTATAGCCACCATTTTGAATGTAACTTTACACTCTGCCCTCTTTGAATAAGTTAAGCTTCAGACCAGACAAGTGGAGGGTCAGAGTGCAAGTGTGGTTTTGTTACTTTTAAATATATTTTCCTTTCCTATTTCCAGTGCGCTCTCACTTGCATTTCATTTGTCCTCCAGTTGCTACACACAAATCACCCCAAAGTCATGTTTTAAATGCATCTGTATTTTGCTTTAAATGAAAACCTCTTGGATATTTATCAAACAAGCAGTCTGAATCATCTGTGTTTCATCAGCTGGTTAGTGAAAGCGGCCCACTTGGATTTCTTAGTTTGCTCACGTGTGAATGGAGTGAGGTAATACAATACGAGGCCTTCTTTTTGTTTTTCTTTAGACCCAGAACAAGTGGGTAATATTTCAGGGGTACTTTTTAATTTGTACGGTTAAAGAGTTTTCAGTCTGGCTTTAGTCCACTTCAGGATGTGGTTTTTAATCACTTGAACAGTAGCATTTAACTCAAAAAATATGAGCTTTTTTGCCACTTACTATCCCAGAGTAGCTCAGCCTAGTGCCCCCATTTAGGTCTTCATCTCCTTAGGAGAGGAGATAACAGTTACGACTACTGATTCATCCAGCAAAGGATGACAGCAGGTTAATTTGTTACCTCTTTCCCATTTCATTCTGTCTTAAAAACTGGATGTTGCTGCTACTGTCTGCTAGCTCTGGGTACTGCTCCACGGGCAGGACATAATATCCCTCGTAACCTTGAACCCTTCCCGTGTTGAGGAGCTGCTGCCTCTCTCCGTCTGTCCATACGCGGCTGCCCTCGCGTCCGTCCCGCGCCTTCTGCTGCTCCTTGGCCCACGCCGCGGCCAGGGCTCGCTGCCGGGCCTGGTCTAGCACTCTGGCCTTCTCCTCGTCCAGCGTGTCGGCGCTCAGCCCGTAGCGGATGTTGATCAGCAGCGTGGAATGCTGAAACTCAATGTTCGTAAACCTTCGAGTCCTGCCGCTGACCAGGAGCGTGGGCTGGGAGACGGTGACGTTGATGCCGCTGTCCAGGACCTTCCTCCCGCTGGTCATGGCCAGGGTGACCAGGTCGCTGTCGGCCGAGCCGACCTTCACGAAGTAGTGGGTGTCCTTGCCCTCGATGCTGTAGTGCATTTTCTCCAGGTAGTGAGCGCCGTTCAGGACTGAGGCGATTTTCCTGCTGTCGTCTGTGGCTACGCTGGAAACACCAGTGGTTACACGGCCTTCCTTCACGGCAAACATGATTCCTTTCCCCACGATGGGAGTGCTGGTGGCAAACCAGTGGCCTGCTTTTTCTCTAATTTTGGCGTGTAATCTTTTAGATATGACCTGTCCCTCCAGAGCCATGAAAGCCTGGTTGTGTCGTTCTGTCGTCTGCTGCACTCCTGTAATTAGCTGGGGAAAGCAAAACAAAACAAAAAAAACCACCAAAGAAGATGCAGATCTGAACATACTCATTTCAGAGCCCAATAATGATCTTTGCTTTGCTTTTTTAAAAGAAAGACATGCAGAGAAAAATTCTATGCTGCAAAAGACCACCCACAGCTATCCATCCATCCATCGTTCAGAATCACATAAATAACATTCAGCAAATTATTTTGCTATCTGTAAGGACAACTAAATACTTCTCATCACCCAGTGTAGCATACATGCACCACACATTTCAATTTTAGCCAATCATATAATGCCCAGTAGAAGAAAGGCCCGAGTCTAGCACGATTTTAATCAGAGCTGAAAACAAACAGAATCAATGTATTAAAAGGTGGCATTTAACTTGTGGACGTGTTTTCCAAGAGATTTCAACCAGTATGTATAACTAAAACGCTTATGAATATAAGGTTTTTTGAAAATAGATGAAATTTGGACCCAAAGGCACCAAAGCAATTCCTGAAGAGGGGGTTTAGACTCTCAAATGACTTAGAAGCCTGAGGAAGTGGTATGCTTAGGTTTATATGATTATTTCTATTGTATTACCACAAAGATGAAGTAAGCCTAGCAAAGAGTAAGTTTGGAATAGGCCTAGCACTCCTCTGAAGTTTATTAAATGGGTTGAAATTTATTATAAAAGTTAAACCCATATACTGTTGTCCACCCTTAACCTGACAAGTAAGTACAAACACTGTAACTGAAGTTAAATGGAGTAGCAAATCAAAACCTCTAACCAGAAAAATGACAAATCGTGGTAAGAAGACCTTTTGCAGGGTGAGAAGACAAACCCTTTTTTACCAGTAAAACAAGTACCAACCTAAGTTTATCGCAACACATTATTAGGATGGTTTTACCAAAGGTACAACAGATGATAAATTACCCTGACAAAGTCTCCCTTTGTCATTGCTAATCAAGTTAATTGAGTTACAACTTGTTAATCAAGGAATAACTCAATAAAAGACAAAATAATGACACTGTAATTGTGATAACAACGAAGGCTGGCAAGAAAGGCATATGTTCATTAGTATAAAATGTATCTATACTCACTTCACTTTACACTGAATTAAGTGCTTGGCCTCCTGCTGTAATACAGAAGAGCCAGCAATTCTATCCATAGAGTGGGGCAAATTTATCCAGAAAACTAATTTAATCTTTCTGCCTACCTGTCCATTTTCACACGCTTGACTCTCAGACAGCTCGTACGGTGGTGACACAAAGTACATTTTTGCTCTAGGGAAACCAGGAATGATGTTGCTAAGCTGAAATCCAAACATCACCAACCAGCTCTTGACATCTAAAAATCAAAAGCAAGCAGCTAAGTGAGAAACATATGTGTTTAACAAATAGAGGAAATAAAAAGAAATCTATCTTTGACCTCCTTAATGTCAAGTAGCAACTGAAGTCACAATTAATATTATAGTGTGAAACTTTACAGAACTGCAGCAATCCACCATGAACGGGCGTTAACACGATGTTAAATTTACCCTAAATAATTAATCAGAGATATACCAGCTCTTTCATTCTTTTCCATTGGAGCACATGAATTATCCAAACATTTTACAGTATGCAGTTACTTGTTCCATCTCTGACACCTTCAGATATGGCTACTATATGTAACCTATAAACTGCATTGTATAATGATATTTTATTAGGTTAACACTCTAAAAACATCTGCAAAGTCCTTCGGGGAAAGACATGGCTTCTCTCCTATGTCCTACTTCCATCAGCTGTCATCAGGTCTCAGGAGGCTCCATTAAAAGCAGTGAGAAGCTAGATTTGTAAATCAGATGTCTAAATTTAGAATATCCTCCCCATCCCTCCAGGGAAAGTAGGAGCTGTGTGGGAGGATTACAGCTCAGCTCTGAGGTGAGTCTCAGCAAGTTCCAGATGTGGGTTCAACCACAAAAACTCCATCCTCAGATCTAGCTGTAAAAGCTAAGTAACTTAGTTAATAACAGCAATTCTTACTCAGCAGGGATTAAGAACTAATGATGTATTTTAGTTATCCAAATGATAACTCTTGTAACTAAAATGAGTCCATGACTCCATTTTACATTTCCTGTTACCTGAATTCACAATAATTTTTGCTTAAAAAATCTCTCCTGTCTTACCCAGTAGCCATCTCTCCTTGCTGGCCCACACTGGCTCCCGATGCTGCTACTGCCACTTCTGTGAGCTGAGCTGGTGCAAAGCTTGTTTTCCCCAAAAGTCTCTTTTTCTTGGCAATTCTGACTCTAAAATAAGTTGTAAAATACTTTGCCTCTATGAGGTATCTATATCCATCTCCCATCACACACCATGCCTACTGTATCTTTCCTGAACCTTTGGACAGCACAGGGTTACTGGTCCTTATAAGGTTTCAATTTTATTTTATGGTAAAATGGTATTTCCTGAACAATTCACTTCAGCTGCTCTAATTCCACAGAAACCAGGGGAGGACCTATATACAAAACATGTACTATTTTGCTGAGTTAATGTGCTTTGCAGCACTGCACTTGCTACAGGAATTTGTTTTCAGCAAAACCTGTGAATAAAGCAGCGTCAGGGGTTAACAGTAAGAATGGACTGGAGGGAGGACTTTTGGAGGGCTTTTTTTTGTTCTCTGTGTTTTTTGGTTTTTGGGTTTTTTTTAAAACTATGACAACACAGGTGCCACCAATAATCACTTCTTGTTAAAGATTATCTGTTCACTCCTACAAGCAACAAATATTTGCATCACTGATTAAGTATTTTTACAGACTGCAAGGTTGGTGTTGTCCATCAATGCAATTTATCTTATTAGATTTCATTCAGTGGATGGATAAATTAAATAAATACAATTTCAGAGTGTAGCAAAACACAATAAGATGATGTTGAAAATCAAAATCAAAGGGTGGTGGATAAAAGTAGGACTTTTGTTGAATTTAGGATGAGGTAATTTTAGTTATCAGTATTTTCACACTATCACATACAAATCACACTATCTCCTAATTGCAAAGTTGCTCCACTAGAACCTGTGGTATGTTACACCTACTGTTAGACTGCAATGTACTAATGAAATGTGCTATGATTTTCTTTGAAGGAAATGCACACTTTTCTTGAAATTCAAATTACTGCTAAAATTAAGATAATTCCTTTTTTAAAATGGTATCACTACTCTAATTATTGTATACTGCATATTTAATTCTGAAAAAAAGCTTTTCCTGAAGACATATTAATTACCTTTCCTTTTAGAAACTGCCAGCAGCTAGTTCAAGTACTGTGTGATGTTACTAAGTGAAAAATTATTCCTAATAAGAAAGGGTTACAAGTTTTACCCAATTCTAACATATATGATCAAAACTACTTTTGTTTCTTTGCTCTACACTATCCATAACATTTATTAGTCTTTCAGGATGAAATAATCTTAAAAAACATCAAGGATTTCATTTTAAAGACTAAAGACTGTTTGCATATTAAAAGTTAAATAGGAAAAAGAGGTCTAATTAAATCCATTCTTGGTGCTAATTCATAATGTGCCCATGGGCTCAGTCAGTAGTTAATTTTGAAAGCAGCCCTGAAAGATCTCTGGTTTGGAGCAGTTCTGGTTTGTGATTCTGAACCAACCTGCCAATAATTCCTATACATGACTTCACTGTACTTGATACAGAATTAGAATGAACACTTTATACAGCACTAGTTCAATAGGAAGAGCACTATGGCTCTGCTGAAATTTTATATTCAAGCAAACATGTATTTTTTTTTTCCCTCCATAATTCATCATGGCTTCTCCCTTAGAGCCCTTAATTCAGGGAAGAGGAGTATCAAGGAATCAGAAATATCCAGTTCTTTTCATAGCTCAAAAAGGAAGATGGCCCAAACTTCTTGTGAGAATTGAGCAAAGGGCTCATAAGGAGAAGCTGGATTTCTTTCCCAAATCAGCTTACAAGCTGTAGTTTTATATATTATAAATGTGAAGAAGTCTCACCTGTTACATAATTCTTTAGATCCAGTTCATTGCTGAGAGGGTTGTTACTCTTAAACATGTACAGATTGAAAGGAGCAGGTTCTTTGCCAATCTTTTTCCACATGGTGTAATCAGGAGACGTCCAGCGCCCAGCCAGGACATCGTAGTCCCTTTGGGTAAAATGCACGAGTTTGGTTAAAGGATCATACAGCCCTCCGTGGAACCCAATGACCAGCTGGAAATCTGGGTTAGAGTCGTAATAGATCTCTCCATAGGCCGTGTACTGGAGCTGCTTGATCATGAGGCCATTGATGCTGAACACGGCTAATGGAGTGCCTGTGTTATCAGAGGCCACGTAATACTCTTCCCCACTGCTGCTCTCCATTGCAAAGAGGTGGCCTTGCAGATCATAGTACAAGGAGGTAATTTCAGAGTTGGAATGATTGTAGACATGAGTTACCCTTGTTGGATTGTGAAGATCAGCATAAAAGTACTGTAGATGATGGCCCAGGTTGGTCTTGCAGGAAGCCCTTCGGCCCAGTCCGTCGTAGCGGTACTGAACACTCCACCCATTTGCTTTGTTGTAAGCTCTTGTCAGGAGCCCTTTGGAGTTGTACTCAAACACATCCGCACCCCGCTGCCACAGGAAGCCGTCGTCATCAATCTTGTACGGGATGTCACCCAGGCGCGTGATCCTGTCCCTGAGGTCGTAGCGCAGCGGCATCAGTCGCACGCTGTTTCCAGGATTCAGGAGGTGGAGGTTCCCGTTCAGGTCGTAGCTGTAGCGCCAGGTGGGCCTGTCATTGACTGCCACGCTCTGCAGTTGCCCATCTCCATCATAGTCATAGGTGTACTTGGTTGTGTTGGCATAGGGACCGAGTTTGAGCTCTCTTTTGGTCACCCTTCCCATGCTGTCATACTGCACCGTCATCCAGTACATCAGGGACCGGAACATTTCGTACTGCACTTCCTTAATGCGCCCATGGGTGTCAAAGTGCTTGCTCAGTGTCATAACTGCCGTGGTGATAATTTGGTTTATATCATAATAAATAACTCCAAATTTGCCAAAATGCTCTACTTTGCCAGAAATCTCATCGTAACGGTAAAGGTCGACTGGAAGAGGCGTCTCACTTATGATGGGTTTGATGCTTGCGATTCGGAAGCTGTTGTCATGATATGTATAATCAAACCTTGCATTGACCATTCCTTCTTCAGAGAACCTGTAGATTTGTTTGTCAACAAGAGGACCAATTTTCCGATAGCGAATCGTACAAGAAAATCCTCCACTTTGCAAATTCACCATTTTTAGGACACCTGTAGTTTCATCATATCCAAAAGTAACGGCCGTGCTATCATAAACAATTTCAGACAGCTTGGATAGCTTTCCATACTTGTAGAAGACTTGTCGGCCGGTACCTAAAAACGCCGTTTTCAGAATCCTCCCGTCATCGCTGTAATCAAAAATGACGGAGGCGTTGCTCTCGGGGGGGTTGTAGATGTTCCTGATGTAGCCCACAGAGGTGTGAGTGGACATGCTGTGCCGAGCCACGCTGGGCATGGTGACGGCGTGCAGGCGGTCCGAGGAGTCGTACTCGAAGATGTACTGTCGCTGACTCTGCAGCAGCAGCACCATCGACTGCAGGGGAAACAGCAACAAACCGTTACCAGCTATCAGCATGTGGCCTGAGAGAGGGAACTGAGGGAAAGTTTACTGGAGAGGCACTAACGTTAGATGAGTACAAAGAGAATCAGATATATTAGTCAGGGACACAGAGCTGCTCAGGAATATTGTCAGGTTGCCAGATGAGAGGATCTGCTCCTTGGAAATCAATACGCTGACGCTCCAGAGAAAGTGTAGGTTAGCAACCTGTGAGCTGTCCTCCCTGTAGGAGGACCTTTTTTTTTTTTTTTTTTCCCCCTCCCCTGGAGGATGCAGAGGAGTTAGATAAATGACTTGATTTATCTTTCTGCCAGCAGTTGTAATTTACAACTGTTACTGTGAAATACGTGAGAAACTAAGCAGAGAACATCAGCTCTGGTTTACTTAGAACAAGAAGGGAAAGGGAAAACAATATGCAGTTTTGCAGAATTTAAGACACTTTTATGACTGAAGTGTGCTAATTAGGCTAAGTAAAAATGCACTAACATACTTTCATTTAATAAGTAACAATTAGAGATGAATTACCTGTTTCTACATGAACCTTTTGTCAGGTTTAGTCATGCATTTTTGGGCTTAATTAAGCACAATTCATTGTGTTAATTTATTGTCATTCTATGGCAGGAAAATATAAAAAGACAGAAACCATGAACAAAATATTTCCCATTAAGAATTAGTCACATTCAGCTGACTAATTGAAAAATAAGTAGTTTTGAGACCAGGGACGGTTAACAGCTGGGATACATCAAATCTCAGCTAGCCTGTGTGTGTGATTTACGTGTCACGAAGCCAAACAGAACTTCGTGTCCTTGCAGCCAGGAGGTGACACGACACCACCTACGTTTTCCAGGTAGGTGTAGCTCCACACTTTGCCGTCCGCGAACATGCGCGACACGATCCTGCCCTGCTTATCGATGTCCGTCCTCTCGCTCATGGCCCCGCGCTGCAGCCCTGCCAGGCGCCCGTTGAGGAAATAGGACACGTTGACAGCAGCCAGGCCGCTGCTGGGCAGCCACAGGAAGGGCCGGCCCAGCTGGTCATAGATGATGCGCAGCGTGAATTTGCGGTGGTCGTCGTAGATCTTCTCCGTGCGGATGTTGCGGTCGTAGTCGATGGACAGCAAGTTCCTGCCGTGCACCTGCGGGAGGGAAGGAGGCTGCACTCAGTGCGGGCTGGGCACGCCGTCCCTCTGGGTTTACAGCAGGGAAATAGGATGCCCAACAGGGAGATCCTTTGTGAAAAGTGTGGGGTTCCTGTTAAGTGGCTTTTGCTTTCTACTTGGCAGTATATTCAAATAATTTTGAGTCTCATTGGGGTATTTCCCATCTCACTGCAATATGAGAGATGATATCCTACAGTAAAAAGCTTCCATTATGGTCAGAACAGACAGACATGCTCTACATCTAGGTCTTAAAGTGCAGAGAAACAAATTATTTTGCATGGAATATTTTTCTACTTATTCTATTTTTCTACTTTCTACTATTTTTCTTTTATTTTTGTACTTCTGTCATTCTTTTTTTTTTTTTTTGCCTTTTTCCCTACAATCCCTCTAAGAACAACAGAAGAAATATTTTGTCTTTACTGATGTTTAGCCACTTGCCTTCCATAACTGCAACACTTTGCTTAGAATTCATTCATTTACTATTTTCTTCATTTGCTTTCCAAATATTCAATAGATCCCTCACTTGGGATCTTAAAATCCTTATCATACAGGATGGGAAACATGGACTTCTGGTGTTGAAAACAAAGGTGCTAAATAATTAGGTTAAATATTTTTCTTCCCCTGCCTTTTTTTTTTTAATTTTTTTTATTTTGTTATAAATTTCATTCAAAGTACCACACAAAGTGTTTCAGTGCCAGATTTATTTATTTTAAATTAAAGAGCAAAACAGAGGCAAAGGAGAATAAGAATGCCAAATGGGGAGGCTTCTAGTGAGAGTGCTATAATGAGAGATACCTAAATATATTCACTGGGGGGCAAGTCATAGAATTCAGGCTAACACTGTAATTTGATAAAAATTCTTTAGTAATTTAATTGTAGATGCATCATTAATAAAGTAGAAGTTTTTAAATTAGATATAATTTCAGAGCAATCACTACTTAACAAGTACTCATCAATTTCTGGGAATTTGTTCTTAAGCTTATATTTTACAGTGCCTTTGATAATGCAACATTTCCTCTTATCCAAAATTAAACTGTACATCAAACAATATGTAAATTAACCCTGAGCCTTTCTTGAGGACATAAAAGTTATTCTGAAATATATTCACTGGCAGGGGTAAACCCAATTCCCACCCCAACCAACTCAGTAGAAATTCAGTTATACAGACACATTTAAAATTAATATAGTTTTGTGTTTGTAAAGAAATAATTATTTCAAATTATCGCTCATTATCCTAATTTTTTTCCATTAATGAAATTAATCTCTTTAACAGTTTGCATTTCCTCAGTGAGCAATTACTCAGAAAAAAAAGCTCTTTTCTGTAGGTTTTCCCAAAGGTTATCCCAGCAACAACTTGCCCTGTGATTCACAGAAAAGACAGAGTATTTTTCTTAAAACACCTTGGGGCAAAACAAGCAATATTCTGTTCTCCCTTTGCAATGAAAATAAAGCCAGGGAAGCCAAACTCAACATCAGTAGCTTCTCAACTGGTTACTCTTGTTCTGTAGGATCAACCCTGATGGCAGAGGCTTAAAAAAACCCCTTTCCATCAGAAGAAGGGAGCTTTGACCTCTCAAAAACATTTAGCTATAGAATGAAAGGGTTCGTGTATGACTGAAATAGCCTGATTTCTTAAGGGTGAGCAGATTTTCTATAAAAAAAATAAAAAAGTATTTCAGAAAGATTATGAACTGAATTTTTAGCTTTGGGGGGTTTGTTTGTTTTGGGTTTTGTAACCTGGGTTTTGTTCCCTCCATTGCAGTAACTGCAATAGTAATCTGAGTGAAGGAAAGTCTGACTCCAGGTATCCTCTCTTTTCTCAAAAACGTTGTACCAGTTACTTGGTTTTGCAATAGAAAACAAAATTAGTGTGGTTTCAAAAATGATTACACACCCAAGAGCTGTGCACACACACAAACATCACTTGGAGATGCACACATGAACAACACCTGCTTGGATAACTCCGTACCTTCACTTGCCTTTGTAAAATAAGTAAAACCAGAGACTGTAATTGCAGTATTGTATTAATTATATAGAAACACAAACAGGCTGACTAATTCCCACCCTTCCTGGGAACACTAAGAGCAGTCACAGGTATCATGACTGCAGATTACTCGACAAGCCCTTTCTCTTTTGTTCATACCCACCAGCACATCTGGTTTTCCCTCGGCTGCTGCTGAAGTGGCCGTAGGGACGAGCCCTTTGTGCCTTGGAAAGGTCTGGCCACAGAAATCACTTACATGATGCTACACCATAATAAAAACTCTTCAGACAGGAATCTTAGCAGGACTTTATCTGAAACTACAGCAAGACACTGAGCGTGTGGTGCATCAAACAGCAGCAGACTGCGAGTGGGATTAGATAAAGGGGAAGTGCAGTTCCTTTCTCAGGTTCATGCAATGTGGCCAGGCAGGTGTGCAGATTCCAGCAGGGGTGGCTGGGATGTGCCTAAAGCACGGATGGGCAGGGCCTGGGCTCAGGCAGCACTGCTGCATGAGGGCACACACAATCAGCCAGTACTTTGGGTTGGAAGGGACCTGTGAGTCACTCAGTACAACCCCTCTGCACAGAGCAGGGACATCTTCAACTGCAACAGGCTGTGCAGAGCCCTGCCCACCCACCTTCAGTGCTTCCAGGAACGGGGCATCTACCACCGCCCTGGGCAACCTGTGCCTGTGCCTCACCACAACAACATGAAAAACTCCTGTACAACTACTTTAAATCTACCCTCTTTTGGATAAAGCTGCCACACCTTGTCCTGTCATCACAGACCCTAAAAAAAAAAGTCTATCCCTATCTTTTTAAGCCCCCTTTTACTACTGAAGCACAGGGGCATGGGCTCCAGCAAATATTCCTCAAAGTACCGTGAGGTGAAGTACTCAGCTAAGAGGTGAATCGCAAGGAATGCCCACCCCTCCAGTCACACTGACTGTGAACTGGGGCTCCAGGAGGTGTCAGCTCTGCAGCAGTGCCCTGCTCTGCGTCACTATGTGCCACAGCTGCCCCTCCCTGCCACCTGCTCCCCACAGCATTCCAACACACTTGCTCTGCTTCGTTCACTGAACAATTTATAAAGATGAATTAGAATAAATGAGATGCAAATAAATTCTATGCTTTCTTCCTCATTTTCAAATTTCATTTTCAGTCCACTCAACCTGTGATAATCTCATAGTGATTTTCATTTAAAAGTGCTAAATGGATATGTGATTATTGTTACAGGAACTAACACCAGACAATTAAACGTTGAGGTGTTGCTAGATAAAGCATTGTTTTGATTTGTATAAACATGATGCAAGAAAACCTATCTCAGGCAAGGTTTCAGCACTAAGATGTGTTTAACTTCAGCTAATTACCACAAGTACCTCTATTAAATTTTTAGTATTGAGAGTTAGGATTACTGCAATTTCATTTCAGCATCCTATTTATTTTTATTTTGAACAACACCTAGTCAATATGCAGAGCTGATCTATTTTCCAATTCCAATCAACTGCTGCAGGTCAGCACATCAAAAATCAATTACACAGCCACGAAATTTAGTCATTAAGGATTAGCCGCTAATCTCATTCAGGTTTTTTTTGTCTAACCTTCCCACTCTCCCCAACAACTACACTTGGAGAATTTGTGAGAATAAGGAAAGACATGTTAACTCAACACTGGGAATTAGATGCTAAGCAATAGGAAAATATATATAATTAACATCCAAGTAATTTTTTTTTTTTTTTGTAACTTACTACATAATTGCTTACATATATTGCTATGTGATCTTGAACACACTGAACTGTATCTTGTGTTCAGTGATGTTGAAAGAATTGCTAAAAGAATGAGGATTTGATCAGCGCTACCTTTGCTTTCTGCCCAGTATCTCAATTTCCTTCCAAAACTGCACATACTGAAATAGTCCAGTCAAAAAAAAAATCAGTGAAAATCAGGCCAGCAAAGCACAGAATGCGATTAATCCAGCTGCAGCAGATCTTTAATTTGGCAGGGGATGGATTACATGACCTGACTGTCTTCCTTATCCTCTGCCTAGGATTTTGTAATTATGGCAATTATTTTCCAATCGTGCCATTTGAGAAAAGGAATAAACACAACACGCCTGTCCCAGTGACTCTGTAGGGGGATTTTACAGCGGCAGGATGCTGCAGTTATGTTTGTTCCCCAGCACTAGCTGGAGTAAGTCTGCCCTGGCAGTTTTACAAGTGGTGAGTGCTCAGATTCCCACTCCCTTGAGAGGCAGAGTGTTTTGCAGCAACAGGGCAATGAAGCTGGGGGAGGAGCTAGAATACATCTTTTGAGGAGTGGCTGAGGGAGCTGGGGGAGTTTAATCTGCAGAAAAGTTGGTTTGGGGGGACCTAATTGCTCCCAACAAGTCCCTGAAAAGAGTTAGCAAGTTGGGGAGTCAGTCTCTTCTGCCATATCTGAAACAAAAGGACAAGAGGAAATGGCCTGAAGTTGCACCAGGGGAGGTTAAGATTAGATATTTGAAAAAATTTTTCACTGGAAGAGTGTTCATGCATTGGAGTAGGCTGCCCAGGAGTCACCATCTCTGGATGTTTTCAAGAGGCGTTGGGATATGGGATTTGGGGCATTTACGGTGGGGCTGGGGTAATGATTGGACTAAACAATCCTGAAGGTCTCTTCGAACATTGATCATCCTGTGATTCTATAATATTCTAGGTATTTTTACCAATCTCTTTTGGAATACTTTTAGTAACAAAGCTCTACAGCTGATTGCAGCAGATAATCCCATGCCGCCAGCTGAGCACTCAAACAGTGTCACACCAAAGACAATCCCAGAGTTGCACATTTTTAACAAGTACAAGTGATATCCTTCAAAATAAAGAATGACTTTTCTGCCCAAAGAGGAAAAGGTGATTATTGTAACAACAGGTTCTACTTACCCTGAGCTTTCTTCCAAACACCGTCACTTTGCCTTTAATCTGCTCCTTCCTCAGGCGCCATTCAATTGAGTTTAAACCATTTTCCATGGGTAGAGAAATATTACATCGTCCTATGGTGGGAGTCACAGTCCCAGCCAGGACATGAGGTTCGCTGTGAAAGCTAATGCTCATGCCATTGGCATACATCACTCTCAAAGTACCATTATTACAGAGCTGGTAGCTGTTCCTCACTTGATCTACAGCAATAATGAAAAGAAAATAATTTAGCTACTCCAGTCATAAAGAAAACATATAGCTTAATTTGATTGGTTTTTTATTGCACTCCTGTTGATGTTAAATGAAGTCAGCCTGCAATTACCATTTACGTGGTACTATGGTGGAAATTACAGATGTTACTGATTCATGTAAAGAACAGTAGTGTAACAGTGAGCCTGCAGAGAGATACTGTGTTTATTTCATTACGTTTTCCCTTCAGTCTTAATTGTGAATCAAAATGCACCAGTGATATGTGTTGAACCACGTAATTTATTTCTGATATGAACAAAAACTCCTGAAAACTGAACTGCTGGATAAACAACAAAGCATTAAACTCCAGGACAAAAAAGAAGAAGAAGATGATTGCTGGACTCTTTATAAGTAGGAAGAAGTAAATGCCTCTTCTTTTTTGTTTCCCTCTGTTTAAAAACTGTCTCCAAGCAAAGACCTTGTACAGAATTATGGCGTGGCTTTAAAATCCTCAAGGTGTGAGGCTCCAGCAGTGCAAGCTGGCAGCCACAGCAGTCCCCTCTCCTGCCTCCCCACCACAAGCACACTGGCCTGATGTGCACACCCAGCCTGTCAGAGAAGTTACAGAGACAATCCCGTGCCTCTCTGGCCATGCAGTTCTCCAGCTGTTTGACACAGCCAAGTCCCTCTCAGCCAGGATGGAGTGCCAGAGTGTGCAGCTGTCAGCAACACATCAATATCTGCCTGACAGAAGGACAGCACCTACGTAATTAATCATCTGGTATAAGAGAAATTAAGTCTTTGTAACCAGACCTGTCAAGGTATAATAGTCCATAAATGTTGACATTTATGTCAGGAGAAGACTATTGTTTGATGATGATATTCTCATTCCAGTGACATTATATCTTAATTTAAAAACGCCCCATCACTCACCAAATCCCTTTCCGTCTATCTTTGATAACTGCCTTCACTCCATCAGATACAATGCCTGGGTGCGCTGGAATGCTCTACACAAACTCTGAACCTGTGTTGCTGCTGCCTCCTGCCACACTCGGGCTGCGATGGCTGAAGGGCCACCTCTGGCACCACACCATCCACTGCCCTGATTGTTCTACACTGTAATTAATGGCAGTGTACAAATTTAGAAGATTTCTTCTACTAGAAAGCTTTCTGAGCTTCTTCAGAAGAATCTCCCCCAGCAGCCATGTCCAGCAGTCATGTTGCATCTCTGTGGCACAGAAGTCAGAACCAATTTTGCAGGGAAGTACATAGAAATATGCAAGTGGATGAAGTGACCCTGACCTAGAAGGCAGTGGCAGGACTAACTTTCCCCAGCAGACAGTGACCATTCCTACCTGACACAAAGCAGGACTGCAAAATGGCTCTTACCTGTCCTGAAGACCTGTCATTTTAGGAATAAGCTTTAGGGGAGTTTTTCTTGCAAACCTTATACCGTTTCCCCCTGCTCATTAAGGGTACTAATGACACGAATCGTTAGCCAACTGCTTTCTCAGGCTGTGTGTGTGCTTAGGAGGTGTGCTGAGAAGTGTGCTTTGGTACCTTGAACAACTGTATAGGAAGCCTCCACAGAGGAGAGATTTGTGATGACCGTGACATCGTCATCCCGATTAGAATTCTCAATGTCGATGGTAATAGACTTTTCCATTTCTCGATGAAGGCTAGTTACCACTCCAGTGGGACGTGTTACATTGGTCAGACGCCCTTCATGATCATAGCTAATGGAAAAGTTAGTGAGAGCAAAAAAGCATGAGGATATATGTTCATTTCAATACCCAATGTATTAATAATGCACCACATTTGTGCAAAAAACCCCAGACTGAAACAGATTTTCAAGAACATCCTGGCCATATCTCTTTCTCTGTTCTTGAAAGAGTCTATAATGATGAAATAATGTTTTTTAGATACTGATCTCAACTACATGGGTGCAAATGCAGGCTAGCATATTTTAAATTATTAAATTAATGAAATGATTTTGAATATATGGAGTGATATTTGGCTCAAACAATTATAACTGCTAAATTAGTCTGCATTTTAATAGTTGCATTTCACTCTAAGGAATCGGACTTCTGATGGACACTGCAATAAACAATTGCATAAACTGCACATTTGCTTTTGAATACTTAGTGGAATCTAAGTATGGTCTTGAGTGACATATCAAGGAATAAACTTTCCATAAAGTATTAAAAAAGACATCAGATTGACAACATAATAATTTCATTTAGATCTTATTTGTGGTATTGAACTGCATTTTGGGGTCAGCATTTTGGCTTATAAAGATGAAAGATGAAAAGCACAGGATAGAGGTTGGAGTTGCACAAAGGGCAGCAGTCAGCACTCAGGAAAGACCTTAGAAAATTAGTTAAATGCTCCAGAGGCATAAAGATTTTAAAAAAAAAAAAAAAAAGGGTTTTCCATGATTTTTAAGAGTTAAATTTCTTTAGAGGTATAAAGCCTGAGGTGGGGGGAAAGAAGGAATGCTGCTGGAAATCAAATCATACCCTTTCCCCGTTTCGTGCAGTATGCTCTAGTTGTGTGCATACATTTGTTAAAGAAGCAATCCCTTGGATCTCAGGGATGAAAAATGGGGACCTGAAACAAAATCAGCATTCCAGTCTGACACTCTGCTTGCTGCAATTCTCTGCTCGTGCAAGAGTTTCTCACCCAGCCGCTACCAAAGCACGCCTGCCTCTAGAGAGCAGAAAGGCAAGAAAAAATGTCCTGTGTAGATAAAGGGAAAAGTTTAGGTAGAGATTGAAACCAACTGGTCATCCTTGGAATGTAGAGATGCAGGGAGCAGGAAGCCTGGAAGAGAACTGCTAAATCCATTGCACTGCCTGAGAGTAACAGAAGAGAAGAGGAGCACATTTAGTATCATGCAGCTAGCTCAAGTTCATTGTAGGCTGTGGTTAGCTGTAAAGATGAAAAAAAAATCAGAGCTTTCAATATGGCTTTGCAATTATAACACTCAGAAACCTCAGACTAGGCCACCTGAACTGTACAGCATATCTAAAAAATTAGGACATAGATTGGCTCCTCAGTTAAAATGAACAAATTATAGGACTTTCAAATCCATTGCTTATAGTTGCACCCATTCAATTGAATATTGGGGAGGAAGGAAAAAAATCACCTGTGGAGCAACAAGCCTTACCAGAACCAATGGAATTATTAGCCAAAGAAGGAAATCAATAAAACAAAGCATCATGCGACCTAAAAGGGACCAATAATAGATTGTGTTCATTTAAGCAGTTCAGGATCAAAGAAAGATTAAGCAGCATGATTTTTCTCAATATAGTCACAAGTTTCTCTCCACAGATACATATATATTTATATATAGATACATTGTCATATCAGCAAAATACTGAAAAAGAAGATAATATGTTGCGATTATCTATGAAAGTGGGTTTAGTTAAGTCTTAATAAAGGCCTTCACAAAAAAATATTGAAAAGCACTCCAAAAGAATAGCTAAAGGAAGAACTTGATCCAGCCAAGCATCTGATTTGCAGGGGAAAAGAAAAAGTACAAAAAATGGACGATTTCAAAAACCTTAAAGATTAATAAGGCCCCTTAAGAGTCTGTATGTGGTGTGTTTCATGATGAGCAGAGTGATGAAGAGAACACTTGGATGTCAAACCTTACAGCACAGACAATGTTATTTAGGACAAACTAGAAAAAACTATGAGTGTCTCCAGTGTGACTCTGCAGCACGCGGTGAACTTCCAGAAAAATGGTTGGTGAAATTCCCCGTCAGCAAATATATTTTAGGCAATGCAAATGAGACATTAATTTAAACTCTTCATTCACATTGCTGGGTTTTTAATTAACCTAGGAAAAATTCCTGGGGATTGCTGTGGGCTACTCACTGGAAATCTCTATTCAAAGTGTAAGTGCGGTCTAAAAAGTAAATATGGATGTGGATGTACAGAGAATGAAGCAGAAAAATGAAAATATTCCAGTGCTATTTCAAGAAATGATTGTTTTACCCCTGCCATGGGGTGCGTTCCCCAGTGCTGCTCACAGCTTTGAAAGCAGCAACAGTAGAGATTAAAAGGATTTATAAGCAAGTGATGGATACACTTAACAAAATACATACAAAAGTCTCTCCTTGAAGATCAGCAGACCATTTAGATTATGAGTTGGATCTATAAAAAATTCATTACTTAAATGATATATAAACACAGTGATACCAATATATATATAAAAGGCATTTCTACATTGTCCATTGTATCAAAACCTTATTTAAAAAGATACCTTAAAGGTAAAAAAAAATTAAATGAATAGAACATAAATCTTTTATGTACCACAAAATTTAGGTGACATATTCCTGAGATTTTTTTTTTTTAAAATTTATGTATTATGTGAGAGCAAGTGCTCAGTAGAATACAACACCCAGACATTTTTCTGAATAATAAGAATAAACTATATATGAATTCAATTATTATGTATTTATCTTCTCCATGTCATGAACCTGGGTCTAATGAAGTAAACCCCCAAAATTTACAATGAAAAATATATTAATTGACCTGGTGTCTTCTTCAGAAGCAGTCTCTACTTACTGCAGTCTGTGACACAGCACCAGCCTGGATGAATCAGGTCTAACAAGGCAACCTTTACATTTGCAAATGAGGTGGGCTCTGGGCACACCGAAATTCCTGACCTTTTGTTACTGACTTCAGTTAGAATAAGGCTTCATCCCAAGTTTTTCTACTAATAAAATTGCAAGGCCAAACAATTTTTGTTTATCCAAGACCCCCCTGCCAGCAGGCAAAGGTTTCCCAGGACAGCTCTGGGCAACAGCAGGCACAAAGCTGGTGGCTGTCTCTGCCCTGCCCATGGCCACACCTATAGCTCAGCCTCATCCCTGGGACACAGCTGAGCACTTGGCACCTTCTCAGGTAGCTACAAGCATCTGTGCATCCTTTCAGTGGGTTTGTGACAGTGCCTGAGGGCTGCTGTCCCTTGGCCACTACTGTGGCACCTCTATTCCTTTGGTCATTTTTATGACCAGCATCCCGGTCTGAGGTTTGAGTCGTGCTCCTGGCAGCTCGTGGGTGGAGCAGGGAGGGCAGAGCCATACCCAGCACTGCAGAGAGGAGGAACAGCAGCTTCTGACTCAACACAGAGCTGGGCAAGGCACGGATCCACACACATTTACATACAGCCCTGTTTTTATTCCCTTTTAAAACTGATTCAAGAAAAAAAAAAACAAAAAACCACGCAGCATTCTCTCAGGATGCTCCCTAGACCAAGAGGAATACCACTGGGAACTGCTTCAAAGATCTGTGCTTCATGCCCAAGCCAAGCTTAAATTACCCCATGTGAGCCTGCTGGTAGCTGTTCTATTATTGAAGAGCCTTGGCTGTTGCTACTGCAAATGAGCTGCATGCACGTGCACAGATGCTATCTATAGAATTCACATATGGAGTGTGCACACACACAAACCAGCTTGTGTCTGCAACTCTCTGCATATGCAGATGCACACCTACATTAACTGTACAAATTCAATTCTGAGAGCATTTTCAGGGTAAAGTTTCAGATAAATGAGAGGACTATACCCAATAAGATAACACGGCACTTCAGCGTCTGGTTGATATAAATGCAGTGACATAAATTTTTCATAGGAACTTTAGCTCACGTAGTACTTTACCACTTAAAAGACCTCTGTTCTTTTCCAGTTCTGCTGCCATATTAATAATTTTGAGTGCTGATTACGCCTGTATGAATGCATGAATGTAACTGCTCAGAAAACTATTTTGTTGTCCTTATAAACTCTCATTGGCTGAACACTTCTTTCATCTTTGACTGATATTAAGTTATAGCTACCAAAAGAATATTGCAGAATCATGAATACAGAATTTTCTCTTAGGAGCTGCTTCAAAGAACAAACAGAAACCAGAAACCAGTACTGAGTGACTGTGGACTGTGATTGTTTAGGTTTGTATTTTCAATTTAAATAATGTCTTTGTGGTTCTCTCATCTATGGGCTCTATGCATATGAGAATGCATGTACAAATCTGGGAGAAATAAGTTATTTCTGCTGCCTCATCAAAGTTACTAATTATCTAAGACAGTACCTCAGGCTGTAATATTTAGATCTAAATACGGTATTTAACTTCCACTGACCTGAGGCAAAGGTTGTGCATCTTTTCTTATTTGATCTTGGAAAAAAATATGCAGCCCTATGTACACATTAAATGATATTTTCAGATGATCTCAGTAAGACATCAAAGCCCTCACCTTCTGCATTTCCTTAGGAATCATAATACAATTTTTCTAATAAACCACACTGCCTTAGCACTTGGTTTGACTCTCAGACACCAGTTGTACCAGTTTTGTAACCGGTAACTTTCTGAATACATTTTTTAATGTTTTATGGATTTTCACATAGTGTTTTAAATAACTTTGCTATTTAGTTTTCTATAATTAATTCCTGGCGTTTTGAGAAATAACTAATTTATATGACTGCATCTTGAGCTACCTATCGAGGAAAAAAAAACCACCACCACAACCAACAAACCTTCCGAGAAGGGCATCCTCATCTCATCAGCTATAATATGAAATTTTATTCTGTCTAGTCCAGCGAGCTTTTACTTGAGCCTGTGATCAGCAGGTAATACCTTCGTGCGGTCACGTAACCGAGCTATTTGTGTAACGAATCTGTGGCAAAGAAATAATTTTTGCAAAATACTGAGGAAAAATGAGCCCCTCCCCATGTGAAGCCCCAGGCTGGAGGAGAGGAGTGAAGCATGCAGGGCCCCACGAGAGGGCACTGCTTTCCTTCCAACGGGAACAGCTGCAGCATCCCTGCCCTGCACACTGAACTTCTATTCCTGCATTCCTTAAGCTTTCTCTACACAGAGAAAACAGGTGGCCAAGCTGAATGCATCAATAAACTAAGAGGTGTGCGCCATTTCTAGTCTGCCACCTTGAAAATAAGCCTGCCATTTAAAATGAAATATAAAGCTTTATTCCAATTTTTCTACTCACTGATTTGGGGAATGATGCTTTTTTAATCATTAACTGATTCAGACAAAATTTATGGCATTAGACTTGCCATACATAAATATATTTTTCAATATGCTATTTAGCTTCTCTTTTTAAAATTGTTTTGATCAAAAAATGGCAATAAGTCTACTAAGAATAGGATAAATATTAATAAAAATTGGACTAGCTTTTCTAGATTTTTAGCATACTTTTGAACCTCATCTCTTCAGATGAATTTCATTTAAAGAGGAAGTTCTGTCTGTTTAATCTATATGCTCATGAACACCAGTGTGCTTTTGGGTTATCTACAAATTATGGAAGTTACACCAGGGGTCTGACAGATAGCTGGGGATCTAATTTCCTCACTTGTCCCAGGAATGAACAATCATTGAAGTTAATCAACATTTTAACAACCATGAGTAATATATGAAGCCGAACAGAAAGAGAGATAATTTGAGTTCCAAAAGAAGCTGCAGCATGAGGGCTCCTGGAGAGAGGCAGCTCTATGGGAGCCTCAGGGACTGTGCTGGGCTGCTCTGGCTGTGGGCTCTGCACAGCCGTGCTGACCATGAACAGCAGCTTAACTAAGCCAGGCTTCTGGCCATGGCACATGGTCCTTTGTGCTGGGCAGGGATGAGCTGCCCCAAACTCAAACCCCAGGCAGGGATTTAGGGGGACCAGGACGCACCCAAAGGACCCAGCACAACTGATGCCATCACAAAGCCATGTAACCATTTCCAACATCGCCCTGAATTGAGGTGCAACGGCCTTGATCAGCATCAGTGAAAAACCTACAACAAATTGCAGCAGCCTACTCACTACCATTTGAAAAACAAATGTACGCTTAATATATCCAAAAACATTCTTACTCATAAAATGTTGTCCATCCTGTTTCATCACTCTTCGTTGCTAAGAGACCACTGTTTCCATTATATGTCATTAATCCGAGCTCCAGGGTCTGTGTTGAGACCAGCTTGAGTCCACCATTAGTGCCAACAGCCAGCGTGACAATCTGATTATCCGGCATCAGTAAATGGCGGGGCATCCCACTGGCATCCCGGCGCACCTTCAAGGAGTTGCCGTTGTTGTCCATCACCTCCGTGACATCGTTATCGCTGCTATAGGTGAAATTGTACAAGTATTCCCCGGTAACGAGGCTCAGAGTGTACTGGTGAATCCCATCAGCATTGAAGACATACAGCTCCTGTTCTCCTGGAGATGCAGCTTCATATTGGTTAAAGGAATTAAGAATGGGCCTGTTTTTACTGACAGCCCTAATGCGGATATTTCCGAGATCAGCTATGTAGATGGTACCATCTGGGGCCACAGCTAAGGAAGATGGTGAATTTAAGATGGCATCAGTGGCATACCCATCATCCCCAGCATAGCAATTACAGTTGACATCATTTTTGCAATCGCAGTCTGAAGCTGCCCCTGCAAGAAGGCATATTTCTCCATTGGTAGTTACCTGGCGTAGCCGATTAATTTTTTTTTCATCTGTCTCACTGATGTAAAGAACTCCTGTGTGTGAGATGGCAATGGCACTGGCTGATTCAAGTGCAGAATGAATAGCCAGTTTGCTAAGAGAGTAGTCTATACCAGGAACCTGGCAGTGCATGGGGCGTCCAGCAATAATGCTAACTTGATGGTTTTCTGTGATCCGTAAAATAACATTGTTCTCTAGGACATAAAGGGAGTTGTCCATGGGATTGACAGCGAGATCAGTAGGCCACTCCAGCCGTACCTATGAGTTGCACAAATTATTACTGTAAAACTCGAAACTGAAAAGTACACTCCTAGTGTTTAAAATTCCACGTGTAACAACAGCAAATCAGTGAGGGGTTTATCAGCGTAAATCATGAAACCAAGTCATGAACGGCAACTATTTCAAACAACGCTTTTGTTTTTCAGAAATATTACAGCTACGTGCAGTTGTAACTTGGGCTAATTGTGTTTCTGTGCAAGAATGGATGCTACATTGTGGAAGCTCTACAATAATTACAGAAAAACAGGCAATTAAGGCAATAACTCCCATTATCTCAACCTTTTTTCTCTCTAGTTGCATAAATAAACTGTGTTAGCCACAGTAAAAAGGATGGTTCACCCATTTCAGTAACCAATCAAATATGTTATCATCTTGCGCTGCAGAATGTATTTCTTAAGTGGCCAGTCATCCAAAATAGATGCCCATCTCCTCTAAGGCAGAGAGGAAAAAAAAATGCAGTAAGAATCTACCTGTGTGACATCCATGCTGGAATCACAGCTGAGAGGTCGAACAGCAGTTAGGTCATTGGAGCCCAGCAGGGTTGATATAATTCCGTTCTGATCCACTTTTCTAATCATAGTGGCATCAACAAAATACATGAGTCCATACTTATCCACTGCAATTCCTGCAAAAATAAAACCCAGGCATCAGCGCAGCAGCGAGGTTCCTGGCTTCAAGGCAGGCTTTGTCTTGTTTGCGAGATGGTGAAATTTCCTTCCCCTGTTCCTTCCTCCCTCCCAACCTGAGCACAGGTCCTAGAACCCTCCAACAACCCTCAGTTCTGCCAAAAAAATGGCATCAAGCAGGTTTATCCTTCAGGGCTTTAAAGAAAACCACAGAAATTTCCAAACGTGCCAAAGATCCAGAAGAATGCATCAGCTTATTTCTAGATTCAAACTCTCTGGTATATAATATACCATACACTTACATAAACCCAATTAAAAATTATCTGCTAATTTTACTCAGAAATTTGAGGCATTGCTTTCTTCATCTGAAGAATCTAATGAGGATGAAGAATTTTTAGAAATATTTTAAAATACCTTCAATTTTTTTTTTTTTTGAAAACTAGGAGGACATTGTACTATTTCTGGATGTTTTTTTTAATTCTTTGACCTGTTGCAGTAAAAATACAGAAAGAACTCTGGTGTTTCCAGATGAAGACACAAGGGTTGCCAACCTAAAAAAAAAAAAAGGGAAGGTTCAATGCCTGTCATGCTGTGAGTCCTGAGAGAGGAAAGGCACAGAATGGAAGGGTGCTCCCTTGGAGGAACAGACGGCTGCTGGGAAGAAGGGCCGTCTTTTTTTCACTTGCCTTTCCTGTTTTGATTTGGTGCACTGCCTTGTCCATTTCTCAGGCTGAAAATAAAATATTGATTAAAAAAAAAAAAATCTGTCTTCAAATGGTTGCAGTGCTCATCCCACTGGGCAGTGAGAGAAGATAGGATACAGCTTCATCTTTTTAATTTCTACATGTTAACTGAAAATACTTCCTATATAAAGAAACTGAACTTTCCATTTTTGCGTACCTTTATGATCATCTAGTTATTTTCAGGCACTGAAAAAACCCAAAGACATTTGAAATGCATGGTAATACACCTGATTAGTTCATCCTTACAATTAAGATGAAACAAGAGAAGAAAAAAAAAGGCCTTAAAAAGAAACACATTCCCAAACTTCTATATCATCTTGAAAACTTTCTGTCAAAAATTAGAAACTGGAAAGGGCAAAAATCCTTCTATTTTTTTCTCTGACTCTGAAAAAAAAAGGAGATACATGGAGGAAAACCTCAGAGAAAAGCCACAGCAAGCAATTTCTCTCCCCAAAGACTGCATCTCAAACAGTAATCAGTTTCCCAGTTTACACGCTTGCTTCTTGGAGTGAGCGGTACCCTGCTAATTTGTGTTCTGTTCTCCTTTTGTAGCACTCAGTGCTGGGGTAATAAAGTTTGCTTTAACTAAACAAAGCACGAACACTTGCCAATCCACTGTAATTAAAGCCCAGAATAAAAATCACCGAGCAAGGAGTGATTTAATTGCCAGATAATTATTTCCACATCCAGCCTAGCCGCACGCAGTCGTTTTCTCCGGCTTCTTTTCCTCCTTTACCTCGAGGGCTCATTAGGGTTGCGTCCACTGCCTTCCCTCCATCCCCACATCTGGCTTCGTCAAAGGGCAGGCACTGCTCTCCCGTCCCTGCCACCACTTCAGAGTTACCAGCAAGGTCCTTCGTGCCTGTGAGGGACTTGACTTTGTATATCCGTCGGCTATTGGTGTCCGACACGTAGAGGGAGCCTGAAACAGGGTCCACGGCCAGATAGTATTTATGAGCGGGATTGTTGCTTTAGAGAAAAAGAAAGCATAAAACAGAAACAGCTGAGCAGTCTAGAAACTTCACAGGCTTTCAGAGCTTGGATACTCATCAGGCACAGAAAGATCTGGAAAGAAAGTCTGACACCTTCATACTGAGGTGAGGTCTGAAGGACCATCACCTGAGGACCTGACTTGATTAGGGCCTGGTCAGTGTTCAGAGGGATTGTAATTTTAAATCTCACTCATCCTTCCACACTGAGCCTTGCACAGCAGAGCCCAATAAGCCAGAACTGCACAGCAGTCTTTCCTCTTGATCTCTTTAGCCCTTTAGATCTGCTCCAGGTCAGTTCTCTTTGGCTTATCTGTCTCACCCCTCCCTGCTACCTTGTTTAACTTCCTTTGGAAGCAGAAGTCATAAGAGTAAGATCAAAGAATCAGCTTCTGAGTTACTCAGATTACGCCGCAAGATTTGTGAGGTCTTGTATAAATAGGAGGCAGAGGCATAACAAATTTATTTCTAAAGCAAATTTGTTCTCATTCATTCTTATCAGGAATCCATTTGCAGTAGATGAAGTTGGTTATATAACTAAAACCAGAGACCTCAAGTGTCTGACTTTAACTCCAAACCTTCTGTTATTGAAAAACTGGTCCTCAGTTTGTGATTGGAATGGGCGCTCATATGGAAAGCTACTTCTCTTCTGAAATATATGTTTTTTGACAGCTTGTCACATTTTGGAACTACTTTAGCAAATCATCTGCAAATTGAGAAATGTCAATCTTCACAATATATATACATTCACACACACAGAACTGCAGTGCAGAAATATTTTCAAAATCTTGCCTGGCTAGTTTTGCTCAGTTTATTTGGATTTTAAGCATGATGTGAATTTTCCAGCCTTTGGAGCCTATGGGTGAGCGTAAATAAGGTCAATGGTGGTTTCAAAGCATAGAAGACAAATGAAGACAGGAAGAAAAAAAAAAAAAATGAAGGTTACTTACCAGTAACCAGAGATATTTGCCTCCAAATATCCACACTCCTAGTTTCATGTGGCCAAAGTGCCCATCTCCAAGAGTGAGGATACACAGAGGTAGGTTATGATGCACATAAGCCATTTCTTGATCAGAATCGCTGAAACTATAATAAAGCCACTTTTGGCAGATGGATCCATTGGCACGCCAAGATAACTGTGGTCATGTGGCCATGACCAGATTTGGAGGAATGAGGAGGCCCCAAAATATCACTTCCTACAGTTATTTTCCTTTATGCCAGTCTTTGACATGCCATGGGTTTAGGTCAGTAATGGTTTGTTCTAAGACTGTAGAAAGTAGGAAGGAGATTGTTGGATCGCAATTCAGCAGGTAGAGGCAATACCATCTGCTGAAGTCTAGGAGTGTAGAAATTAGAGATGAAGAAATACAATAAACAAAAAAATACTTGGCAGGTTTACTTCATGCATGGATCTCAGAGTACTTGAAAAAGATGGGTGTAGCACCCATTTTACAGAGGAGGAAACTGAGGCACAGAGAGGTTAAGTGGTGTAGACAAAGTTATGCAGGGAAACTAGTGACATGCTTGAGATTAGAGCACAATCTCATTATTCCCCAAGTTCCTCTCCTTATCTTCAGCAGCAGACTGCACCTCTTCACTACGCCCTTATCACATTCCTTCTCATCCCTCCCTTCTTTGCAACATACAAAAATAGTTCTTTCCACTTCAGAGATTCCTCCAATCTCTCAGGTATCTGAGCCATACAAACACCTGCACGTTTGTCATTACTTCGAAACCCTGCTCTGTTCTCCCACCACGCTTTCCCCTTACACTGAAGGACACACTCTGCTGTGGCACTGGCGTTGTGCTGTACTTCACAAATACACCCACTTAGCTCAAGGCTGCCCTGCAGCTGGTGCGTTTTGCATGGCCCTTCTGAAACAAGGCACATCCCCCACCCTGGCCAAATGGGGACCTGAGGCAGGCACGGACAGGAGCTGGGCACAGGCTGGAGCCGGGCACAGACACTGCTGCTTGCACCTGGAAGTGAGGGTCCTGCTGGACTCAGTGGTGAGAGCTGCTCACACAGTGCCCAGGGGAGCAGCAGCCACCCTGCAGGAATGGAAGGGTCTCTCTCGTTTTCACACATGATTTTGCCAGCCTGTGCCTGCCCCTGCCTCCCCTGTGCCCTCAGCTGCTCTAGGTGTGCCCTGCAGCTACCAGGATGGGATAAGACACGAGTCAGGGTAAAGAGCAATGGCAGAACATGGGATATTTCCCTCTCCTCTCCTGCAGTCATGGTGCATCCATGGAGCTCACCCTGCCTTTCTCTTCTGGAATCTCCCTCAGGGCAGTTGTGCCAGGGAGTTAGTCACAAGCTTCAGTTCCAGGTCAGAGAGCAGCTCTCTGGAGCTGCAGACCTATTCCACACTCCTTCCCTCTTTCCTGAACTAGGTAAGGGAACAGAGAAGCAAATTTTTGAGGGAATTTGCACAGAAAACGACTGCTGGAAGATAACATGCACTCACTGTGCTCCCAAAGAATCGATGAGACTATTACCTCAAACAGGGATTTGCTTTACAAATGAGTACTCAATATTTCTCAAACTGGCATCTGAGCAATTAAAGACCTCTGCCTCTCTGTTCTCTGCACCGTTGCAATCTTTCACTTGAATTATAGGAGGCCAAGGATTGTACCTTGTCTTAAAAGATTTTCCATGGCATTCAGCGTTGCTCAGAGGGCTCTGCCAATAATGTCTGTGCCTCCAGCCCCCGAGTGAATGTGTGGTCATCACCACCTGCAGCCTCACCCTGCTCTCTGAGGGAGCCTGGGAGCAAGTGCAGCTCGTTTGCCCTGTTCTTCTCACAGGTGCATCAAATAATTTTTTCAACATCAGCTTTTCTTTAAATTTAACCAAAAGAGAAGCTGTCCAGAGCAAACCTCTAAGCAGATGAAAAATGAACTAGGCTTAGCTGAAGCAAATGAGGAGATTCCAGCATCACCAATAATCATTAGCAAATTGTGAATGAATTCACCCAGATAAGAATAGTTAGGGGTGTTATTATGGCAAAATATACTGTTAAGGGGAAATGATCCTGTTTAGTTCAGACCATATATTCCATCAGCTTGTATCACAGAAATGGAAAGTATGTTTTTTATGCACAGGAAACTATGAAACAGTTTATACAAGAGCTCTTCTTGTTGTTGCCCTTGATTTTCTCCAGGGTGAACATCCTCCCTGTCCCAGGTGTGGCATGAAAGGAGGCACAAGTGTTTCCTATGCTGCAGCAGTCCTAGTGCTCTCCTCCTAACATCCAGGAGGGTCATGCCTCCCTCCTGAAGCTCACAGTGACTGCTTCTAGTGCTTGCACACCGCCAGCCACAGGTTGGCTATGAAATGTGTTTGGCAAAAGAAATATAAACTAAATCATGGCAAAGGACAGCAGGTTCAGAAAATCATTAATGACCAGAAAATGAGTTTTTGACCTATATGCAGTCATTAGTGCTTTTGTGAACCTTTCTGGCATTTGTGAAAATGCTGTTGTAGTTTACCTTGACCATTTTGACCAATTATAGACAGCAGGGAGAAGTGTTTATCTAGAAGTTAGCTTGGGGTTCATTATACTTGCATTTTACTAGAAATTTCTAATTACTGTCAGAACTTATTGGCTGCTTTTTGACTGCATTTTGTAATTGCTAATGCTTATCGTATTCATAACACACAATTAGCACATAAAAATGTTTCTATATATGGTACATGAAGAACATAACATTACACAAGAAGCACAACACAAAAAGCAAACACAATGAAGCAAACAAACCATATCAAATTATATGGGAAAGAGCTCATGTCTTACCTATGTTTAAACTCTTTATTTCTTTATAGAAAGGGAACAGAAGAAAAAAGAACAAACAGTTAGCTGAAGAATAGATGGTAAAGCAAACATAGTATTTGTTTTATTTTACAAAAGGACACAGGAGAAGATATCTCTTTTCAGCACTAGCCTTGGCTTAGTTTACAGATGAAGAGTGACTGGGAGGGATAGAGCTGCAAGCTACTTCCCTATAGGATACCCCTGCCCCCACCCCCCTCCCCTCATATTTAGGCAACTTTCTGAACCACTGAAAGAATTTTCACACAGAAATACGTGTAGCTTGAGGGCTAGGAGTGAGAGAAACTGTCAGTTCCATGAATACAGAACTGGGCAGGGCAGGGGGAAACCTGGTTTTGGATATTATCTGCCAGTTGGAGGCATTCTCTTTAATCAAAATAGTTTTCCAACAGGCTATTTCTAGACAAAAATTTACTATGCAATTTATTTTTCTCTCCTCCCAGTCTCTAAAATAATTGCTTAAAGCAAGTTTGGATGCTCCTTGGTATCTGTTTAAGCCTATCAAAGCCAATGTTGGGGTAAAAAAGCCCCTTCTAAGCGAGCAGTAAGGTACTGTACAATGGGAGATAAACAGCATTAACCGATCCACAGCTTACTGCCCAGACACACAGGCAAAGGCAAAGTGCTCTCTACTTCCCACAAGAAAACGAACACATTCTCCACTCACACAGCATTTCACTGTGTTGATGTAATTTCCATTTAGGAATATGCACTGAACAGAGCAGAGAGGTGTGTGAGTCCTGAGCTGCAGCACTCCAGGCACAGCCCCCCAGCTTGCAGCCCCAGCGTAAAGCCCCACATGCAACGCTGGAGTCCAAATTGCTGCTGGCCATTCCAACCAGGCACCTTCACAAAGGACAGTGCGAAAGAAATATGCACACTGGGATATTCTGACAGATAAAGGCACTCAAGGTTTATAGGGGGCTTTCATGAAACCAAAATTACATCAGCTGTGAAATCTAAACAAAGCGATGTATTTGGTTTGTAATATTTGTGGACGTACTGGTTGCAATGCAATCCAAACTACTTGATATGAGCAGAAGACTCTGCTCTCACTCACACTTAAATGGCTCAAATTTCAAACTCTTACCCGTGTAACTCATGCAGATTTCAAGATGAGCAATGAATCACAATTACTGCTATAGATTATGTTTGCTGGAATGGACCTTAATTCACTTCAGAGGAACTGGGGGTAAAAGACATCATAATGTAATCCTAAAGTCTGTAAATCCTAAAAATCTATATGTCACATCCTTTGCAGCTGTCCAACAGCACTCACAATGCATCACCTTCATTGTTAATTGTTTCTAATTATAACAGAAGCTAAAGAAACTATACTATGGAAAACAGACTTTCACAAAGGAGGAAGTGGACAACAGCAGATAAAAATCTATCTTCTATTTCTTTACTGATGTCCTTTCCAATCTCCCCTCACACATGATGAAAACCTAAGTTCCCCTCTCAATCTCACTCACAGAGAGAGAAAGCAAAGTACTCACACTAATACTGTTGTAAATTTTGAGGCAACATTTTCAAACATAAGGTGGGCAAGGAAACTTTCACTGGCTGATACTGATAAGTGATAAAAATGCATTTTAAGAAGTATCCTAATCTGAAAATGTTTTTCTTCACCTATAAAGCTGTAGTCTTATTTACTAAAAAGATCTGAACAACTTAGAAAAAAAGAAAAATTAGCATATTCTATATAATGCACAGTTATAGTGCATATTGATATAAATATTTATAGCAGGTCACACTTCCATGCCAGCTACCTTCTGTGGTTTAAACTGAGCTGCTAGCAGAAAGCACTGGATGATCCATGACTTTAAAAAAAAAAAAATAATGAGGCAGCCTGATGGTGTATGAGGTAGGTGTCAGAGAGTGATTTCAGAGTTGAATTGGCCTGAATCGGATCTCTTTTCTTTTCTATAGAATCAGAATTCACAATAGTGACATCAACAGAATGACATGAATGGAAGAGAGGTGTAAAATAGAGCTAGGCCTCCTATTCTTTCACAGTCCAAACATTTTGCACTTTTTCTCACTAATTAAAAACTAAATGTGGAAGCAGAGCAATTGGTTATTGGTCATATCATTAGGAAAAGACTTGTGACCTAAATTCACTCAATGTACTTTGCAGCTGTATCCAATTTCCAGGAGCACCAATGCTACTGCCTGAGTGGGCTCCAGGAGGGGCAGCAGACAGCTAGGGCACGCTATTTTTCCTCATTTTTCTGCAAATACTCAGTAGTGCTGTAAGTATAAGGTCCAGTTACATGAGCTAGGATTTGAAGCAATAGCTCTTGCCTCTCCTAGAAGAATGAAAAAAGGAGATGGAACAGAAATGGGTGAAGTGGCACATTCTACACCCATGCCTTCCCTATTAAGTGATCAAATCTTAAGGTTGGAGGGGGGCACAGGACAGGGGAAAGAGTTACAATCTTAAAAAAGAGTTCTGATGATGCAAAATGACTCTGTATGTCAACCTGAACTGCACTTGTCAACCTACAGAAACAGACTCACAAGGATGGAGAAGAAATGTGAAAGTGGATCTCAAAACCAGTGGCAGGAGAACCTTCCCTCTGACCTCACGAGACTGTTACACCTCTGCCTGTCACTGTGGCTCAGTACCTAAGGGTAGGCAGTTCCAGACTTTTCAAACAAAACTAAAAGATGCACTGAGGGAGGACTGAATCAGTGATCACTAACAAGGCAGAAAGAGATGGTTTGTACTTTCTCTACAAGTTAATTTGTACTCTGAAGTCCTTCACTTTAGTCACTGCTCTGGTAAGTTACAGACTTTGAACTATGCATTTCTGTGCCCCATTTCTCCACTGGAATTTAAATAGGTTGAAAGTGACAATGTTTTTCAAAATTATAAAAAGTAATGGTAAAGGCTGATTTGAGCACAGGCTCCAGAAGCGAAGTGCTGAGGTTAAGCCTTACCTCAGCTCCAGTATGCTCGTGACATTCCTGGAGGGGAAGATACGCCGAATATAGTTAAAATCCCCAACAAAGAGACTTCCATCAATACCCACTGCCAGTGCTACAGGGGCCAAGAGCTTATTTCCTTCTGCCAGACCATTGCAGCTTGGACAGGATATGCTTCTGCGGCGCCCGTTCCCCATAATGCTGGTTATCACAGCCGGTTGCTGAGTGAGAAACTGATTTTCTCCGTTGCCTTTGTGCAATATACCTAAGGACAGAGAGGAGAAGAAGTGGTTATTACCACTGTTCATTGCAGGGGACTTCAGGCTGTTTTCTTTTCAACAGCTGCTTTTAAGGACTGTACATTGAAACAACTCCGGCGTTTGGTTTTTCAATGGTGCAAAAAGAGTAGAAGGATTGTGCGGTAGTAAAAATAAAGGTGTAATGAAGATTCGGTGTTAAAACCCACACACATGCACACCCACAGAACCAAACCTACACTCAGAGTCCTTTGGTATTCGTTATGAAAGAAAACCCTGCTCTGGCCTGGGACTGTGGTTTAGATGGTTTCTGAGTGGGTGGAGAAGAACTGTTCCTTATTTGTGTCTCACTCCAGTTTCCTGTATCATGTTTGGCTTGGAATTCTGTGCCAACCTTACTGTTCTCTTTCCGCCTCTCAGTCTTTCACACTTTTTTAATGGAAAATGAAAAATGAGAAATGGAGGCACCAGAGAAGATGATAGCTCAGAAAATGAAAAGATAGGAGAAAGATGAAGCTCCCAGAAGGGCTGCTAAGGATCAATGATAAAAGGCAAGAGGGAAGCTGGTAGTACAGATCTCTATTAGACTTCAAGAAAATACCTTCAAGATAGGATTTATCTTCAAAATATTTGTTCAAAGAGCAGACCCCTGCTCTGAGAAGGGACTGGATTTTCTGACAGTGTGACCATATTCTGTATCATCAAAAACTGTGGAAATCTGTCTGGAAACTTTCAGCCTCATGTTCTTGTGGGAATGAAGTTGTATGACCCTAACATAACTGGCTCCCCACCGGTGGCAACACTCTCTGTTGGCATGTACTACCCAAATTTGGATCCACTGCCCAGCACTGGAAGTGAGTTCAAATAGCCTGATCTTGCCAATTCTGAACAATGCTTGAGATTTGTTAAGCAGAAATACACTTTGTTATTTGGTAACTATCAGCAGGAAGGCTGCAAACAAGACTTTGCAGGGAACAAATAAAATGTATTCTGAGCATTCAGCTCCCAAAGAGTTGATGGTAAAATACAAGGATCACGAAGATTTAGCTTAGGATATGGAAAGGCAAAAAAAAAGTAAGGAAAAAACAAAGAGGTGACTAATGAGAAAGACAAGGGAGACTCAGTATCTTGTCACAGACTCGTACTCCTTGTAAGCTCCGTCTCAGGTTAGGGGGAAAAGGAGCCAGAAACAGATGTGGTTAACATGAAAAAACCAGGGAAGACTGAAAGATATTACAGGGGAATAAATGAAAAATAGAATAGAGGATAAATATTAGGAGTTTAAGAAATTCAGGCTGCACAGAACAGTAAAAAATGCGTTGAAATTCTACAAATGTTTTCTGATAACTGAATTATGCTTCATACCTTACAGAGCTAAAGATGAAACAAAAAGAGTGGAGAAATCACATTTTTGGAAGTGCAAGTATAATGCAAATAAAAGCTCCATATAGGACAGCAAACACATGGAATGAACTAACTCACCACTCTTGACATTAAGTACATGATGTTTATCCAGAGACCATCCTCCTAAGTTTGAAGGATCCAGTTCAAATCCCTGCAGCAGTGCTGTCCTCTTCTCCCATAAAATGAGACTGGGGCAAGTCTCATATTCAAAACCCACAGAGACTGAAATAAAATAAAATCTAATATACTTGCTGAACAAACACTGAATTAAACGTCCAGAGCACATTCAAGTCATTGAGTATTCCGGTCCCCCAGCCCCCTCAAGAAGATGGAATGATTATATTCCTCACTTTTATTCTACAATATTATATTCAGATCTTTGACTAGACACAAATTTGAAACCTCATTCACATGTACTCTGCAGGGATCTGATCACTTCTATTTTAATGGCTCACACTGGGAAGTGATGGGTTTGCTGAGAGGAGAGTGAGAAATAAAATGTTTAAAATATAGTAAAATTATATTAAATAATTAAAAATATCAGATAGCAGGACAAGATAAATTCTTAATTTGGCAGATGTTCACAGCATTTATTTAGTGTATTCGTTTTACATACCATGTACCAAAGGGCAGTGAAAACTTTGTGTGCTTTTAAGCACAACTGCACCGTAAGCTTTACACAGGAAAGCAATATGCCATGCAATAACATAAAAAAGAAAAGCTATAGAAAAGAAGAATTTAGAAAATATAGAAAATAATAAAGATTGTAAAAAAACCCTGCTCTTTCCACACTGGCTCAGCTCTGATGCTCATTTTTAACCCTGTTGTATCAAAATTATTCAAAACAGTCAATGAAAACTGAAAAATATTAAAATGATCACTCTCCTTCCCACCCACTAGAACCAAGCTAACTAAAAATAGCTGTAGAAGTACAAGACTGAACAGCACTGGAGGAACAGCATTTTCATTTCAAATGTGTTATACCACAAGAGACTACAATAAGGGCATGTGTGAAAACCCAAATGCACTGCAGACTGCCAGCCAGTCCAGCACGAGGATCATTTTATAACTAAAGAAAATAAAATTGTAATGATGGATTAGGTTTCACCTAAGTTCCTGTGGCCAGTTTTTCCTACTACATGGTCTAAACCTTCAAAGTCAGGTACTGAGCAGGAAACCCAAGCATGGGTTGATGAAGTTTAGACCCTCTGAATATGATCTTTAATGTGTAAAAGAACAGTAATAAGAAGATAAATTGTGTCAGGGAGACAAGAACTGTTCAGTCTACATTTGCTCCTCCATAAGGAAGCTTGCAGTTTTCTTATTTAGAATTACAAGTGTTATTTTGAAAGTTTTGGAGCTTGTATATGCTTACCTACAGCATCTGACAACCCATAAACCTTCTGACCATAGGCATCTGTTTTGTCCCAGATAAATGTATATGCCAAGTTGGGAGATGCCTGAAATGATTTTTGGAACAAATGCCCTTCTACTGCTACCATCAAATGAACTTTGATCAGATTCAGTGGCACAAGTGTCTGAGTCATGATGATCTTGAGTAAGGATTTGTATCCAGCAGTGCGGGAACTCAGGTAGCTGAGCTTTATGCTAGAGCCAGGGATCTCAATTTCTTCATGAAGAACCTAAGTAGGAAAGAGATCACTTTACATTAATGATTTTTTTAAAATATATCACCTCGTGTATTCTTATGAACTTATGTCTTTCTCTTACTGGGACGGAATGTCCTCAAACCAACACAGTTCATTTGACATTTCTGAAAAAATAATTAATTGCTGTCTTTGTACACATCTTTTGAAGAACCCACTGCTGGCAAAAGGGCAAATAAGCTCAAGCATTTTTATTGCAAGTTATATGCAAGGGAAACATAAGAAATATCATAGGAACCCACAACTTACACTAAAAGTATAAAGCCTAACTGAATACAGCAGTGAAAAAATAGAGTTTGTCTTTGTCCTAAGTAAGAAATAAGGAAACGGTCTGCGGTCAGCACCACGTGCCAAGCCTTTGCAAAATTCTCTTGAAACACCTAAGCTGGCAACTGAAATACACAGATATACTTGATATGCTGCATGATAATGGGAAGGTGCAAGGTAATCAAAGATAAATGTGTCTGGGTGACAAACCTGGGATATCTCCTGCAACTCTCATTAGAAAACTTAGTACCTGTCAGAACGAATGCAGCTCTGCAGAGACATTTGCTGTAGCAAATGCAGGGGACAGGTGGTGGCCCTGTGCTCAGGACACAACTGTCACCTGACTACTGATTTCTGTACCCTTTTCACCCACACTGCTCTTACCTGGGTTTCTGGCACAATGGGATTGCGGCTGGGAGCGTCACTAAAGAAAGTTGAAAGTGGCGATGAAATGATGACTGGATCAGGACGGACAAACCCACTGAGATCACAGCTGGGAATGGAGTTCTCCTCGGTCTTCATCACAAGGGTGTCCATGGCATAGAAGCTGTTCCATGGCAGCCACACTGTCCTTTCCTGGCTCATAAACGGGGCCCGTTCAAAGTGCAGTGTCAGGGATGCTCCACCATTTGCAACCAAGTCAAACCTAGAAAAGTGTGGCCTTTAGAAGTAAGACTGAGTAATTCCAGTAATACATTCCTGGCTAATGAGACAGACGTAGAGGCACGCCAATAGTGATGGGTATTTGTCTGGTTTTGGCTGGGATAGAGTTAATTTTCTTCCTAGTAGCTGACGGCGTGCTGAGTTTTGGATTTGGGATGAGAAATGGTGTTGATAAGACAGGGATGCTTTGATTGTAGCACAGCAGTGCTTACACAGAGTCAGGGCCTTTCCTCCTCCTCACCCCATCCCACCAGGCAGCAGAATGAGGGCTGGGAGGGGACACAGCTGGGACCAACGGATATCCCAGATCATCCAGTACCATCCTCATTATACAAAATAGGGGGAAAGCTGCTCAGAACCTGGCTGGGAATTAATTTATCTTTCTGTGGTTTTCCTTTTCACTACAGTTTTGATAATTCCAGTTATTAAGCTGTTTTTATCTCAGTGCTAGATTTTTCTTACTTTTACCCTTGATTCTCTCCCCACACCAGCAGAGCCAGGGAGAGTGAGCAGACCATAATTATATTTTAAATGTCGTAGATTCAATGATCAATAATAGGATGTGAACCTCTGGCAACTGAACAGCCGAGAACCAGTGAAGACAAGCAATGATTTGAAGTCACCTGGACAAGCTCATTCTGATAATATTTTAAATTCTGTATTAAATAATTTTAAAAATACCCAACAAACAAACCACCACATTTGTTATTACAAGTCTCCTTTATATAGAAACAGCAGAGAAGCCAAGTGCATTCTGAGCTGGACACTGAATTACCCCTTTCCTAAGAGATCCTGTCCATCAAGCATAGAATGGGACACATGGCAGTAAGAGAATAGTAATGAGAAGTGTTCTACAAGAATTCCTGTCTCCAAGATAATTGATCTATCATCTTTCAGAAAAATTAGGTGTTTACTCCCAACCCCCTACAAAATCACAGCAGAAATGTGGAGGTGCACAGGCATTTCAAACCTGGCTTAAATGACAAATGCTTCCAGGTTGTTCTATGTAAATGCTGGCAATGTAACAAATTACTCAATTACATCAATAATCTATGCAGATTTAAATATAGTTCAGCTCACTATTTACTGGAATTTTAAACCACTTAAATCAATATTATACTTTTATTATAACAGATTAATATTCTGGAAAATATGGAACTTAAATACTCCCTATAGTTCAGTTGACTCCTATTAATTATATCAATACCGTTGTTTTTATGCAAGATCAAAATAAAACGGCAAATGTTTACAATGCCTGCGTCAGATAGACTGTTTCAGTTACCACAGCCAGTAAACCAGATAAACCATGACACACTGACTTTTGTTTATCTGAATTTGTGTGCATTTCAAACAAGCTGATACAAGGGGGGAAAAGCACTTTTTTGCACAGCAGGAAATTGTCTAAATATATTCAATTAGAATCTTTTGATTACATTCTACCCTGAAGAAACGCAAAAGAGAGTGTATCTTCAAAAGCAAAGAGAAGCAGAAGGGAAATTTTAACAAAATATACTATTCTATAATGATGCTTTCTTTTTTTCCTAGAAGTGTTAGCCTGTTCTGCATTTTAAAATGAAATATTTCTTGTCTCAGCTGGATATTGCTGTAGCCCACAAATGTTTTCATAGATACAGAGCAATTTATTTGAAAGGAGTCTGCCTGCTAACACGTCATTATCAGAAGTCAGCCTGCTCGTATTTACATGCAGTTAGTATTCAAAATGCCGCGTGAAAAATTACTTTTGTGTTTACTTAATAGCTCTTTGCCCTGGGAGGAAGGCAATGCTTGGTACCACATGGTTCCATTAGATCACACCATCTGTTAATCAGCAAAGACACTGCACAGCAAACAGGGGCTCAGTGAAGCAGGGACACTCACGTGCCATCCTGACGAGTGATGGTGTAGCCGTACTTTGGATACTTGACAAACGACACGTTGACCCCAACTAGAGGAGTCCCATCTGTAGTCACCACTTGGCCTCTTATGAGTGACACAAGACTGAAAGAGAAAGAGAATTAAAGGTATTAAAGCTATTTACAAAAGAAAAGTTATGTCATTTTTAAGTGAAGCAGTGGAACATTTGTACCTCATTTACTCTAAATACAGGTTACTCCAAAGGTTTTTACAATACTGAGGGACCACAATATTGCCCAGCTCCCTCTATACACCTAAATCTAGAAAGTGCTTCTGCATGCAGTGAGAAGTGTATACAGAATGGCAGTCAGTGCTTTTCTTGTTTAACAAGGGTTTGCCTCATTGTCTAACGAGGCTTTGCAGAGTACAGAGCTCCCTCACATTCAGCCAGGCCAAAGCTGTGCCCCTGCAGCCACACAGAAACTCCAAAACCTCCCTACAGGGTACAATCCCACACTTGGCAAATATGGTGCAACGCCCCATCTCTTTTTTATATGACCAATTCATCACGTCAAGGTTCAAATTCCCTCATCTTAGGGAAGGACTGATGTTCGTACACTGCATTCCGGCCTGATTTGGAACCCTTGCTTGCACTTTGCCAAGTGCAGGATTTGGTTTAAAGTCCAGCTTTACACACAGGCAAGACAAAGCGTTTCTTTGGCCAGCAGGATAAGCAGCTTTGTTTAACCTAAGGGAGATGAAGAAGAGCTATTCCTCTAAGAGGCACAGTCAGTTTTTTCTCTTTGGCAAGTGCTTTGCTGCTGCTAAGTGCACAGCGGGCACAAAGTGCTGCTGCTCCCCGCTGGTGAGGAGTTTCCAGCCCCTGGCTCCTTTCCCTTCCATCTTCCCCGTACCCTGAGAGAAGCAGATTTGGAGAGGGGGGAAGCTGTTCGGTAAAAGGGCAGTGGAGAAGGAAAAGCTCTTTGTAGATGGCTTCCAGTGCTACACTGGAAACGGGAAAACCGGAGAAGGTGAAAACAGGGAGAGAGTGAAGTCCTCTTAACCCATAATCTCAGGGACTGTAAAATTGCACTCTGCTGTAGTTATGGGTGAAAAGATTTATACATTCATCAGTCTGTGCTTCCAGCACGAGCCACCAGCTCTGCTCTGCTGACAGCCAGGGAATGAAGAGCCCCCTCCCAGCCGAGCTGGGGCTGCTCCCGAAGCTCAGCAGGCTCCATGCACAGCACCCTGAACCGGGAATGTCCGGCCCCAGGCTGAGCTGGACAGCGGGATTGACCTGGGCTGAGCTTTGCTGGGCACTGACAAATGGTGCTGGGCTCTGGGAGGGGCCCTGGCAGAGAACAGCTCCTTCCATCTGTCACACCTGGGATTGTTGCAGGTCTTTTCTGCCGACTCTGCGATGTTCAGGGGCTGTGACGTACATTTCCAACTGCAGTATATTGGCTATTTAGCAGCTATTTCCTCAATTTTTTATTCCAAACAGGGAATTTTCTTCAATATTACATTAAAAAAATCTAATTAATAAAAATGAGCCATTTTTGTTACTTTTCTTTTATGATTTTCAAGTGCTTCTTGACCCTTCAGGTCAATTTTTAATTTGCAAAATCAACATTTTGTAACAGAATACAGAAATTAATAGAAATTGAATCCTGTTGAGAGAAATCTGCTTGGGAACACATTGGACAAAGATAATTGTCTTGGCATTATTCATTTTGCTTGAATTATTTTATGTGACAAACACACAGAAATAGTTGCAGGAAAAAAGTCACTCAAGCTTCTCCAGGGAAACTGTGCAGAAAGTAGATTTAGAAAGAAACTGTCAGATGGAAGAAAAAACCAATAATGCCAATGATTTTTTTTTACCTTCAATTTTAATATTTCAGGAAATAATTCAAATAAAAATATTTTGGTCAATAATACTCCTCCTTATTTCTAAATTCTAAATAATGAACACAACGGATATTAGACTAAGCTAAAATGTAGCTAAAATATGGATTTATAAGAAGCAATATTTTGACGATTAGTCACACATACAATAATCACCTTAATCTTTTAAAAGTGTAACAGACAAATTGAACTGATAAAAGATATTTTTATTTTTTACCATGGAATTTAAATGTGTAAAAACACATAGCTTTTTTTTTTTTTTCCCTGAAAACATCATTTCATCTTGTTTTTGCACAGAAAAAAACCACTGATATTTTCCTATTTTTGCAATCATAAATTTTGTTATTTTTTGCTTTAGCAGAGTAGGAAATAACTTTTTTTTCTTATACTAAGACTGGAAAAAAACCCAAACCATTTTTTTTGTCCCACTTTTTCATGTCTTTCAATGGAATGACAGCCTGAGCTAAGCAAACAGCTTACAAGCACAGGAGCTACTTTTTGAGACTATGGCAGCTTCAGTACATGGAAAAGTTGGGAGGTGAACTTTTTGGCACTTTTAAGAGACAAACCCATTAGTTCAATTTGACACTATGCATTAGATTTACCTAAGATTTGTACCAAAAATAACAGTTCAGCTATAGAATTATCAGAAGTACCTTCAAAACCCAGAGGTGAAGGCCAATTTTAACATCATTAACAGGTCATTTGCAATGTTAAAATCTGCAGTGTAGCTCAGATGAATAAAACAGAACTAAGACTCGTACTATGAGGAGCATAAAACAAAAAAATCTAAAGTTTCCAATGAGGTTTTATTTTTAAGGAGCCTCAGGGTTGAAATGCTCAGCTCCTGTTTAGTCTAGAGCACTAATTCATAGAATCATAGAATGGGTTTGAAGGGACCTTAAAGATCATTTGTTCCAATCCCCTGCCATGGCCAGGGTAATTTTCCAGCAGATCAGACTGCTCCAATCCCCATGCAACCTGGCCTTAAACACTTCCAGGGTCAGAAAAGAAAAATCACCACAAATTTAGGTGAAAACACAACAATTTTCTATTTTTTTGAACAACTCCATGCGTATGCACGGAGTATTTTATAGAATAGCATAAAATCTATATTACATAGAGTAGGATCCAACAGGGATTTCCTAATGGAATAGGGAAATGATTGTGTGCAGCATAGGGGTGAAGGCAATGGGGACATGCCTGGTGTATCCAGAAACATTATGATCCTCTTTTCACAGACAAATATTTAGGGACATGCTCTACATTGCCCACTAAGCCTGTAATGGGATCCTGACTGAGAAAACAGCTTCCTGTAATGAAGTGCAATCTTTTGGGTGTTATCTCAAATGAAGCTCTTTCTTTAGTTTTAACTTTGGTGATATGAACATAATCAATATACTCATCAATTTCTTAGCATCTTTCCATGGAGACCTATTTATATAATACTGATAAATACCAATCTTCTTGTAAGCATATGATGGCATCAAATATCAATTAATGATGTGCTGGCTTTTAGATTAAGTGCAGATATATAATTAATAACCTTAGAAAACAAGCATAGAAAAAGAAAAAACAAGAAGAGAAAGAAAACCTAGTCAGGTAGATCAATGCTACAAGTAAAATGGCTTTATGTAAGGAATTAATAATAAAACTCCATAAATCAATGGATCTTTAAAATTATTTGAAATGCTATTCCATCATTGAAATTTGTGTTAATGGCACTACATTAAAAATTAACTGGAAACTAGTTTGTGTTTTCCCTTTCTCTTGACTGCAATCTTCATAAAATATAAACCTCACAAGCTCCTACTCAGTGGAAGAAACCTTCTTCTGGGCATTGCCAGAATGTTAAAATACTAATAAAACTCAGTGTTACAAAACAGAGGCCACATCATAAACTGCAACAGCGTGGCCTCAGTGTGATCAATGCCTGAGATGAAGCATCTGAAAGCAGCACCTCCTGCTAAAACATGAATGAAATCGCTAAATACAGCAACCACACAGAGCTGGTGTCACATTCCTGGCTGCTAGCTGCTGTTGAAGGGGGTTTCTCACCTGCAGTTGAAGGGTTTTCTCACCTGCTGTTGAAGGGGTTTTCCCCGGGGATGATGTGGGTGCTCTCCTTCCCCACGAGCAGCTTGATGCGATCGTAGAAGGACTTGACGGCGGGAGCGCCGGCGTGGCTCTGCTGGATGATGTCCAGCGGGTCCCGCGAGCCCCGGCACAGCAGGCTGTTCTGGCAGGTGGCCTGCAGGCAGCAGTCAGGGTCCAGGCAGTCCACCAGGCCATCTGAAAGGTAACAGGCACTGAGATCCAGCACAGAGCTGTGGAGCAATAATACTCACGGAAAGCTTAAGGTGCTGGGAAAAACTGCTGAAGTTCACACCATCCCTCTGCCCTAAACCTGGTAATGCCGTCAATAGTGCCATGAGGTGATGCTTTTGAGCACACTGCTTAAAAACCACTACAATTAATGTAAACCATGAGAACAAATCCCAAGAAATTTGTCAAGGGCTGAAATTAGGCAAAAGGAAGTGGAAGCAATAAAGGACTTTTTTTAAGGTATTTGCTTGTTTGGCTGTTTTGTTCTGTGGTTTTTGGTTTTTTTTTTTTGTCTTGAGAATTATGCTGTTTGATTTCATTTGCTCTGTTTGAGGAGCCGAGAGGAGATGGGGATGACAAAGCTATCATTACCTAAGTAGAATACAAATTACACTGTAGGCATTTTGGCAGTTCCCAAGGAAGGGCTGCTGGAATTCCCACCTCCCGTGGATACCTGGCTCACAACTTGTATGCATGCTTGGATAAAGAAGGGTCAGTCACAAAGTTGGTGGATTCAAGTATCATAGTACAGATTAGGCTGTCCATCAAAAATATTTCTTAAGTTGCATTTTTAAGAAAAAACCAAGAATTTTAACACCAGAAATTAAAAGGGAACCAAGGGGGAGATCAATCTGTATACTTAGATAATAAACAATTTTAGCACACACAGTAACAATTCTATCATCATCTCTTCATTCAGTATAATTATTTAACTGAAATATGTTCTCTCAATGGAGTTCTACTATGATTTAGAAATTAATAACCATTTGCTTTAAAATATTATCATCTCTAACAATTTAGAAGCATTTGTTCATCTACTCTGGCAAGAATCAGGAGTTCAAACTGCAATCTACTTATGTCTGCAAAACTTCCCAAGGTGTATCAATCTGATTTTTGAATACAAATATGGCCTGGGCATACACTGAAAATCGCTCACAGGAGACAGCATTCCAGTGGGGAAGCAGACAAAAGTACCTTAGGTTAAGATCATGACTCATGCATTTTCAGGATTTTCAAGTGCACAGCAGACCAGCACAGTGGTAACTGGACAAAAAACAACCTAAAGGAAAAAAACAATCTAAAACTATAAAAAACTTTTTTATTTTACAATTAGCCTTGTATTTCCAACCCACTCTGTGTGCCTGAAATGACTGTGCCTGACCTGATTTAAAAACAAAATTGCCAAGGTATGCTGACAATGTTTCATTCAAGCCTCTAAGGAGATTTAAGTCAGACAAAGTGCCTTGTTGTGAGAGCTATATGTTGCTTTAAGGTCACTCGCCTATTCACATTAAGAGCTCCATTTGTCTTGAAATCCTCTCCAACGAGGCTGCAGGAACTTTCTGTTTTGCTACAGTTCATTTTCTCCCCACTTTATATAATCGTTCTGAAGACATCATTAGCTTCAGGGTATAACTCAAGGCAGTTTTCTTATTAAGCTCTGAGATTTTCACAGCTTCTTTCCCAGCCTGTGAGACCTCTACAACTTTGAACTGAGCTTTGCCCACTGTTCAGGCCACTCAGTTCTGTTACTCAGATGACCACCAGGCAATGAAATCCTGTCAACATGCTAGAAATAACTGAGGCAAACCATGGGATATAAATTACTCCCTCTGACAAATTTACACTTACCTATTCAAGCTTCATCATATTCTGGCTATACCTGTTATTAGAGGTGAGCAGAAGTTCTGCCTGTAATGACCTCATCATGCAGCCGATTATGGGATGCTCTGGCCAAAGACTTGTGATGACACCATGAACTTGGAATGGGCATATCAATCCCTCAGGCTCCTGTCAGTCATGTGAATCACATCTTTATGCTCACCAGCCCCCTTGGATATTGTCTGACATTGCAATCTTCAGTAAATTACCCTGCCACTGCCAATCTTACCGTTATCTCACAAACAATCAAGCAGGCAATCAAACTGCTCTGAATTGCCAGTTCAGGACCTGGGAGGCTGGAAACCTCTCCATTCAACAGCAGGGAAAATCCTGTCTGTGATTCCTTCCATGTAAGAAGGTTTTGCTGTAGTTCCATGAAGTCAGACTCAGATGCTTTCAGATGCTTACAACAATATTTAGAAAAGACAGGCATGGAGCATAACACGATTTACCTTTTAGAATACTATTACTTATAAGGCTATATTCCCCTGTAGTAATTTATTCTTAGATGGCAAGATTCAGGATTTAGGATATTTTTAGCTTGAGTGAACTGGCTGATCCAGCTTGTGGCAACAGCAGCAGTGAGGTCTGGGTCTGTTCAGCACACACAGCCAGGCCCTGGGCACTGCTGCTTGGTATCAAAGGCTTAGACACCACTGTGCTGCTCACATCCACAGCTGCTGCTCTTATTGCCTTTGCTGCTCTGAAATCTCGGACTCCACGCACGAAAGAGTAGTGGCTACTGTCAGAATACATCTGTTTTTAGCTCACACTTGCCTAATTTGCTATCTGGACCATTATCACAGAACGGCTGAGATTGGCACGGACCTCTGGAGGTGATCAGGTCCAGCTCCCTGACCAAGCAAGGCTACCAGATGCTGGTTGCCCAGGTTGCCCACATAGCTTTTGAAAAGTCTGCAAGGATGGAAACTCCACAGCCGCACTGAGCACCCTGCTCCAGTGCTCAGTCACTGGACAAAAAAAATGTCTCCCAGCATACATTTGTGCCTGGGGTTCTTCCTCCTCAGGTACAGGACCTTGCACTTCAGGAGGTTTCTCTCAGCCCATTTCCCCAGCCATACTGTACTGTTATATATGAAGTAAATTGTTACAGAATCATTTATTTGCATTAGACTCATTTGATTAAAACCAGAAATAGAAAAAAAGTACCTTCTGTAAAAGGAAATTCTGCTATTAGCATAAATTTTAATTAGAATTCAGTACTTTGGGTTTTAATATATATTTCAGAGCTTGTCATCCTCCAAATTTCCTCAGGTAGTTTGAATTATTTATATGGTTAATTCAATGACAAACCCTCACCACTCGCCTCACCGAAGTATTGCTGCTTTTCATTGCACACACAGCTGAGTTTCAAGTGGGCAGTGACCTCTCTGATATGCTGCATGCTAAAGGGAGGAAGCTGGAGAAGCAACTAAGATGGTGTTGAACCTCCTCCAACAATTTGAGACCAACACAAGTCCTGACTTGGCCTTAACTGAGATGAAAGAAATAGGAAATTTTGATCTGATTTAAACTGGCAGCACAGGATTAGCTCTCCATTGTTGTTCATGGTTTTTCTGAATTCCCAAATCTTTTCAGAAATGAAGCAAGTGACACGGTATCCTTCTTGAAGAGTTCAGTTGGCTAATGGATCCACACATTTCTCAACTTTCTGTGAACTGTTCCACAAGCTTTTTGGCAGACTTCAAAACACAGCATAGAGAAAACTTCAAAGAAATACTTGAAAGTAGATTAACCTACTCATGCACGCCAGATTTATGACTGCCTTATGACTGTGTTCCTCTTGACCATCATTCGAAGGACTAAAAAAGCTCTCAGGAGGAATAGTGATATATTTTACCACATTACTGTTCTAATGTATTTAGAACCTCTCAGCATCCGTGTTCCAGCGCCACTTGAATATATTTCTCACCATGTCCAGGTTACTGGATTGCAGAATGAGAAAGGTGCTTCACTTTTCTGCAGAAAGTTGATGCTTGAGCTATTGGGGTTTTTAAATCTCAGTGAGTAAATTATCTACAGTTTCCACACTTCTGCAAACACCTGCAGGTTGTGCTTCAGGTTCAATTCACGATGCACATCAGAATGAGAGAACTTTGACCTGACATCCAACTTGCTGAGCCAATGCTTTCCGTACCTAGCAAGGGACCAGCCCAAAACTCCTGAGCCCACGCTCAGCAGAGGGCATCCTTACACTTCACTAGCTGCAGGAGCTGGGGACTTCCAGAGCCTAATTCCTGGAATTTTTTCTTTTTTCAATAAACATTTCACACTGATGATTAAAATGGAGGTGGGGAGGGGGGGGAACTGCAGCTACTAAGAACCCTGAGGGCAAAAGGGTCTTTGATCACTCTAAGGGCAAATTAGTTAATTTATCATGAACCGATTTTAATTATGTGCAGTATTAATATACCCAAGGTGAAAGAATTAGAGATGCTCTATCAGATTATCAAAAGAGTAGGCCTTCTCTGCCAACACAGAAATATATTAATTGAGCTCTAAAACTGCATGCAAAACTGCTTCCACAGGCAGGCTATGCCACAGCCCACTAGATCTTATTACCAGGAAATTTATCTAATATTTAACCCAAATTTTCACACTTTTGTAGCTGGATCTAATTACTGTTATCTATATTGGCATGTATCATTCAAAATAATTCCTCAGAAGTTTCTGGTGCTAACAAGAAAGAAAATGCTTCTACTCCTGCTCCAGCCCTGTGAAGACTCCCTGTAAACTATCTGGACATTCATTACAACACTGCCTTTTGAATCTGACTGTGAGCACAACAGAGTATTTTTGTAACCCAAACTGCCTTTCAGGACAAGCTGGATTGTAAATCCCAAGCTGTGGTAAAGTAGAACGAACCTGGAGACTGGTTGCCTTTGAATATCCAAAAACCTCCCCAACGAGGCTTTAAAGTACCCTGGAAGACGAGAGTGGTGAAGCACCAGCCCCACTTCCCTGGCCCACTCAGGATATCCCCCTGTGCTCCCTGGAGCTCTGGCAGGCAGGAAAAGCCTCATTCCTGAGAGCACCAGCTGCAGGAACCTACTGCAGGTGCAGCTCCAGCTTGAGGGTCCCTCAGAACCTGTGGATAATTGATGCTCCAACTCCAAACCCCTCCTTGCTCAGAGCCAGGCTGACCCAAAGGGCTGCAAGGTGAGAACAACCTCAAAAAAAAAAAGTTTGCCCAGCTCCAGTGTGCACAGACACCTACAGAGATGCTGGTGCCTTTTCAAACCATGGAATTTGCAGGCTCTGAGCTTCTTGCTTCCGCTTCTCCCCAGTTGTGAGAGTGAATTATTGCAGTGCCGCATCCCATGAGGGACGGGGAGGGATAAGCTGGCTAATGTGTGTAAAGGCGATTAGAGGCTGACATGAAGCTGTAGCACAATCACATACAAGCACACTCATTAGCTCTTGTCAAACTTTGAGTGCCTACTTTTGATACAGATTTTATACCCGAGCCCACGTGACTCACTCTGGCCCCCATCCACTACAGATTTCAGCTCCTGATTGCATTTAATGTTCCACAACTGACTATTGTACAGGCTCCGGGAAGGTATTTTCAGTGCCAAGAGTATTCTGGGTATTTATATTGAGAACTTCATAAAATCTTTTGTCTGTGCTGAATTAGAGACCCCCGCTGAGGCAATGCTTGTTGAGGCAAGCTAAATTACATGATTTGCTTTTGTGCTGTGAAATACTTGTATTATCTTAAATGTCACGAGCCTGATGCTGTATCAAGTCACAGGATTTGTAATTTTCTAAAAGCGATTTTTTTCTAAATGTTTATTGCAGGAAGACATTTCCTTTTTCTTTCTATTTTTCTTCTGTCTAATTTCAGAGATGAGTTTTCTAAGACAACTCAAATAAACAGCCTTTCAATCAGTCAAGTGCACTGTCCTGACAGTGAACTTCACTAGGAATGCATTTTTCTTGTGAATTGAAGAGAATTCCTACTGGAGCAGATCATTGGCTTTCTCTAGTTCATTATCTTTAATGTATTGTGCCAAACAGAATTACTACCAACTGTACTTCCTGGTGGGGTTAAAGATACAGACTAACAAACTGAAGGGCAAAATTTGCCTTCTGAGAGATGCACACCTCTTTTTGGAAAGCCAAGTGGAAAAGAAATTAAAATGTATTTTAAAAAGGATGTACTACTTTGCATAACAAATAAAAAATCCCTCATTTCTATTTGGCTTAGTATTCTATACTGTTATGGGTTGCTTCCTTTCCTTCTCCTACCAATTTTAGTCCAGATAATTACATTGTGAGGAGAAATGTGATCTGGGAGGTGACAGAAGTAGTGACTGCATTTAAGCTTTTTAGTCTTTTTTTTTAAAACTGCCTGCACCTGTCCTCTCCATCCTGATCAAAATTTAGAAAAACTTTACCTATTTCCTGTTTTTCTTTCTCAGAGATTACATCATTTAACTATCTTGCCAATAAAAACTGAAAATAATGAGTAAATTTGAACAGATGCAGAAGGTGGGAGATGAGAGAAAGAAGGAAAAGAAAAGCCTAGAAAGAGCAATCCCATTGGGCAGTATGGGCCCATGCCAAGGCTGCCTCTGCAGAGGACAGGATTCCTGAATCTCTCTCCCAAATTATCCCAGGACACTCAGGACAAAGATTCCTCAAATGTGATGAATATTAACAGCATCCAGCATTTAATGAAACTATACTTTAGGAAAGACATCTGAGTTTTGCTGTGTATCCCACCGTCTCATGCAGCTGGAGGTGCTGCAAAGTCTAAGGTGAAATTTAGTTAAACATATGTAATTTAAGGAGAGCTTAAAGATACTGTTTTGAGATACTAAAAACATTTTTCTATTTAGGAACAAGCACATTATTATACAGTAGTTATTTCAAAATGATGGGTATAAACAACCACGGTAGTGATTTCCTTATGCAACATGCCAAAAGAACTAGGAATGTAAAAAGTAGCATATCCTCTTCCATTCCTCAAAATACCATCAGTAATGCCTTAATTTCCTGAAATAAAGCCACGGTGAATTAAATGTGTTATACATGTCTATTAGGGGGATTTTATATTGTAATCACAATTACAGGTTTTAAAATCAAGCTATTTCTAATCCCTCCAAAAGATGCTTAATAACCATTAGATTACTGAGGGACTGATTAAGGGAAGATATTAGCTTTAGAAGCAGCCACAGTGTGCAAATTATGTAACCCAAACATAGTTTGGAAAACAGAAGCACTTCCCAATTTAGAGAGATCTTAAAAGTGAGTCAATGCCAGAATCCTCTTACTTTTCAGTTAGGCTTTGTCCTCACAGAGAAATGAAAAAAAAAACCCAAAAAACCCAAAACCCACAAAAACCCCAAACAACAACAAAACCCCCCCCCCCCCCCCCCCCCCCCCCCAACCACCTCAACAAAAGAACCCCCAAAAGATAAATAAGAGACGTTCAAGTTTTTTCAGCCAAGTAGCCGATGCACCACAGTAACCTTAAACGTGTTCATTATGAACCACAGGACCACAGGCTGGTTTGGGTTGGAAGAGACCTTAAAGCCCATCCAGTGCCACCCCCTGGCACGAGCAGGGACACCTTGCACTGTCCCAGGCTGCTCCAAGCCCTTCCAACCTGGCCTTCAGCACTTCCAGGATAAAGACCTAGTTTAGCCCATCTCTTGATTGACATGTGATGTAAGTACAAAAGCAGGTGAACTTCCCAGTGTTACCTCAGATCATTCACCCTGAACAGCCCTAAGAGGAGAGAGCAGCTTTAGAGACTCTCTTCTCGCTGCTCTGCAATCACACATTTTATCTAAGCCAGTAATCCACACTAACGTCTCATTTAAAATGAAGATTTGTAAGTCTAAGGGAGAGGGGGATTCATCTGCCTCTTCTAGGAATAAACCAGCTAAAGGACATTAATCTAAAATGGAAAGAAAATATTAAGTATAATCCTTCATTTGTCTCTTTTTGAACTATGGGATGGAGTTTGCATTGTGGCAGATAATAAGACAAAGCAGGACAAATGGGAAGCCCTCTGGAGTCAGTGGCAATGCTCTCCTTGACATCCATAAAATGAAGACTTGGCCCAAGGCCTTTGAATCTGATTGTGAGATACAATTGCAAATAAGAACGGCTGAACAGGGAAAAAACTCCAAAATATGTTAAATCTGCTGCCACAGGAGACAGGAAATGATAGTTCCCTTTCAGTGACATGCTGAAGGAATTGTATTTTAACAACATGCAGAGGTGGACAGAAAGCAAGGAGGCTCAGTCGACCAGAGAAGACTTAATTTAGGCAAAAAAAAAAAAAAAAGTATTTTTAGCTACCCTACTGCCTTCCAAAAGAACAGCTTGTGTGTTCTGTACTACCCCAGAACTACTTGCTTATGTTAACAGAGCAATGTTGGTAATGGAGCAGCAAATGAGTTCAACACTTTGCTGCAAATAAACTCAGCTGAGTTTCAAATGAAACGAGTGACTGGGAAGAGAGGCAATTTCTTTAACTTCCAATAAACTTGCTTTTTATGTGAAACTTGGGGTTCTGGTAACTAACTGGATCTTTAATATCGATTCCCATAGTACGCTTTTCAGCTTTGTCTAATGAGAAAACTTAATTTTATCTGTTCCTTTATATACACAGTCACAATTACATAAAGGTGCAGCTTAAAGCACAGAACACACTTCCCTTCCAGCCTCTCCATTCCTGCAAAGTCCCCTACAAACACAGAGGTCAGAGGGCAGATTCCAGGCCAGGTGCGTAGTGAAGCAGGCACGTACAGAGCAGCACATCTTAGGCAAAGGCAGGACAGCATTCTGAGGTATTAATCATCAAGTGATTAACATTATATTTGTTTTGAGTTTTGCTGCAGTTCTCATGAATTTGACAAACTGGTGGTCAGGACAATGCCTCTGTCCTCACAGTGCACATGGGACAGGACCCCATGACATCTCAGAGAAATCTGAACCCCAAAATACAACCGAGCAAACTGCAGCAGCACAAAGCACCATGGCATGAGAGAGACTGAGAGGCTGCAGTGGCACAGCCTGTGGGGAGCTCTGGGTAGGAAATACAGGGTGGCTCAAAGTGTCTCTGGTTTTTCAGGAATGCCTGTAAAGCTTGCAGAGAAACAGCAGCTGAACAGGTGTTGAACAGCACCTGAGCTCCCTTATACAAACATTCTATGGGAATTAATAAGGAAGAGACTATTAAGAGCGGGAATGATCATTGAATTAAGTGCTGAGCAAAGGGTCAGAAGACAAGAGATTAATTTCCGCCTTTATCAAAAAAAACCCACGTGAAAACATGGGAGTCAAAGAGGCTTCTCAGGTTGTTTGGATCTTGGGTCAAGCTTGGATTTTCAAACTATTTACACTCTCAAGGACCAGTGACCAGTAACGTCCCTAGTCTCTGGAAAAAAAATTATTTAAAATGCAAACGCTCAGAACATCTGAAGAGTTCTCCCCTAAACCTTCCCAGCCTTCAGCTAGAACAACTAATTTTCATTCAGGTGCTTTACTATTGGTAAATCAAAATCCATGCAACTAGCATGATAATGAAATATATGATTCTGCATTAATTATTAATTCATAATATTATGTATCTGTTCTATGGCAATTCTCTCTGTATTCTTTGCCTTTGATGAGTTCTTGTTTGCCTTCCTTGAATAAGTTTTATAATTCTACAGTTTTTCATTAGGATGAGCAGCTAAATAGTGTCAATGGTCATTTTCCCCCCTGCTTGCCTGTTTACAAATGTAAAATAATGTCCTGGACAGATAAATAAGCCTCTTATTCTAGTTTTTCTGATAAAATTTTCAACCTTTTTCCATTCTTTGAGGAAATTCTAATAATACTTCAATTTTCAAATTTCCCTTTATAATCTTCAAAGCATGTAAAACCTGTAAACCTAGAGCATTTCACCTTTTAGTTTCTTACACTGAATATTAACACAAGTTTCGTGGGTTTTGTTATATATTTAAATGCCAATTAATGTACTCTGGCAGTTAGACTCTGCTCTTTACAATCCAGTAACAGCTATAAAGCAAGTTCTAGCTCTCTGAAACGGAATTAAGCTTTAGAACTTCTAAAACACATTTGTAAACACTGAGTTTGTGAAACCAAAAAACTAACAGAGAATTTACAAATTAAAACTAGTTGATGATATTCAGGTGTAGTTAATATCATGTGATCAAAACCAAATAAACCTGTTTCTCAGTTTGGGACCTAGAGTTCCTAAACCCTGAAATTGCATGTAAAATTAGAGCACTCAGCCTAACAGTAATTTTACCCTTGACAAAGCCCAATGTCGCTTTGCAGTTTTAGGAAATACATTTATAAAATATTTATTAATCAGCAAACAGAGGATGTTTTCTTCAGATTAATTATTGGACAAAGAAAAGGGAAGGAGTCTCAAGGAAAAAAGCTGTGTCTGATGCTTGGTTTATAGCAGAGAGGAGAAGCACGGGAAGAAGAATCTATGTGACTTACTAAAAACATTATAGTGAAAGGAACAAGAAAGTTCCTTTAATTGAAGGAGGAAATTAACTAATCTTGTTTAGGAAGCACAACATCTCAGAACTGCTTTCAGGCCACCATGGAAGGCTCTACAAAACCAGAAAAACATCTCTGAAGGGAAACACAGGTCACATCCTATATTTAATAGGGACTTGTCTGATAAAGGGCAGGGAAAATAGAGCAGGGATGCCAGCCCCTTACCCTACATAGCCACTGAGCACACCTCAGCCAGCCCTGCAGAGCCTGGCACGTGAACTGTGCAGTGTGACAGCAAGGGACAGGCTGGCAGGGGCTGTGTGACAGCAAGGGACAGGCGGATGGGGCTGTGTGACAGCAAGGGACAGGCTGGCAGGGGCTGTGGGACAGCAAGGGACAGCCCGACAGGGGCTGTGTGACAGCAAGGGACAGCCCGACAGGGGCTGTGTGACAGCAAGGGACAGGCGGACAGGGGCTGTGGGACAGCAAGGGAGAGGCTGGCAGGGGCTGTGAGACAGCAAGGGACAGGCGGACAGGGGCTGTGTGACAGCAAGGGACAGGGGGACAGGGGCTGTGTGACAGCAAGGGACAGGCGGACAGGGGCTGTGTGTCAGCAAGGGACAGGGGGACAGGGGCTGTGTGACAGCAAGGGACAGGCGGACAGGGGCTGTGAGACAGCAAGGGACAGGCGGACAGGGGCTGTGGGACAGCAAGGGACAGGCGGATGGGGCTGTGTGACAGCAAGGGACAGGCTGACAGGGGCTGTGGGACAGCAAGGGACAGGCTGACAGGGGCTGTGGGACAGCAAGGGACAGGCGGACAGGGGCTGTGTGACAGCAAGGGACAGGCAGACAGGGGCTGTGTGACAGCAAGGGACAGGCGGACAGGCTGAGCACAGGAGAGCACGGCCTGTCGTGTCCCGGCACGCACGGGACAAGGCCAGCCCGGTGGCTCTCAGCCGCTCCGAGGGACACTCGGGCACGGGGAGCTCCCCCAGGAGCCCGCAGGACGCGGCTCTGCCTCTGCTCGGCCGGGCCGTGCTCTCGCCGGGGTCCCTGCGTGTCCCGCACGGCCACAGCTCCCCGTTTTCGCTGGAGCAATGCGAGAGCTGCCAGCAGCGCCAGGCACAGCCCTGGCGCAGGACAGGAGTCCCGAAGCGGGGTGTGCCCTCCGGGCCCCTGCGGCCCCAAGGCCTCGCTCACCTCCCTCGTTGTCCTTGCCGTCCGCACAGGCGGTTTCCATGGCGACGCTGCATCCCGGCCCCCTCCAGCCGCTCTGGCAGACGCACTGCCAGCTGTTCTGGCCCAGCGTGCACCTCCCGTTGCCATTGCACAGGTCCGGACAGCCATCTGGGAGGACAAACGGACAAGGTGAGCCCAGGGCATCCCACCCCGCTGCGCTCAGGCCGCGTTACTGTGCAGACAAAAAGGCTCGGTCCTGCCGCTGGTAAAGGAAGGGGACACTCGGCTGAAATGGGGATCTAGCTCAATCCAAGGGAGGAGGAGCCCTACCTGCTGTAACACGTGTTTTAAGAACGCTCTAAAGGTCTAGACCTTGAGCTAATAGAAATGACGGTCAGCTGACAGAAGATCTGTCTCTTATTTTTCCCACTGTATGTGTGTACACATGAGGGAGAACATCTTCAACGAGCTCAGAGGACTTCTTGTACTGAGTGTTGCATCATTCTCCAGAACATGTCTAAACACAAAGGTTAAATAAATACTTTGAAATTATTTCCCTTCACTGACAGTAATTTCAGAATACCTACTTATTCAACACTAAGTTTACTTATATTTTGGTGTCACATCTTACACTTTCTGAAAAACATGTTAGAAGAGCTATCCCCCCAATGACGTATGAATATGACAAGACTTACTGTATACCAAGAGCCAAATAAGGAACAAAAATATTAATTAGCTAAGCTGCTTACATGTTCTAAAAAATGTCTATAGGTGATAGAATACCTCAGCTCCTTTTTCCTGGAAGTAAATGAGCCTCAGGAGACACTACTATATCTTACTGAATATTCATTATGAAAAAAGGTAAGAAAACAAACTGCAGCCTTGGAATATACAACCAAATACATCAACCCAAATCCACACAAGCATGAGTGTTTGTTTGTGGGTTGACGGAAGATTTGAGACCTGCAGCCAACCTCACAGCACCTCTTCTTGGGTCTGAGCTGGAGGAGAAGGCTGTGTTGTTTGACAATAGGTGTGTGCTTTTATAAACCACAGAAAGCCACAGCTCTGAGTTTGTCTCTTCTGCTCCTCCCAGCTGCCTTGGCTGCAGCCAGGTGAAGTCAGAGAGCAGTTTCTCTGACCCCAGACTCATTATCACAATGCTGCAGGAGTTTCCCATACAACAAAGTGATATCCCTGGAACTCACACAGCTGGTATCACAAGTCAAAAACTATCCAGTTCACGTTACACAGAAAGCTATCGGCAGATAGAAACAAACCCTACATTTCAATGTTGTTATGTATTAAAAAAAAAAAAAAAATACCCCTTTCACTTGAATTTAGGGTTATTTTGCCACTACATATCTTAGCTTAAAAAAAAAAAAAAAAAGGCAAAAAAACCCCAACAACAACAACCCCCCCCACCCCCCCCCCCCCCCCCCCCCCAACGGTTACTTTTGCAGCACAGGTAATAGATTTTCAAGACATTCTGTTTATCTCTTTCATTTGTCAGGCTGTTTCAATGACCAAAATGATAATGTCTGAGGGGAGGCATCACGCTGTAAGACAAATTATTTGTTTTAAATGAAAAACAAAGAGTAATTGTGAACATACCCACGTGGTTGGTTTTAAACCAAGGCACCAACGAGAATTAAATCACTGAAGCAGTTTGCCTTGCAGCATATGAGCAAGATGAAAACATGAACAGTAGGGAGCTAGCAGAATCCCTGAAAAGTTTTAAGTGCAGCTGGGGATTAATGGACATGACTTTGCGTTTAGAGAAGAGAGGGAAGGCAGCATCACTGCCACAGACATGGTGTTGCTAGGAAACACGATGCTACCTCCACAGAGCTCATTTAACTGCAGCCTTCCAAAGACAGACCTGGTGTTTGAATAGCATAAATATCAGAAGGAAGGGAATGAACAGCAGTATACTACAATAAGATCCAACTGCTTGGACAATAATGTCTTCCTTAAAAGATCTATTAAGATAATGATGAATTAGCTTTGAAAGAGCTTAAAGTAATGGACAACTAATTAGGTATTTTGCATGGTTATATCTCTGTACATGCCTATGGGCATATATGGATTTCTGGTTTTGCCTTTCTTCAAGCAAGTATCCATATAGCATTCTAGTCTGTTAGACCGACCAGAAAACAGAACTCCGTTATGATGTAGTAATAAAAGTTTTCTTCTAAAAATGGCTTATATCTAGGAATTGCACTGACTATCTCTATTTAAACCTTCCTATCAGTGCACGGGAGCAGCAATTATTACTGATGAACATCTTCTGTACACACAGGATTTCCACATATCTCATGGGCTTGGTGGCTGTCAAGGAGAGTGGACAAGGTGACAAAGTGCCTGCCTGAGGAGCCTGTAGAGCTCAGCCAAGGCTCAGTGGCACAGCTGGACAGATGGCCTTTGCTGGCCAGGCTCGCTGCAGGAAGCACACCCAGCGCTCGGTGCTTTGGCAGAGCCTGCCTTCATTCTGCAGCCACACTCAGCAGTGTGCTGCCTCCTGGCTGGCTGGGGAATTCTCCCAGAGCCAGGCAGCCACAGCCACGTAGGGAAGGGCTATCAGCATCTCATCTCAAGAAGCAATCCAGCGTGGGATGAAGCTCTCAGTCACCGCACAGAAAAGGGCCCTTCGTGCTAAGCAGACAGGTTGCTATTCCTGGTGTGCAGAGAAATTCTCCTCATCTTTTCCATTACAGTATGCTTAATGGAAAATGTCAAGAAGCAAGGTTAAAAAAGAAGAAAGTGCTTGCTTAAAGTGCTAGATTGACAACCTATTTATTCACAGAACAGCCAGAGTACAGGCAACAGCAGTTTGAGTGTCTCACACTTTTCCAGCTACTGCTAAAGGTGAAACACTAATGCAGCCTCCCTCCTCTCTATCTCCAGCTTGCCTGTGGAATTGGAAGTTGGGAGCTTTACAGGTACATATGAATTCACAATTAAAACAGCAAGAAAGATTTCAGAACATTTTCCAGTGTTGCATCAGGAATCTGTAATGAGCATATGAGAGAGATCAGAGTCAGAATCACTGTGAAAGCAAAAATCATAATATGGATTGTGCTTGGTTCAAAAATGAAGGGTACTGGATATATTTACAAGAGAATCCTCCCAGGTTTCATCTACAGTGAAATTATTCTGAGATTAAATTGTAAGGCCATTGGTTTATTCTTGAACTCAGCAAATTAATTTCCAGTATCTAGGCAGTACATTGAGAATTCTAATCCAATTTTGGATAAATTCTGCACAGAGTTCTTTTTTACTCTGGTATTCCCAAACTTTAGGCATACAAGTTCACACGCCCAGCTTCCCACACATATATAGATTTTCCATTGCATAAACAGCTTTAAACTCCAAAACAAACATTTTAAGTAAATTAAAACATAAAGTCTGCCCAACCAATTTGTGGTTTCAGTCAGAATCATCAGAACTCCCATTTATGGTGGGGGAAATCTTTCTTTAAAAAAAAAAAAAAAAAAAGGAAGGAAAAGGGCAGCTAAGGAAAGAGAAGTTAGAGAACCCTTGCTCTTTTTAAAGTTTCCAAACTCTCACGGAAGAGGTAGCCTCTTAGCATAACTAAAAGAAAAAAAGAGAACAGGAGAAATGAAGGGGAAAAAAAAAAATCTAAGTGGTATCTCAGAGCCACTTAGAAAAAAGCATTATGCTTTTAGCCTCTGCTCAGTTTGAACATGGAAAAATAGAAGTAAATCAAGAGCTTGTGTCTTTCGAGTCCTTCTGATCCTATGGCATCTGCCATTTATTCTCCAAACAGCATCTTCCAGCAGAGTGGGTTCCCAGCAGCTCTCCCTATTTAGTGCACACGTACACAGCTACAGTCTGGAATATGATATCCCGTGTTTATCTTTCCACATGACCTCATTTCACACATCCTGATACAAAGCCTGCTGGCAGTCACTGGAGCCTTTCCAGTGACTTCAGCTGAGGCTAGACCAGGTGGTCCTGTGGGTGAAGAAGCCCTGCAGTGAAGAGTATGTTCTACAGCACAGTGCTTCCTCACTCACAGGATGCACACAAGTTTCAAGGGGAATATTTAAATTACATTTCAAACCTCCTCTTCTCATTACAGCTGTTAATTACAGAAGTGCGCCAAATAAAAGTAGTCTGGGATATGATGGCACCTAAAGAATTTAGAGAAATGACATAAAAGCAGTAATGACAATAGCCTGGTTAATTTGGATTTTAGAGGATAATCACTGTTTTTGTATTTTCTGTTCATTCCTTCGGTGAGCTGCTTGGTTTGCCTGCAGCTATCTAGCAAATAATAAATGAAGTACATAGAATGAGGTACCTAGCAACATTGAAAATAAAATTATGCTTTTTATTTGCTATTGTTATTTTTTAATCCTTCAATTCCAACGCCTGCAGGGCTTAGTTAAAGCCAAAGAAAGGGCATACAAATAAAAATGACACAGTGTTATGGTAGGCACATGCACAAGTCATTTTCTACAGAGTAATACTTCAACTGAAATAAACCCCAAACACGGAACAAAACACATGTCAATGAAATAGAGTGTTGGTTGAGTGAGAGGTGAGGCCCCTGTGAGTGAGTTTCGACAGTTCCGGAACAGGCTGGAGCCATGCAGAGGCACTGTGAAGCAGGGCAGTGACACTGATTGACAAATTGCTGAGAATGAACCCAGGCTCTCAGTGCAGCACAAAGCCCAGTGTCACTGCTCTTGTACCACAGCAGAGCTGCAGCTTTCCAGAGAGGGCTCAGAGAGAGCAGAAGCTTCTCTGTGGCACTCAAGTGTTTGTCACCAGCATGCTCTGACTGGCTGCCTTGCTGCTTCTTTTTTACCTTTTTTTTTTTTAAGAGAAAACATTTTGTTAAAAACCACTCAACATCCTAAACATTTTTTTTAAGCTACACATCAAACAAAGAAGTAAAGAATAAATATCTACTTGCAGATGTGCAGTGCAGATGAATACATGCCTGAGTTAGAACTAAAAACTGGCCCAGTTACAACTGTATTTACTGAAAAAAAAAAAAAAAAAAAAAAAACAAAAAGTATGTTTAAATAGCCCCAAAATCCTCCACGCCAATGCCTCCTGTGCAGACAAACTGGGGGAGAAGGGAATACAGGTGAGCTCACCCCTGATAAGAAACAGCTGTGTTAATTACCCAATCCAGCCTCACCCCTGATGAGTCACAGCTATATCCAAAAAAGATGAGTGAGATAAAAGAGGGGGTGAGCTGGTAAGGGGATGATCATCATGAAGCAGGAATCTGGGGAGAGACTGCACTGCTGTGCAGTCTGGGGCTGCAGTTAGAGCCTGTTGTTGGAACCTGCAGTCACAGTCCAGCTGGGTAAAATCCTGATGTCAGAGCCTGCACACTAATCCCTGCAGTCACAGTCCAGCTGGGTAACAGCCTGCAGTCAGAGCCTGCACACTAATCCCTGCAGTCACAGTCCAGCTGGGTAACAGCCTGCAGTCAGAGCCTGCACACCAATCCCTGCAGTCACAGTCTAGCTGGGTAACAGCCTGCAGTCAGAGCCTGCACACTAATCCCTGCAGTCACAGTCCAGCTGGGTAACAGCCTGCAGTCAGAGCCTGCACACTAATCCCTGCAGTCACAGTCCAGCTGGGTAACAGCCTGCAGTCAGAGCCTGCACACCAATCCCTGCAGTCAGAGTTCAGCAAGAAATAACCAGCAGCCAGAAGCTGCAAGGGAAACCCAAAGTAGGAGCTTGCTGCAGCCAGAGTCAGTGAACAGTTGGAGTCAGGATAGCTAAGCTGTGAAGAGGAATAAACCAGGACCCTTTTCATGGTATGATAAACAAGAAGTCTGTGCCTTGGCTAATTTTTACTCCCTAATAAGAGGGCTGCTGCAACAATATACAATTAGGGATTTTGAGTGAGATTTCTTAAATTGCCTGGGATATGTATGTTGTAATAGGTCACAAAAATTTGAGATTGAAGAAAAGCCCAGGGGTGCAAGAGATTCACACCTTGTTAACAAGGGATTGCTCCCAGAACATTCCATGTTATCCAACTTCATGTTAAGTGACTCAAGCAGAGGGGCTTCTGTGACTTGGGGGGAGACACCCTTGAGGTTGTGCCTCTTGTGCACAACCAACAGAGTTCTGTCACCAGCTTTTGGTGTAACCCCCTCCAAGCTGCCCAGAGCTGTGCAGGGAAAAGAAGGGCACAGTTTGTGCTACACTGTCCTGAGACTTGAGGAGACCAAACAGATCGATAATCAAATGTCTACATCTGTTCAGAATGTTGAGTATGCACCCAGAGCTTCAGCTGAGCCCAGAATTTGCGCTCCTTATAGACAGAAAAGACAGTTTCCAGAAGGAAGAGAGACAGCCCTACAGGAAGGTCAGTCATCAGACTGAGAAGCCTCTGCAATGCCGAAGTCCAGGTGCTCTGTGGCAGCCAGGCAGGGTTCTCCCTGTGGCCCAAAATTGTTAATGTGAGCACAAAGACACCTCTCCTCTCGCACAGAACCCAGCGCTGTGCCCCATGGCTTTACCAGGATCAGGTGATGAGTTTCAATTGAGCACCAGCATGAGCAAAGAAGTTATGTGAAATATAAGTTAAGAAGCTGCTGCAGCCCAAAAGCTGCAGCAGGGACACACAGTTCCTCCCAGAGGCCAAGCAGGTTATTTGCTGAAATTCTGAGCAGGAGCTAAAATTTGACCCCACCAGTACATTTGAGTTACACAGTGTATTCTTTTCAAACAAGACTCATATTCAACTCCTATTCATATACCCAATAAAAAGATACATAAAAGATCCAGTAAAATTTGTATTTAAGATAGCTGAGTCTTTCAAATTAATCTTACTGTAACAAAATCCATTTAGAATATAATTCCAGGTGAAATTGCATTCATAAAACTACTACCACAACCATAATCTTTTATTGTATTAATGTTTCTGATATCACATACAAGGACTGGCATCATCCTTTGTAATATGTAATATCCTTTCTGAGAAAGAAGCCTTCTCAAACTGAATTTATCTCTAAAATAACATCTATTTAAATAGTTTTGTGGCAGTGTAATGATAAAGTGACCATTCAGACAGGATGTGTAAATTCAGTCAATTGAAGGGCAACACGCAAAACACTGAATTCATGTTTGAAAGAATATCTAACTTAATTAGAATGTAATCTAGACCTAATGCAATTTAGGATTTTTGTAGGAAGACATTCTCAATTCAGTAATTAGCTTCAAAGTACCTTTTTCACTTCACAAATCCTCCATATATTGCATAGAGGAGGAATGAATTCCTTTCCTCCTTAGATGAGAACCTTCACGTAAGATAAAAAATAAAAATCACGTGTTACACACTATTTCTCCAAATGCTAATTGCATTTCTTTGACCATAACCCCTTTAACATACAAAAAACTTTAGCAAATTGAGGAGTTTAAGTCAATCAAAATGCCCAGTAAGCCAAGTTAGCATTTAGAGTGGCCAAACAGAACTGCTCCCCTTCTGCCAGTGCTACTTGATAATAGTTTTCATCAGTATTTCAAATTCAGTTTGAATTCAGTAATGTGAGGGAATGGGATTTGAGCACACACAGAGGAATACACAAGCAGGGAGCTGCAGTGAGAACAGGCAGATGTTATAAACTGCTTAAGCAGCTGAATACACTGCAGAGGATGCACAGCAAGGGCACTGAGAGGTAACAGCCTGTAGGGGGGTTGTAGGGAGTCTGCTCTAAAATCTTTGGGCCCAAGTCTGGTGTCTGACCTCAAAACCACCCTACTTTGAAGGAGAGGTTGGACCAGTTGACCTGCTGACATCCCTTCTAAACTGAATTATCTATGGTCTCTTTGGTTTTGGAGCTTGATATTTCATAATTTTAGGGCAGGGAATCCCAGTTTTCTCAGACATTATTAAAATAGAATTGCTTGCTATTCATTAGATATTAATGCCTGCATAGAATTTATAATTTAGCAATTAACTTTCAGGTATGCAAATGCTGATCCTGTGTAAGTGTGCAGGTTATCTCTAACAGAAGAATAAATATAAGCCTTAACAGAAGTAGGCAGTTTGCTCTATTACTGTGTGGCAGATTAGTACATTCTGTCCCTCGAATTTGGTACAGAACTTTGGAATCCCTTCAGGATGAAAAGCACTATTTAGATGTGCATTATATTTTGCAGCTGATCTTCTTAAAGTATTAATCACATCAATTCCATTAAATGGCTGCACACTGCATAGGTTTGGACTCCAGAGTTCCAATTGTCCAAAAGAAAAACCCAAAGAAAGTGCCAGAGAAAAACCCAGAAGTTTTTATGAAGTATTGTGGAATAGTTTGGAATGAAAAATAGTAGCAATGCACTAAATGCTTCTCATATGCCTTCTGGCTTGCAGCAATCCCAAACCTTCATGACATTAAAATATGATTACAAGTGACCAAAAATAATGGGTATTTGAATATTAAAATAAATATATCTCACATGTTCATTAAGGCTAGAATTTATGGAACTTGAATATACACGAATATAATGTATGAAATAATGCTCATGACCTAGGAGCAGTATTCCACCACATGGGCAGTGTATGCAAACCAAATTAAAATAGATAAGCAATGTATTCTGAGTTATGTGAATATTTGTGTATGCTGAGTTGTTTGGCAGATATAGGATAGAGGATGAATATTTCAGTATGTAAAATATACTTTATAAACATCCCTTTCATTCTAAAGTGAAAGGCACCGTTCTGCACCCCTTGTCAATATCCATAAGCCTCATGAATATCATACCATTTTCCAATTTTTATATCTACCAACTGCACAAATAACTAATAAAGGCTACAGAAATAAAAATGTAGTGTTCACAAATGAACTGGTTTAAATCCTGCATGCATAAAACAGTTCTCTTTTTGTTCCTTTTTTATCTGTCTATGTGGTGAAGGAAGAAACCTCATAATCCTTCAAATATAGCCAGTTGCTTTGATATTTATATATTAAACAATTCTGTGAAAGTGATTTTGATCTACAAGGGAGATCATCTTCTCCATCTCAGCCCCAAGAAAGCAAGAGTATTTAATCTGCACTTGGAAGAAATTTGGAAGAGAAACGAGCTCTTTAAGCTCTCCTTGCTTTACATTAAACATATTTACTACCAGGCAACTGATGGCTCTGCTCCTCCCCTCGCCTCAATAGAAGTGTCCTTAATTCTCCAGAACGAATACTTAAGTCTTTCTGCTGCTGGGCAGAGCATTTGTTTTCCATTTCTCTGTAGAAGCTACCAGAAGCACCAATGAGACTTTTAACTTGATTGCCTTGCATCTCTATTTGACAGTTTTTAAGCCATCCTGGGGCAGGCAAGTTGCCACTTCTTACACTGGGATTGTTCTCCAGATGCACTTAGGAACAGAAACACAAGGTAAGGGAGTGGGAGATGCAGCCAAGGAATCTGGAGATCACTCTGCCTCAGCTGCCATAGGACTGTGTGACCAGGACAATCAGTATTGAATTAATAAACTTAATTTGCTGATTCTTGTCAAGCAAAAAAGTAGAGAGCTATGTATTGTCAGGATATTTGCTTTAGTTTAAAAAAAACCCAAGAGAACAAGGAAAAGTAGAAACAAAGATCGGTTAAAAGGAATTCCCAATAAAAAAAAAAAAAAAAAAGAAAAAAAAAAAAAAAAGAAAAGAAAATCTATGGTCTGTGCAGGGGACATCTAAAAAACAACTTGCTACAGCTTTGTGCAATTAACTCTTTGCAATGCTGAAAATACAATGTGACTATCTCATATCTCTAAACATAAGAAACAGATGTCAAAGAAGATTTTCTTTTCTATCCAGGTTATTACTTTTCTTAGAAAAGTTCCAGGGGAAAGGTACCAGAATATGAGACTGCCCTGAAGGCCAGCATTATTAATCCTCAGCGGTCAAATAAAACCGTAGTTTAGGTTACCCCACTCTGCTTGTTTCCCGTAATTTCAATGGGTTGTGGTGTCACTGTCCATTGCTTATAGCTCAGCTGCCACCACGTTTCAAGGAGCACGTTAGAAACATTAATTAGGCTTTCCTTTAGCTAATGACCATTTGTTCAGAGCTGTGAACCTGAGCAGCGTGCAGCCCTTTTCCATTGCCCGGCACCAAGACAATCCTGCCTGGACTGGAGCCGCAGAGGATTCCCAGCAGGTTCCACTGGTGTGCCACGAGCAGCTGACAAGGGAGCACCTTGCAACACCAGCATGATCCCCGAGGCTGGATGCAGTTTGACTCTGAGATCTCACGGATCACAATCAAGCAAAGCGAACTTGGGGACAGCTCTGGCTTTCACGGTAAACACGTCTGCCGGAATATGCTTAATCAGGCACAGTGCAGATCCAATTTACTCTAATAACTGCTGTAAGCACTCAGGAAGTTTCTGCAAAAATCCCTTTTAACGGTGTCACTCACTGGAAAAGCTCTCCTGCAGTTTAGTGACACAGCCTTGCTCCTCAAGGTACAAATCTGTCAACACAAGACTTTTTTTGTGGGGTCTCCAGCACGCTCACCTGCTTCTCACTCTGAAGGAAACCACTTACTAATTCTAATTATTTCCTAGGCTGGGCTGAAGTTACCTAATTCAAGTAAGGGATCAGTACTAGTAGCCCTGTGGAAGTTCATCTTTAATAAACCTCTAATCCTTAGTCACAGGACAAAAATTCAGAAGTAATACTGATGAGAACTGACATTTTCCTTTTCACTTCACTGTCATTTGTTCACTTTTGAGTGACATCCCTCCTCACATTTCATTACACTTTTATCTCAAGCATTAAAATACAGAAAATAAATAAGATCTGGGGACATATTCTGCAAATAACTTCATTAAATCTCCCATTTAGTATCAATAGGAATGCTCACTTCAGAAATCAGAAACATTATATACAACTTGCTAGGAATTTTTAAAACTGCAGTGTTTAATCTCAGAAATCCCGACAAAAATCCTTAATAAGCAGGAGAAGCTGTAACTATAAAAGCTGAGTAAATAGATGCAGTCTTCAAATGGAAGGCACACATGTTAAATCCTGCCAGTTCTGCTGAATAAATATTTCCCTTCACAAAGCATCTCATGCTTTTTCCATGCAGTAGATGTTTTTAAATTAGTTAATGAGGACCTTAGGAATTTCATGGTAACTAGAAACACAAACACTGGTCAAAGATTTTATTTAGCATATTCTTTGTGTATGGAAGATTGAAAGACTAAAAGGAATGGGGATATAATTAGAGTGTAATAAGCACTGTCTTAATTGTATTTTTTAAAAAAACCTTTTATGTGTAATGGAAATATTAACAATTTTAGGAGACATTTCAGTGCATCCAAAAAGTCTGCTGAGTAATATTTCTTTGCTAATTAACCCTTTTCATTAATATCTGTACTAGTGTTTGTAATTAAGGATGGGTCTGAGTGATTTTAATTCACATTTTTATGCAGCATAAAAGCAATCAAAATTATTTTGAAATATACAACAATATTCCAATGAAAAACCAGCCGATGTCCATTATTCAGCCCTCACTGACAGGGTGACCTTGACTTTGATACCCTGTTCTCTAAATATGGCAGGCTTTCTCCATTCTAAATCAATATTTCTCAACTTATTTTGGAGGAAAAAAAAGTTTCAAACATTCACAGGACACAATCAAGATATATATGGATTGGTTTCATGATAAAAAATCAATTAATAATGATCCAAGGGAGACAGTAACAAAAAAGCAGTTTTGCCCCTATTCCAAAGCCAATAAAAAGATGAATTGTATCTAAAAGTCTGTCACTCTACTCCCCCGACCCTGATTCAGCTATTAGCAATGCCACATGTCAGCAACGTTAACCTTCATTTCAGAATCCTAACAAACTCCTATGCAGTGATTTTCTGTCTTTAATCTCAAACATTTTTCAATTGTTTTTGAAACAAAAAAGGACACATTGCTACTGCTTTTCCTGTACTGTTATAAAACTACTCTTAGGAAAAAAAAAAAAAAAAAAGATTAATCAGAAACTACAAACATTTTAACGAACTCATTCCCTTTTCAACAACAAATAATGATTTATGGCTTCCTGCTTACAATAAATACCTTTACGGTCCAAATGTAAGGGATTCTACAAATTAAAAATAAAATACGGAAGGGGAAGAGAAACACCTTTTTTATAGAACAACTTAATTCTGAGCACACTATTTTCCACTGTAGGACAGAATGCTATAATGCTAATTCCTCGTAGTTTGGGAGATAAGTGATCTGTAACCCAGCATACACACGTCTTGCCTTGCTTTATGAAATGGAAAGCAGTCAGATCAGTTTATATTCAAACTGTGCTGAAAGGGGGATGGCAACATGCTGCATTAGGGACTGAGTTCTACTCTCTGGAATTCCCAGTGGTTAAAACAAAAAGTCAGTTCTCTCATCTGTACTAATGTGTCTCTGTTTTTAGGAGAATCAGCATCTTCTGGGACATTTAGGGGTTTGTGTTTGTACGTGCTGAATTTACAAAAACAGCTTCAGCACTAGTCTTGAGGACCTCCTTCCACAAGAAATTCAGCAATGCCCTTTGATTCCTAACAATTAGAAAATCACAGTATTTGAAGCAGCACCACTTTCAAAATCAATAAACCACCGTGATCCAGGCAAAAAACTGCTATTCCTAAACAGATTTTTTTTTTTTTTGGTAATTTGTGTTTCTGGATAATTGTCCCCTTAATATTGCTTCTAACATAAAATTACATCCTAGCAATCTAGTAACATTTTCCACTACAAGCTGATTTAGTTTTTAATTAAAAAGAATGGTTTTAATCACAATTACATCGTTACATTTACTTCTTAGATACCAAAGTTATTATCCCTACTAATTCTCTTCAGAACAAGGACTGCACCTTGATGCACCGTGGTTCTTTAGCTCAGTTGTTCAATGCTATGGAAAACTATGTGAAGGAAAATTAAAACGTATCTGGTATAGATTAATTATGAATATCACATATTTTTCAAACTCTTGAATAACTTTAGTCTTCCAACAACTACCTAAAAAAATATTCATCTGAAATTTTGTAATTAAACAGAGAAAAAATTCATCCTTATATGGTTCATGTAAAAATATACTGAGATGTGTTTATACTTTTCAAATATATGAACAATTAACTATTAGCTCATGTAGTTCAATCTACCCTAATCAAGCCAGAACATTAAAAAAGAAATATCTAAACCTTTTCTTGCAGCTATTTTGATAGTCTCTTGTTTCACAGCATTTTAAAAGCAGGCCACAGTCTATTGATGCTGAGTTTGATCAACCTGGACTGTTAAAAACTGCACACAGAAACTAAAAATACAGTGGGATTAGGAAAAAAGCAATAAACTTAGATGGCTCTTTGTGAAAATGATGGCTCCCTAGTTCCAGAATGCAGGACACCCACGGCCTTTGAAGTGGCACCGTGGCACAGAGGAAGAGCGGGTGAGGTGGGCAGGACTTGGGGACTGCTTTGCAAACCATGTTTGAGAGAACCCAGAGGCTGTTTGACACTTGAACATCTGGGACTCGTTGCCCAGCTCCCAAAAACCAGAGAGCCACCACAAGAAAATCCATCCCGGATGTCAGACACCACGCATGGCCCACACACCTGGCTGAGCACAGTAAGGCAGGAGTAAAAATATCCTTTAAGGGCAGTAGAGCGAGAGGGAGAAAATCTTTACATGGATAAGCAGACAGCCATGTCTCCCCTGCCTAAATTTCCATTAAGAATAACATTTTGATCCGTGTCAAAGCAAAGCCTTTGTGAAAGCAAACTTGCTACTCTTCCATGAAAACTGCTTAACTGTTTAAGAGAGGTACTTTTTTTGGAGTGAAATATTTAAGTGTGCAGTGCTCAGGGTCAGCTCTCAGAGTTGAAAATCCTCAGGGAACAGCTGGGTCATGAATCCTTTCTGCTCTAATCCCGTTAGTGAATGGAGAGGGGATGATGACAAACACAGCAACCTTAATATATCATGTCCTGCTTTCCCTTTGGCTTTCAGCAGCATGGCTCTGGACTGATGATTAATGAGACACCAGCACTGCTTTGTCTCCATCTATCCCAGCATGGATGTGTTTTGAAGACAACTGACAGCCTGAGATGGACAACAATATGTCAATCAACACTACGTCACCGAAAACACGACAGCAGAATGTGCTGGAAATTGTAGAAATCTACTTAGTTGGTCACAATTTCTTGGAAGCTATAAATCAGGTCATAGCGACCTCAGGATTATTCCAATTATTTTCACTTTCAACATGAAGAGATCAACATGGACTAAAGCATCAGACCCAAATGCCTTTAAGAATATTCACATTTGTATTCAGCTCTTACATTTCAGTAGCCAAAATTATGTTTGTAATGTCTTCGGGCAAATGAGATATATTATATAATATGATGATTTCTGTTGGACAGCAAACTTTGCTTCTTTTTATATGTATAGAAAAGGTATATGTAAAATGAAATAGGCTGAGGCTACACACAGGAATAATCTCCAGAAGCATCATTATCCTATTGAGCATTTCATAAGCAGGTCAGAACAGGGATGGAAAGAAAGAAGGAACAAGAGAAAAGAGCTGGATAACATAAATTTTGTAAAAACTTTCTTCAACAAAAATGGCTCATGATACCTCATAACTTGTGCTCTGAACAAGTCCCCATATTCATTCCTTAAGATCTGTTAAAAAACTGTCTAAGTAAGGGCTTTTAGTGAAAGAAGGATGTATCAATATTCAGCATCAGCGTGTATTCATCCTCAGTGAGTAGTTACTGCACAAGAGAGAACTGACAGCTTAAAGAGAAGGCTTTCAATAGTTTCATTTTCCCCTGAAGCCCTAAATAGATCACACAGCAAAATCCTGAACTGACACCTCAGAGGTGCTGCAGAGACCATTTTTTCCTTTTTATTTCTGACATTAATATTTTTAATACAACATTAAACTAAGAAAATATTGAGTAGAGAATTTCAAAAGCATTAAATATCTTAGGAAGACAAGTCTCTAACTTCTAATGCATCCTACTGTTAATTTGATGCTAAATTGGCAAGAAGCTGGTAAAAAAAACCCCAAACCTTTGCAAAGCTTTGCATTTGAAATATTATTCCACAGAGTTTGCAGCAGCCAGGCAAAACACATTTGACTTTATTTGCATCTTCAAGCACGAAAGATTATGTGAAACTGATACTGAAGATGCAAGAATGATACCTTGAGAATGTATAAGCAAGAAGAGAGAGGTATCTTTAACAGGAATATGAACAGCGGGTCTCAAAAGGATGGACAGGTATTGTTCTCTTTTGTACTTCTTTCTTAGTAACTATAACTATTATATAAATGTATATACATGCCTATTTCTCAAGATCCAGTTCTACCTTTCTATCTCTACACAATCCACGCCACTGACCTCTCACAAGCACTCCCGTGTCTTTGTTGTTTTGTTTCCAGCAACACCGTGTAATTCACTCACTTGCTGAAGCTCTGCTTGACACCACAGGGTACAAAATAATACAGAAAATATTATCTGCAGGAGAAGAGAAGATTGTCTGACTCTGGGAATGCTGCTATGTACAGTATAATCAGCTCTGCCCTTTCAAAAGTTAGATCAGCTCCCTGATTGATTGCCCTCCCTCCCTTTTTGTGGTCTTTTAAGAGTTCAAGAATTGGCCAGAAAATCAATATAACTCATGTAAAAGCCCCTCCAAAAGGAGAAAAAAGAAATGTGGTTTTAGTTTGGGAAACTATTCACCAGTATCTTCTGGGTGCACCTTTGAAGTACCAGACAAAATGCAGGAAGTTTAGCTGAAAACATACTCATTAAATTTTTTGGGCTAGAAAGGAAAGAAATAAGGTCATGTTCTGCAAATATCCTGTAAAAAGAGAAAGAAAAAAGCTACTCAAGTGTACTGACACTGAGCTGTGACATGTTTCAATCATTTACAGGAAGCCCTCAGCAAAGAATGCAAACAGGCAAGTTCTTCCTCATGAATAAGCTTGCCTTTCAGCCAAAAAAGATCCCCAGCTGCCCCCTCTAAATTCTGCAAACAAAAAGGAATCCTGTTTCTAAACTCCTTGAAAGATAAACCACCCTCACTACACATAAATCTCCACACAGAATGCTTCCTCCCAACTATTCCTAGTCAGCTACCTTGCTCAGCTATGATAAAATTAAGTGGATGCATATTGTAGTTCTGGGCTCCTTAGTGCTACAGAAATTATTTAGAAAGGTTACTTAACCCTGATCCACAAAAGTAGCTGGTGTATTTCAGTTTTTGGCATAGGAATTTGCAAATTACAAACCAGAACCAGAAATCCCAAGCAAGAGCCATCTACATAGTATGGAATCTGGGGACTCTACAGCCAAGAGATTTTATTCAGAAGTTTTAGTTTAGAATTTGGAATCCTTTTATTTAGAAACAAAAGATGGCAAAGATGAGGCACCCAACAAAGCACCTCAGTAGCAAATGTAGCTGGGATAGATAAGAAGCATCAGATTTCCAGGAAGAAAATGATTTACCAGATATTTCTTTCCCAGGAACTCACACCTTTACTGAAACACAGATGTTGGTCTAGATGAGCATTTATTTATCTAAGTGACAAGTACATTTCCTTGGTTTTGGTTATAAAATGTAACATGACATAACATATATTTCCAAAATTCCACTCTATAAGGAAGATTTCTACCTTTTGAGTCTCTCTGTGTTTGAACGATGGAAGTGAAAATGTGAATGACGTGCAGTGAGTGACAAAAATAATTGAGAATCTCTCAGGTTGCCTCATGAGATACCTGCTGTTCCTCTGCTTTGCTGAAGAGGCACAGGGGGAACAACTCAAACTCCAATGAATGCTTGGCACCATGTACTCAAAAGGCTGAATCACGAGAAATCTGCTTCCAGGTGTAAAAACAGTGGGATAACTGCGTGGTACAGGTGATGAACTGGAATCTGCACATTCAGGAACGGCCAACATCTCGAACCTTTTTGGTCATGTCATCATATATATATTACCAACATATTTCTGTATCAGCGGTAATGAAAAGTGGTCATGACCTAAATATTCTATGCATTTTTCAAATAAAATGAAAAAAATGTGTTGCTCCCTCCTCAGACCGTGCCATCTAAATTCCTGTCATCGTGGTTAGATGGTTTTTTATGCCTTGATAGGTTATAAATTGTTACAGATTAATTTTAAGTTAGAAATCCATTGGAGAAGTCTAATATATCTAGCTTCCTCTAAATTGCTCTTTGTCAGATACGATGGCTTTCCACTGCCTCCTCCCACACACTTTCCATCGCTCCTGAAAATTGCCTCATCTTTGAATCATTACCATTGTAATTACAACAAGAGAAATCAGTAGTAGAAGAAAATAAAAAAAAAAAAAAAACCTGACACAAAGAGCATTATCATGGGACAAAAATATCTTGCTATATCCAAAGATAACACAATGCCACATTATTAATGTTTCTATTGATTATTGAGTCCATGATATGGTAAAGAACCAAATCTATACATTTTACTTGTGGTATTCCATCCAGCTGATAGAAAATATAAACATGTCTAAAAGCTGAAAAAGTCATCCCAAAGCACTCAGGGGGGAAAAGATTCTAGTAAACAATTCTTTATTGAAACCAGAGGTTGAATATGGTCCACATAGCATTCATCTTTAACGAGAGAGTATTTAAAGTATTTACCTACTGGATGTGAGTTTGGATGTTTCAGAGTGGCTCAATATCCACACTGACAACCCATTGTTCTGCAAATACAGAACACATAGATAAATCTCCTTGGTTGGATAAATTCTCAATTCTACTTCCAACAGTGGCTTTGGATTCTCAAAGGGAATACAAGTCCAATTCTTAAGGTAAAGCTTTAAAAATAAAGCCCTTAGAAGGAATGCTTCCTCTTTAGTTCGTTTAAAAGGAGGCTGCAAGAGAGCTCATAGAGTTCAATGATTTCTGGCGAGCCTGCTGCCCCAGGCAGGATGAATTACCTCTGTTATTGTTACACCTGACAAGTGTTTTCTAAATGGTCGCTAAAAACTCCATTGATGAGGAATTCACACCTTGCTTGGACAACTTCTGTTTACTGGTAACATGTTTTTTTCCTCAGAAACGTATCTTCTACTGTAACTTAAACTTTTCAATCATCCCGGACAAGGAGTTCTTTTTTTTCCTGTATATTTTTATGCATCTGAAAATATTAGGTTGTTTTCCACCACATAGGTGACTGGATCCTAGCTTTTTTCAAATCTTTCTCCTTCATTCAAGGCATGGAAAACATAGAAGATAAGATACAGAGCTAATACAGATATCCAAACCCCTTCTTCACTAAAGAACTTGTTCGACAGTTTTGGCAGTTTTAGTACAAAGGCCAAGGACTCAGTGGGGGAAAGTTGCTGATCCCCACCTCTGGAGTTAGATTTCAGTACCAAGGCCAGAACAGAGTGAGGTTTATGGCTGGACTTGATGATCTGAAAGGGTCTTTTCCAAGCTAAATGAACCTAAGCAGATCCTGAAGAGATGGACTCATCACCTGTTTGTGTTTTGCCAAGGAGGCAGGCAGGTGGAGGTTCAGCTTCAATGTCTGTACCAGTAGTATAGCTCATTTGCATAAAAAAAAAATTAAAAAAAAAAACTGTCTGGATCAAAATCTGCAGCAGAGCATTCATATTACCAAATAGCCTTGAATACAAATTTTCAATTTTTTCCCACTTTCTATCTGAAAGGAGTGCTTAACCTACATCTAATGGAGGACATGAGCAGACAAGAGCAAGGCTTGGGAAAGAGCAAGGCAGCTACAAGGAAAGCCTCATATATCACCTTCTGGTCAGAGATCACCTTAAAAGATCCATTTGCAGACATTTAAATTTTACTTGTAAATATTTAGGATTAAATCCTGCTTTCACTGGTCTCCCAGTGAGATTTTTACCAATAACTTACTTAGAGTCCATGCTCCAGGGATTTGAATTACAGATGGATTACACTTTTCAAATGGTATTTCTGACTGTTTCATAAGATCTCCATATATATCACACTGTCCTTGGAATACTATCTTGACAGTTTATGTGCAGAACATCCTCTGCAAGCCTTTAAAAACAACAGTTTTAAACATCCAGATATTATTTTCAGTGAAAGTAACAGATCTGTTTTATAACAGCATGCTTTAACAACATTCAGATGATTCAAGGAAAAACTAAATCCTCCGTCTTAAGTTTCTGTCATGAAACGGGTTCAAGATTTACAACTTCTATACCTTTCTTTCACTTTGTTATTAGTTTTCCAATATTTTTTTCATCTAGATTACCCTCTATTATTTAGTTATAACTTCCTCCATAATTGCAATCAATGAATAGTAATCACTTAATAAACATATCCTGACAGGTCTATTTTTGCACTGGGAAAAGATTAATTTTCTTTATCACCACTCCAGTAAGCAATTTCTTTTCTCACCTGAAGTAGCAAAGTGAACTGAAGTTCTGCTCTGCTTCAAACAGCAGCTGAGCAAGACCAGACACCCACCCCTTTCACTTTTTATATTATTTGGATATAGATTTATCAAAATCTGTGTAACTTGGAACTGCATGCATTTTTATTTGCATTGATCCTTACACATAATTCTACTGCACACAGGCAAAAGCTGCTTTGCACAAACACTGTGCTAACACTGAGCTCACACTGCTGCTCTGGGAGGATTTTCCGAGTGCTTTTCTTAAATCAGGTAATTCAGAGAGAAAAAATGCACATCTATGGAAACTTTTGAGCTTAGATACTCAACAATGAAATGACAAGAAATGTTCATTCTGTCAAGCATCTATTAAAGCCTAATTTCATATTAAATAGAATAAAATATCCTAAACAAACTAAGATACCTGCAGGTTGCTATGTTGATTTCTTTTCCACTGCCATGTAAATATAGCACAAAGAAACTGGTAAAGAAAGACAAACAAAAGAAAACGGTTTGTATATAGAAATCTCCTTTTCTTCCTCACAGATCAATTTGCTCTGAGTGGACTTGGCCTAAAGTCCCTGGAATCAAAGCAAATTTTTCTGCTGACTTCATTTCAGACTATGTGTAGCAAAACCAGAAATTCAGAGTAAATAACCTCTCCTACAGGATTTGTGTTTTCTGCCTTAGGACAAACAGACTGTGCAGTTTGTCAGGTACCTTCCAGAAAGGACTAATTTGTGGCCTCTTTTTAGGAGAACACTCCTCAGTAATTCTGATGTTAAATGGTGTGTCAAACATTTAGCTGAAAATGAAACCATAAAGGCAGAACTCTAAATGACAGTGAGTTTCTGTAAAATTTAAGCACACTTGAGTTCTTCACACCAACATTTAAAATATCTTGAGCAACTCATCATGGTACCAAAGTATCACTTCACTCTAAGCACAAATTTTCCAATGGTAACTTCTAGAAATTTCGTACCGATACTGACAAAAATCACTTTTACCATCCTTTTCCTCTGAACTCTGTGTTTCAGCTCCATGTAACATGAACCAGTGGGGTTACACTGAGTTTTCCCTCTGAACTCAATCCCATTCCTGGCATCAGCCTTTGTGCTTTTGTAAATGGCCTCGGGACATCACCATGTGAAAATTCATACCGATAGAGGCCTGTCACAAGAATATCTGCATGCATGCAACAGACAGCTTCTGACTGCACAAATTTCATCCACGATAACTAGAAGGGCATACCTGATTTTTTTTGCATTAGTCTCATCTTTGCCACAGGCAGGACAACATTAAGTTTCACGGAAATCTGTGTACACATACCAAACAAAACAAGCTCACGCATATTTTAATCACTTTAGAAGTATCACCCTTTCTCTGGGATGAATTGATGATACATATCAATAATAAGGAAGATATCTAGTTCAAAGCTCTGAAAATTAGACTCAAAATCTCACTTCGGAGTTCACCAGTTCAGCTTGCACTTTGGAGATCTTGGTAAAAGGCACCTTTTTGTCTGCACAGTAATGAAGACTTTACATACACTAATTACTTCTAAACATCGGCACATTACTAAGAGATCATAAAGCAAAACAAATTTTGTGGGAAGCATCAACTTCTGAAATAAGCAACTATTACAGAATTTAATGAAAAAAATATATACTAGGCATTTTGTAAGGAGCTGGGAAGAACTTTGAAAACAAAATGCCTGGATTAATCTAGCAGAGGTATGTTGATATGATGGAAGTCTGAAAGCAATTATGAAAAGAACACTCTGCATCTGTGCTGGTCACAAAGTGTTCAGTCATAAAAGCTTTGATTTAAATCATATTAGCACAGTGTGGCGGAAGCATGCAGCACCACAACATCAAAGGATATGCCCTGAAAATATGTGAAAATATGTATCAATTTTTTTTTTTTTTTTTTTTTTTTTTTTTTTTTTTTTTTTTTTTTTTTTTTTTATCTCTCCAATAGGAGTATACTTTTAGTTTCCAACTCACGTGTGTATTGGAAATGTTTTGTATATCCAAAGAGAATTCAGAGGGGAATGAAAAAGAAAAACAGCTTGAGGGATGCAAGAATCTCACCATACGTTTAAGTAAAGAATAACAAAATAACAATTCACTTGTAATAGGACTGTCCCATTAGGGTCCCTGATTGCCATGAAAATCTCAAGTGACCTACTCTTTTCTTTCTTAAATTCACCGCAAGGTAATGAAAACAACATGACTTTGGATTTTGACTCACCAGATTTCTTCTAGGATATACTTCACAGTTCTCCAAAAATTCTCTGGAGAACAGCACACTTGCCTGAACCTCAGAGTCTCAGTAGATGGGATACTCTTGTTTCAGATAAATCTGCTCAGACTTCTCAGAAGGGATGTGATCACTGAGAATTTCCCATTTTTGATTATAGCTCAGAGAAAATAACAATTTTCCCCTTTGTTTTAAATAACTTTTCAGAACAATACAAATAGACTGCCTCACTGCTTGCAGAGATAAAATAAAGAACTTCACTTAGGAGCAATTAATTCCACTTCAGAGTAAATTTTCAAGCACGGTAATTGAGAGGATAGAACATCATTGCTTTGTGTAAGGATGACCTTTTTGGACTTCCCAGGCTGACAGAGCCCAGCTGAGATTGCGATGCCGATGCCGCAGTGAGCTGCAGGCTCTCGGGGTGGGGGCTCACAGCAGCTCACAGGTGCTCCCACGCTGGCAGTGTCTCTCTGCAAACAGCAGGGCCACTGTCCCAGCACAGCTCAGGGGAATGGCAGGGAGCTGCTCCTGTACCACCAGGAACACACATTCCCCCAGCACCCGAGCCCTGCTCTGCGTGCTGCTGCTGGGGGCCTTGCACATGTGAGGTACAACACCAGGAGAGCACTGATGCAGCAGGCAGGGAAATTAAAAAGAGGCCATTCACACAAAGGAATGCTTAGTTAAGTTTGAAAATCACTCAGGCTCGGATGATACTGAGATATCATGCATAGTACCATGTGTTGTATTTGTTGATATCACACACACGGTACCATTTGTTACATCTTCACTTACTAATGTGGAATTTGTTGCTGTGCTTTTTCTCTCTCTTTTTTTTTTTTTTTTTTTTTTTTTCCCCTCTCTAAACCAGTTTGTTACTGATTTGAAATGATTCCAAGAGCCTGTCTGCACTTCCCCCAACCCACTTTGAGTCAGGGTTAATACCTGAGAGCACTTGGGTCCTTAAGGGAACAGCCCATTACAGTCCACGACAGTAACTATGTCTCTACGATTTATGAAAAGAAAGCAATATGTGCCTGTTTCGGTGCCTGTCGTTTGCCTACCAATGGTGCAGTGCTCCCCATTCCAGCCCTCTCTGCATTCACACTTCCCATCTTTACAAGTCCCGTGCTCCGTGCAGCGGGGGTGGCACACGCGCTGGTCACAGCCCGCTCCTGTCCAGCCCTCCTCGCAGCGACAGGCGCCGCCGATGCACACGCCGTGGGTGCCGCAGTCCACGGAGCACACTTCTAGGAGAGAGAACAGCAGTCACAGCCAGCCTCGAGGGAGAGGGAGCGCCGAGCAACGCTTCTGCTCGAAACTACAGCCTCCCAGAAGTTCTGATGGAAGCCGGCATTTAGCTTGTGTTGAAAAGCAAGCCAAATTAAAAGTGGCTTCGATGCCTTAAGATTTTAGCCTTTATGTTTTTCAAATCTTGTACTGCATTAGCACATAACTCTAAACTCCATATAAGGTGTTAGCTACTGCCTACAATTAAACAATTCCTCTAGGCCTGAAACTCAAGGACACCCTAAAGCCTCAGGCCCCGAAAATATAAACAGAAGTGAATTGGGGGGGGAACAAACTGAGGGTATTTGACTTCATTATCTGAAGCTGTAATTGGAAGATAAACCTGATATGTAAATGGACCAAACTTAAAATTGTCTGAAAAACTCGTAACCATCATCCATCTTGGGTGTAGTCTCTGGGAGGCTTTTGACTGTCCAAGGTGTATCTGTTAAAGGTCAAATAAATAGCCACTTTTATTCTTTTAACCTTGTCTAGCCACTCCAAGGCATCAGTTTAAAAAAATCCACTAATGTACGCTGGACAAACGTGCAGAGCTGCATCCTCCATGCAGATACAAACATGTGTCACAGGTGCTGTCCCCAACAGCAGGGGAGGGGAGCAGGTGGCTCTGCTTTACTGAAACCCAGACCTCGGATGATTTTGACAGATATTGATTTGCTAAGAATTGAGACTGAAACTCACCTAAAACTCATTTGGCAGAGAATGGCAGCAATTCAGGGTCATTTAGAATGATGGGTAAAAGTCACTTTCTAAGGAGAGATTTTGGATTCCTATTGATAACATGGTCAGTTATCCAGTGTCTCACTCCAAAAATTCTACTGCTCTCTGCCAGCTGAAGCTGCAGATAAGCAGAAGGGGCTTTTGCCCCATGCATCTCCAAAGAAAGTGGCAGCAAAACTCTCATACTTGAATTTTTCTGGGTGCTTATCCACAAAGCAGAAAACACATCTTGATATTCATATCACTGGTGGGGTATTCCAGCTGATTAACCTCAGGAAATAACTGAATAACTGTGAAAAATGTAGATATTGTATTGAGAGACCTGGTTTTGACCTACAGCACCATCTCAAGGTTCAACTGATGATGTAAAAGTGAAATTCCCCATATTTTTTTCCCCACAAATGATGGATATTTTCATCTACAGTTGGGAAACAGAAGTACACTTATGTAACTTTTTCAGTCTAAAAGAGAATCAGTGTTACAACAAAACACAAACTCCTAACCTTCACCCACCTCACAGCCCCAAATTAAGAATGTCATGAAAATATATACAGAGGTATGCACACACTTCTTCCCAACAAAATCAAAAGAGCCCAATCGTGTAACAAAGACAACTTTCTCAATTGTTACTGCATCTCAAACTTGCCACAGCTTGAGATGCAGTAATAATTCAACAAAACAGCAACGTGATTGCAAAATGAGGAGAAGCTGCTTTTCTTACCAACGGAGCAGTCGGGGCCCATCCAGTTGGGGTCGCAGGTGCAGAGCCCCGTGTCAGCCAGGTAGGAGCCGTGCCCGCTGCACTGGTCGGGGCACTGGGCTCTGGGCAGCTCGCAGTTCACCCCTCCCCAGCCCGGGCTGCACAGACATTCCCCGTTCACACACACCCCGTGGTTGGAGCACGTCGGGTCCAGGCAATCCACTGCAGCAGGGAACAAAAGCCACGCACAGGAGGGTCACTTCGCACCAGGGGATGTTTGGAAAATGCGCTCTGAAAAGCGCGTTAGCAATAAAGCAAACTGAGGCAGTTCTCCAAGCCATATTAATACCTGGTCTGAGAATGGGAAAGTGAAATAATTTACACTTTACATTAAACAAATCAAGCAGGGTTTGACTGTGAAATGACAGTTTACTGCAGGAATGCTGTGGTGGAGAAGCATGAAGGCTTAAAAATAGCACTTAAATATATATATATATAGTCAGAGTTCCACACATAAACCTGGAAACGTTTCTTCTGAAATACATTGAAGCTCCAACGACTCATGTACGGTATTTTGATTACAAAGGAAGTTAATAATCTGCAGTTTCAAAGAATTCTTTATTTGGAATATTTTTATAAAAACTGCTATTATTACTATTGAAATGTTAGAGCATCATTTGAACATTAGGACAGCCACTTCAAGTACACAGAAGTAAAAATGTCAGTGGCTTTCAGCTTCATTTAGACTCCTAATCATTCAGGAACGTCTGAATGCTTGATCCATGTTCTGGATGTTTGATCCATTAGTAGCTGAGCTGTGAAACCGAGAGCCCTGGTTACTTCAGCCCACATTCTAAGCCAGCAGATTGTTTCTCTTAAAGAAGTAAAATCAGATACAGATACGGATTTCAACCCAGAAACAACGAAGTGAAAATAGTTACGAAGGAAAATGATGCAATGAAATTTCAGTTATTTCAGTCCTATAAAGGAATGTTATAAGCTGTCTTTCAAATAAACTTTATCAGTAACATTATGAGTTTCCAAAATTTTATCTTATATCTTGAATCTGTATAACAGTACTATGCTTTACTGCCAATACCCACATGGAGGCTTTACCAAGTGCCTTTTGCTGTGGAATTGAAGGCCAAGGTCAAATTCATGTCTTAAATAACTTGAATCCATTTCATGACTGGTATATATTAGATCACAACAGCAGGACCAAGAATGATTTGCATTCTCTCTCACTGCTTCAGAAAGATCTGAGTATATAATGAAAGTGATTTATCTCTCATCTTTTCCAAACTGATCCTTCTAAATTAAGGCAGAGACATTTTCACTCCACCTGATGTGAACAATACTCGATCTTTCAAATCTCAGCTTTTCTATAAACATAGAGCCTTGTCAAACTATTTGATTTAGCTGCAGAACATTTAAAACAAGATTAGATATAGATTAGATACAGGCAGAGCATTGACACAGGTACATTTAGAGATGCAATAAAATGAGTTATCAGAATACAGTAGTATAGAATTCAGAATACAGTACTACAGGAATAAATTACTGTAAAATTTCTTACAAGACTTTCATTTTAATGATGATATTGGCTATCATTTAAGGTTTGCTTTTTCTTTTTTGAGATTTAAAGATGAGTTAATTTGACATGAAAATATTACAATGTAATGCTGTATTTATAGGTAAACTGAGATTAGTTTATGTTTCACACCAAAGTTAATAAATTCATAAACTGTTTTAAATTACACTGAGTGCTTGTCCTGCATTGTTACTCCTTCTTTGTGCTTACCAAATTATAACCTGTCTGAAGTTTACAATGCATCTTTTATACAATTTCTGTTGAGGTCAATGGACACAGAGCTGTGGTAAAACAGTCTGAATAAAGAAGTAAAGTACACAAAAACTTAGGTCAATATACTTTAAGGATGAAGGTTACTTCCCCCCCCTACATTTGGTCTATATTCTGCTTTTTTTTAGAATATATATTTTAACAGAAAATGTAGAAGTGTAATGCACGTGTAATATTGTTATAAGGACAGCTAACTTTAGGAGATAATGGTAAGTCATAATGTACTCTCCTTGTCAGGAATGTATCATCTTCCCTCTCAAATGAAAGCACTAATGAAAGGAACGTGGAGCATATGAAAAACACCAGCTTCTGCTACATAAATTAACTGCCTTCCCTCTATCCCGAATTACAGTGCTCATGCAGCTTTGATTTATTTCTTCAGAATGAGCCTAAGCCCCTAAGCCCCCAGCCTCCCTTGTTTTACAGGATAACACACTAAACACCTTTGTCCTTTGTTTTAGACAAATGTGCTTCACAGCTGTTTTGTTCTATCATCTGGGTAAGTAATAGCTTTCAAAGTTTAAACTGGGGAGAGTTTTTACTCCGAGCTCCAGTCTCATTCTATTTTAATACATGCTCAGAGTTATCATCTCGGGCCAGATCCTCGCTGTTGAAATTAGCATAATGTGATTACCTGCAATAGAGCTGCGCTGACTTGTGCTGCAGAGGTTCTGGCCCTGAGGTGTAGCAGGGTTTACAACGGTGTTTAACCAGGATTTATAAACGGACCGTCTTTGGTGTTTAAACAAAGGAGAATGCGCCTTAGCAAGTACGTTAGGCTTGGAACTCACAGCCCCCTGGCAGCTCAGATCATTAGAGCTCATTTAGCATCGGGCCCTCTGTAGATTTGACAAAAAAAGGTACTGAAAGCAATTTATATCCTTAAGGACAAAAAAGGAGGTCAAGGAGTTTTCTGAACAATATGTACCATGAAGTCCCCAAAGAGCCATGAATTACACTTACAAAGTTAAATGTCATTGAAAAATGACTCGACCAGGAAAGTGACAAGAAAACCACCCTTAACTTGACCTAATTTGGCAATTTCACTTGCGTCCCCCCCCAAAGCAGACTGAATGAAGCCTGACAAATACCCCACTTCATCTTTTGTGCAAATTTGTTAATAGAAAAACAGTGTTTATGCTGCAAAAATTGTGCATCAAAAATATTGATCTTGGTGTCACTTTCATTTCAGGTAAATTGTTTGAACAATATAACCATGATGAATATCAGAAATAAAAAGCTATTGGGAAGAAAAAAAAAAATTGCTGACCCACTTATTTTAATTCAATATCCTAGTTGGAAAATGGCAAATGGATCAACCTTTGCCATTTCTTTTGGAAGTTCAAATCGATAGAGGAGATTTCATATATTATATATAAATATAGAAATATTATTCCTATCATTCGACCATTAAAAGTGCAAAACTTCTATTCATGCAAAAACTTTAACTAAGACTAGATGATTAATTAGAGAGACACTACCTCATAGTGTACCCTTTCTCCCATAGCACTCAAATTAATGTGGGAAATAGGTACAAAAAAAAAGGAATTTTAGAGTAGAAACGTGGTGGTTGATTTTTTATTTATTTCCAAATTAATTAATTGACTTATTTATTGCCCAATCACATATGCAAAAGGTTACTTTAACCTTTCTTGTCATGTTATTGGCCCCTTCCAAGTTTGCAATCGATACCTCCTGCCTTTGTAACCCATTTATCTTTTTAGGAAGAAATGTATCCTTTCAAGCACAGTGTTGATTAAATAAAGTATGTCCTTTCATCTCACATAGCCATTCGCCTCCCAAAAAGCTCTGTTGACTGACGTTTTTTTGTGTTCCCAGTTTTGGCAGGAGTTAACACAACACCTTTGAAAAAAGGCCTGCACTGGCTTTTTCTATAAACTTCTCTGGAGCTGCTGATGTCTTCGCTTCACCATTCCAAACATTCACCTGAGGATAAGACGGATTAAGCACTACAGGAGCCTATTTCTCTTACGGGAGTTTGGGGATCCAAAGCAGATAGATCCAAGGGGATCCATGGCCCACAGCCATTCTAGAGAACTGAAAGCAGAGAGAGAATTCCACACAAGTACAATCAAGCAAATTACAATCAAAGGGAGGGAGGAATGGCTTGTAAGGTAAAATTTCCTGAATTAAATGAAACAAAGATAATTTTAGGCAATCTACCATAATCTCTCTAATAACGCAGGCATTTATACAACAACAGAGAATATGATGAAATGTATAAAATTCAATGAGACCAAGCAAACAATTACAGTTAGTACAAGAAAGAGAGGTTCTGCATTCCTTGGGAATAGATTGAGTGCTCTAGAGCATGTTAAAGACAGTCTTTTCCATCTTTGATATTAATGAGAATGATAGTGAAAGCAAGGCATTTCAGATTATTTTTGAATATCTCCTAGTATCATACACTCATGGTGAACTGAGAACTATCAATTCTAAGGGATATAAAAGGACATTACAGCGTTTTCCGGATATAACTTAAAATGTAATCCATTAAAAACAATGCAAAAACTCTTGGCTTCAACTGAATTCTGAAGAAAAGCTTTAATAACCAGTGTTGAGAGGATTTAGTGGAAGAAGGTGACGGGAATGAACCAAACAATTGCAATCCCACCAGTGAGGCTCCTTGGTTTGTTTTTCTTTTCCTTTTACCGCAAGTTCATTCAGACTAATGCAAGATCTTGTCCTAAAGGTGATGTCTGCGGTCCTGAGAATAAAACCCTTTGTGGTTTGTTTATCCACACTTTTCTTCCCTTTGTTTTCTGATGGGAGAGACAGCTGTTTACTACAGGGTAAGATAAAAATCGATACACACAGTATCAATACAGCTCTGCAACTCATTCAGAATGATCCAGAGAGACTCCTCCATCCTACCAGCATGACATCCCAGCCCCATCACTTCAGTACACAAGCTACTTCTCTCTTTGGAGGATTAAAAACTCTGGAACACAGTAATATATTTTAAAAAGAAAAGGAGTCTAATTTACATTGTGCATTCTAACAGAAAACCCTGTGAATACAACCAGTATTGAGCTTAATTTATGACCACATTTTGCATGGATTATTTTTTAAAATTTGTTCATTCTACATACTCAAGGAGTTGGACACTTTCAACCTGAAAAGCTTTACTACATTTAAAGGACAATTATTGTTCAGGTGTGCCATCTACCTTTCCTTAATCCCATATGATATGGCCAAAAGGAGTAATTTACGCCACATTAAGTCTGTGAGTAACATGGATATCCAAGTCTTTCAAATGTTTTTCATCAGTTTCTGTCTCCATAGTGATTGATATGTGCTTGGTGTGAAGTTGAAGCCATACAATTTTGTCTACCGCTGCTCCTTTTTTCTCTGAATTTCACATGTAAATAGTTTGGTAAACACAATCCATAAGAAAAGGTTTTTCTTTGCTCTCCAACAAAGGAATTATTCAGGTTTACTCGTGGCAGACACTCTTAATACTGCAAAGCAATGTATACAGAAGGCCTGAAGTTTTCTCTGAACTCTGATAGATCAGTAAAATTGTCATAGACTACATTTTTACCCTCTTTTACTTGCTATAGGAGTTTTATGCTTAGATTTTTATTCCAGTCTTTCCTTTTTTCCCCTAGCCATTAAATAACTCCCAAACCCAGAAAACAAACTAAAAACAGAGAAAATAAATATCCTACCTTCCTCACAGTTTTCTCCTTTATAGCCCACAGAACAGACACAGTTCCCTTCGATGCAGGAACCATGACCTCCACAGGAGGGGTCAATACACTGGCTGGTGGGCACATCACATTCTGGACCTTTCCAGCCACTGTAGCACAAGCAGGTGCCTTTGGAGTACTGACCATTGCCACTGCACAGAACCGGGCAGGCAGCTGGAAAACGGAATGAAAGAGAAACAACACACAGGGTCATGCATGTAGTCATGTCGAAGTGCACTAAAAATCCACTATCAAACACTTATACTCAAATACGTTCATTTACTGGGGGAAAAAACCATTCTGAGATAATTCATAGTGGTTCAGTTCTTCATTTCCCAAGCAAATAATTTGACTGCTATTTAATAAAGCACATATGCGTTGGGCATTCTGAGAATACAACTCCTATTCTTTGGAGAATACTGTTAATGTTCGGGTTAACTAATGAGGTAATGTGAAGAGATTTGAGTTTGACATTACTCTGCTTTGTTTCTCTAGGTAACATCCGATTTTCACAGATAAGAGCACAAAACATTCAGTTCCCACAACAGCTTATTAGATGGCATCTTTCTTCTACCATAACACTTCTTTAATGTAATGTCCACAAACTTTTTTAGACCCTTTGGTTTTCAGTGTAACAATCTTGAACACAAGAGTGGCAGAAGCTTTCAGCTGCAAATGCACCTTGCCACCACTATCCCTGCTAAACCTTGTTTCCCTGAATCCCAGTGACAGCTTTTACCCTGTGTGTACTGACAAGACAGCACCATTAACCCTTACCCCTCACCATTGTGTTATTCAAGGGGGGTAAGACATTCTGAGCAAATATTAATTTATGCACATGAAGTGAAGCCTATGAATAATAAAAGTAGCCAGTAGGTCTTGGGTGCCAGGAATAAGATGTTGTACATATGCAGAGCAACGGAGAGAAACAAGTGGTTGATTAAAAGCCAGGTGCATATAAATGTTTCACTAAGTCATATTCACTCCTATGTGCTCGTGTCTCCCTTGGCAACATGGCAATCTGAGAACTTCCGTGCCTGTCAAAGACTGGGTGTGTGGTCACCAGCCAGAGAAATGGAAATAATAACAGAGAAATAACAGAAAATGGGAGTAATGAAGTGAGTCTTTGAGAAAAGCTTGGAGAACTTTTGTGCTCTTCTCTCTGATGCAGTTTGATAAAGACAGAAAAGTATTTTGCTGTCTTTTCCCTTTTCAAAGTAATTAGAAATGAACACCCGGTTTTACAGTGCCAAAAATATACTCCAAAGCTACTACTAATCATTAAAAGGTCCTAATGTCTTCTTGGCTTCTATTATCCCCTTAACCCGAATGATCAAGAAGAACCCAGGTAATTGATTTCCTACAAAGAGATGTGCAATGGTCCAGTTATTCAACTTCTCCATTGTTCAGTCCTGCAATCCTTATTAATCTCAGCTGTCCCATTGATCGGCTGCAAAAACACATTTCAGGATAGATTTTTTTATGAATTTTCTTATTGGATATGGGAAAAAAAATTGATCAGAAAAATAAAATTCAGGTTTCTAACCTGAAATGTAAGCTAAAATTTAGAGTGCTGAGAATTATTTCAATTAAGACTAAAGATACATGGGGTGCAGGTCAAGTAATATGTATAATATTTTTTGGCCTATTTTTCTTCTACTGTAGAACAATATCAAAGTCAGTATGCTGAAGTTTGGGGTTTGTTACTGCTCCTATATCTTATATCCATATTATTCATCCTTTGGTAGCAAGAGGACTTCGTTCTACTGCATTCCTGGAGTTCTCTCTTACTATAAGCTTTGTCCAGTTGCTTTCTTAGGCACTGCAAAAATGAACAGAAATTTGAATAAAATACAATTTCCATCAGCAACATTTTAATTTCAGATGTGATATATGTTCACAAGTGCTTTACTGAGTTCGGTGAAAAAGTTTATGTTAAATTTCTACTGGTTTTGCTTCCAGCAGCTGGTTTCAGAGCTAGCTTTACTGAGCCAGCTGTACTGAAATACCACACAGATAAATTGTCCCCATGCTGCACTCCAGGACATCTTTTTGCCCTTCAGCATCAACACCTTTCCATGATGTTCCACACACTGAACTAACAGCAGCTTGAATGCTGTGTGACAATTCCTTCTGCCTGCCTGTTCCACTGAGGAGCCTGGCTCAGGTCCCAGCACTGCCTTTCCCTGCCCAGGTGTGCAGCTACTGCTCCTGCAAGGCACCAGGTGAGCCAGAAGGAAAGGGATCAACGTGGCACCACTCCCACTTTTTGGCTATGGACACCCCAGGGGCACAATTCATTTGTCCATAACCCTCAATTTCACAGCAATTTAAAGGCTTGTTTTGGGCTGACACTGATACATTTTCTCAAATCAGTGTAGAGAAAGGTAATAATTTCAGTCCTGCTCTCTGCATGGTGTAGAGGATTTTGGGCAAGAGATCAGAAGGCAGTCTGTCCTTAAGACCTGGAGCGATCATGAGTGGCAAGTTTCTTGGTGTCATCTTGCACACCCTGAAACATTGTACAGACCCTGGTCTTTTATTTAGAACTCACTTTAACACAAAAAATCTCTCTCTCTAGGACAAGGCACCCCTCAGTTCCTTTATGTGGTGGTCAAGCCTGCAGTCCCTTTGGCCAAGTCCACCACAGAAGGAAATAAATATTGCTGGATGCAAACTCTCTACATGTTTCCATGCCACTGCAGAGACTTAGAGCTGTCATTACTGATGGTTTCTCAGTGATACTCTGAGAAATCACTGCACTAGGACACACTTGCTTCTGCCCACCCGGCTCTTCACCACACTGGGATAAAGTTGCATGAAAAGATGCAATTCCAGGTCTCTGGAAGGCTAAATGAATCCGTGGGCATTAGGCAGATTCTTTGGACAAACCACATTTGTTCAAGTAGCTATAAGGACAAAAACTTAAAGCTGAGTCACAGGCAGGATACAAGGGAGGGACAGCTCTTTCTGTTTTGTTGTTTTACAGATCAACATGTGACAACTCTTGAAAGGATTTCTGTTCTGCAAACCTCTCCTCTGTGTGAAAACTCAAAGACAATAACTCAATTTAAACAGCACACTCCCTTGAAAGAGGGTCTGAGCAGAAATAAACCATTTTAAAAATAAATAAAAGGAGAAAACAAAAACAAAGAAAACCATCCAAGCCACTTAACTGTGACTAGTCTAGACCTAGCTAGAGTGGTCTGGACCTATGATTCTATGCCAGACACCTGCTGTGAGGTCACTTCTCTGCTTGCTTTGCCCTTAAGTCTCATTAATCAATGGGTAACTGCAGTCCAGCTAAAGGTGATGTGTATCTGCTATTTGGAACTTAGCTGTAGGTATGTCATTTTAGCTCCTGCTTTTGACCTGGATTTGCAGGGTTCAGCTTTTGGGGTACCAGAGCCTGGCATGGCAGAAGAAAGGTCACTGGATGGTGCTGGGTCCTGGGCTAAAGAGCTCCCACAGCAGTTTTTTAGTGCTCCCTGGCTCTGCTGTGGTGCTTCAGGAATTTAAGAAAAGCTGAAAGCCATGTCATGGCTTTTCATTCTCTCTTCATGTTTCAGGTCAGAGGTCTTGCTGTGGTTCATGGATCTATTCAGTCCTCATGAAGCTTGTCGCTAAGCTGAACAGCAATCTGCCTTCAGGGGTTTGCCAGGGCGGTCACGATGCCAGTGACACCAGAACTGACTCTGGACAAACGAGAGAATCTGTCACTTAACCTTAGGGATGAAGTGGGTACAGTTAAGATTAAGACACTTGCAACTTAAAGCCACAGTTTAATCTACAACCCTCTGCTGGAGTTATGCTGCAAACTGTAGGAATATCACTTTGCAAATAAGAAAAACAGATTCTGGGACAAATTTTAGCATTTCCAAGACTGCCATGTCACTAAGATTGCAGGAGAAACATGAAACACGTAAGCAAGAATGCAAGAAGGTCAAGGTTATTATAAGAAGCTGGCTTGCCACTACTGTAATAAGCATGTCATTCTTCATGACTGCCTTTTTTTTTTTTTTTTCTCTGGGTTTACAGTCTGTCCTGTGTGAGGAAGAGAGAGAACCGAGCTGTTTTTCTATAGAGAACAGGAGCAGGTAGCCTAAAAAGAATTCAGCTGTGCCTGTTTCCTAAATCATATTGCTGCAAGATGAGACCCAAACCAGTCCACCCTCATTTTACAACCTGGCAGCTTCAGCTGATGTGCAAACTCCCCAAGAATATTCTGGAGCTCTTGTTATCTAGGACTGCTTGTGTTTCCCCACATGAAGTGGACAGCCTCTGGTCCAGGACAGAACTGATTGCTCAGTCTGTCAAAGCAATGTGAAGGGAGGTGGTTTATGTAATGGAACAACCAAGTTCCACCTCATTTCTGTGGAGAGATCGATTGCATATCTCACACCAGCACTGGCAAAAAGTGGACAGAGGTCTTCAGGAGTAGTTATGGCAACACTCAGGTAACTTAGGTCAAGGGTATATATCCTGAGTGAGGTCTGGATAAGAACAACAGCTATGAGCCCAAAACTTTCTTTGGTTATGGGATTATGCCCTTTACTGGTATTTGAACAAAATCAGACTAAGTTTTTAACATGGGGCTCAGCTGATGAACAAACACAGGACCTCTGAGTCCTGTGGGCTGCACACATTTGAGAACATCAATTGAGCAGGAAAGAAAAGCCAAACATCCCTCTAAAAATTCTCTCTCTCAAGGATATTTTGGAGTTATGTTCATGTTACAATGCATGAGGAAACGTGATTTGATAACAGCCTATTACACATGGATGAGCAGAGGAGATGGCCAGGGCTAATGCCCAAAGGGTCTGGCATCAAAAGCCACCATTCTGTCCAGTGACAAACCACAGGTGTCCCAGCTGCAGTCTGTCACATGCTCCTTGCACCCCCCTTCCAGTGCTCACACACACATACTCACCAGAGCAGTTCTTCTAGGGCATGGCAAGAAACCAGCAAAGGATATCTGAGGAGACAAACTCTTGGAGGCTGTTGAAGAACTTGGATTAGTTACACAGCTGCTGGGTTGACAGGCCTTCCCCTGCTTTTTGAAGTTCCAAACAGGCAGAGTTCTGGCTGGGTTTCTCTTGCTGTAGAGCAAACATTACCCTGGTGCAGAGAGAGTCCTGTACCACTAGGATCTAGGCTGTCAGTTCTCTACTGCAGACTTTTTGCAGTTCCTCACCGTAAAATAGACAAATTGGTGTATCTCTCTTCAAAGTTATTTGAGTCTCTGAGCAAAAATACATGCAGACTGGAAAGGTTTTTGAATTTGCATCTACAATGCTTCCCTGTCCTGGACTAGGTCAAAAGCAATGCTCTTATATCATTCTTATTTTGCAAGCAGATCAACTTAACATTCAGATTTAAATTTTCAAACATGGCAGAGACAGAATATAATTTTTGGTCCCATCTAATTTTTTAATGTGTGTACCGGAGAATTTTGTGGTGAGATGCCCATTACAAATCTGCACCATGGGGTTTTCTTGGGTAAGGGCCAGAATAGTTGTATCCATAGTACTTGCAAGCCCCAGTCTTGCATAGAAACCACATTCTTCTTACCAAAAGCTGGGTGCAAAAGAGATGAGCTTGGCTGTTTGCTCACTATGTAAAAAGTACAGAAAATCAGGACTGAGTGTCCAAGTGTGAGCTTAAGACTGAACAAAAAGAGCACTTGGAAATCATCTACAGTGCCTGAGTACTGCTGACTGTTCCATCAAACAATTTTAATGAGATTAACTGACAAATTAAAACTCATGGAAGAACATTCTGTGATCGATCATAGAATTTCAACCAATTCATGGAATGAAAATCTGCAAAGGCTACTGAACACAAAGAGGCATTGTCTGCTGTAGAAAGTCCTAACACACTATCTCTACAACCAGAAGAATTTAATGGAGAAGCAACAAAGACAAATAAAATTTTTACTTTCCCTCAGTTATCTGCTGGATGTCACCATTGTAGCTGAAATCCTGGGTGAACAGAATTTTTGTCTCAGCCATTACAGCTTTACTTCCCACTAAACAAATAAACACATCCAGAATAAAAACATTCTGAAGAGACACTGTTTAAACTCCTATGTAAGATATGATCAGCCCTTGTTGAACTGTGCAGAATTACGCCACACTTAAGAAAAATATTTATTTTTATCTGTAGGTGCTCCTGTTTAGGAGGAGGAAGTAAATTTCAGTCTCAAAAATTCACTGAACTGATTTGGGCAGCCTTGCTATGCTCTTTGGACACAGAATTGCACAAATTCCTTGTTATATAAAGGAGGGAAACACACACTTGCATAATGAAAGTAAAGTTGTTCTTTTTTTCCACTGACCACCAGGAATTCAACTGAAGACAGATGTAGGTCAAACTTCTTAGCATTGAGCCCTACCAGCGACCCTTCTGGGTGCAGTTCCTCTAGGGGATCATTAATTCAGACTCTGTAATACCTCACACTTGGACTTCCTTTTAGCAGAGATTAGGCTGCCACTGCTGAGAGATTATGCACAATTTTGCCAACATATACAGAAGATGGATTCCAGTTTTTGACACTCTAATCTGAAGCCTATAAATGCACTCCAGGTCAGCCCCAAAGTGAAGCAGAAACAGAGGAAAGAGCCAAGACAAATGTTGTGTACAACTAACCTGATAGATGAGAGCACAGTCACACTGTACTGGCATTTTTCTCTTTTCGGTCTTTATGTCGGTGATGCATATGCAGCATTTACACTACATATATTAATTTCTCTTCAATGGAAAACTTAGATTAATAAGTAAGCAGGTGAAGATGGGTTTCACTGGTGCAAGACTTGAATCCTACAACTGCCTACCGAAGCCCCAAATAATTTTAGATTCACTGCAAAAGTTACAATCAAGCTCCTGTTCTCTTAAAATGAAGTCATATGTATTTTTGTATGAATGATCTTAATCTAAATGGCTTAAAATCAACAAAATCACTATATCCAAAGGAATCAAAAGCACTTGAGCTTTAGAAAAGCAGCCCAGTTATTAAAAACAGTAATTGCTGTCAACTTGATTCAAAATGTTGGCTCTAGACTTTACATTAATACTATAAACAAAAAAGTACTGAGAGATCCCTTGTTTTATTATACATCCCGTACTATACCAAATGTGAGACTGAATGAATCCAAATATTTGCCTGTAGTTATCATATCCCTTGTTACAACAAGTATTTGCCCACAGAAATTTCTAAAATATTAAAAAGACATTTAAATCTACTTAATTGTAGTCTTAGTTGTAGACAATGGTTATGTTTGACAACACTTCCCTTCATATTTTCTGTTTAAACCTATTTTAATCAGTTTGCTGCGCATTTCACTACTTGTCTGCAAAGCAATTAGCTTTTACTGAAGTTCATTTGTGGGTATGAAAATCTGAAATAACTTCTAAGACCACTTCATGGTTTTTGTTGTTGCTCTTTTACTAGTTTTGTTCTGGAATGGGAGACTGACTGAATCCAAGAGTGTTTTCTCTCACCTACTCTCTGTGCCTCACAAACCTACTATTTGCACCATCAGGCAGAATGGTGTTTGACTAGTCTGGCAGCTCTTCAGAGAACACTAAATTCACTAACTCCCATCAGGCTGAAACATTCTTAAGAACAGTGACAATTAAAAAGATCTACAAGGTCTTTTAGGTTGCTCTAGGAGCTCGTGCTCTTCCAAGCAGAAGTCATCTTCTAGAAATTCGCCCAGAAGCAGGAGAATGAACAACTATGAAAAACTGCCACTGACATGAGGTGGTTTAGCAGTTGCTTCATGAAACTGTTTGCTTTGAGTACAGAACTAATTTAAATGGTTTAACACTAGTGCTGCTCTGCCCTGGCAGCACCAGGTCATCATCCAGAGGGAATTGTCTCTCACAGCAGTCAAGCTCTGCTCTCCTTACTTCAGTCACCCAAACCCAGCCCCACCAAGCTCCCAAGCTCTGCCAAACTGCACATTAGCAAGAGAGGAGGAAACCCACTGAAGAATTTCCAGAAGGACAAAAAACCCATCAGGTGTGTCAAATCTCTGACATTCAGAAACCATTTGGGGAAAGCAGCACACGCTGACTTAAGCACTAAAGTATGGATGCTTTAATTAATCCGGGGTGAATTTAATTGCTTTAGTTAAGTGGAAATCGGGTTAAAAATGATGCAGAGCATGCTGGGGTGTGTTAAAAACATGACATATGAGTTGGATGAATCGATAAATTAAAACTGCACAGATGTTTTAATTAAACCCAGGAAACTTAACAAAGATCACTAGAGACTTTTAAGCCTATGATTAATTCAATTCATTTAGAATACCTGTAGAGATATGGGGATGCCTCCATTTTGGGAGTTATAGAAGTTCTCAATCGATAAGTACTTAAGCTGTTCTACAAAAAAAATGGCATGGTTTTTATAGAAGTGACTGGACAGCATTAACTGCACAATTAATATTTACATTCTTCTGAACACTCAGCAAACTTTTGCTTTGGCCCAAATTTATCACAAAGGTCATATTTCGTCTCATGCCTTCAGCGTGAACCTATCCTTCAAAAAGAAAACACTTGCTGTTCCCTCCTCTACCATTGTACAAAGTATCAATTTCCATTAGATAATTGCTTTGCTTAACAACTGTTACAAAAAATCCATTTAAGAAATACAAATATGCCTTCCCATACTAGCACCAATTTCCAGAAACACAATTTTTAAAAATGATCTCTTTGAGGTTGCTTAGCTGGTACAAGTAGATTTTGCTTGAATATTTAACCCCTATAATATTTTCAGTAACAATTACAATGCAGCCCATAAGAATGAGGAAATCAAAACTCAGCCAACATCAATTACCTCAGAACTATTTTAATGGTGGATTGAGAGGACTGAAGCCCCATTGCTTTAGTGAAGATGAGCTCTCTATCTCAACCTCACTAACCAGCAACAAAGATCTCAGATAAAGATATTGGAGTGCTTCAGGTGGAGGGAAAGACACCACTGTTCTGTATCACTGGAGAAGCCACAGCTGCACATAAAGAGAATTTCAAGTGGCATAAAACAAACTACAAATTGGAAATGGAGACAAAAGAGGATGTTTGAGTGCACTGGCAGTTGATAAATCAGCTAGCTGTGCCAGGAGTCAGATGTCTGGAGGACTGTCCTGTCAGTACAGTCCAGATTCAGCTCTTGGTCAGCCTGGTTGTTTCTTTCTCCACCATGGCAGAAGCTCTGCCACTGTCACTGTCTGTACTAAGGGAAGATTGCAGTTCCCCACACAGTACAGGAATGTGATTTGCAGCCAATACAGATCAGATACCTCTCTGCTACATCGTTAAAGAGCAGCACACTTCAATCTCTTCTTCATGTGCATCAATGCATTCAAGGAAATGGAAGTTCCCTTGCTCTGGTTCTGATTTACCACAGAAGAATGAAACTGATCAGTTTGCCACTTATGTCTTTGAAAAGGAAGGAAAAAACCCAAAGCAACTAAACCAACTCTTTTTCTGTGAGTAACACAGAATTGAGCTGTGAAATTTCTGCTTTAGATATAAGCAGTGAAATCGACACAAGACCATGCAGAGAAACAAGTTTTACTTCCAACAGATGGAAACCAACAGATGTTGAAATCAGCTACTGTCATAGAAAGCATGTAGATATTCATTCGTATGTTTTGATAACTTCATCACTAGGAAAACTGTGGAGGAAGGAAAAACGAAACTATTTCAGAGGTTTCAGTTGCTGTCTCAGTGGAAAGAGTCAGTGAGGAATCAAAGAGATGATGCTTCAAGCTCACAAAAAGCAGCAGTAAGGACAAACATCAAATACCAGACATTCCCTTCCAAACATAACTGTTGTGATCCGTAACAGAAAAGCACTAACAGCATGAAACCACATATGCTTCTAGAAGAAGGAACAAGAAAAGTGAAATATTTCTTCAAATATTTTTGGTAATTTTTACATCATTCCCAGTGAATGCTGTAAAAACTATTGCTCCCCTGGTAGTGGCTTAACTCTGGCTAAACAGCAGTGCAGTTGATGCAGGACTGCACCCACAGGCTGCAGTGTTCAGGGTATTTATAATGCAGGCTGGTTTGGTCTCATGTTAGTTACTATTACTTGGCTTTTAAATTTACCATAAAAGTTAAATCATAACATGTTTAACTGCACAGTTCCACGTTACCTGCAGATATTTAAACATTTTTCTACATTTAGAGATTTTTTTTTGTTTGTTTGAGAAAGTGAAGGGGGATGACAGTTAATTGAATTTAATCTTACTGAAGTAAGGACTAAATATAGAAAAATATCTAAATTACAGTTTAAAATCCAGATATAGTGTAGGTGTGAAAAAATCATGCATGCTGAAATCTGAAGCTATGATTCAGGGCTGTTTCTGTTATTTGGGGACGGCAAATGTATAAGGATGTCTGACAACAGCTGTATTTCTAGAATGTGATTTACAATACTACTTCATCATAGTCACTTCAATGACATTTACCATCATCACAAGGACTCCAAGATGATCCCAACACAACTGCCAAGATGAACACTTAGAACCTAATGAAATAAACAAACACCAGTACAATTCCAGGGAGACAAAGCAAAGTAAAACCAAAATGTAGATTGCAACACAATTAGATAAGCTAACTAATTAAACACAAAAACAAATTACAAGGCATACAGCACAGCGAACACAATTCAGCTCAGCAGAGCAGAGTGGGAGCAGAGAAATTCTTGGCCACCAGTGGAAGTACTATGAAGGAGAAAAGATTTTTGGCTTGCCAGAACTAAGCTGCACAAGGGTTTTTGTCCTGCATGGATATGCATGTCCACTTTCTTCCTGCACTCAGAACCTTTTGGATTATTCTACTTATAGGAACTCCATTGAAACACAAAATATTTGTGCAAATAGATGTGTCTGTGCTGCACACGTATAAGAAGGGAAGAAAAAGAAGTAACTGGTAATACAGCAGTCTTCAAAGGCAGCTGTGACAGATCAAATGAATGCACCCTGTTTTTATTAAGCATGAAAATATTACATAATGCTGTTGAAGAAAAATCCATTAATAAGATTTAACTGTATTTCCATGTGCTTTCCATTTTGGACATAAGCAAAGCAAACTTTCTTATGGTACTAAGCCAATAAAATTAGGTTCCAGCTCAGCCACAGTGCTTCCTGCCTGTGGCTCTCTTTGGTCTCTAAGTTTCTCCAGGTGGGGAAGTGAATGATCACATAAAAACACCCAAGTGTTTGCTGAAATAATTCCTTATGTGTCCACTTTTTACCTATCATGTTTTGTCCATCACTGGCTTCAGTGACTTCTGTCAATTATTTTCTTCTTCCTTCACCACTGAATTTCTCAGTACTCCCCGTTTTCTTTTCCTTAATCCTTTTAGCTTTGTCTGGATTTTTCTTCTGCAGAATAAATCTGCCTTCTTAGCTGCACCACTATCCTACAAGCTCTTTGGGAAAAGGAATAGTACATAATTTCAAGTTCACAGGCTGCAGCATGAATTCAGAAAGGTACGAAAGGACAATGTGATTCACATGCACAAATTTGCCCATATGCTTACTGGTGGTTTAATACAGAAAACATGCTAAGAAATTGCTACATGAGATGCAATGAGATTAGGTGTATTTAACAACATGAAAATACTCCCTGAAAAAAATTAAAGCATTTTTGTGGCCCTGTAGAGGTCCAACCATAATACAAAGAATGAAGGATGTGCTTCTAAACAACAGGAGAATCCCCACTTAAAATGATTCAGGACAATATCTTTTGCAGATAAATTCTTTTTAACCCTAAATTCAATGCTGGAATCAGCAGAAGCCATAGAAACCTTAAGAACACTGTGAAGTTAGTATTTTGCATGTTGAAATCTATATTCTTAAAGTCTGCTTTCTCAAGTACTCCCAATGGTACAAGCAGCTCCTGGGCTCTATTTCAACTTTGCAAATATTCTCTTGCAAAGGGTGCAGAGGGTATGAGCACCAACTCCAGCCTGGCGCAGAAAAGGGAGCAAGCTGAGTGCTGCTAATCTCTGCTCACTCTGTGCTGCACCAGAGGGACAGGTACATACTCCCAAGCAACAGTGAAATGTTACCGTGTTAAATGCCTTGTGTTGTAACACAAATTTAACAAGGTAGCTGTTGCAGAATTCCAGACTCCAGCCTCTCCAGCCCCCTGTTCTTACTTCTAATCTCCAGGAGGATCCATGAGGATTGATGGGGGAAGCTGCAGACGAGACACGATGGCTCCTATTGCCTGAGTGCCCCGAGCCCCTTCTGGAGCCACGACCACTAACAATCTGAGAGCATTCAGCCTGCGACCCCTGCAGCCCTTGGCTCCTGCTTAAATTGCCAATTAGAAAGAGTTGCAGTGATGGATTTTGTGTTGGCTCTCCTTGTGTCCCTGACACTGGATCAAAGCTACTATCTCATTTCATGCAGGCAAGCTAGCAGCTGATAGACAGCAAGGGCTGTCAGTCATTGTCAAAATAGGTTCCATGTCTATTTATTTATTCTGTAATTAATTTTAGGCAGAGTTAATGGCACAAGCCCTTTTTCAGAGTGTTATGCAGTTCTACAAAACTAAGAAAAAACAAGGGTAGGCAGGCAATCACTGCCCTGTACATAAAAATCACTGGAAGGCAACTGAGGACAGGAACAGTTTGCAAGAAGTGAAAATAGCCTGCTAATAAAATATGAGACTGGGAAAGAGAAGAAAATTTATAACAAAGGCATTTTAAGGTACTGAGTCAGAGAGGTGGGAACTGCTGGAGGGGAACACTGCCAAAGACAGCCTTGTCTGTTCAAGTAGCAAAATGATGCTTCCACCCACTGAGAGGGAAGATTTGAGTGACAAGCCAGGGCTGTGCTGCTGCTGCAGCACGCACAGAAGTTGGCACACATACACCCATAAACACACGAAACCCAAAAACAAACCCACCCAGAAAGAGACACAAAGAGAGAAGCTGAACATGCTGAATTCTGTCAACTGCAAGAAAGGATGTGAGATATGTGTGGGTGACAAGTCAGGAATACAGCATTTCGAGAGAAAAGCACACTTTTTCTTCTTCCTTCAACAGTACAGTGTAAGTGTAAGATAATACATGCTATGATTATGAACATCTAAAATGCTTATAAATACTTATTTCTTCTTTGATTTATCTTTCTTTCTCTCACTTCTCCTCAGACCTACCCTGCATTCCTGCTGTATCAAAGTGGGAAGCACCATCCTTCTCCCTTTCATTAAGGTTCATAGTCTGGATTTTTGTTTTTGACTCATCTTCTTGTCTCACATTCAGGCTTTGAGAGTTTTTACAGACTTTTTTTCTGCATTGCATCTCTGGGTCAGAATTCTGCCCTGGCTTCCAGTAAATAAAAGCTACATTAAATAAAGATGTTTTTCTCCACATTGATAAATTCAGTCTTCTTCAGTCACATTTATGTGCAACGCTGCTTCAGTAATCATACTGTTAATTTATTAATCTAACCTTCAGCTGTGTGGCTCTTCTTTCCCAGTCTTGTTTCAGGTCTTTTATTTTATGGAACGTGAGCTTCATGCTCTAACTTCATTTACAAACTCCCTTCATCCCGCACCACTCATTGCTTGAATTCTGATTTCTACCTTTCTAGGATTTAGGATAGGATGCTTTTGAAAGTTAAATTTTAGAACTGCTCTTTTTTTTGAGCTGCTTCCTATTCTCAGTCTCCCCTCCTAAGGCCCCATTTGCCCTCCATTATCCACAGGATGTTAACTGCCCCATCACCCCTCTATAAAACTGCCTTTATCACAGTGTTCCCCCCAAGTTGACAGCAGTCACCCTGCTGGTGTGTTTATCATGCTGCATTATCACCATTTTTTTCCTGCAACTTCCTATCTGTCAATTGGTTCCCATTCATTCCCTTTAAACTTGAATTGAGGTGGTACATCCTCGGAGTCAGACACTGCTTTGATTTATTTGCTTTGCATGTAAAGGATTAACCACAATAGGTCACCTTTAACTTATATTATTGCTCAGGACAATATCTTAATAATGCCACAAACCTGGCATTTTTCCTACACTGCTGTTCCTCTCCAGCTCTTTGCTCTGCAAACCCATCTGGTGATGGCATCACCATGTTTGACCCATCTCCCTCACCTCTCTGATCCATAGCCTGTTGTTGCACTCACAGGGAGTCACTTGAATAGTTCAAGACTCATTTCCCAGTCTGACTGTGCCATGGAAGGCACAGAGTGCTGCCTCACCTCCCATCCCTTCTCTGAGGTCATGGCTGTTGCAGGACAGGCAAAGGAAAAGGAGATTCAGTGTTCCCTCAACTTTTCTTTCAGAGCACTGGGAGCTTCTGTCTGCTTAAGCTTTTCCAGTTCCTAAAGTTTCAAGCCAAGTTATGATGACAAACAGTGTTTCCCTGACCCACGGAGGGAGGAAATATACACCCCTATGTGTTACCAGCGTGTGCTGGACATCATTCATTCCTGTGGGCCATCAGCTCTACAGCAATGAACCAAGTACTGAGTTATTCTGCAGGATGCACACCGTAATTTTGTTTTGTCCCCACTGCAATCACTCCCAGAACATTGTATGCCACTGGAAGCATTCTGGACATGGCACAACGAGAGCAGTTTCAAGCAGTGTATTCAATGGAAGAAAAAACATTACTTTATGCACTGCTGTCCAAGCAGGAAGCCTCTGAAAAGCCTCAGCCAAGATGAGTCTCAAACAACTGAAATTAGATAACAATTGAAAAAATGCAAGAATTGATACTTCTAGCAATTATACCTTACTTACCAAATAATTGACAGCTTTTAAAATTTTTATACAGAAATTAATAGCCCACACATAACAAAGAAAATGGCAATGGTAGGAACTCTTACTGTGGTGCAAACATCAAATCCATTAGAATAAATTTAAAGAGAGAGACACTACACTTTACAGCTTTGCAACTATTTCAAACTAAATAGGTGTCGCAAAAGAAATAAAAAGAAATTTAAAAAAACCTACCCTTCTTTTTATACTTATTAAAGTGGCGTCGTCCTTTGCCAGAAAGCCAAAAACAAACAGAATGAAAATAAAATAATGAAAAACCCACACAAAGAGAACAGGAAAAGAAATTGCGAATAACATAAATCTGAATAATTAGAATTCTTAAAATTAGATTAAAAAGTCAACTGATCAAACATCGCACAAATTTCTGTTTTAAAAAAATCCAAAAGCCTTCATTTCATTTAGATTAAAATATTAAACATGTTTCTTACTACATTGCATAATCAGCTAGAAGTATCTGCTAAATGGCAGCTTCATGGCAGTTGACATAAGCTACTTGGCTCCATTTTTGTCCTTCTTTCACAAATTGGACACCATCTCTTAGCAGGCCATGCTCATCATATCAGTGTAGAAATCCGATGTGATGGTGCATTGTTCACCTCTTCAGATTAGCTGAAGATGCTTAGGATGCAAATCCAAGTATTTTAAAATGCAAAATTAAAGGAGGCTCTGCTCCCAGTTGCAAAACAGTATTTGACAGTGTCATTGGAAGTGGTTTTGTTAAAGGAGCAGAAGAGTTGCATGCCCTTCAAATATCTTATGAGATGAAATGAAATAATAGCCAAGTCTGTCACTTCCAGGAACTCAACTCATTGTAACACTGAACTCCATTCACAGGCGGTGAAAGGCAGGACATGACGAAGGATCCCTGCAGATTCACCACAGACCCTCAAAATACAAACTATGATCAGACATAAGCAGCAAGAATTCTAAGCAAGGACTTCTTGATATACTTCAGTGGTTACATCACAGAGGTTATAGAAAAATAGAGCTGAATAGAAAAAGTTGACAACACATCAAAAAATATGATAATCACAGTTTCATGTCTGATTCTTTAACTGATCCTTGGCCAGACATCACTTTTCACCAGTAACTCCTAGACGTAATTGTGGACAAGAGGTTACTCACAGTGCAGTTCAATTCACAGCAAATCTTCCACTGGCTTTAACTGTACACACTTGCTTTATCAGGACACATCTCTGCATGGAATTATCCTTTGATTATCAGATTTTCTTTTTCTTTGTATGCCATATCTTATCCCCATGAGATCAAAATGTATCATTACCTTTTTTGTATGTCAGTTGAAATTCTTTAACCTTAATAAGGTTAAACTCCGAAGGGAATCTTGCCTAAGCAAGAATGGAGTAAATCTGCTGATACTGAATACCTAATAATAAGCTATTTCCACAGAACGAGAGTGAGAAATACCCCACACAGTGTTTGGCAGGAGTGTTGGAGAGGCTGAAGCTTGTTCCATTTCAATCAGGGTTTGAAAGTGTGCTACAGCCTGTGGGTTGGGCCAAAAGTTCATCTCATTCCAATAATTTCCACAGTATTTTCTTGAAGCTAATGGATCTGATGTCAAATCTGTGCTGTCTTTCACAGCTTTCCTTCATTTTTATCTTTTAGAACCATGTGGATGGAGGGGTCCCTGTGCACTGCCTGCACACGGTTTGCAGAGTCTCCCCTGATGTCTCTCTGCCTCTGATGGCCTCAGGGTCAGCCCCGGAACAGGGTACTTGTGGGATAAAGGATATGTTTCCTACCTATCAGACTTGGGGTTCACACAAAGGGAACCTCTCAGACTGCTGTAACTGCAGGGACTGAGTTCTAAAAGCCATCTGAGGGGCTTGTTCACGCGTTTCTCTGTTTGAGTCTTGCCCCGAGTTATTTTGTGGTGGAGAAATGAGATATTGAAAGATGCACTGCTAGGAAAATAATAATTGAAAAAAATCAAAAACATTATCCTTCCATACTTGTGACAGTTCCAATACAAATTTAACCTTATGGTTGATTAAACATGTGTCCGTACACGTAATATGATGTAAAAGATGTAATTCTCTGTCTCAGTTTACTGTGCTTTACCTTGCATAGAATCCCAGTTTTGATTTCTGTGTCCTGAAACTGCTCTCACAGATGAAGAGCATTCAAGTAAGCAGAAAAAACCCTGTGGCTATGAGAAGAGGCATGAACCAAGTGAGGCAAAAAGCCCTTACACCCAGCTCTGAGGGTAACGCTGTGCAGCTGCTCCTGCACGGAAACACCACTTCTGTGTACTGTCAACACACCCATGTTCTCATTTTGTGTAGCTTTTCAAGCTTCTTTGTTCTCTAGAAATACCATGATGCCTGACAAGAAAACAGCACAAGAGTTGAAGGAAGCTTCCATGAACCCATTTCTGCTTTTGAGGGGAAAGAGACAACACAGAAAGGCCAAAGCAGGAAGCAGAGGGAATGCACTGAGGGGCAGGAGGAGCCTGACAAATACACTTTGACAAGCGACCTGTTAAAAAAAAAAGCTATTCATCTGTCACAGCCTGAACAAAGTATTTTCTAGCACTAACATGGCACACAGTGCTACACAGAGGTTCAGCAGACAATGCAGGATTGCTCCACAGCTCAAAATGCAAATGAGTCGATATAATGGCCATGTATGTGTGAAGGGTGGCAGTGAAGCACAGTCACTGCATGCACACTTTCACAGGTTACCACCACAGAAATGCACAGAGCTGTCAGTCTGTATTTATAGCTCACATTATTGCACCATTTATTTCGTGCAATACAGATATCTCCTCTCTAGATTTACCAGCTGTCTTAATTTCTCAGGTAATCAGACAACTATTTGAAGTGTTCTGTAAAACAAGCAGGGCAAGCGCTGAAATATCAGCCTTAGCTTTTCAAGGCCCTTGGGGTCTCTATTTTTCTTTTTTTTTTCTTTTCTGTACTGGGGCATCTCCAAGAGCCAAATGTGGAGGCAAACCCCAGAAATTACTCACTCCAGTACAACTATAGCATCTACTCAAGGGGTATTTCATAGACACACAGATATGCTACAGCAGTGACAGAGGGGGGCACAATAAACTCTCTCCATGACTGCACCAGGGCTCTAAGAAGAAATAAGCAAATTTCAAAGGTCCTTCCAGTTATTTCAAAAAGCTTTCAATCACCAGGCTTTCCCCCTTGGAACACTAAAAACATCCTGGAAAATAATTCTAAGCATGATATTGATAGCGTGCCTAAATCTCACACAAACTAAGAAGGAAGCAAGCTGTAAAATGCTCTGAGTGTGCTCAGGAGCAGAGGGGAATACAGCCAAGCCACCGAATTTAGACAACACATCTGCTGCTGGGTGGACAAACTAAAGAGGTCCTCCTTTACGAACTCTTTCCCTAAGACTGCCATCCAAAATTCTCAGAAAAACTTAACACATACTGCCAATCTGTAGATGTCATTTAGATTTCTACTTAATCCTTGATAGCAATGTATTTCCCAGTTTTAGTTGTTAAAATTTACAATTGATATTACAGAAGATGTTTTATTAACTGATTATAATTCTGATAAAATTTTAAGATTTTATCAGGTCCTACCTATTTTTCTACAAAAGGCAAAGTTCCTCTGGTCAAAAAGTAATTTTATATGCAAGAAAGGTGCTTTGTATTAGAAGTAAGGCTTGGGCAAGCCAGAATATGTACTACACTCTATCAATGAAGACAATTAGCCTTTTCTTGTGGACCAGCTAATGATAATTAATTGTTAATTAATTAATAAGCATTGATAATTCATCCGCTTTTCCAGAAAATAAATATTTTCTGCCATTTCTGCCTACTACCTTTGCCACAAAAAAAAGATGAAGCTATGCATGCTCATTGGAAATGTGGCAATACTTCCTCTTGATCATATTTAACTTCAGATCTGAGAACAAAAGAAGCAAATTGTTCTATTTGAATCTAGCTCAGACCCAAGCTAGCTAGCTGGCACTGTGGATCTCAGACACAGGTTGTGGTTATTTGTAAATACAGGGAAAATGATACCTTTAGCACAGTCTGCTCCATGAAATCCTGGAAAACAGTGGCAGACACCTGATACACACTCGCCATTCCCGTGGCAATGACGTGGGCAGTCTTGCACTGAGTCTGAAATGAAAGCATCACAGGCACATTAATTGGTTGGTTCCTTCTTAGACTACAGATTTTTGTTTAATTTTTCTCCATTTTAATTTTTCCTCGACACTTAGACCTACAACCCCTAACAATATTAACACCACAAGGTTCAGGTGCAGCAGAACACTCCGAGTTTCATGACAGCATGAGTACGTGTAGAGAGATCTAGTGACATACTGAAGTCACATATGGAGTTCTGGGCTCTATGAGAACCCAAAGTGTTCTGATACTGCTCAAGTCCAAGTGTTCCAAAAATAGGCAGGGCCTCTTAAGACCTCTACAGCCACCTTAGAGTTTATACTGTGTATCAAACCCAGTGCTTCCTTAGGAATATCAACTCTCTTCCTTCTGCAATGAGACTTTGTTCTTGCTCACCCACTCCCCCATGGGAAACTGATTATCCCAAGGACTGTGTCTTCTTTTCCTTCTACAGGCATTTAGAGCCTCATTAATTAAGCTGACAAAAATATCTGCTGAACATGACAAAGAGGAGCTCTTTTGCTCAGGCAAATCTACTCGATCCTTAAAAAAAAAAAAAAAAAAAAAAAAAAAAAAAAAAAAATTAAAAAGGCTGCAAGAGGATGAAGAAGAATTCTGTAAAAACAGAGGACAAAGTTTAATATCAGAGTTTGAGTGACTGACTGAAATGTTGATGGATTCAATAATATGAGAAGAGTTGACACATTTTCCTGATAACATTTCAGCTGTGCCAAAATACTTATTTTCCACAATTTCTGTTATCACTTGGATAAAGCACACACTACTTTGCTTAATAACAATCTAAAAATAAAATTCCATTTTTGAAATTAATTCTTAAAATGATTTTAATTTGAAAGCTGTTGGATTTCAGCGGAACATATTTTCAGCAGTGAATTATTGGAACAAAAATCTAATTGGAGTATTACTCTTCACTGTCTCACTCCCTGTTGCTGTGGGATCCGTGGTTCCAAACTAAATGGTTCTGTCAGCCCCAGGCACAAAACCAAGCTGCTGTACAACACAGAAAAGAAAATCTGGATTTGGAACTAGGAGAACTATAAGAGAGTATTTTTATTTGTCAAATGAAACCGCAAAGAAAAAAAGGATTCAAGTAGAACTTTAAATCTAATTTCACAGTTGCAGGACACCAAATACAAAACGTCTAAAGCAAATTTTCAAATAGATGTCATTAGCTTGGCCTCTTGAAATGATTCATGTAAACAATGAAAAGAAAAATTGAAATGTAATGCTCAAAGATATCAATTTGTCTAATGAAGAAGCTTGTTTATAGATTTATTCATTATTTTGCTTCATGGCACACAAAAGCATTTTCTATGTATTCAAAATCACGGTAAATTTAGTATTGTCTGAGAGTTAATATAATTTTTGTTATTCTTCCTCCTCTTCCACACCAGAGAGATGTTCAGCTGTCTCAGAGCCTTTCATTATGAAGCATCTGATACAAGGCGTGTGTAGAACCAGATAAAACACTGTATTTTTCTCCAGATTTCATTTCAATTACTATCATTGCTCTATCAAGTAGCCTACCTGGCTATTGCACCTTTGATGCTCTTGAAAGCTATAGCCTTGACCAGGCAACCCTTTAAAGGGCAGCTTATAATATCCTAAGGTTTTGTAGGCACAACACAGATATAACAAGACAGAATCACAGATGTTCTTGTTTTTAGAGAAGTGGAAAAAGCCTTCTATGGGGAAATATGAAAAAAAAACCCAAACAAAAAAACCCACTTTTTTTTTTTTTCCCCAGCATTCATAGAAAAGTGTTTTTTTTTCATCTTAATTCAGGGTAACTGAAACAATGATGTTTGTACTTAATGACAGTATTGATTATCTGCCTACACCCCGTGGGACTTAGGCCAACGAACTGGATGTTGTAATAATGTCAAAGGAAAAAAACCCAACAAACTAATCTGCATATTTTTAATAAGGTAAGACTAGAATACACTTCTGACTATTTTTCATCAAATCTGAAACCTCACTTTTACTTTTTACAGTTTCCCTAAACTAAGAGGGATTACAGATTTATACAACACAGACTTCGCCAGCCAGGACGGAATATCACATACAATACCTCAGAATTTGTTACACTACTGTGAAAGGATAGTCAGAAAGTTCATTAAGAGCTTCAAAGGTCAACAAATCTAATGCAGCTTGGAGAATTTAGACCCAGTTTGATTTTCAACTAAATGTAATCCTATTCTAACAGAACTGCAGCTGGATGTTCTTCCACCACCTTGAGGAGATGATTGACTGTTAGGTGAGTCATAAGCTGTAAAACAACATACAGCTAATTAACTGGCTCAATTAATCTCTAGGGTGGCTGCAAACAATAATCTCATTTGTAGGTATCTGTTTCTTGAGCTGTCTTTCCACTAAGATTGAACAACTCTCCTGTTGGATACTATTCCACCTGAGTGTGAAGAAGCTTCTTCAGAGAAGCAAATAAAAAGAATCAAAATGACAGAGATAAGGGAGAGGAATATTAGCTGGGGAATGCTTCAAACCACACTGAACTTTTCTGAGCCTTGTTTTCCAAAACTAAACTCGAGATCTATGGGAATGCTAAAATATTAAGAGAGAAACGAGTGGATTAAAGTCAGCACACCCTATTACTGGCTCTTTGCCAGAGTAGTGTTGAAAAAATGCACAGCATAAAGACAAACAGGTCAAATACTGAGGACTGCAGGAAAATATTACAACTTTGGGTAAAGGAGGATATAAGCAGAAAGGAAAGATGTCCAGTTTGTGGAAATACCTACCCAAAATGACTGTACTGAAGGAGACCACCTCTTTGTCCTTGCCATCGTTGTAGAAGGCCAGGTGCCACAAACCCACGTCCAGGTACTGAACAAACACAGCCTCATTCTGGACAAGGGTCTGGATGCTCCGACGTTCCCGTGGGGACTCCACCACACTCCACTTCTCTTTGCCATCCAAACGTTCCATGAAGTCATACTGCAGGGAGGAAAAAAACAAAAAAAACAAGGGGGAAAAAAAAGAGAACACGAACAAACAAAACCCCAAACAAACAGACCTGAATGCAGAATGTTTCAGCCCAAAACCTGACTGTTTTCTCCTCTACCTTGCTATAAAATGGTATTTCTGGAAGAAATGTGAAACCAACAAACTAACATTTACTAGCTGATCACGGAACATAAAGAGATTATGTGGCTTTTATTCTTTCTTAAACAGTGACCTAGAACTAGGTATCTTTCCTCTGCACAGGTGATCATAAAATGTACAAATTGACAGGATGGTTTTTGAGAAACAATTTGAAATCTGTTATTTGACCCATTAATTTTAGGTTCCTATACAGCTTTCAGAGACCCAGGAGACCTACACCCTTTTCTAAGCAAACACCTGCAATAAATTCTTTTTGCAACAGGAACTGAGGTGTAACTCCAGACACATTGAATGGAAGCCCCCAGAATGTGAAACAGGAATAGCACAGACAGGAAATGTTTGTCTAATGTAACTCATCACCAGATAAAAATACACTGCACCAGTTTTACACCACAGAGTAAAAGTTGCTTACCTGAGGTTGTATGAGGAACAATCAGGGCAAGTGTGATACAAAAACCAGAGGGAGCATGGAAAGGAATAACACAAATAAGGGAATTGATCTTATATTAAGGAAAACTGAGAATTTCTGTTTGGATGACTTCCAAATAAGGTAGAACATTGAATTAATCTTTGGAAAAGGGATCAAACAGAGCAAGTGATTATTTAGAGCATAAGAGCGATGGCACCATTAATGGCATGAAACTAAAAAAAGAAAGAAAGAAATTTAAGATGAATGTCAGATAAGCTTCCCATCTATTAAGCTCAGTAAATAGCCTCCCAGTGGAGATGCCACAATTAAACAGGACTGGAAGAAATATTGGTTAGTCTACAACAGGGAATAACTCTGCATAACAAAGCAGCTGAGCTAGCTGCCCTAATAGACTTTTTTTCTGTCTTTAATGTCTGTGATTCTGGAGCTCTCAAGCTCAACTGAGTAGATCTCATAGTCCCTATCTAAGGGAAGCCCTTAAGAAACACCAAAAACAATATATCTAATCTTTTGATAGCTGTATAACAAGTCCCCTATGAAAACACATCTTGTTTTAGACACATTTATCTGTGTAGGAGTAGATAGAGATAGATAGACATGTCTAAAGAAAGATGTATGTGTTCAATAAAATACAGTAATAGTATGTGCTTGCTTGCCAGTAGCTTCATTACATTTCCCTCTGTTATCTCGAACACTTCCAGGCTGCGCCCACAACAGCCATGAGAAAACATCCACCTTCCTTCGCTTTCAGTTGAGACAGAAAACTGTAACCTCCCCCCCTAAACAGAATAAACATCCAGAGAAGGCTGTGTTGCACGCTGTATTCCGCTCATTAACTGCGAGCCCTAGTAAATTAGTCACGATATGCAATAAAATAATGAAGATTCTCCCTCCTAGTGGAAGAGACAGACAAATTTTACACTCTAGTGCCATCACATCTCTCCAAAACTGGGGTATAAAACCTCACCTTTCTAGCTGAAAACCTCTTATGAGCCTGCATTATAGAGCCCTGGTGTGCTCAGCCTTACAACAAAGGGAAATGTCTGGAAGAACTATTGTCTTCCTAGTAAACATGTGGAACTGAGACTGACCTGCAGCCTTTCCACAAAGGAAATCCACGGCAGGGAGGAATTTGAGCCCCAAGCTACTAATATTGAGAGCTATCATCACAGTAAGTGCATTATCCACTCTATCTATCATTCTGTGCTCTTAAATGAGGGACAAAGTAAGAGAAGTGGAATACAAAGTTTCACTCAATATCAGATTGCCCTCCACTTGAGCCTTTTTTCCACATACGATTTTTACGGGGAAAGGTAAATCAGATAAATTAGCAAAATTCAGGCAAAGCATGCCAAAGATGTAGAGAACTCTGGCATGCCAGTAACTTTCAGCATATGTGAGGTGCCAAACACACATATATCTATCTCCGAAATCAATGGCATTTGGAAATATTGCTAAAGCCCATTGTCTAACAGTCAGAGGTTAAGGACAGACTCATCACCTCCTTGGGAAATGTTATTACTTGGGCAACATCTTGGGAAAAAGAAATTGTGCTCTTCAGAGCAATTGTTCACAAAGGGTCAACTGAGGAAGCAGCAATAAAAGCTGACATTTCTCACTGGCAACATGCTGTTCGTCTCTGCTTGTGCTGGCAGGTTCCTCTGCCTCCCCCTGTTTGATGCTGATTCCACCTCATATAGCAGAGAAGGCTCAGCAGTTGGCCAGATCGAAGGGGAAGAGTTTTCAGCCTGAAACTGCTTGAAGTAGTTTTAGCTGCAGAATCTCTTTTCACGATCATGGTGTGTGACCCAGTGAGAGCAGCTCCCTTGGCACAACGATTTTAGCTTTAGTACAGTTAAGACTGGTATTGCCCCTCTTTAATCAAACTATGACAAATAATTTAATGCCCAGGTGAAAGCAAAATGACCAAATCTGGACAACTCTTTGAATGCTGAAGTATCAGTGCAAAGTGATACAGAAAACAACAATATATTTTTATCCCTCTTTGGGTTTCTCAGGACTGAGGGGAAAAAGAAAAGAAAAAAAGAAAAAGAAAAAAAAAAAAGAAGGAAGTTACTGCATCTGCTGATGGTTCCCTGAGTGTGTCCATCTTAATACCAGTAAGGACTAGGTATATGTGTCCCAAAATCGAAAATCCCTGACTGAAGGGTCGCCAATATGACACTGTGAGCTCATATACAGATAAGATTTCTTCACATGCTTGGCTGAATCATCATTTTGCTTTTCATGGCCCGGTTGATTTTCTGATTTACCACCCTTGCATGATTAATTACTTCTACATAATGTTGTGCTGAAGATATCACTCTTGCTTTAAAGCTACTTATTGGCATATATGAATAGATTAGAAGACCCATCTAGGAAAAGGAGGCAAGTAATTTCATGATCATTAAAAAGCAACTGTGGAATTTTTAATGTAACACGCACAACTGCTAAGGAGGAGGCCACTAAATCACATGAATTAGGGAATGGACATGTCAAACCAAATTAAATCTCTGAAGCAATTTGGAAGTTTCACTGACTTTTGGCTTTTCTGTTTTCTTTTTTTATGATCCTTCATATTTCATGGCTTCATACCGAAAATCACATAAAAATGGCTAAAACAGCTCAGGAACAACATGCAGCAGAAATCCCAAATGACTACATCATCAGAGTTCAATTTTGCAGTGGGGAGTACTTACTATGATTAAAGCTCAATATAAGCAAGTGACTTGCCAGCCTACATCTCTAAACAAATTCCAAATTCACTCTCTCGGTGAGTTTGTTTATTTTTACTACCCAGCACACCGAAATCCTACTGCTTACTTTTATTTACAAACCTAAAATCTCATGCTAAGTTCTTTCTGGGCAATTTGTTTTTATAATTTCTCCATTCAGGGTTTTCTACCCTCTGATGCATTTTATTCACAGGCTAATAAAGACTTTCTTTTTCCCATAACCGTGGGGAGTCAGAAAAACAGTTTGGGAACTTTACACCTAGGGTTGTGACTCCAGCACTGCACAGACCCAGTGAGCACAGCCACACACAGAGGAAGGGAGCCACTGGTGACCACTGTGAAGCACAGAGAGCTCGCAGGGCTCAGGACTGGAAATGCAGAGAGCTGCCAAAATCTTCGGGGGTTTTCTTAGATTTGAAACAATCTGCATGCCTCCACAAAAAGCCTAGGAGTTTTTGAGATTAGGAATTGAAAAGAAAGATCTCTTAGAGCTCTTATCTCAATAAGGGATGCATATTCAACAGGAGAAGCGGAGCAGCTCGGCACGGCGGCGAGCATTCGCCTTTATGCCAAAGCCCTGTAGGATCTGAGCAGCCAGGAAAACATATGGCAGCGAAACGTGTTTGCAAAGTGCTCTAAAATTAGTTCTTCATAAAATCCACTTGGTAATTATTCATTAAAATACAGCCACAAAACATCTGACACCCACGATGGCAGCCAACCAACCGTGGGTTTGTTCCCACATTCGGATGTGTCACAAGCCAACCAGTTCAGGCCAGCTCCATGGCCAGCAGGCAACTCCGAGGAGCTCAGAGCACCTAAAAGTGTTTGTTCACCTGCTAAAAACCACGGGAACACTGGTGCTCCCCTGCTCTCCATTTTTTTTTTTTTTTTCCCCCCTTCAAATAAAGCCATTTCCTGTCCTGAATGAAAACAGTTTTCATTCTGACATGAAATATTTATAAGTATAAACCACGCTGCTGGAGATGAAAACAATACAGCTCCACGCACTGCCTTCTCCAGACATTCCAGTGAAGTTCCACTCAGGTTCCCTCATTTCATGCATCATTTGGAACGTGCTACCAGCATGTAGCAACACCATAATTACTGTAAGCTCTGCAGAGTCACTTCATGCATTATTTGACATTTACAGTTTGTTTTCTATGCATTATCAATTCTATTAATATGACTCTCTTCTGCTAAATTCCTACTGATCATTCAAGCCTACAGTGTGCATTTTGTTATTTGTGCATAGCACTACACAGGTTGGAGGGATTTTGCCCAAAACCACTGCATTCCTGTTTGTACTCTGCTTGCCACTCAAAACTGCATTTTTGCCTCTCCTCCAGACCTGCACTCCCCACGCACGTGGCACACAGGCTGCATCCAGACAATTTCACAGCCACATCAGTTTGACTGACTAAACCAGGCATTTGGAATATTTGCTAAACAGTAATACTGAGAAGGTTAAATCTCAGCAGGGCTCTCCGACAGGAACTGCATCTTGTTGTCTCAGGTTAATCATGTACCTAATTTGCTGATTATTGACTTGTTCCCACAAAGGATTTTACTCAGCTTGACATATGAGCACTGATCAGTGATGAACTGTCAAGCTGTTCACTGCTTTAGAGCTCATGTCCCTAACCTACAGAAACAAGGATTTTAAATTTCAATTTTAAAATATCGTCTGTGTCAACTTCAGACTGTTTTCACTCATACAAAAGTATTGTGCTCCTTTATGTCAGAACAAGGCTTCTTTTCACTAACTCACTAACTGCCTTTCTTACTCTAAAATAATTTCTCTTGGTAGCAGCTTGACTGCATTTTGATTCCTGGGCAAAAATGCCACGTAATCTCCAGCTTTAGCTCCCTATTAACAAGAATCAGGACCCTGCCTGAGTGTGGGAAGGTTTATGCTGGTTTATATTGCAGATTCAGACCAAATCTATACTAGTTTATACACAGTGGATTTCATTAACCCCACTTATGAACTTAGAACTGCTTCCTCTGAAGACTGGAAAAGAGGTCCCCTGAGGAGGAATCCAGCTCAAGAGGAAACACAGATGATGTTTCTCATTATTTAATTTAACAGAAAGGTCACAAAATTTCTATTCTATCCATGTGAGGTGGAGTGAAAGAAAAAAACCTCTGCCTGATCACAGCCTTCTCAGATGAGAACATAATGAAACCTAGAACAAATACATCTGATCATACTGCAATAAAAAGTTCATCCTGAATAAAAAAAAATATTTTGTACTACGAGCTACTTCCCACTGGATTTCTTGTAAAAGATACAGGCATACTCATGTCTTAGTAAAAAAATTTAAATTAACCTGTATTTATAGCAAACTTTGATGATTGCTTTGGAGCTTCGGTTGCCCTAAGTAATTTTCATTTAATGATTTATATTTTTGTTTGTTTTCCTCAACTAAATTGGCATTTTATTCATGATAGAACAGGGAAAGTGAGCACTAAAAATTCTGAATTAAATGAGACATGTGCAATGAATTATGCCATTACCTAACTGGAACAGCTGAAGATCCACAGACATAATTTCACCCTCAAGACAGCATATTGAATGAAGCCTTACAGCCAAAATCAAAACATTCTTAAGAAAGGCTCCCACCCTGGAACATATTCTCTGAAGATATATGTTTTGTGTTGCCTGGATGGCTGGAAATGACTGAAAATCCATCACCAGCCCTCTGCAATTTCCCAATTTTTTTAGTCTTTGTAACAAATTTCAGGACACCATATGCTAACATGGAAAACTGACCACATGTCGTCCCCTCCTTGGGCTGTGCACTGCTGATCCTGATTTCTTACCAGTCAAACACACTCGTTCAGTAACTCCAGAACACTGGAAAACAGCTTGCTATAGCGAGTTGATAAATCTGGCACAGCCAAAGCTCCTTCTGCACAAATTCTTAGAAGCAGAGGCGATAAACCTATGTCAACCCCCTCACTCCTTTACTCCCAAGTCTAATCAAAGGTTTTGGTCCTCAACTCATTATTTTTGTCTCACAGATAACTGGATAGTTTCATCCCAATTCATGCCAAGATTATATCAGAGATTTAAAACCTTGTTTGAACGGCAAGGACATAATTACTTCTTTTATAAATGTATTGTTGAAGTAGGTGACAACCTAAAAATGTTTAGATGAGGGTGGTTCAGTCAAACATCACAAGTGAAGGAATTCAGGAAATTCCTAAACTTAAATTCTGTAAACTCCAACACAAACCTAACAGAGATGACCCAGATTTTGCATTCTGACATTCAAAACCAACAAACACATCGATAAAGTACCTGGGCATGTGATGGTGGGAGTCCTCTTCTTATATAAACACCAAAAAGAGCATCCTTCCCTAAGGATATGTTGAACTTCAGGAACTGTGGCTGGCTGATATGGATCTGAGACCTCCAAAAAACTCCGGGGGGCACCTCCTGGGTGACCCTGTGGCCAACTTCTGTTTCTCCACTATCTATGCTGCTATTCCTCGTGACCCATGGTCCTACAAAACAAAAGCAAATATAAATCAAATGAGACAACTGGTTTTAATTCAAGTAGTTTTACTCATTCAAGATGAACATCTGTGGCAGTGACACTTCTTAAATCAAACTGTAACTGATGCAATCTGCCTGTTGTTTTAATCAGTATGTAAGAATTTGGCCCTTATATTTGAAGCAAGAACTCTGCAAACCCTTTTTTTCTGTGGAGCATCAGCAATCTTCTCATCCCTCAAACCCTTTAATTCTGTGACTGCTCCTCACTGATCAAACAGCAACAGCAGAGAGTCAATGAAGCACATGTGAATCTCCCTGTGCTCTTTTCAGCTGCATCTTGTACATAGCCAGGGCATTAAAAATTGCCAGAAAGGTGAACCCAAGGGTAACTTCAATCTAAATGAACCGATTACAAATTTTTATTACCCACCGTTTTCTTCACTAAACTAGTCCAATAGACTTTAGGTCACAGACAGGAGAGTTGACAGAAGAAATGAAATGCACACAAAAGGGTTTAGAGGACAATTTCTGTTCTCTAACATGCATCTTCTCCTTGAAACAGAGTTAGCACAACTCAGTGCAGTGCCTTTGAAGTTCTCTCTGCCTGAAGCAGGGTCTATCTACAAATCTTTTTCCCTTGTGCTGTGGTTAGTTAGTTAAAATCCATCATTTGTTGGTTTTTCAGCATGCATTATTGAAGACAAGATACGAGACCTTTCTGGTTGAGTGCTCTGGCTTTCAGCCCACAAAATAGTCAACTCTTAAAATATGGTGCAAATCCCTTCTGTTCTCAACTGAACAGGTTCTGAGGCTACACATATTTTAAACATGGAGTGCAGAACACGGAGTTAGCAGTGTTTTCAAGCTAAAACATGCAGCAGTGTTTGATTTTGTCTTCTGTATTCTCAAACAACATGGTGAGAAATCCATTTAAAAATTCTTACAACAGACACTATAATAAACCTGAAAACCACAGAAAGTATCTGTTAACAATCACAGAAATTTAAAGATGTCACTAATACCACTATTACCACAGACTGGACGGTAGTGATACAACCTGAGGGCATTTGTAAAAAGCTCAGTGTTTGCTTCATGGGGGTTTTTCTGCTGTGGTGGAATGCAATTTTCAATAAACGGCAAGTTACTTTTGAAATATATTCCAGCACTGTATGAATGTAATGGGATGGTACAGAACAACATATAATTCCAGCAGGTAAGTACATAACAGCTTTTCTGTCATGACTATCTTTAATTGAGAGAGCTGCAAAAGCACTGTTTCAATTATAGATTCTAAATTATCTACGTTAGCAGCACTTACGCTTGTACATAATGAAACAGATACTATGCTGGCAGTGTTTTGAAATGGTAAAAGAATGCTCTGAATACCAACTGCTATTCAGGTTTTGGCAACTTGTTTGTTTTTTCATTTTCTATGTTAATGGGTCTACAATAACATCACAGCATTAACAAAGAAAGAGAAAGCAGAAGAAGCTGCAACCAGAGGCTGCAAAGAAAGGAAAAATGGCTGAGTGTCAAACAATGTACCCTCAGAGCCACCAGAAGCACAGAGAGCAACCAGATCCAAACACATCCTGCTTCATGGAAACGACAGGATTTAATTTCTAATGGATTACTGCAGCAGAGGACATCTCAAGGTTCCTATCTCAAGGAAGGCAGGCACCATCTCACTAGAATTTAAATTAGTTCTTACCTACCTAAGTGGAGGGGAAAATCAGAGGTAGAGAACACACCAAAAATCACCTATGGCAAGTTATGCTGGAATCACTGGCATAATCATAACATGCCAATGATTGGGAAGTCAGCAAAAGACTGCAGGTGCCTTCACCTCCTTTGAGAACATTACCTGTACTTCACAATTCTAACATAAGGTAATAAATGATGAATATTTCTTCAATATTCTTAAAAAGTGTGCTGTAAATAATTTCTTTGGAAGCAGACTGAGCATTCTTTAATGAACATCAACTGTATCTAACCTGAAAAAGGCTCCTTGACACACTCTAAAGAACACTGTTCTTCAGGAGCAATATATCCATGGCCAACCAGTCAAAGAAAAAGCTATTTCCAGGAATTATGACTATTATCCAGCGCAGCAAATGTATGGAGCATTGAATGGTAAGGCCACAATAGTCTCTGCTGGCAGTTACAGTTTCACTGGCTATTAAAGCAACTCCAAAACTGTCAGTGGGTTTTGCTAATTATGTATATATTCTCTAGAACCGTAACTCTGTAAATAAATTTAATTCTCATGGAGGATCAAGTTTTAGTATTTCTGCATTAAGCCGCAGCTTCCTTTGGGTATCCAAAATTCTGCTTTGTGTTTCTCTCTGGGAAAGGGCATTTTTCAGGACTCAAGGATCCTCAAATACATCAGTTAAGCTAAAATGATAACATTTCAGCCATCAGAAGAACCAGAGTTACATTCATACTACTTCAGACTGCAAAGGTAAAAACATATATTGGATATCAGACTTTCCCCCCCAAAAATTACTAGAAGAAGATCGTTCCTTTGTATTTCTTATCAAAATGTTGAAATTATTGTGGTGAAATAAAAATGGGTGAAAACTGCAGATTACACAATTGAATTTGTAGTTATTGCTGAGCCTAGAGACATGATTCAGGTTCCTTATGCTGAAATGATCCTGTTCAGTTTGATATTATCCTTGGAAGCATCTCCCCACAGATGTGCTTTTATTTTACTCTACACCACCGATGACCTGGTTTTCAGCTCTCCAAACCACTCCTCCTAGGAAAATCTCCCCAGGAATGGAACTGTGGCAGGCGTTCACCACAGCAGAGGATTTTAAGAGCAGGTTAGATGATCAACTCTCACAAGTGATTAAGGTATATTTAACCTGCAGCAAACAATGGGGCAAGGTGGGTGACTCTTTTCAGGCTGTATTTCTGAAGTGCAGCACGTTCTATACCCAGCCTGTGCCACATCTACAAGGAACAGCTGCTGCCTCACCTCTGGCATGCTGAAAGGATCCTTCCCTTTTGCTTTTAAGAATTTACTTCATGACATTCTGTTTTTATGGAGCTGCATTACAATGCTGTAATAACAAAATTTAGAAACACTTGAAGTTATACTAAAATCTAGGTTTCATATTTGCAAGCTTAGCTAACAACTTATAAAGTTTTAAGTCCAACAAGATATCAATAAATCTAAAGATTATGCATTATTGGATCATGCTCTCAAAAATTCCTCCTGAGTTACCCTTGCTTGTGTGACACACAAAACCAGTGACAGCATCTTGGTTCTGCTCCTTGCTCTGATACTGCCAGTGCACCTGGGTTGGTCATGATCTTGCTGCTCTCAGATGCCTACTTGTAAAACAGAATTATTAACAATGACAGAATTATTAACAAGTCTCACCTTGAAGATGAGGAAGGCAGAGCAGTAAATATAAATATTAAAGGAGGTGTCTCAGCACTATGCTCTTCATGTTCCTTCCTCCCCAGGATATAAATTCAGAGAGGAAATGCAAAGTAGATATGACTACTGAATCTACCTTAGTTGATAGGCTAAAGTTTATTTTTTTTTAGCCTGAAGAGCAGACCATCATCCTAGGTCTGGCATTTGCAATGCCTTTTTCTGCACTAACAGCTTCACTGGCAAACCCTGTCACTAGAGACTCAAACTTTTTTACAGCTCCCTTCAGTCCTCACCTCCTAACGCAGAGAATATATCTTGCCACCTGACTCACTCCTCTCCAGCTATTTTTAGAAGCTTTTCCATTTGATGGACCATGGCAGATCACATTCAAAGAGCATCAACTGCATTTAAGTGAAGTTACAGAAATGACAAACTGACAAATCTGTGAAGAAAGACTAACCCGAACTACACATACTGCTGTGAACAAATGAATCCCAAGATCATTCTCTCTGTTGTGGGTGACTGTTGTAAAGTTCCATGTTTATCTCATAACCCCATAGATACTTGATTTTTTTTCCCCCTATCATTTTCTCTCTATAAACATCTACAAAAGAGTTTTAAAAGCATACTTCTTCATCTTACCCAGGGGAGCCATTTCAATCACTCAGTCAAACATATATTCATCAACTAAATAACACTTATTCATTTAAACTGCTGTTTTATTTACCCAGCTGAATTACTATTTTGGCATATACATTTGAAAAGACTGTTTTAGCATTCAAGTGTATTTGCCTTTGAAGCTATCAGACAGGCAATCCATGACAACAGCAATGCAAACTCCCCCTGCTAAGTTGTCAGCAGGTCTCATCTGTGAGCTGGAGGTCAGATTCAAGGTGGCAGTGGATGGGACATGCCCAGTCAGCCTTTAATTTAACTGATGTCAAGCAGTGTCAGCCATGGAGGCAGAGCTGTATTTACACTGAAACCAGATATACTTGATTATTTATAACTACAGTATCCTACACTGTAGCTAAAATTAAAAATAAAAATGAAATCTGGCTGCCAGCAGTGTCACACTACAGACATCACATTTAAAGAGCAATTAACTCCAGTCCTGTGACTGTGTGCTTCTATCACGGGGATGACTGCAAATATCTGTTGAAAAATATCTAACAGAATAACCATTCCAATGGATCAGAAATGAACTACCAGGATAATGTGGACAACCTCAAATTAAATACAAGGAATAAACACCACCAGGGTTGGTTAAATTCTCTTTACCTTCTTTTCCTGTAGTTCTAGATTTCTTATAAATCACTGCTACAGACATAGCTTACCTTACCTTTTTATCTAGCTTATTTTTCTGTTTTCTTTTTATATAGCCAGGGATTTTCACAGATGACTTGGAATTCTAAAGAAATTTATGGTACGGCTGTGTAAAGGAAACCATTCAATATAAAAATAGACTCCACTGACTTTATGCCAAAAAAGACCGTGTGAGAATTACTATGGTTCTCCATGATAGTTTAACTTTCTTTCCTTAGGTAAATTTGCTACTTATATGACCAGACACGTCTTATTGTTCCACAAAGGCAAATAAAATAAAGTAGAAAATGTCTTTTCTATACAAATCTCTCCAGTGGAAAAATCAGTGCTGTGCACTGTTACCATACTGACAACTCCCTATATGAACTTACACTTCAAATTATCTACTATCACCTAAGTGCCCTAGGACTCAGGTGAGAACAGATTATTCTGGAATGTGTACAATAGATTGACTGCTAATGCAAAACAAATTCCCTCGGCTGCAATGAGCTAAAAAGGCAGGCAATGAGAGTTTGTCTGGAGGAGCTGCTGTGGCACATTTGAACTGCAGTTCTGCTGCAGATGCTGAGGTACCAGTGAGCTCTGTCTTGGGAAGGAAGAAGGAAGGAAGCTTCTGAGTGTATGAGCTTTCAGAAATCCAGGAAAAAACAGCTTTGGGTACCAAAACCTCAGGTTGTCTGGTCAGCATCCTAGATTTCTATTGTGGCAAGAGGAAAGAAAATCTTCAAAAGGAGTGACTGCATAAGACCCCAGCTCTGGCTCAGCTGCAGCCAATCAATGTGGCAGTGAAATGAAGCCGCTTGCTTTTAGGAAAATAGGACACACATGATACACCTAAAAATTTAGGCACATCTTCACATTCATGTGAGCATGGCTTCACAGGAGTCATTGCTTTCAGAATCAAAAGCAAATTATAACTGAAATAAAATTAAGATCTGTTGGTTCAGTGCATTTCACAAAGAGCAAACACATACTAGTATGGATTTCCATATCAGGATAACAATCATCTCAGATGGTATATACCAAACCTCATCACATAACTTTGAACAGAGCAACTCATGCTGATTATCACCATTAACACAACCACAAATCTAAAACTCCTCTTCTGCTGAATTTAGCCAAATCCTTTGCTTTTCTGAGACAGCCCTTGAGTCTGGTGTATTTTCAGAAGACCACATCTTCAAGCCTTCATAGCCTCCATCTTAATAGTTCTGATTGCTAACATGTTAATTAAGATCTACATTACATTAGCCACATAACTACTTAATAAGATCAATCCACCTGGAAAATGATGGCTTGTCTACATCAGACTGAAGGAAGGTAACAGAAGTGACATTTGAAACACACTGTTATTCCATTTTGATCGCCTGTTCCAGAGCTCTGACAGGAAATAGTAGAAACCGAGGGATTCATGTTGTTTACACTGTTAATGAGGGGTGAGTTTATCTTTTACAAGAGGACAAAGAGTTCCCCGCAGCTGTTGCCGAGTCCTTACACCGAGTGCTGGGTGGGTTTCAGCAGCAGCACAGCCGGGGGTAGCTCCAGTGCCTCAGGCAGAGTCAGGAGCTCTGCCTGCATCTCAACCCCAGCTCATCCCTCTGCCAGGAGGGCAGATCCTCCCACTCCACAATTTTGCTACCCCTTTAGCACTGCCTGTGTGCTGCATCGCTAATAAAATATCTTAACTATTAGAAAACAATTTGTGCAAACCAAAATGTGACTCGCAGCTGCAGCATCTGGCAGAGCTCTCAATATCATTTGGAGAGAGCTGGAGACAACCTGTACAGCTCCACAATGATCGCTGAGCTCAGCTTTCCACATCTATCTAAAGAAAATTTCTGCTACATCAGTAGAAATCTGTTTTTCCTCTCTCTCATCTCAAGTAAGTGAGATGGTGCCAAATTCAACAGCGAATTAAAACTTTCTTAGTTTCATTATTGACATTATATGTGCATTTTTGAATTTGATATCTGGAAACAAATATTTTTCATGACACTTCAGTACATGAATGTTTAATAAGTGTTAATATTTTTGAAAAAGTCTTTCTGAAATCCACATACACTGTGATAGACTTTGTGAAAGACCTCAAACAGAATGAACTTGGATCAGGTTGGTTCATCCAAAGAGAAGCAAACCCTGGATTATGTGAGCATCAAAACACAAATTCATATCAACTTTTTCCAAATAGTCAGTGTATTTTTTGTACGTAAAGTGATCTTTCCACAACTGTCTGCGATTACTTTTGGTGTCTCTTAAAATGGGAGCTTCTAGAATCAGAGATCACAATCTCTTCCTGTGTTTTTCAGCTTTTTAGAATATTACTATAGCAAACAATCAAGGAAAAAAAAAAAAAAAACCTAAGTCAATTTTGAATTACTAGAAAATTTCTTAAATTTGTGAGCACATCAAAGACCATATGCCCTAAAGAAAAAAAAAAATTGACACCAAAACATTCTTTAAATGGGTTTTCAGCTAGGGTTAGTTTGGGTATTTCCACATAAATTGTAGGTTATCTTAGGTGTCCTCTGAAATAAATAAAGTTGAATTTATGGTAAATTCTGTCAATTAGAAAGGAAACAGCACATAGTCACAGATTTTATGGAAATGTGTGTCTAGCCCACCACATAATTTTAAATGCAGAAAACTTTTGGCATAGATTAACAGAATTTAACAGATAAATCCCATAAGGTCATCTATTTCACTTCTTTTTGAAAAAATAATTATCCCCAAAAAAGCCTCTTTTCTTTTCCTCCCACTTTCCCCCTTAATTTAGATTTATTACACCCAAATTATAACATTATCCTTACACAATGTAAGACATATATAAGAGATAAGTGGGCTTCTCTTTGAGAAAACTTTTTAAATGTCATTACAATCTATCTCATTCCAGTAGAAATTCCAAGGCAGTATCAATTTTTTTGGGTTTTATGCACTATGAAAGGATACTGCCTTATGATCTGTATTAAGAAAGGAATTTTTGTCTCCTAATTTAAATCCCTAGCTGAACACAACTTTCACAGCATGGTGGCCTTCACTTGCAGTTTTAAAGCAGCACTGAGGATTTTTCTGCCGATTGCACTTGCCTCCTCCTTTCAGACATACCCACTATTAGTGAGATGTAGTATGTAATTACAAAAAACCTGAAACTGTGCTATCTTAATAGTGAATTTTGTTTTCATTCAGATAGGAAAATGCAGTAATAAAGTAATTTACATGCCTCTTAAATTGCAGTTTTATTATTTCCTACCAGAATTTAGTCTCTTAATAAGGAACAGGCAGATAAAATTGAATACCTGTCTCTTTTTTTTTTTTTTTTTTTTTTCCCTCCTTTCAAATTGCTCTACTTTAAAATGCTTTGCTTGCTGAGTAGGCACAGCTTGTGTTTAAGTGGCCCTTCTCAGACTAGGGGTTAAAGGTTTCTTTGGGAGACCCATGTTTTGAAAAGAATGGCTTCATCCTGAGTTATGTCAATTATAGAAAGGTCACTCTCCACAGCCAGAGCCCTGAAATGGTTGTTGTGTTAAAAGCTGTCAGAGGCTTTCCTAAAAACTGCTGGGATAGCAATATCAACTTAGACATAATAAAAAGAAAGGTGAGGTAGAAAAACTTTTCACCCTTCCCAGCTCTAAGAATTTGTCTTCTTGATATTTCTTGTGTTCATCCAAACCTGTCATTCATTTTATTCCACTGTGGCAGACTACTTGCCTAAATATTGCTCTTCCTCCTTCCCCCACGTTACCAGCATTTCAGCAACCTTCTACAAAATGTCAGAAGAACAAGTAAACTTTTCCAACATGCTCTGAGAAAAGCTAACTGTAGCAATTTAAGACATAACCAGCAGTTCTGTCCCCTTGTCTCCTCTACAGGAGGTTACCACTCCCAAAACAGCATCTCAGCCTCTTCAAATGTGCAAAGCTAATTAGAGTGGGGCTGGGACAAACTGCCAGAACTTGCACTGAAGTGCCCCGGGCAGATGAGCACGTTCCAATTCTGCAGTCCTGCTGCCCTATATTTGCACAGAGATGGCAACAAAAAGCTGCAGGGAGGGAATTGAGAAAGGTGTTAAAGCCCTGCAGTTGTCTGCTAAATGACCATAATTGCCGACCTGATCTCTTCAGGTTGCTGCCCAAAACCACAGGGTCTCTCACCTGTGCCCAACCTGGAGGCAGTTCAGCAGCCATGCAAACATTCTGCCTTGCACTTAGGGATGTGCTGTTTGTGCACTTTGACCTACAGCCAGACAGAGATGAAAGCCAAACCAATGAACAGTTGTCTAAAAATTTTCAGGTTTTTGGCACCATCAGGATGTAGGATTTCATGACAAGGAGGAAGCCAAAACTAGACCCTCCCTGGAAAACATGGAGAAGCTGAGGTGCAGCAGCAGCACCATTGATTGAAAACAGAAGCAAATGCACAAAATGATCAAGCTCATAAAAGAACAACTTAGTTTCCTTTCCCAGCTCTGTTTTAACTGTCTTCCCAATACAATGTCAGCATTTGCTTCTAACACTTGCTTTGGCAATTACCAAGTTTAACGTGAACCACAGGTTCTGAGGGTGGGACAGTGCTCAGCCTCTGAACAGAACCCTTCAGCTGACAAAAATCAAGCGCTCAGACTTCTCCTGTTCCAGTCACACCATTCACCATCCCAGCACACTAAAGTGTGGGAGGTACTTTGTTTAATTGTAACATTCTGTTCTGCCTTCTCCTCACAATTTTTGTAATAACCAGAGAAGACCTTACTGTGATGCAGCAAAGAAAACCCCTGGACCTCACCAGTAAAAAGCATTCCATTTAATTGATTAAAATCCTTTCTGTGACATATAACTTCTCAGTGGTTTTAACACATTTTTCCTCAGCTTAAGAAGGTATTTCTGGTTCTAAGTTTTACTTATTTTTTTCTTTCCACTGCCATGTCTTTGTCATCTTCCTCTGGAACGCAGATTTTCTTTAAGAGAAAGAGAAACCATTTGTTATCTATTTTCTCACATTAATATCACAGGGCAGACTGTTTACCATGGGTCAAATTCTGCTGTCCTTGGTGTTTGCTATTACATCTCGTCTGAGAAAGAAGAACCAGAGATGTGGTCTTGGCTGCAAGCCAGTTCTTGACTTCTCTCAAGCACTTGACAATGCACTTGTACTAAATCAAGCTTTTCACAGAACCCTAGAACGGGTCAGGCTGGAAAGGATCACAGTGGGTCATGCTGTCCAACCCCCTGCTCCAGCAGGTTCATCCCAGAGCACAGGATCGTGTCCTGAAGGTTCTGGAACACCCCCAGCAAGGGAGACTGGGACAATATGATCCAGTGCCTGGTCACTGCACAAGAGTTCTGCCTCAGGAGCTTCCTGGGCATCAGTTCCTGCCCGCTGCCTCCTGTTCTATCGGCTGGAACCACGGTGAAGAGCCTGGCCCATGCTCTGAGCCCTCCCTGCAGATATTTACACAATTAGCCAGGTCCCCTCTCAGTCACCTCTCCAAAGCTGAACAGCCCCAGCTCCTTCAGTCTCCTCTTTCTTTGACACCTCTAAGCTACACCTGGAAGAACAACACGTAGCCAATAAACCCAGCACACTTCTGCGAGCGCTTCCCCAGCGTCCGCGGCAGCACAGCTTCATTAGCAATAAAGCACAAAACACACGATTCAGAGCGAGCACCGAGCACGGGGCCGGCCGGGGCGTGCTGAGAGACACGAGAGGGACAGGATGGGCGGCATTTTGGGGCGGTCTAGCAGTGTTTTGGGGTGGCTTGTGGGGGTTTGGTGGCATTTTGGGGAATTTTGGGGCAATTTGATGGCATTTTTGGGCAGTTTGTGGCTGTTCGGCTGTATTTTGGGATAGCTCACCAGTGGTGTGGGGTGCTTTGTGGGGGTTTGGCAGGCTTTTGAGGCAGTTTGGGGTGGTTCAGGTGATGTTTCGGGGCGGTTTGTGGGGGTTCAGGTGGCGTTTTGGGCCAGTTAGGGGCTGGTTCAGGTGGTGGTTTTGGGCAATTTGGGGTCGGTTCAGGTGGCGTTTTGGGTCAGTTTAGGGTTGGCTCTGGCGGCATTTTTGGGCAGTTTTGGGGTTGGTTCAGGTGGCTTTTGGGGCAGTTAGTGGGGGTTCTGGTGGCTTTTGGGGCAGTTTGGGGTTAGTTCAGGCGGCATTTTGGGGCATTTGTGGCGGTTCAGGTGGAGTTTTTGCGGCAGTTTGGGCCGGCTCAGGTGGCGTTTTGGGGCATTTGTGGCGGGTGGTGGTTCAGGTGGCGTTTTTGGGCAGTTTGGGCCAGTTCAAGTGGCATTTTGGGGCATTTGTGGCGGTTCAGGTGGCGGTTTTGGGGCAGTTTGGGCCGGCCCAGGTGGCGTTTTGGGGCATTTGTGGCGGTTCAGGTGGCATTTTTGGGGCAGTTAGTGGGGGTTCTGGTGGCTTTTGGGGCAGTTTGGGGTTAGTTCAGGCGGCATTTTGGGGCATTTGTGGCGGTTCAGGTGGAGTTTTTGCGGCAGTTTGGGCCGGCTCAGGTGGTGTTTTGGAGCATTTTTGGTGGTTCAGGTGGCGGTTTTGGGGCAGTTTGGGCCGGCTCAGGTGGCGTTTTGGGACATTTGTGGCGGTTCAGGTGGCGGTTTTGGGGCAGTTTGGGCCGGCCCAGGTGGCGTTTTGGGACATTTGTGGCGGTTCCAGGTGGCGGTTTTGGGGCAGTTTAGGCCGGTTCAGGTGGCTTTTGGGGCATTTGTGGCGGTTCAGGTGGCGGGTTTGGGGCAGTTTGGGCCGGCCCAGGTGGCGTTTCGGGGCATTTGTGGCGGGCCGTGCCCGCCGGGTCGGGCCTGGTCGGGCCTGGTCGGGGCGCGGCGCGGACCCACCTCTGCCGGCAGGGGGCGCGGGCGGGCCGTCCTCGTTGGGCGGGCGCAGCCCGTTGTTGAAGGTCGGAGCCTCGGCGGGCTGCAGCTGCCAGTTGAGCCCCAGGAGATGCATGGCTGCGGACACAGGGGACACACACACAGCGGTCAGCGCGGCTCGGCCCGCGGCGACGGACGCGTGCTCAAAGAACCGGCGGCAGCGGCACCGCAACGCCCCGCTCCCCCGCCCCGTCCCCGCAAAGTGCCGGAGAAACGAAAGCGAGCCCCGGTGACTGGCACGCGTCTGTCTGGCGCTGGAATACAAAAGGAAAAAGGCTCGCGAACTCCGGGCGGGCCCGGGCACCGCGGGCCGCTTTCCCGACTCGGTGCGGGGGAAACGTCTCGGGGAACGAAGCGCTTGCTGCAAGTACCGGCTCCGAGTTTAAATTACAGGTGGTAATTTATAGGTTGATTATAAAATTGGCTTTAGCCCTGTGTAAAGTAGTGACTCCGTAATGCAATTATTCTGTGTTTAGTACAACTTATTTAAATCGATACGTTATAGTAATAGAATCGCAGAATGGTTTGGGCTGAAGGCAACCTGAAGCATCATCCAGCTCCAATCCCCTGCCATGGGCAGGGACACCTTCCACCACACCAGGTTGCTCCAAGCCTTGTCCAACCTCACCTTGAACACTTCCAGGGCTGGAGCATCCCCAGTTTGTCTGGACAACCTGTGCCGAGGCCTCACCACTCTCACAGGGATGAATTTCTCCCCAACACGCGACCTACCCCTGCCCTCTTTAGTGTGAAGCCAGTCTAGAGCCTCCATCTCCGTTTTATAGATTGAGCTTCCCTGACCAACCCAGGGCTGTGCCAATCCTTTCACCTCACAGGTGTCTGACCCCACAGCCCGCACAGCCCCGGGCAGGGAAGGTTTGCCAGCTCACAGCCATGGGCTCTGCAGCCATCCCTGTGCCAGACAGGTCGCTGTGGCCACGTCGGAGGCTGTGCAGCTGCCCCTGGAACACGAGCTGAGCAGCGGGAGCCAGGCCAAGCACGCCCGCACAAGTGCCTGAGTTATAAGCGCCGTGGCAGGGCTAATTGAATAAGTCCTGTGCATAATGCATGAGACTTGACAGGTCTGAATCATTCAGCCAGTGGATTTATGTGCATCTTCACCTTGTATAAACACAGCTACCTGCACACTCTCATCACATTATCCCCATGGCTCTCTCAATACAGAAGAGTGGTGAGGGATCAAGCCCACCAAGCTGCATCTTTTCCTTTCTTTGCATCTTTCTTCTTACACAGGATGCATGTAAAAACCTACATACCACAGTGTTTCCAATTATGTCAAAAGGTATTTGGGAGGAATCGCTGTCAATTTGCAGGCAGGAAAAAGATATATATATTATAGGCACCCTTAGAATTGTTCTCTTCTGCAGTGTCAGACCCACACGAATTATTAGATATTTTGTATCTAATTGAAAGTGATTATAGTGGCCACAAATGGCCCAGCAGTGGCCACACACTAAGGGTTCAAAGAGTAAATGTTAGGGATAGGAGAGGCAAAACACTTCTCACAGAAACTCACAGTGCAGGAGCTACCACTCAGATAATCTCAGAATGCAGGGAATCCATTTAGATGTGACTGATTCATATGTGCATCCCTAAGCCCCGAGAAAACAAAAAGCACCCCCCAACCCAGAATCCATCTATCCCAAGCCCTGGAAATCTCTCAGCATGCAATCTACGCAGAGTTTAACCTCTGTATTTTTGACAAAAGCAGCAGGGGAGCAGGACATCTTTCCCAACACTATCTTCCCCTGGACATCCTATGGACTAAGCAGATGTCTAAGAATAGTAACTAAAACCAGGACACATTTTCTGTGAAGAGGGCAGTTGCCAGATTTCATATTCATGCTGAATTTGCAAACTTTGCTTCCATTATATCAAAATACCTCACAAAAACAAACAAAAAATGTCTTAAAGCCTCTGGTATATTAAATACCAGACATGAACCTGAAAAGGATATTTTGCAAAGAAACTACTCAAAATTTGTTTTTACAGAATGTTTAAGAATCCTTGGAAAACAGACAAGAAATTTATGTGGGATCCAATGATTTACTCAATTACAACTTATTTGTCTTGCCAAAACAAACATTTTAAAAGGCTTTTCAGTCTAATCTCAAGCAACTTTTTTGTTTGTTTGTTTGTTTGTTTGTTTGTTTGGTTGGTTGGTTGGTTTGGTTTGGTTTTTTAAAATATGGCAAATGAAACTGAAAGATCATTCACAAAGCTCAAACCCACCAAAGTGCAACTTATCCAAACTGCCCCACTGGGCAGAGGCAGCTGTGCCAGGGCTGGGACAGCAGAGGAGCAGCTCAGGGCGTGTTCGTGCTCTCAGCAATTCCCACACCCTGCACAGGCACCAGATTCAGCTGGACCAGCACCGAAAGCCAAGAGTGTGTAAAGATTTAGTGAATTTCAAAGCCCCACAATGCAAATAAGTCACAGAGGAGAATTAGAGTTTTGTGTTTTATACTCTCAATGTGTCTATTCAAAGTTGCCATTTGTATTTTATTTCATTGTGAGCGTAACCATAAATGTAGGTCACTTGCAGAGATGAAAGCCTGCTGCTTCAAGTGTGAGCCCGTCCTTACAACAGAGAGATAAAGAAATCATAACTAATAGTCTGTCCAGGAAAATTATAGTTGCTACCTTATAATTACCAGGTAAATTCAGACAAGGAATTATAAAAGATCTTATTAACATGGTATTAAAAAAACCCCTGTGATCCATCTGCTTCCAAGCACACCATGGTTTCATTAATAACTGTGTTTTAATCACGGATGCATGTTAGGTGGGAGCAATTAGAGCTCCTTCCTAACGGGGCAGGGATTTGCACGTCTGCTCCATCCCTCCCGGAGCCTGAGAACCTCCTGCACAGCTCACACACCCATGAGGTGATCCACCAACTTCCGCTAAGGCAGCTGCAGTCACAAACACCAGGAACGTTCCCCTTGCACCACGAAAGAGTGCAGGAAAGTGTGTCACAGGGGCCTGAGGGGAAAGCTCCGTGTCTGCGTGGCCCTGAGCAGAGCCGAGTGGCAGCCGAGCAGGGGGAACGAGGAGATACCTTCTCTCTGCTGCTCCACAGTGCCGTGAGATGGCAAATTTATATGATTAACCTTTCGTTCTGTTAATCAAACAAAATGCCTCCAGCAAAGGAATAAGTAGAAGCCCGTTTAATTAGAAATGTGGGGATCCACGCAGAAGTTGAGTGTATGTGTCTCAGAGGAGAAATTTGGGCTAGTCAATTTGTGCCTGCTTGCTGGGTTTTTTGCTTTTCTTTTCTAGTTTGAAACTAATTTTGTTTTTGTGTTGTTTTTTTTTTTTCCAACAACAAATTGTGTATTCACAAATTGTATTTTGCAGAGCCCTTATAGGTATTATTTTTTTGAGTTTCCTTTCCCCCTCCCTCAACATTTAAGCATATTTTCAAAGCCTTTCTCTCTGATACTTGATTTTAAAAGACCGAACTTGTCAGAATTTATAGGCTTCATTTAACGCTAACATCTAGTAATTCAGAATAGTGTTAGATTATTAGAATTAGTATATTCTCTAAACCATGAGAATTCAGAAAAAAACCATTTAAAGTAAAACATTAGAGATTTAGGTCAAAAATAATAATCAACCTCTCACTCCCACTCTAGCACCATTCACATACAGAGAGAAAAAGCACCTGGAAGCTAAACCTGCATGCCCAGCAAGAACAAAAGCAGCAACCTGGTTCATCACTCCAGGTGGCAGAGCTGTCAAGGATCAGTCTAAGACTTACATAAGATAGAGGCTGCTAGAGTGAATCACATATTATTTTAAGAAATCCCAAAAGGTACACAAATCCACCAGAAATTGATAAAACTTACATGCAAATTATCTTGGAATTCTCTAAACTCAGTAGTGTCCCCTCATTCCTCTTCCATTGGTCTTCTCTCATGCTGGCCATGAACCCACTGCCCACTCCAGTCAGAGTTTTCTCTAAAGGACAATGGTTTCCAAGCTCAGGAAGCTCTCTGTCTTGTCTTTGTGCTCTTGTCACTCTTGACCTTGTACTTCTAAAAGGAAAGACCTCTGGTGTCTTTGCGAGCTGGAGATCTTCCAGTAGTACAGCTCAGTGTCTGCCAATAGGCAGAGCAGAATGAGGATTTTCACTTATCCCTTTACATGATGTTGTTCTTTCTTAAAGGGAGAAATCTGCACACTAATGAGCCATCATTTCCCCCATTCCTACTGCATCTTCCCGGTCAGGGTCTGTAAAATACACACAGCCTGCTTGTTGGAAAATTCAGTATTTCCTAAGCAACTCCAGAAGTTGGGAAGATTATACAATTGAATAGAATTAAGAATTCCGTACTTTAATTTCCAACTAGTCATGCCTATTAACCCCTGAATGAATGTCATCCACAATGAACCCATCGAGCTATGACTTCACTTTGTCAGGATACATCCAGGGTTTGTCTGGAGCAGGACAGCCTCTTTTCACATCACTCCATTGTATCACAAACAACATGAACAAACATATACTAAAAGCACATTTGCTGTTCAAAGGCCTTTGTGTTATAGGAAAAGAAATGTTAAAAGTTTCCTTTCCATCCACTCATGGGGTGAATGATGATGCAACTCTTGCTATTTATTATGTAACATCAAATTAATTTCCAAGCCAGGTCTAATGAATCACAGACATGACGAAACAAAAAGCACCTAATAAATCTTGGCATAATGTTAATTTCATAGCATTTATATTCAAAGGCCTATCTGCACAGCTATTTTTTATTTCATATGCTCTGAACATTGTTTTAACACACCACAATGTCTGTATGAAGCAAAAGATATTTAATGTTTTGCACTTCTGGGTGCATATAGATATATTCTGAAAAGAATAAACGTATTCCCTAAAAAACTTAAAAATAATTAAACATTATCGCATGCTTGCTTGTAATAAATCTTACTAAGCTGAGACTCGTGGTCCTTTATTAGATACTACTTCTTGATCGTGCAGCAGAACTTGAGGAATACCAGAAATTGATCTTACTGATCTCAGTTATTATTCATAAAATAACAATTACTTAAAAGATTAGAAACATAGTAATTTAAAGTTTTATTATTCCTCTGGAGAAAAAGGTTCAAGTTCGACCCAAGTCACAAGTGAAACCAGTGCGTTAGGCCTATTCCCCAGTGATTACTTGCCCCCATTACAGAAAGAATGCACAATCCATCACAGCTGACAACCTCTCCTCAAGAGATGCCCGAGACAGGAATAGCAGGGGGCTGAAAGTCAGGAAAGAGCAATGGGAGAGCTGCATGGGAAAAACCTGCACAGTGCTGCAAACGCTCCAATTGGCTCTAAGCAGCGCTGCCAGAGCTCTGCTGAGGAGCGCGCATTCTCCGTCACTGTAACAAGGGAAGAAAGAAGCCTTTCCTTTCCCAGCTCCTCTCGTATCTGAAGAGGTTGAAAGACAGTTCACAAACACACAAATGATCAGAATTTGCTGGATGAATCTCAGTTGAGAGCCATACTTTGCTAATGTGCCTCACAATTAACAGGCACTGGACGGAGGGCAGGGAGGCTTTGTCAGATGTCACTGCACGTGTTCCTTTATGCACAAGGTATGTCACCACTGGGGACAATCTGTAAAAGTCCTCTCCCACAAAAACTGGACTTGGCAACATATATGCCAGACAAAGATTTCAATAACCCGCAGGTGATTTACAGAGGCTGTCACTGCCCTCTGCTTGATAATTCTGTTGGCCAGCTTTCAGCCACACTGCAGCAGGAGCAGCACAAGCACTGTCAGGGTGAAGCTGGTATGGGATAGGAGTCCTTGACAAGGGCTGAGGAAGGTGTGTCAAAGAAAGCTCACAATTATATCCATGCCCTTTCATATTCTGCTTTTGGCAGAAAGGGACAGTGTCTCCAGGAGCTCTGACCTGCAATCCACCCGTTAAACATATGTGCTTGAAATATCATTATCAAAGAATGTGACTCTTGCTACTTAAATGAGCAGTCTTAAAATAAACAACATGAGCAAGTAGCACCTTTCCTTGCTGGAGAAACAATGATGTCTCTCCTAAAAGTCAGAAGTGTTAGAACTTTCTATTCTTCCTTGAATACCTCGTGTGACCGTGACAAGGATGCCAGGGTTCTCCTGAGGGTATCCGAGAGATGTCACAGAAATGGATCACATTCCCACGCCTTTTTCTAAAACAAAACAAAAGCCACATGGCTTGTTGGGTGGACATCTGCCACTTTTGATGTATTATCTACAGGAAAGTCTGAAGTACTATTTTAAAAAGTCCAAATTCTATGATGGAAATCAGGCCATGCAGGGAAGGGGGCACAGTCTGCTGCCGATTATGCATTATTCAAGAAGAGGCCTGACCGAGAACTGCACAAGGACATAAAATAACTGAGCAACTGGGCCAGAAATTGGCAGATGCAGTTCAAACCGGTAAAATAAAATATGCTGGAGAGGAGTAATTTTAACTCCACATATAAAATAATGACTTTCTGAGCTGACTAATATCAAACAGAAGGAAAATTTTGAGCTAGATGATAATCTCAACCAAGTCAAACACGGAATTGTTATGGGAAGGGTAAACAAAGCAAGGAATATTGTTATGCTGTCCTCCTCTCAGGAAGGACCTAGAATGACCAGAGGCTGGAGAATGAGTAGAGCAAAGTACATGCATGATTTGTCCTTCTTACCAGATAACTCTTTTTGGGTGCTGGAGACAAACGAATGGATAACTTGAATTGTATCTAACCCAACACTTGAATTGTACCTAACCCAACACTAGTGCCAGGGTTTCTCGAAGTGTTTGATACAAGTTGTATCAAACATGTCCCTACCTATCCAATCCAGGCCGGGCAATCCAGGGAATGATTGGTTCCACTGGTCACAGGCAAACCCTGGGATTTTCATGCCATAAAGTGTTTCCTAGAAGCAGCACGATTTTAGGCAGAGAACGCAGTACATAAATGGCAATTGCTGACCTGCCACAGCTTTTGTGCAGGTGTCTCAACCCAGTGCAGCTACTCATCAGTACAATGGTTAATAATTATAGCACAGCAGAGTCAGGTATAATTATGAGAGATGCATTTTCGAAATATTTTGTGGGAGATCTCAGGGACACAGTGGATAAGGATTTAACTTTTGCAGGGTGGATAGCAGAGATCAAAGATCAGCTAAAAAAATGCATCATTGTCTGGACTACCAGTACTGAGGGTATTTATGAACTTGTGTTTTAATATTAATGACTTAGAATCCTACAGAGCTCATATAAAACATTTGGATATATTCCTGATTACATCGCCTCTTCTACTTGTGGCCATTCAATTGTTTGTAGGCAAGGTTAAAGTAGCATTTCAAAAATAGATAATTTGATGTAAATTTAATACTTCTTTTGTGAAATATATGCAAAACGTTGTGCTTATTGACTGTGACCATTGAAACTCAACAACGAATAGATGGCTTACTTTCAAGGTCATTCATTCTCAGCAATTCATCTTAATCATCAGTATGCTATTTGCTATGCACAACGTTTTCGTAATAAATTTAAATTAAAAGTTCATTTGTGAGCTCCATGTAAAGCATTATCAAAACCCACAACTTCAAGAATTTACAGATATCACTATTTTCAATAAAAACAATAGGCTTGCCTGTATTACACCTAGAGAGCAAAATAAAGAACCATTTTGCTGTCTTATTTATCCTGCCCATAACATTGAACAAGACCTCTCACTTCTCAGAGTCACTTTTTGCAGTTTACAATGCTGAAAATGGAAAATTCCATTAACTATAATGGCACTGCTGCGTATTTTTATATCTTGCTGCACGGTTTTTTTCCCACTTCTCCATCAATTGAATTAAGCTCATATTGGTACCCACATACGTTACCCTGCCACAGGTTTATACTCTTGCTAATTGTGCCTGATATCTGCAACAGTTTTATACTTAACAGCAACAACAGCAACCTTTTGTAACTTTTGCAACAGAAAGTGTATTTTCTGGCTTCAGGAGGAAAGCCATGAGGACTGCTATAAAAAAAATCAGTGTAAGTAATCTCAGGCTGCCATTCCTGCTGGCCTCCTCCCTGCTGCAGAGAGAATCCAGCTCTGGGCTTCTCTCACCCAGAGCGTGCCTATAAACACAGACATGGGAAATGTGAATTCCAGCACCTTAATTTCTGGGACACGAATCAAGGGAAAGAGGCAGACCCTCAGCTTTGGACAGTTCTTGCTGTGGAGGAGGGATGAGCTCAGTTTCAGCCGTGCTCCTTCCGCTCGCCAGGGAAACACAGGAACCATTGGAAAACACAATGGAAAGGAGAGCTGACTTCACACTATATTAAACATAAGAAAGAGATCCTTAGGCATAATTTCCCCCTCAGCATGTAAACTCTTTCAGACAATAAACTGTTTAGAACAGGTTGTTTGCTTTAAAGCATCCAGCCCAAGAAGCTTTTTATAGAAATACCATAAAGGATCTATGAGTGAGCGTACTGTTGTCAGCACCAGAAAAACTTCTGCTGGGAATTAATTGCTTTCTTTTGAATAAATGTTATTAAAGATTGAAAAGGAGATGGAAGAAGGGCTATAAGATGCTTTATTGTCACTGTGTTCACACAGAATAATAGGGGGACCCAAAAAAAGTTGTTGTATTGTTTTTTTTTTTTTTTCAAATTGATCACTCCCCCCTCCAAGCTGACTGATTTATTTCCCTGTGCACGTCAATAAACTGAATGGAATGGATTTTCAAAGCACAGCATGAAAGATATACCCACAAATCCCATTAGGAGTAATGTGATTTGTGTGCTTATCTGCCATGCAATGCTTTGAAAGTTCATTCCTCTACTTCCATCTTCAGTTTTTCTACTTCTAAAAATAGTTGAAAAGCTTACACACACTTGCAGCTCCTTTGGGGGTCGGGAGAAGTGGAGGATGTGCAGATCTGGTGCCCAATTCCCAGGATAAAGCCAGGCCAGCAGAGTTCCAGCCCAGGAACATGAGCTGTACCTTGGGTGGGTGTTTGCTCCCCAGTCCCCACCGTGATGGGACAGAAAGGATCCCTGGCTCAGGCCTCGACTTTGCTCCTCTCAGTCCTCTTTACTGAAATGTTTTGATTTTGTGCCACTTTAAGCAATCTTTTTGTCACGAGAAGGGTAACAGCACTGCGTGCTGCCTTCAGAATCTGGAATCTCATGACAAAGACCTTAAAAGAGAAGCAGAATACCATGCACTGCTCATTTATTCTCATGACAGGCCTTAGATTGTACAGAGCGTAGAGAACTGGCACACGATTAATCAGTTCCTGAGACTGTGTAACGTGAACTCACTTCTCATGGCAATTTCAAGAGTCAAGGCTGCAATCTTTTTGGTCTTGCATCTGAACCAGATGACTGTAACTAATAAGAAAAGTGTATATATTTTTATTTGCCCAATAGAGCATCTTTCAGCCCGGAGGATCCCAGATCTCATTATGCAATATCCACTTTACCAGCCTTGCCAAAATACTGCCACTTTTGAAACAGGCTTAGAAGAGCAGAAAGGGATGCTCTTAACTCAATTTTGCTCTATTTTTGAGCAACTGTGAGCATTCAATGTTAATACAAAGCAAATTGAATCCAATTTTAATTTCACACCTAAAAGACACCATTATGATGAACAAAGTACCCGGCTTGTCTTTATTCTGTTTCCAAGAGGAGGAAAAACCTAGATGAGACTTGAAACTGGTGTTTCAAGGAATATAGACACAAATATACTCTTGAAAATCACTGAGGCCTGAACTTACAAGAATTAAAATAACTGCTTTACTTTTAATACTGATCATAAACCTAAGGGATATCATGTCAAACATTTATTCAACTACGTTCATCTTCTGAAACTGCAACTGCCCTAATTTCTACAAACATGTTGAACACGATTTTCATAATCTCACTGTTCCAAAGCATTCAGACCTTGACTCAACCTCTGTTAGCCACAGTAAGATAATAGTTTTTACCCTTGTTACTCCTTTGCATACACTGAATGAAGTGAAACTGCATTATTATGAATAGCCAAATTTATGTCCACTGTACAAAAAAGGCGTAATTTCTAATCATAAAGCACATTCTTAATAGAAATGATACAGAATAGCTTAATTTATTAATTTACAGTACGATACAGAATAACTGAATTTGATCACCTGATAAAATCACAATTTAAAACACTGCTTGTATGATAAAGTTTAAGGTTTTACTCTCTACACAAAGTAATTATTGTAGTTAAAAGTTCATTACAAAGAGGAAATAAATCCAGAGATGAAAAGCAAACATGACTTCTTCTCCCAAAGCCTCTAATTCATTTTCAAGACTATAAGCTGTTTATATTTCTTTCACAATGTGCTTCAAAAGGTATATATATATATAAACCTAGCCTAAATCATATCTTGATATTGACATGAAGGTACAGATTATATTTAACATCTATGCAGATCGAGACTTTCTGTAAGCCTTGAAAGGCTGACATAATTAATGTATTGTGATTTAGATGTCCTACTGAGCCAGAACAGAAACCTATGGAAATCAAATGTACAGATTTGATAAGTATCTTACATAGTCAATCAGTTACAGCCTTGTAACTCATATTCCTTTGTGTGGGTTGTTTTTTTAAGTAGCAATTTTGAAAGGAATAAGCAATTATCAAATTGAACTTCAGTTATGATTTTGAGAATTTTTTTTTCTATTGTCCTTATATGATTCCTGTTAATCATTTCCCATAATGGGTTTACTATAACTATTTCCAGTCTTTTACCTGTTTTATTCTGAAGTTTGCTCACGTTTCCTTCAAAGGAAAAACAAGTTTTATAGCAAAATTTTATAGCTTTCAGAGTCTAAAAGCTGGCCCTACAGCATCTGTGCCTTCCCTAGAACTGTAGAGCTGGTAAGGGAATAGAAGCTGCAAGTGAGGAGAGGATTTCTGTGTGATCACACCAATATGGAAGCACATGAGAAATCAGTGAAGGGTTTCATGGTGCCAGGATTTTAATTTCAGATCACTGCCTTTTTGAAGTGCCAGAGTTGCAAGTTTTCAGACTGCAGCAATAGACATTTCACAAGGAATTCCTCTGTGTGTGTGTCTTCATATACGATTATGAGTTGCATCACCAAAACATCTGTTACACAATTTCATCAGCCAGTACAGGAACAAGAACCCTCCTGTGCATCTGAAGTCCCAAGAGACACCATGACAGCATACCAGAGTCTGAGTCCACTCCAGGCACTGTGCACCATGAATAATGGAAAACATTTTTATTTACTTTGGACACCTACGTCCTGATTAATCTAAGGAACATCATAATATACACTTAAATATTAATATTTTGGTTAATTTTCTTTATCTCTTATGTCTCAAATTGCCTTTTAGAAGATAGGGTTTTAAAGACTAGCTCAATTTGATCCCTTTGGTATACCAAAACTAATCACTGCAGAGATTGCAGAAATCACTGTACAGATGGAGCTGCTGTCCACAACAGAAAAATTATGCCAGCTTAATGTACAGAGCATCTGATACCTGATCATTTTAATGAAGCTTCCTGTCTTGCATACAAAGGGCTGCAGGAGCCTCTGCCCTGTCTGAGGTCAGCAATGCAGAATGCTCCTCATCAGCCCATTTAGAGCTGGTTAAAATCAGGGCCCATTGTAACCAAGGTCAAAATTGTCACTGTCTTCACTGGAGAGAGCTTCACCTCAGAACTCCTCTATTTAAAGTATTTGAGACTGTGAGTATCATACCGGTGCCTGAAAAAAATGTTTTCTACAGGCAGCAGCACACCCCATCAATAACTCAATGGTTTAAACTGCAAGGGTGAATTGGACATGAGCTGTAATGCATTAGGATATGCATCACTGTATACAACTAATTAAAGTACCATAGAATAAAATACAAGCTAGATTACACACCCTCAGAAACCTTTGCCTTCAATTACATGCCCTTTGTAAGGTATACCTCAGTTTAATGATTAATACAATCATAATATATGTAACAATTTTACTTAGTAATGCCAATAAAATAACCAGGAATTATCCTTCAAAGAGAAGATAACTCACACTACAAGAGGCAAAAAATAATATATATATATATATGGTAGCTAGAACTACACACTGGTACTTCATTGCTAACACTCAACTTATACTTCTTCATGTCTGTTACACCCAGTTGGCTGGCAATCAAACCAGGATTATATATATTTTTCTCTTTGATGGATGAAACAGTAAATACTATATTTTAAAGAAACCCCAAAACCTAAACTATACAGAAAATCTATCTTGCATTTCAGCTTCACTTTTCACTATGAAATTTATTTTCCTTTTTTTTTTTTCCCCCTTCAAGAATTTGCTTCAGCTTGAAAGCAGGTATCAAAGCAGATCCTCAGCATCTTAAAAGAAAAATGACTAGGAACTCCTCAGTGTCACTGTATCTGACAAGTTTCTGCAATGTATTTACCTTCTTCTTTCACTAGGAACATTAAGAACACAAAAAGTACCACAACTGGGATGTTTTTCCTTCATCCATCCTGATTTGAAAAAATGCATTTGATTCTATGGTCTAATAGAGAAAATCTGCTTCTGCCTACTGGAAGTGGCTGTCCATAATAATTAGTGAAAAATAAAATACACACAACCTCTATTTTGCTAGGATATAAACCAAAATGAAAATGAAGACACTACCAAACCTATTCATAAATCTTCAAAAATCTCACCTTACAGGACAGGTTTAAAAAAAAAACACAACTCAAAACCAACCCTGAGGTAACATCTACGCCAATTTTCCCATTTAAATGTAGTTTTAAAAATTTAATTACGGCATTCTTTCAAAAATAACGATGACATTTATGACTGACATGTAAATGTGACTCAAGATTGCTCTCAGTTCCTAAAACTGTTTCAGAAATCTGTTCACATCTTTGGCTTTGCAGAGTTTACCTGAACTGCACCTCTCACTTTGTTGTCGAGAACCATTTTAACATTTGCATTCAGGTCCTGGCAGGTAAGTTGTGAGCTGAGATGCAGGATCACCACGTCTCTATCCTATCCCACACGGTGGATTTCACACAAAGGCAGCTCTTTTCTCCTGGAGACCCCCAGGCCTTTGGGACACTGCTCTGTTCACTGTTCAGTGTAGAAATCCCACGGAAAAGCAGGAGAAGCTGCTCTCCCAGTGTGCTGGCTGGATGCAGCGCTGCCCAGTGCCGCAGGATGGATGTGGAAGGATCAGACACCGCTCGGAACAATGGCACTGACTGCACAGTGCCAGGGAGCTCGGAGCGCTCCGTGCTGCTGGATGCTTCAGAGCCAGACCTCTCGAGTTCTTTGAACCTTTGCTGAAGCAATTTTGCATTTGAAACACTGTCAGAAGTTCTCTGCTCCATTTTAGCAAGCTAGACACAACACACTCCCCTGCTCCTGGCAGGGAACAATGGAGGGACGGAGCGTGCAGTGGCTAAGCACTCTCATTGAAAAAACCAGGGGATGCTGCAGTAATTGTCCTGAGAGGCTAGAAAGGAAACAAGCCTCTATGCTGACAGCTTAGCTCAGCGTGAACTCTCATTTTTCACATGGAGCTAATTAAAAACTGAAATTAGTTAAATATGGAAATGACACTTGCAAGCACTTTAGCTGAATCCTGGCGAAATCCCTCTAGAGTGCTGAGACACTACCTGCTGCTCCAAAACTCCCCAACTGAATTTCACAGTTAAAAAGCTGAGCAAAGGGAAAGTTATTACAGAGATTCCCAATTCAAAATGCGTCTGTAAAACCCTAAATTAAATTTCATGGTGGCCCTTTCAATAACGAGGGACATACTGTGCAGTCCAACGATACGGCGCCGCAATAACGTCCCTGCGTGCATTCTCTGATTATCTCACCTTTAGGCACTGTGCTGGTTGTGCCAGCGCTGTGATGCTCACGAGGACACCGGCATTACAATGCTACAAAGATAAGCCACGGACTGCTGCTGAAGGAGTCATTTGGAAAGCGTGGATGCACGGCTCATAAAGGAATTACTTCCACTGTCTAACAGCAGAAATCGGAGAAAATCCGAACCCACCGACCAAAATGTTTTATGCCTAGGATTTTAATTTATGTGATGAAAACGTATGCAGACAAGAGTCTCCACTGCAATAAATTACATGGCCTATATATCTGTATCTCCACACTTTACAGGCAGTGTAATAATAAAAAGCGCTTCTGCATATTTAAATGGGCATAAAGAACCAAGGGACTGGATATGCATAAAAGGTAGGATGACTGACATTAGCTTTTTGACTAAACCACCATGTGAATTCCATTTTAGGGCATGTGACTCGCCTAGTGTGCATAAAAGCAAGGGTATCTGCCCAAGGGCAAATATGATTTCTGAATGCAATTTAACAAAACCCACCCACAGAACAGCTCATTCTGGAGCCAGACCAAGGCATTCAGGACAGCCAGTTGCTTTCAAAACAATGGAGCTTTTTGGGTTTATTGTTTTTCCTACATTCCATCCCTTTACCCTTGAGGCAGACCCCTCCCCCTGGCCTGCTGCCACTATTGCACCAACAAATTTCTGTCTAGGAAAGCCAGCAAAAGATGCCACAGAGCACGAAAGCCACTCTTACTCACTCCCAAGTCTTCTGGCAGGGGGTATTGCTGTACCCAGCCTGCCAAAACCTCTTCCCTGGCAGCTCTCTGTATAAATCTGTACATCACACCCAGGCTTTGCTAGTCCAGGGCCTTGAAACATCTCAACTAACCCAGCTGGAGGGGATATGCTGCAGCTGCACCATCAGACCCTCTTATTTTATTGAATTTTGAATATGCTGTTTCAAAGCAATTCAAATGAATTTGCCCAAGGCCTCAGCTCAGTAAAACTACTGATACCACCTGCAGCAGGCTTCCTACATTTGAAGCATTTAAAAACAGGTGACAGGATAGGAGCTTTCTGTGTAAGGACTGACTCTCATCAAGAGCCTGCTAAACAAACTTGGTTATGCCCCATTTTGGCAAGGAAGAAGCTGTACGGCTTTCAGCCCAATTCTCACAATAGCACTGGGAATAATGGGAAGCTCCATTTAAATTTTTTTTTTTTTTTTTTTTAAATAATGTATATTTTTTTCAGGTTAAAATGAAGCATTTATTTGATCAGTGTTTCATTTATTCTCAAGCATCTGTAGGGGTAGAGATAAAAAGCAAACTTTGATGAACATGAACTCATTAATAAGAGGTGCATTAGGAAACCCAGAAGCAAACATCCAGCAGGCTGAAGCCTCTTAATGCCATCCAATTCTTCTTCCAGCAAGCAGAAGCAAAAGAGCAAATTCCTCATCCAGCAGTTTCCCACAGCCATGGGCCATCTAAATATGCCTGACAGACAGGTCCAAGCTGGAAAACTGCTTGGACAAATACCTGGCTGGGTATGAGACCAGAGCCAGAGCATCAGGCTGAGGAAGCAGAGCCTGCCAGCCAAAGGCCTCTGCGAGGCAGCAGCAAGAACTCTGTGGAGGGGTTTGTGGTCCCTCTGTCCTTTCCCTGTCCTGTGTCTGCAGAGACAGCCCTGCCTGGGACGATGACAGAGCAGCTAACCAGAGCCTCTCCTGCCCGTGGGTTTTAACAGCACCCATGTTATTTGTACAAGGAACTACCCTGCTTGGGGATCAGTATTCTTAAAGAGATGAATTATTTTTGTCACCTTCTCCTCATTCTGTTGTCCTACCGGAGTACATTCACAGGAATATACAGCTTGGTGAGGGGGCCTGAGACAGCAAGGGGAATCTGGAAAAGGGAACTGTCAGACACAGCCAGGCAGCTTACTCTGAATAGCAATCATAAGGCAATGATTTGTGCCTTTACAATGATCCCTAAAGAATAAAGATCTGGCTGGAAAGAACAACACATATCCCAATCAACTTGTGCTTCAGGTGTGCAGTCCCCCTCCCGAGGCAGTGTGTGATCCACATCTGGGGAGCCTCTGCTGCCATGGGACCCAAGGAACATGAGGGGACATCCACACACACAGCTGCTTTTGTCACTAATGCTTCTGGGAAAATATTGACTCAAAAAGCACATGAATAGTGGCTTAAAGGTGAGAAATTAAGACTGAGGATTTTCATCTTCAGGCCTTTAAAAGTATCTAATAATACTCTCATTCTTTTCCCTCTTCTTGCATTCAGAAATATCCAATAAAGTTTAAAAACTTGAATCAAGGAGAAAATCTAAGCCTGCAGCTTCCCTTCAGGGAGAAAGAAGACAGGAGGGAGCAAAGGGGACTGACAGGAATACATTATTTATATTTTCCAAGGCAGCACTGTGTTGTGAGCCAGGGAATTCTGTGCCCAAGCACACGTGCTCCAGCCATCTCTGCCCTTGAAGGGACTATTTCAGTGCTTGGAAGATGCAGCATCCACAAACCCAGCAATGTCATCCTTGTGACACAAACCCATCTCCATATGCAGAAAGCAGTGGAGTGAAGATTATTCCCAAAGCTGTGGCTAATAAAGGGCTACTGGTTCCAGAATATTGGCAAGCCAGGAACCCCCCGAGAATTTACAAGCTGGTTCTTTGAGCCACAGGTGAGAACAAGACTCCTACGATCATTCAGCCTCTCTCTGAATTGCTTTCCTGTTCTGATTTTCTCTGTAAACAGAGTCTAAAATCATCCCGTGAGAGGCACAAAGAGTCACTTTCTCAAATCCAGGGTCCTCACTAGGAGCTACACAGATTTTGCCCCATAAGGGGATTCTGAAATTCTAGATAGTCCAAGTCATTACATGAATTCTTTGAATTGCAAAACTTTAGTCAAGGTCATTTGCAAATGCAAACCTTGGGTTCAATTATGTTTTAGAAGAAGATGACACAATTACAATAAAAAAATCCTGTTTTTATAACTCGACAGCTTTTCCCCTTGGTTATCAATTTTTAAATACAGGGCAATGATAAAAAGTGTGCTTTTGAGAAAATTCTGAACACATAAATGTTTCAGGTCTGTTCTACGGTGCAGAACAAGAAAATGCTTCCTTTAATAGTGTGATTTGATGTAATTTGCCTTATGATTTTTCTTAAGGTACAGCAAATGCTGAACAGAAAATGGCACATATTTCATTTTGAGAAACAGAGCCAAATTCATCTCTGCATCTTTTTCATGCCCCATTGGTTTAAGTCAATTATTTTCAATGTAGCTATATGAGTGTGGAAGAGGAATAATGCAATCATGAATCAAGTCCATACTATTTTTCATGACAATTCCACTTGAGCAAAGCCTCAGATATAACCTAGTGAACCACAGATCACAGTCATATTTTATAAAATTTATTCAACAAAATGTATTAAATAAACTTACCTTTCTGCCTGTATCTTAGCAACTTAGCAACCCTTACAATATGAGAATGCTGGAAACAAGCCTCTGCAGTCTACAAATGCAGACTTGACTTTTAAGAATAGGTGTGCCAGCATTGAGGACCATAATTGCCAGAATAAATTTTGCTGAATGGTGCCATAATGCACATTTTCCTGTATCTGCACCCAGTCCTTACGGGATCCCTTTATTAATGGCAGCATTTTCTAGGCTATTTGCTAGATCTGTCATGTAAATTTAAAGGCAAGGATATTAAGGTTTCATTACAGGAGATACTGAAAGAAAAGTATCCCTCAAGAGCTGAGATGTTCCATGGCCAAGTGGGGACATGGCAGCGCTGGGCAAAGGGTTAGACTCGACTTTAGAGACCTTTTCCAGCCTTAATGAAACTGCGATTGTGTGAGCCAAGAACGGGGCTGCGCTGCAGGATGGGGAAAGGAAACTCAAATCCCCACAGAAAAATGCAAAGGGACTGTAAGAAAACCACAGGAGCTGGTCTGCACCAGCCCATGCCATGTGTTAGATAGATGACAATCAATCCTTAATATTGTATTTTAAACTGGTTTACACTACAGCAGCCTGCAGCTTTCCCATGTGAGAGTGGAGCAGCAGCTCAGCTCTGCCCAGGAAGGCAAAGCCATGCCAGCTGTGGGACACGAGGAGAGCACAGAGTCACCAGGGCTGTGTCCAGCTGATACGAGACTGAAGTCAGGAAATCTGGGGTTAACCCCTGCAGCTGTAACTCAAGATTACTCCCTTGCTGCTCAGCCCTTGCCTGCCAAGGGTTTCTCTGTGTGGGTTTCTCTGTACTGCCTGAAGCCCTGCCAAAGGCTGCCTGTTCCCCAAGAACAGCGGGAGACACGTGGGCCCTGCCACTCCAGAAATGTAGCCAAACCCGTAAAATGAACTTGGGAAGGAGCGCAAACGTTCAGCAAATGCAGATGTGCAGAACACGATTTCAACGACGGCTGCTGTTTCAATGTCCTCGTGTTGGGTTCAGCAGAAACACTGACAAATGCTGCAGCCACAAATCTGAACAGTTCTCAGCGGCCCCAGCGGCACTGCCTGGGTGCACTGGCACCCCGGAGACTGAGGCAGCAGAAAGTTGTAATAAAACATGAAAATCCTCTTTTTCTAGAAGAATAGTAAGAATTTGCCATTAGTAAGAAGTTTTCTTGACATGAGCACGGTGAAGGAGAGTGGCAGTGGCAGAGGGGCAAACCCAGTGTGCTGGGGAGGGCAGGGATGGCTGAACGTGGTCCTGCCCCCAGACCCTGGGATTGCTCAGGCACAGAAACCAGCTCTGCTCCTCTGCCAGCTCCCAGCTGCAAGCCACGGCGTGCTGCTTACCTTAGTTTGCCTTAAATTTTCCTTGTGGATGGCTGTACTACACTTTAGTGGAGGCTGATGATTTAGTGGCTGCCTGCTGCTATCAGAGGGGGAAGCATTTTTCCCCTCAGCGCCCGCTTTGTAAATCAATCATTAAATTATGTGCTACTTCGTTCACATTTTTGGGGACTGTATCTGCCATAAGACACCCGCTGTGGTGACAGCTGACAGAATCTATGGAACCTGGGGAGAGGATGAGGAAAGGGAGGAAGGAGGAGGACTCTGAGTGTCTTTGCACATGCGACCTACTGGCAGAAAGGCTCAGGCAGAGGCACACAAACGCTGTAGATTGAAGCTATTGAATTTTTCAGTAGCACAATACACTGCATAACTTTGCTGCAGCACCAGGACACGAGCACTTAAAGAGCAATCTTCGAAGCACTAAATTAAGACATAGCCAGCTGTATTTCCATTCATATACATCATCAAGGAAACGTGATTTTTACACTAATTCCACAGAGAAATCAAAGAGTAAAAAGCTATCGAAAAACTGAAAAAAGTTCTACAAACACTAGTGATCAAGAAAAATAAATCTAGTTTTATTAATCCGTATCGTGGAAACACAAGTGATTTAAAGCACCTTTGCAATGTCTCTCCAGTTTAACCTGTATCAGGTTTGAAGGAAATCACGATTGCATTGTCAAGATCAAAATATTGACTCTCTTCTCCACAAAAGCAATTATTAAAATTTTTAAAAGCAATTTGGGTATGTTGACAGAGTTGTCAACATCACACTCAAACAGGTACTGCTAACACTCACATCTCATTGTATTTTATCTTTCCTTTTCAAGGCCTAATATTATTTTTTTTTTCCAGTAGTAATGTACAAATTGCTTTCCTTGGAATCAGAATGAAGATTCCAGCAGACTCTTAAATGAGAAAACACGTTATCACCATCAGCAGTAACACAAGCACAAAGCACAATACTCCTACACCTGACAGCACTGAAAGGAGGAGTGTGGAGTATCAGCATTAGAAGATGGATGAGTAAACCAAAGGTGGGAAAAAGATGATTACTGCTCAAGCAGAGTAATTTTGAAAGCTTTAGTAGGGGGTTGGGATCTGTTACCTCCAAAAGAAAACCAGAGAAGAGAAATAACACACCTTTCTCTGTCCTTGTTCTTTTGTTGTATGGAAAACAGAATAAAGCTTGTCTTCTTCCTTTCAGATTGGAGCATTAATGTAAAATACTCTATTATTTTGACAGCTTCTGCCATATTAGATTGCAATTTAACTATTTTTATTTTTTAAGTTGACCTTTCTCCAAATAAAAGACACTGGACTGATGGCCCCAGAACCTAACTCTTGCCATTTATTCTCAGAATAGGAATAGTACTGAAAGGTTCCTCAAATGGCCCAGCTTCACTCCTACCCTGAAGAAATTGCTCCTTTATACTTATAAAGGATATACCTCAGCTAAAACAATAGTAAAAAATGACTTAACACTGAGTGTGGGCCAAGGGTGTCACACCTGATATTCTGGCAGCAACAAGAATTCACTGAAAGCCACAGACTCTGTTCCCTTCAATAGAACCAGCTCAGAGCTGGGCAGTGCTGATTTCTACTTCCCCTCTGCTCAGCTTACAGAAGGAAAACTATGCAGTAACAGCTGCGATTCCACAAGAAGCAGAATTTCCCAGAAAATGGCCCAAAGAGCAACAGCTTGCCTCACAGGACAGTAACTGGGGTTCTGAAATAAAACTGGATAGATAAGGTTGTGCTTGGAGAGCAAGTCCTGCATCCTGAGGGACCAGAGGAAGATTTTACTTGATTTGGTGACCTCCAAGGCTACAGCCCTCTCCTTCCACAGTTACCTGAGAAATCAAAGGAGCAGGGGACAAGTGGCTGGGCAGAGCACGACAGTGGGAAAAGAACTCTGACACACAGATCCCCAAACTTCTCCTGACCCTCATCTTAAGTTTTAATAGAATAACAGAACTCAAAAAGTATATGCTGATGTTCTTCAGTAAAATAACTACAAAATGTTAGCTGTTCACATGTAAAGGTGTTGAGATGCTAGCCAGAAAAAACGATTTTCCTACAAGAAGGGAAAACACTGCAAACATGTGGCTGTAGGATTCTTTGTAAAGTGAGTGTAGTGCAGCTCACGTTATCATTCCAGCACTTGGTGAAGAAGTCTCTTCATTATTCACACACACAGATCTCTCCTGAGCTACCTGGAACAGGCATGGATTGCCTGTCATGCTTTGCTGTCTCAATAGGCACAAATTGTCTATCACACTTTATCACCCTGTGCTTTCTTTCTGAAACCCAATGCTCTCCCTTACATTCAGTTCTTATGATACTTTTAAATACCAGAATATAGAGGCTGATACTACTCAAAAGACACTCAAAACCAGCAGACCTAAGATCCATTTTTTATGGAAATGTAAAATATATATGTTGCTGAAACTCAGCTTAGCCATCTGGAGTGCAGGAATAATAACATTTACTTTCCCTACAGTAAGATGCTTCTGAGCTAAATTAGCATTAACTATTATTCATCTCAATTCTGCATAACAGTGAATCATAACCTTAACTTCAAGCATTATTTTTTAAAAAATGACTAAGTAATTTCATTGAGCAGAAAATAAAAGTTTTGTCTTTCTTTTCAATTCCTCCAAATATCATTATTTACCAGATGCTAATTTAGCCTATTTACAGAAAAATCAAGTTATTTTTTTGGCTTCTCTGCCCTAGAATTAATCAGAAGCAGCATGATACCATGTTTAATTTCAATCACAGCAGCTATTGCTTTACAAATAAATAAAACTTACAATTTTTTTTACTGCTCTTAAATCAGATGCTTTTTTTTTTTTTTTCTTTTGGAAAATAACATTTACAATACTGGCTTCTACACAAACTTTTGTTTAATTATGAGAGCACCACATGATGTGGGCTTTTGCTCAATCAAATCAAAAGGTATAAGCAAAACTGCATTTTCTCAAAAGAAAAAGCAATAGCTGGGCCATCAAGGTGTCCATGCTGCTAAGAATTAAAACACCCATAAGGAAATACAATCTAGGGGGTAGAGGGGAAAAAAAAAAAAAGATTAAAAGAGATCTATCAACCTTAAGGCAAGTGCTATGGAGTGGAACACGGAATTCCTTTTGTAGATCTGGGACTCGCTTACTTCAGTTTAAGTCACAAAAGCTGGTTATCAATTTCCTAGCTAGATTTCATGAGAGGACAGCAGAATTCGCCCCATCTGTTAGTCCTTGGCTGGGCCAGCAGTGCTATTTGTTTTCCTAGCGTGGCATCCCAGCCCGTAGAGCAGATTGATGGTGCCAGGGAGACACCGCGAAGTGGCGCCGGCTCCGCTGCCAAGGGCAGGCAGGAACGGATGGTCACATCCACATGATCTTGCATTAAGGGATGAGCAAGTGAAAAATCTGCGCTGCCTCCTGCCTTCCCCCTCCCCTGGCTCACGGGAGGCTCATCTGACCTTCAGCCAGAGAACAGAGAGCAAACTCGTCCAAACACACCTGATGGTGTCCAAGAGTACTTTCAGCTCGAGTTTTGCTCAGCCACGGGCTGGTTTCAAACCCATTCTGTCAAACTGAGTGTTAGAGGGACAAACTGCTTTGTCCTAAATATCTTGTGCTTAAAGACCTTCCCTGGTGCCCTCTTTCACACCAGCCTGCACAGGGAAGGGTGGCTTTGTGCAGACCCAGCTGATCTGCACATCTGTTGGGACAGTCTGGATTTAGTGCTCAGTGACCCTCAAGCCACACTCAAACTTATCCAAAGCACTGCACTGATCCTTCAGTAACGAAGGGTCTGAGGAACATTCCTCCTCATAAAAGAGTACAATTTTATTATTCACTACAAGTATTGGTGGCAATGTGTACAAGGTTCCTCCGAATACTGAATGCTTTGAGATACTTAAAGCAAATTTCACAAAAGAAAATAAAACTATTTCCAGTTACTGTCACAGCTATTTTTGTAAACTTCTCCCCTGCTGCAGAAAAGTTCAGACAAACTATGATAAATTTTCCCATTCTTGACTTTACTGACATGTGCATTTCTAACAAACTTCAGAAGAGTACATATGAACAATTTTCAAGAATGGGCCGGGGGTAAAACACCGAAGAAATATATGAAATAAGCCAGCTAAAAAGTAGGGGAAGTACTTTCATAGTGTCTGTAAGTTCATTGTAATATTATTTATTTTTAGTACATCACAAAGTATTATCTGGATATGAGATAAGAACATCTAGTAGCACACAACAAAAAGCACGTGAAAGAAATCAGTAAAATCTGTAGAGAACTCCGTTCAATTTGTACATATCAATACACATAAATACAATAAGCAAGCTAGAGACATGTAAAATATAATTCTGTCTACTACAAATTTGGCCTTTTCATAATCTGCAGCCCAAACTCTATTATGATCTTGCCATTTCAATCCAGACCTTTGACTTCCACAAAAAGGCTTTAGGGAAAAACTGCTTATATTTAGAAAAAGCTTTGAAAGGTAAAACTACTATAGAATAACATTATCTATATCTTTGCAGACTAGCCAGAGAGTTCAAGCTGAAATGGCATTTCATGCTCAGCAATAATGTCTCCATTTGTAAATGGCACGTGGGGCATTTATACTGCTGAAACCCAGGGATTAATGGCTGCAGGATTTCCAGTTCCCGAGCTGACAAAGGGGACTTTTCCATGGAGGTGACACTCTCGGCTTCCAGAGGCCTCCCCCAGCCCAGAGCTGGCGCTGACTCCCTAAAGACTGAGCGCACATTGCACCGTGCACGTTGACATAAATCACCTCTAACAGAGGATACCCCAGTAGAGGAGGGTGGGAAGGAGCCCCACAGTCTCACAGACCCTGCAAGCGAGAAGGAAGCATCTAGCATTGGTGTTTTCCTTTGGCCAAGAGAGGATATGACTGGTTTTAAATTTCCAGCCAAAGGAAACAAAGAGTCACTGTCATCTTCCACACAAGTGAAAACCTTCCCGTTTACCTACCATTACCATGTGCCTGAGCCCTGGAATTGAGGCCAGCTGAGGAGTGAGTGTTGAAAAGAACCAAACTGCTCTCAAAACCATTCTCCTGCCCTCTGATGAGAGAACTTCTCATCAGATTTTCATGAGCAAAGTGAAAGACTGAATTTCTGCCACCTCCAAACCCCCAAATCACAAGATTTGGTGTTTGAGGCCTGTTTTGCCATGCAAATCATAAAAATCTTTTATCTCTGAAAACAGAAAGATATAGGGTCACACAGTACAACTGAATTTAAAAATAAATAAATAAATAAATAAATCACAAATTTTGGCTAACAGCATTCACACAGATCCTTACTGGTGACCTGCTGTATTCTGTAATTTATCCACGTGTCAAACCCCTGAACACTGAGCTAAGGAAACTGCTTTTTACAGCTATAAAAAATATTGACAATTCCATACTCAAGAAAAAGCAAGGTGTGCACTACATGCAGCCATTACCTCTTTTGCAAACTGCTCTGGGACTGTCAGAGTAAGCAAGTTGTAGCACTCAGCAGAAACTCTTAATGGAGAGCATTTAAAACAAAATCTGCTGAAAGTATGTAAAGGATAGCTTACAGCTGAAGAATGGAAATAGGTTGAGATAACTGGAATTCTTAAGCTTTGGGCCCAGAGCTTTAGTTTGGACCTTTCATTTGGCAAAAACAAACACCTGTGCCCAGAATAAGGCTCCATACTCAAAAGGTAACAAGTAAGATGGATTTTATGAAGGCAACCCAAGAGCTTGTGCTGCCCCATCCCTGGGAAGCGATTCATCATCAGTGACCCACACTGGACTCAGGTCCCAGGCAAAGGCACCCGCTGTGCAAACTGGAAATCCAAGGTCCAGCAGCAGAGCTGCCAGAGCAGGATTTGCAGCACCATCCACCACCTGCAGTTCATGCTTTTCCTGTGACTCTGGAAAAAGAGTGCCAGAATGAACCTAGGGATTGTTCTAGAAGGCTGCACTACCTGGTGACCCGAACCCCTCAGCTGCACTGCGCTGGGAAGAACTCACCTCAAAACTCCACCACCCTGCTTACAGTAGCTACCAAAAGGTCTCCTTCAGACCCGAGCTGAAATGCAGGTTGGCATGCTGATAGCTTTGAAACGGCATCCAGGAATTCCAAATTAATTAAAACAGTGAATTCTGTACTAAATATTGGCTTCTCAAATCATGGGCAACACAGGAAAACTGTCCATTTTGAAATGCACACACAGCCAAAGCAGAGAAAACTCTCACTTCTAAGGTACCTGCTGTATATTTGGTACTCCACGAGTGCCAAGCAATGTTAAGCAAATTGCACTGTGTTTAAAAGCCTTTTTCTGTTCTAGCTGTTTACAGTTTTCTAATGGTAAATATGGGAGAAAAGATGAATGATTTATGAATGCTCACTGTAAAAAGTCAAACAACATATTAAAACAATGCTTCATAGCATGGGGAAATGGAGTTAAGCAGAACACTTTCATGGTGATGTTTATAGAAAGAAAATTCATAGATTTTTGACAGGGGAAAAAAAAAATCTAAAGATGAAGAGAGTGGTGTTAAACGTTGTGAAACCTTTATTTGGCCTAAAGCAAAAGATAAAACTCATTCTGTCAGAGATCTAAAAGAAAAAAAATCTAAAGAGATGAAAGCCACAGCTTTTTAACTAAAATAATTTCCCTTTACAAATATTCTCAGATGAGATTGAATGAAACCCTCCACCGAGCTACATCCTGAAAACAAAACTATTTCCAGTCTCCCTGCTAATATGAGAGTGGGCAGTGCTGATCAAGTGACAGAAAAACGATCGAGGAGCAGGACACATCCTGCTGTTTTCCTGAGCATCTCTGAGTTCCCTGCTCCCAGGGCCAGCACCCCCTTTGCTTCCTTGCTGCAGGTCTAATGGATGGTGCTTGCCTACGGCTCAGGCAATTGCCCTGACACAGTTGTGCAAGGAAATAACCACCCCTGAATTGACTACGGGGTGTCACAAGGGCAGAAGAAAAAATTGGCTGGCTGACAGAGCACGTCAGCAGCTGGAGGAGCATCCTCAGGTGGTGTTCCAGGAGAATGTGTATTTTAATTGGCAGCCCATTTACTGCGATAGGACAGAAGTTTAAGGCATGCCACGGAGGACAAGATGGCAATCCAAGCAAAGAAAAGGAAAACAACTTTTCTGTGTTTCTGAGAACAAATAGCTGTCTTTACCACCACATCATTGTTTTACTATTACCAGCTAATACAACAGCAGACTCAAAGTGCAGCTGCGGTCCACAGAATATTTGGCATTTCTGGCCCAAGCATAATCCCTCAAGTAATGAAAAACCTATTTCTATTTCTGCATCCTCGCTACTCTTCATACTGAAGAGACTGCATTTGTCTCCCATTTATTGAAGCTTATTCTTCATCTAGACAGCCAGAGCTGGTTTGTATTAGAAATTAGGTTTTAAATCACTATTTTTCTATGATTTGTTTTAGGATTTTCAGGAAGCCTCCGGAGGTGCAGAAAAATTCTTCTGGTTGGAAGAACTCTAATACTGTTCATGAACTGAGCACCAAATCCCAAAATGCTTGTATAAGAACTGTGATGTTTTTAAGGTTCAGATTCTGGCCATGAAGACAACATGATAAGAGATAAAATTACATAAGAATGTTTTTTTTCGGAAAGGTCAAACTCCCACTGAAAGAGTAAGACTAATCAGATCCCTGAGCTATTCTTAATGGAAGCACTCTTCTCATATGGCTGGAGTTTTGCATTTCAGTGAATAATGCTGTCTCAAGATGTGAAAGGGGGGATATATATGAAGAAACAATAGGTAAAATAAATTTTTGGCTCAATAAATCATATGAGCCTAAATTGCATCTCTTTTCTCTTGCTGCTCCCTGCTACCCTGTGGCCAGTTGGAACAGGATTCTCTATTTTCAGCTCCCAGCTCTGCACCACATTCTTACCACCATGCACAGGTCTCTCCTCAGAAAAGGCTCGGATGCTAAAGGCACAGTAACCCATCACCATGAGCTGTATGGGGCTTTGATGTTGCATTTCCCAGCTCTGGTAATTGCTAGTGTGCCTGCTGTGAAATTGCTTCACTTCTCTTTCAGTCTGAGGTTCTTTTGCATTTGCCACAGACCAGCAAAGATGTCACAAGTTCATATCTACTCTTATATTACCTTGGGACACTCACTATGTACTCCTGACATTTTTCTAGCGTTCATTAATTTTCTCAGCATATCAAGCACTATTTACCTCTCTTTTAAAGCCTTTAATAACTTAAAGGAGAAATTCTCTAGTAATAGTACAGTCTGACAGAAGGAGTATGTTCCTTCTGCAAAAGAAAATATTACCCTCACAACTTCAATTCCAACTGTCAGGAGCAAAACCTGAGTTTGTTGACAACCCACCTGCCTTGGAATGAATTAGCTCCCCTGGAATTACAGAGCGGATTCATGGCTTCCACACTTAGGAGTCAAAGCTGTAGCAAAAAGATCCTAATTGAAAAATGAAATCTCTTGATTGCAGCAGGATGTTTTTGGACTCGCTGTGAGTACAATGAAGTCAGTTCACGTCAAGTTGGGATCCTGATCACCAGCAGTGGGTCCCTGGCACTGCTGCAGTCAGCAGAGATGGGACCTGGTGAGCAGCTCCTGCACCCTCAGCTCATTCCTCACCCTCTGGTCCCTATATGAGAGATTTGCAGCCACCTGCACCTCGCAGCACGTAGGAACCCTCTTGCAGGAGAAATAAGTGAATTGAAAGAAAATGCAAATATACAGAAAATACAAAAGAGAACTGCAGGAATGGTGCACCGCACCCAAATTTAAACAAAACAACTGTTAACATGCAGGGATGAGCAGCACACATGGAACAGACTGTCTGACTTTTCCCAGAGTCTTGTCTACTCCAGGCTGATTCCTGCAAGGCAAGTGAGGTGCCACAGACACAGAGACACTCTGTCATCCAGCACGGGAGGAACCTGCACTGCCACACTGGATGGCAGGATGTGAACACATCTTCTATCCTGTGGCTTTCATCAGAAAGTACTTAGTAAGAAAAATGTTGGAGGAAATCAGCTGATCAACCAACCAGCAAATTAAAATAAAGCTTGAAATTCAATTAACTGCAGCACTCTTATGCATTATGTATAATACCTTTTAAAAATTAAATATGACACAGAGGGATAAATCTGGACACCCCAGAGAAGAAAACAAACTAAACCTAGAGCATATTTACAGTTTTAGGTAAGGTTCTGTGAGATCAACTTTAGAGAATGAAATTCCTTTCCATTCAGGAGCTGTATTAATACAAATGCTTCCCTTTTCAAGTAATTATTTAGTAATAGCCAAGATAAAGACATTAAGAGTGTTTCATAATCACACAGTGGGGTTCAATACTGATGCTCTCATTATCAAATCTGCTCAACATACAAGTCAAAACATGATTTTTCTAACCAAATACATTCTTCATTTTGGCATTGTAATCCAAGCTTTGATGTTAGAAATGATTATGAGAAATTAAGAGAGAGTTTGCTGACTATAAGATATATATATATATGCGCACCAGTCCAAAAAGGAGCCTCTCCTGCCTGTGCACATTGCTCTAATAAAGAAAATAAGCTTTGGCCTGCCTCCATCCATTGAAAGCTGCTTGTTGGAACCTACAGGTCATGAAGAAGGTAAAGCCACACGTAATCTCTGTCCTTGGTGCTCTTCAAGCGCAGAGTGGACATAAGAGATGACCCATTTGGAGCAGAAGAGACATCCAGAGGTCCCTTCCAACACAAATCATCCTAAAACCTTGCAACCCCAAATCTGGAGTGCAAATTTGTCCCAGGGGGTCAGACAGGTTGTCACAGAAGATGTCATTTTTCCTGTTTATAGCTACAAGGCTATCTTGGAAGGAATTAATAACGAGGCACAAAATCACACAAATATGGTGTTCAGACTCTCTGACCTTGGCAAGTCCATGATTACTGGACATACAGAATATATATGATGGCTGGGATCTGAGTAGGGACATGAGAAGGCAGGTCAAACTGTGATGCAGCAAGACCACATAAAATTAAACCCTGAATAAGCAAAAGCTGAAAATAACCTGAAAACTCTTATCTTAAACAGTTTTTAAATCACTGAGATAAATTAATCCCATTATTGGTGAGCAAAGTTTTCTGTACTATGTCATTTCTCTTCCAATTTGTTCAACTTCTTTTACTCCATAAGTTCCCTTCTCTGTTATCCTTATTACTTTCACAAATTGAATTTAATTCAAATTTTTTATTTTGTCTTCCTTCAGTTCAAGTTCCTTGAATATTCCCTTGTCTCTGTAGTGCACTTAGGTATATTTTTCTTAATGGCATTCATAATGCTTCTTTAAGAGCTACATGAGCCACACTTACAAAATCCATGTCAAATCTTTCAATATTGCTCTATGAACCCATGGAGCAATAATGCTACTCCTAAAGGCAAATATGTACTGCTGTACTTAAATAAATAAAATCCATAAGCACACTGAGTGCAAGACAACACAGTGAGTCAACAAAGAAACACAGCAACATATAATCAATATAAATGAATCCATAAATGATCAACTGGTGATCTCAATCTAAATAACTGCTAGAAGAGCAATGTTTCCCTAGGAAGAAATGAGACATTTGATGCTGATATTGAACATTGACTTTTCGGAGAGAATGACCACAGGTTTCTTTGATAGGTATCTCTGACTTGGCATTATGTTAGCAAAATTTAATCTTCAATATCCCTTATGCTTACCCTTCCCCTGAAAAATGGCCTGATCTCAGTTTGTTGGGCTGGGTTATAAAGCATGTCTCACTAAAATATCTCAACGCTTTTTCATCATTTTTCCCCCTGATTTCCTGCAAATCTCATTTTGCATCTACTTATCTTTGCTATCTCTGCCCTGACAAGACTTCATAGCTGTGATTCTGGGATTAAATCCTAGACCACTAAAAAATTCATAATATTAGGTATTTGCACTGATGAAAGTGAGAATAAGCTCTGTCACATAGCCATCATGAAATCCAGCATATTTTCTAGTTTGTGCATGGGAGGATGGCAAGGGCATGTGAAGTACAACCTGTACTTCACAACTGAGGGAAAAAAGAGAAGGCACCTCTGAGGAAGCCATCCTTGCAGCTATTACTAAAAAAACCCCCAAAGTTTCTGTTATATAAATAATGACTGTACCAATAAATTACTAATTGTAATATCTGGGTTGGCCATTTCTGTCCTGTCACATCACACTCCTCATTTCTGTGGCACTAAGCAGACGTTGGCCAAGTGGATGTTTTGAGCGGCGCTGCCACAGCCAGGGCAGCGAGCACTGGCCAGGCAGTTGTGTTCTTTACTCAATTTCAAAGCAATATATTTTAACAGCTCCTGGGGAGCACTACCAGCATGTGTGAAAAACGTTTCCTCAGACCCATCCTAGCTTGTGCTGCATAATTTGCATTAACAACCCAGAGCATGCCCTGAAAACACAATGCCAGTAACACACAAAAGAAAATATTCTGAAAAAAAAGTCCTCTGTCTGCTGCCAAGGCTTCAGAATATGTTCAGCTTGGTAGCTGAGCAAAAAGGTTTTCAAGTGCAAGAGCTAAGCTAAGCTCATGATGGCACTTTGGTCTCACTCTGTTTTCAAGCGCTGAGTTTCAGTATGAAAACGTCCCACAGACAAAGAGCTGTCCCCCCAGGCTGACATCCTCCTCCTCCTCTCCTGCTCCCCGAGAGCTCTGTTAGGCAGAACAACAGTACACTGGCTTTTCTTGGAACAAATCTGCAAATCACAATTTGCTTTTGACTCAGGAAAAGCCCAGGAAAGCTATACCCAAGTAATTTCATGCCAAAGTCCTCCTGTTCTTTGTGGCATTAAGCATACAGTGCAGCTGAGCAGCTTGTCTCCAGGAGAGCTGTCTCCATAACGTCAGGAATCTCTCACACCTTTGGACTGGGGAATAGGGAAGGGACACTTGCTAGGCTAAAAAGCCACATCTGAATTTCCTGGACACAGGCACCAGAATTCCCAATGCTAGCACAGAGATTTTATGGAATGAAGCCAGATACTTTTTCCTAAAACTTCTCAGAGGTAGCATCAGACAACCTTATTGAGCTACTACCACGCTTTTCTCACTCAGATTGACTGATAGCAGTCAATAAGAATCAGTGAATGTGTGACATTTAAAATATGACAGGCATATTCTAAAATTTAATTATTGCCCCTAACTGACACCTATTTTCAATGCAAATTTAAGAACAGAACCTTCTGTCAGCAGCTAATCTTGCAAGATGCAGCGTTCCCTCGGTTTACATTGATTTCAAGTGAAGCTGATCACAGTGATTGGCAGCCAGATGCCCTCTGCCTCTTAGAGGTTCCAGCTTTGCATGATTTTCCCTTTTTCAGTCTTGTTTTCCAAAATGTCTAGCATATTTGATTTCAGTGAAGTCTGGACAAGACAAAGGCTGTGGTTTTTTGACTCCACAGGTAATAAGCAAATGCAAAAGGAAAAAAAAAAAAAAAAATCAAATGAAATGGAAGCTCCTGTTCGTAAAATACAACTCAGAGAGAGAGAAAAAAAAAAATCCATGGGCACAAAAGACAGGTGCTTCAGCAACCTATTTTGATGAACCCTTATCTATGGAATCAGAGTCAAAACGACAACCTGACTTAGGAGTGGAAGAACTTAACATGAATGAGCAACAAACTTCATCCAAGCACTTACATTAGCAAAAAACTGACTCATTTGTGGGAAGAAAATGAGGTGATATCTACACCCGAAAGATAAATTTTTATGTACCATGTACAGATATTTGATGCAGAGTAAAGATGAGACCTTCTCTTTCCAAGACAGAAACCCTCACAGATTTTTTTTGTCTGACTCTCACACAAACAAAGGGATACTTCTGTGGTACATGAGGAAAAACTACATAAGTTAACCATTTATTTCCCTCTATCTGATGTTCTGTGAATAGCTCTTTTTCAGGTTCTAATTTCAAATTTTAAAAGAAAGACATTTTCATTTGCTTAATTAACTGCCAGATCCTTTGACAATTCAGTCCTTTCTGCGGCACTGAAGTGAATATATTATTTCAAGTTTATGCAGAAACCTGAAATTTATCTTAAACCTCATGTGTCTTTAAGGTCAAATAACACTGAGGAATAAATGACTAATAATACTTTCATGATCAATATGGGCACTAAAGGTGTGGTGTAAGCATGCTGCTCTCATAGTCTAAGTAATTTTTCTTTATTTTTTCTTGTATTTTCTTGCATATGATAATAGATAAAATAGCATTAATACCTAAAATTTCCAGTGTGAGTATCAAGATATTATTTTCAAGTGAAACATCTTTAAATCCATCACAGTTTTTAATTTCCACAGGAAATAACAGTTTGGGTTGGTTTTTTTTCACCACAGGAAAGTCTAAATATTTAAATTACCATATTTTTAATGTACTGACATGTTGATGGTCAGATGTTCTTTGATGCTCAAAGATAGATTGGCAGAAATCAGAGCAGCATAGGGGCTTACAAAAATGTGGTATTTTTGTTTGGCAGCAATTACTTTGTGAAAAATACAAGGTGACTCTTTTTTACGCTCCTTCTTTCTTCTTTTTCATATTTTTCTCCCCCAAGTTTGGCATGAATCAAAGGAGCTAAAAACTAATTTAACATGACAAATGCTTTCATCACTCCCTTAACCTCTGAAGTGAACACTCTGACAAAGACAATATGTGTGCTATATGCTTTCCTTTTGACACTTTATAAATTACTTTCTTGAAACTGGGTTTTACCACCAGCCCAATATCTTCAGGATGTCCTAATTTGAATGGCTGGCTCTACATTCTTCATATGTCACTCCTGGATAATAGGAATAACTCCTGGGCTTTGTGAAATGGCACAAGGCTCAGAGAGGACTGTGGGACAATTTTATTTCCATCCTGCATGCTGGAATTTACCAAAAGGTTGTGCAACGCTAGCACCTAGTACTCTGCATTTTGTTCACATCTGGCTATTGAGGAAACAAGGAACAAATCTGGCTCTAAATGTGCAGACAGCCTTGTGTACACCATGCAATGGGAAAGTTAATTGAAGTGACTTTTTCCTATTCTCTACTATTAAAAGCAGTATAACCACAGGCCACAGAAACATCTCAAAGTGCTCTTTCATGCACACCATCTGCACTTTTTCCCTCTGTCTAGTCCTTTAACAAGAAAACCAAAAGTCCCCTGATTTATTTTCAACCTGATGAATTTGATCTGCAGAAACCCTTCCAGTGTAAAGGAATTCAGGCATGGACCAGTATGTCTAAGATGGAAAAATGCCTGCACACAGAACCAAGCCTCTTCTGCACAAACAGCTGCCCTAGCACACTGGACCAGGGCAACACACACCTGCACATTTTTTTTCCCAGACATCAGTCAGGGTAGTTTGCAGAGGAAGATTTAGAAAATTTCAGAAAACAGTGGTACTGACTGGCCTATAAAGGAAGAGTCTATCTAAATAGCCAGACTTTGATGACATATTATGATATAAACCATCAATCTATATGTATCTTAAAAAAGAAAATAAAACCCAAAGTTACCTTCTAACAAGGCATATTGCCATTATTTTGACAAATGTTTAACTTAAAATCTCAGTAGTATCTTTATTTAACATCAATTATGTAGCGTGGCAAAAAGTACCAAAGGTTATTTATGCACCATGAATTTATTTTTAAAGCGTTATACATACTGCCTTTTCACTTCATTCATTGTATTTTTAGTTGTGTGTTGGAGGAATGGCAATAGGAATGCCTAATAATTTTTAAAATATTTTTTCTTTTTTATCAGTTAAGAGTTTTTTTTGTTGCTGTTGTTTTTGCTTCTCTCTTTGAATCACCCTCATTATAATTTTTTCATGCCAGCCATAATCTTGCAGTCTCAAAGTCCCATGTTTAAACCTGTAGACATCATATCTTCTATGACCCATCTATATCAACTCTCCCATCTCTTTTACGATAGGGAAATTCGTTTAGAAATCCTGAAGAGTATGAAAACTTCAAAGTACTTTTTCAATATAATTTACCTCATATTTGCCATCGCTGCCTTTTGCATTTGGTCCTGCAAGAGTCTTGATCAGCATTGATACAATCACATTCACACAGCCCAGATTACACTGACAAACCTAAAGAGCAGAACCATTTGCTGCAAATTTTGATGACTTTTTCCATAACTCTTACTTTTAGCTCATATAACCCCAGTGATGGAACCTCTGCTAAGGCAGAGAGCAAGAAATTTTCTTTGTGGACATGTAAGGCAGAAATACAATAGCAGCACCTTCAAAGCCTTTCCTTTTTTTAAACCAGGAGATGATTTAGCACCTTAAGTCACACTGTTGGAGGACAGCAAGGGTTAGTTTATAGCTGATGGTCTTACACCTACTCTTTGTCATGTGCAATGAATTGTATGATTTTTTGCTGAGAGCGAAGGAATTAATTTAATAAATGGCCTACCTAAAGCATTTTGCTCTTACCTTTCTGTTGTTCTCATGCATCTAAGGTTAAACCACTGCTTTTTTGTTTTTTCTTTTCTCTCACTTCCATCACTCTGAATTATGATCATGGTGGATCTATCAAATTTATTCATAGGATTAATTTCAGCTATTTTCTGACTTTGACATATACTTATTCTTTCCTGTATATGGCATGAAGCTTGTCAGGTGACTTCTCATTATTTAAAAAACCTTGAGCTAACACTCTCTCCTAAGCCCTGCCTTGTGTTCACTACCAACTCTATTGTGCTCATCACTCTTTCAACAGGAAAAAAGACCTCAAAACCTTCTGTCAAAATCGATCAGTTATGTCATTACTTGAAATGATAGATCATTCATCAATTATTGAGTCAATACATTGCCTTGCATTCTCTCATCTTACACGTGGAAGCGTAAAAAGCAATAACCACGTTGCAAAGCTTTGCTTAAGATTACAGTAACCTAAATACCAAGGAAAAAACACATTTCATAATCCATCACTTCAAAGTTATGCATATGATTAAAATGTTCAACTTGCAGTATATCATTTCCCTCGTGCATAATCACTCTAACAGGGAGCTGCTGTATGATAACTGTCAACTTCAATGAATCATGTGCTTTCCAATCTTTTCATTTATATACCAAACTAAGCTTGTTATTCTTCTGAGGCTTGCTACAGGGGAAATACAGAAGGATGGTGAGATCTGTGGTACTCAGTCTGCTGGGATGATGGTCTGGACTAAACAGACAGCAGGAACAGTCAGCCAGTTCTTTCCTACTGCTGTATATATTAATCACATATGGAAGCTCATTAGTATGAAAAATGGGGTTTTCTTAGAAAATGGTGTCTATCCTGAAGAGTCAGGTTTTATAGGATCAAAAGAAAAAAAAAAAAAAGAATAGGGAAATTTCAGCACATCTTTATAGATCTTTTGAGTGCTATATGTGAGAATAGTTTCAGAGAGGAAATAAATCCCACAAAGAATAGGTCTGGAAAGTATTAACAGAAAATGTTGTCAAGCTGCCATAGTTTTGCCATTTACTCAGAGAGCCTAAAGAGTGTGCAGCACTTGACTGCCATCAGCGTATTGTTACAGACACTGTAAAAGGTACAAAATACCCTGGTTGTTTGTCCAGACACTCCAGATACCCTCTACAATAACAGAGAATGAGAGGGGACCAGAGAAGGGGGAGGAAGTCAGAAATTAATTATATTAATTAAATTAAGAAAGACAAAATCTCTGCAGCATGTTAAAAACATCTCAAAATACCAAACCCCCCCCCAAAAAAAAAAAAAACCCAAAGAAAGGATTAGAGCACAGTGTGGTCACTATTAACATATGATCTTGGGAAATAAACACAACATTCAGAGTTTCTATATTTTTCCTTACAAATTGCTAAGGATGAGTGGAATATAGAAAATAACTGCATGCAAAATGGAACCATCTAATGATTCACCAGGAATTAGGTACACAGACCAATATAGACTGAGAACTAGTAACCAAAATTATTTGGACGGTTTTTATCTAAAGGCAGTATGTGATGGTAATATTTGAATTCAAATGCCACTAGCTTCTATTACTTATGTGAATTCACCACCTATCATATTTTTTTTCTAAATACTTTTTAAACATATGGCATTACATCAAAAAGTCATTAAATCCTTCTGTTTGGACCATCTAGGAGATGTGCCTATCTGACACCTGAAGTTAGCACTGCACATTAAGAATCCAGAATCAATTTCTTGCTTCCACTGACAGTGAACGTGACTTGAACATTTTCTTTTTCCTCATTAATCAGTGTAAGGAATAATAATATTCTTTGCTCACTAAGAACACACATTTGTGAAACACATTGACCATCCCTTCATCTGCTGAACTCCCATTTTCTGACGCATGTGATTTGAGAGAGAAAACACAGCCTTACCTATGAAATATGCTAGCAAGATGGCAAGCAGGACTGCAGCAGCAATTGCAGATAAAGCAGCACATTTCCAGCTACAGTACTTGGAGGGTTTTTTCAGCTTGAATGCATTCCTGGAGAATGTATTTCTAGGTAACAGTCTGGGAGGTGGAGTATAAACCGTTCCTGAGGTCAACGGGTAACCAGGGGAAGAACTACTGAACAGCGGAGTAGTTCCAGAAGATGTCTTAAACAAGAAATGCCTGAAAAACATAAAATGGAACAGAGTTGAAAACGGCAAGTCCTGTAGTTAAGATGGAACATCTCCTACTCCTTTACCATTCCAGCTGCCACAGCCTGGTAAATTCAACCAAAAAGAATTTGTAGGAAGAAATAGGGAAATGAAAATTCTCTTTTTTGTTACCACATCTTAACAACTGGCACTAAAATACAGTGTCAGGATATATTTCTTAATCTTTTCTGTAATTAGATGCAACTTGACCGCATACTAGCTAAAACACCAGCATGACCCATGAAGTGCCTGGGAGTTCCCTGTGGAATACACCACTCAATAAAATGTTCTAAGAAAACAACACTTTGAGCCTCATTCACACTCTTGGCAAAAGCTCCCAGCAAAACCACTAAGGACTTACTGAGAAAAACCCATAGTCCTGTAGGAAAACACCTTGCCAGAATTAGAATTAACCATGATTTTGTGGTTTAACAGTACACAGATTTGGTTTGAACAGCTAAGACAACTACCAACAGCACATGACTCAGCAGATAAAACCAGGATTTCAGCTGCCCATGCATTTGCTAGGAAAAAAAATAAGGGACAGAATATATTCTAATGAATCTCAGAAAATGCTGTCAACATATTCTTGGCAGAGGAAATGGAGAAAGCAAACTGGAAGACTGGTTTCTTTAGATTAACTTCTCACAGTCAGGCAGAACTGACTACAAACATGTTCTCAGTAAACAATAAAAAGAGAAGCACAGAGTAAAGGCTGTGGTCCTACAGAAAGTCACTTGGTTCAAGACAGAGGGCTCTGAAGACTTGCCCCACTCCCTCTCCCTTCGCAGCTCTGAAAAACAAGTGCTTCTTGGAATCAAACAGAACGAAGACACTCAGTAATCTCCAAAATCAAAATCACAGCCTAAAAATAACACAGGCCCTACTTCCAATGTAAAATATGTTTAAGATTTTTATTCAGATACAATCCAGTATGTCACTCTCAAACCACCTGTTAGAGCTTTAAAATCCACGTCACTCACTTGACAACGACAACAATTTGGAAGCTGGAGGCTGAGTTGTGTTTCCCAAGTATGTTTCCCAGCCCACCATCATGAATGTGACTACTGTCAGGCATAGATTCATGTATAGCTATTCTACAGAAGTGATTTTAAAGGCATTTTTTTAAACATTTGTTTTGAAATAAAACCCAGAGCATAAGAGATTGCACAGAACTTGCATACAGGTAAAAGACAGTAAAAGGAAAGCTGGCCAGGCTCCCTAGATTTCTGATTAAACATTTCCATTTGAAGACAACCTCTGAAAATATGCTGGGGTTTTGTTAGTTTTTTTTAAATGAATCAATCATAAACTCTATTAATGAACATGAACAATCACTTTGACATTGTCTTTGTATTGAATTTTAAACTCCAAGTGGTCTTGTACATCCCTTTCGACAGTGATCAAAATCTAGTTTGTTGTAGAAAATAGACAGTGGCAGTATCCACTGTCATAACCTTTTCTTTGTGCTTTGGAGACTACAAATATGCAGTCAAACTCAGATTAATTCTAACCAGTTGCTTAATAGAAACACTGGGGTTTTTTTGACAAGTGACACCCTTCTCTTTTCTTTATCAGTGAGGGACATTAGAGGCTAGAATTGCTTATTTTCTGCACATCATAGGTGATCTAGGAGAAAAAGCAATAAAGGCAAATGCTAAAAGACTTCCCCTTAAATTTACCAGCCTTTTAAATTATGAAAAACATCTTTCAGCTACAAGAAAGCAAGAAATAATGACAGTGTGATGGCTTGAATACAATTTTAAATGTTTCTTTACTCTGCAACTGTTCAATTAAAGTAACTGATGGGAAAATGATGTTATGGGGCTGGTTGTGTCACACCAGATCTATTGACTCTCCTGCTCCTTCTGTCTGGGTAGAACCTGATTAATTTGCCATCAGAAGCAGGTTTAGCCCTCTCTAGCTGCTCTCCAGTGTTGGGAGCACAAGATCACTTCCATCACTGGATCTAGGGACTGAAATGACATGGAGCACGAGGAACAAGGGAAAGGCAGAAGGAAGACAGACCCAGTGAGACCAAGGCAGGCAGGAAAGCTCCTCTCTCATCCAGGCCGATTCTGCACCTGCCTCAGCCCAGGACCCCTTCTCCTCCTGAATCCTCATGGCAGGAACGACCCCTTGTGTTTGGACAGAAGGGTCTGTAACAGACAGTTCTTATCCTTTCCCTGCCCAAAAGCAGACCTTTCACAACCAAACTGGAAATTACAGTCCTTGGAAATGTCTTTATCTGAAATGCCTTTAAACCCAGGAATTTTATGTCCTCTTTAGCTGAGAAGGCAGCTACAGCACCAACAGAAATTTTAATATAAAGCATTGTTAAAGTAAACTCAGATATATAATGAAACTCTGCTCCCATTAAAATTGAATTAATGACTATCTAGATATGCTTTAATAGAACATGTCAATCATATCCTGTTGCATGTGAGAAGACAAAAAATGGAGAACAAAAAAGTAGCTCCACTGTGATCCCCTTCGAGATACATAAAGTATATAAAGGAAACCAAAACACTTATCCATGCAAACAGGATCTCTATGATATTGTTAAAACTAATCAGAACTTGGTAGAAGCAAAAAAAGCCAGCTGAAAAGGATATGTGAGAAGATGTCATTCTCAAAGCCAAAAAGAAAGAAAGTCATTGGATAAACCCTGACTTTGTCACATTTTGTCCTACCCATGCATTTCGGAAGCTGAAAGTCCATTGTCTCAGTATGAGGATCCCTGTTAATGTGGGAGCTATCAGAATACATCACACCACCTGAAAGCACACAAGCTCTGCCTTCAAAAGTTAAAAAAGACATTTAACTAAAGATGTGTTAAACATCCCCCGAGACACTTTGGAAAACTGACACTGCATCCCAAAGCTGGGGGCCAGATTAGCAGACATACCTTAAATCACAGCAAAGCACACCAGAACGACTGGGAACATAATGGACAAAACACTCGGACCCCCAGAGTTTTAAATCTAGATTCAGCTACTAATGGAAATAAATTGACTTGTCTCAACTCTATCCCTAAACCCAATGATCTATAGCCATATTTTTATGTGAGATTTGACATGCTCTGGTACAACCAATTGTCTGTGGGCTGAAGCTGCACAGAGAGAACATGAGCATTTATCAACATTAATTACAGCCTCACAGTGGTAAGGCTGGGAGCATTGTACAACGCCTGCTTATGAAAATAAATGATCTGATTTGTACCAGTTCACTTCATTTCAAACACACTCCACATAAGAATTAAAAAATTGTATTCTCTGTCTTACCTGTTCACCTATCAAACATGATTAAGAAAAACACATTTTCTACCTCACAATTAAGAATTAGCCATTTGAATTAGATTAGGAAAAAATTTCTGTTTTGAAAGCATGGGAGTAAATTTGCTATGTCTCAGCCCAGTCTCCCTAATTTCTGTGGATCAATAAGACAATTCCACACTGAAAAATTCACAAAATACGGTTGGCAGCCTAGGATGATTCTGTAATTTCAGTGTCCTTGAGGAGCTGTGGAAGGAGCTCGGGTGCTGCCCACAGGACAGAAGTTAACCCTGCAGCTCCCTGTGCTCTCCTCTCCCACTCCCAGGCTCTGGTGAGGATTCAGGATTCTCCCCCTCTGTTTCCAGCACTGCTGCTGTGTGGGGTCACACCCTGGCCCCAAAGGTGACATCTGGGAGAGCAGAGCTTGCAAGGGGATGTTTGAGCACTGCTCTGTGCACTAATGGCAAATGGAAAAAGCTATATTTTGCTTTCTTCATTAATTCACAGCTCTCCCTAGCACGTGCTTTCCCACAGGTCAAAAGGACCTCTGGTGTTCAGGGAACTGTGGTCTGACAGAGACTGTATTAACTTCCATACTCTTTGAGAGAACAATCAGCTTTCCCCCTCTCCTTTCTGGACAGATTGTCATGGCAGCACAGTGCAAGAATGAGTGGAGGAAAAAAAAAATGGTTTGGTGATCAAAAACTGTAATAGAAAGGAAGAAAAAGACATTTTCTAACATAAATTGCTTTTTTTCCTCCTGGTACTGTCCTAAACTTATTCTGTATGAAAAAAATAAAAGCTGCATACAGAGAGTTGTAATGCTTAAATTGTCTTTTTTATATTTTATAGGGGTTTTAATACTAATTAATAAATAGAAAAGCTACAAACCAAGAGAATAGTAACAGCTCAATTTAGTTGTTCTAGGACTTAAAAATATTCAAGCTGTGGTAAAAATTACATCTGTCTATAATTTTATTGGACATTTATTCTTAGCAGAAAACAATGGAATGTAGAACATAATATGCTGGCTTTCATTGTGATAAAAAAACCCCTTCTGCAGTTTTCAAAGTCTTCCAAAAAAGTAGCCGTGAGTCATTTTACGTCAGTGGAAGCCTCAAAGTGGCTGCCAAATTCAGACAGTGAAGTTTTCTGGAAGATCTCTGACTTGCAAACAAAAAGAAACCAAGTCTGAAGAAAAACATGAGCTGTTCTTATGCCTGTTATGAAAAAATGAACTCTGAGGGGTAGAGTGGTACAAGCTTTGGTTATCTGCGTCTCAGTCTTTCCCCAAATGAGATTTAACTGTATGTTCTCTCAGGTTCTTCCATTAAACATGGCACCTTCAGCCACATTTCCACAGAGGGCTCCCTGATGTGGGAAAACTGCACAGGAGTTTCTACCCTTTGGAGTGCCCAGAACTCTAAAGGCAGCAATAAAGCTTAACAAGCGCTATATATTTGTGTTTAAACTGTATAGTAACAAGAAATTGTCTCAATCATGTCAAATCCACTGACTAAACTCAGTAAGACAGATTTTTCAGTGGGAAGCTGTCTGAAATACACGTGTACATAAACCCACTGGCCGTTTTACACCCCTGTGTGTTGTGCACCCCCACACCCAAACGCTTGTGGAAACAGAGTCCTCATGACAAATATTTCAGGACACTCTGTTAGGCATGGGAGCAGCAATTCAGGATGAACACGTTGGTATCAACGCCTCACTTGTACCCACTGTAACCTCCTGATCCTTGCAGCAGCCCCCCAGCGCCCAGAGCAGCTCCAATTCCAGCTCCTCAGCTCTTGGAAGGCTGATGATTCCTGAAGGCTGGGCTCCTCCTGTCCCCAGGCAAAGAGCTCTGAAGGCTGCAGAGTGTCGAGCAGCGTCACGGAGGCTGCTGCGAGCACCGGGCTGGCTCGTCACCGCCACTGCCGCCCTCTGCCAAAGACACAGCTGGGCATGTGAAGCACAGTAACTGAACACTGCCTGACAGCCGGGCAGGGTGGGGTACAGAAAGGCAGGTGCCAACCTTTGGGCACCTTGACCTGTCATATTATTAAACAAAACCAGGCAGGCATGGCTCACAGAGCCACAACACCTGCACTGTGTGACAGCGGCAGCGAGGGCTCTGTGCTGGGCACCTCTCCACAGGACGCCTGCTCTTCACCTGCAAAACTGACATCCTCTTGGACACACTTTTATAACCTTCTCTCTCCCTAATCCCACTGTGAGCTGCCCCCTGGAGCGTTCTCTGGGGGCTCTCACTGTGTGCTCCCTGCTCTGGCTTGTCCCCAGAGCACTGCCCCATCCCAGGCTGCTCAGAGCTGCGGCACTGCAGAGCTGTGAGAGCCTGGGGAAAGGCAAGGTGGAAAATATAGAGAGGGGAAAGACTGCTGGACTGCAGGTCACGAGCAGCTCGAGAGTTTGAGATGGAGAGCACAACTTGGAAAGGCATAAAATCTAGAAGGGAACAAGCACATAGCAGCTCAGCAGCTCCAGGGGCCAGCCAGTACCTTCTGACCACTGGCTCTGTGGTCAAAAAGATTCCAGGTACTCTGCAAGAGGTGTGAGCCCTCTCACTCAGCCTGGTTGGCTTTTGTGGGAGTTAGCCAGTCAATAGCCAGCTCTGCTCTGTGAATTTATCAATCTCCTTCCTGCACTAATGTTTATTTCCCAGGAACAGAGCAATCAAAGGGCTGGTTAATGCCTGGTAAAGCGTAACAGGCACAGCTACAGACACAAACACAAAAAATCAGGGTCTTTGCATATGCACTTACATGAAAGTATAGCAGGATCAATCAGCAGATCCAGGAACGTTTAGGCAGCTCTGAATCAACTCAACTACAGGAACTTTCTCTTAAGCAGAAAACCTTGTGTCTTTTTTTGCCATATGTTTCTGAGTAGTTGTTGCAAAGTGCCAAGTGATGAAGTGCAATAATGCCTCCATTTGTTATTCCAGTGGTGAGGATTATGATAACAGTGTTTTGCATTTCAATGGGTCCACGCAGTTTTAACTTTCTACATCAATTAATGAACATAATTTCAAAACACTTCTATTTTAAAAGGCATACAGGTAAGCTCTCCACTATCTCTTAATTCAACTACTCACTTAACAAGAAAAATAGAAAAAGTACTAACACTGCTATTTCAAGTCTGTAAGAATAACAAAACTCTGAGAAATTTATCAGTCGACACGTAAACTTAAATAAAGAGGAACCAAATTCACATAATTCTAGACTGCTTTTATAAAGACTCTAAACGTGCCTGTCTCTTCCTGCGCAGTCACTCACACTGCCTGTTCACTCTGCAGAACCCAGAAGTTAAAAATGCAAATGAACAAGATCATGAAAACATGCAATTATCTGCAATCAGTAAAAACTTCTTTGAGCTTATGTGTACGTGAGTGGGAGTACATCTAGATCGATTTTCTGAATCATCATTATGTACCCTGCTTTTGTAGTGTTTTCCTTCACCCTTTTCTCTCTCCTCTTCCTGCCTATATTTGCTATGAAAATGATACTCCAGTAGCCTGCTAAAAACGACCTTTCTACAGTGCTTTTGGAATTCCTCCAAGTACATGGCCCAAATGTGTTAAAAGTCCTTGGGGATGCTTTTGACTGTGCTTTCCTTGACTCTTTAAAATGCTTTTGATTTTTAGACAGGCCCAGAATCTATCTATGCAGATTCCAATTATTTAGAAAGTCCCCATAACCTTTCTGCAACCTTTGCATGCAGGAAGGAAGAAGAGAATGAAGGACTCAGTTCTTGCTGCAGCCTTCAGTCTCAGAGGAGTAACATCTGCTCTAGCACATGTACCTGTAGCTGCAAGTAAATAGTAAGAGAAAGCCACAGAAGACAAAGGAAAATTAGAGTGACGACTCCTTTCACTGTTCCAAGTAGTTGTTTGTTATGCCCAATATATCCTAGGAAATTGCATTAACAAAAGGAAAGGAAATTTTGTTTCACTGTTCTGTTCCAGAACATTTTGCATCATGTACAGAGATATCAAAATATTGAGACATCATTGAAAATAGGCAGACAATTGCAGAGAGCAGCTGTAGCTTCGAACTTCAACGCGTTCAGAAACTTCAAGTTTACATATTCAGATCAGAAGTTCTGCAGCTGATCCTGACACCCGAACGTGGTGAAAAATGTGAACGCGGTATTAACATTTCAGATAATTAATGTCTTTCTGTAAAAAATTAATATTGCTTTCCCCCTACTGTTAAAATCCCTCTCCTCATGTGCCCTACTCCTGGCTTTTTTGCGTTGACTGCCTTGGCCTGTGCAAAGTCTCAGTGCACTGTGTTTATTCCTGCACTGGAGCACTGGGTGCAGATGTTCCCCGCTGTGATACCCCACGATTTTGAGTTCAAGCACTGCATGGTGCACACGGGATACAGCTCATGTTGCTGCTCCATCCTTTCATCTCTCATTGCTGTCCTCAGGCTCACCCAGAGTGACTGTGCTGGCAAAGTAACAAATGCAGCTTGAGCCCCAGGAAAAGGTAAACATTTTGAAGAGTTCTTTTAAGGTTCATAGGAATTCTGTTCAGGCTAAATTTTCAGATTTCTCAGTCTTTGAACTGAACTTTGCACAAATGACCTCAGATTTGGACCATTGGTTTAATACTACACAAGATCTAAAGAAACTATTTCATAGTTACCCGAGGGGTGGCCACCATCCTTTCTCCCGAAACACAGGAGGAACTTTAGGATGTTACAGTCTTCCTTAAAGCCAAGCATCACATCATTGTGAGCAAGCACAAAGAAATTATAGACATAGATACAAAATTATCTTTGTAACTGAAAGATTTGGGCTGAAAATATTTCAAATTACGAGACTAATTATGAGAACTGAAGAATAAGAGTAATTTCTATTTAATTCTAGCCTTTTTTCCTCCGGAATTAAGTATTATTAGCTATAATGGTAACAATTAATTTTACATCAATATAAAGTACTGAAAGGGGCATTAGTAAATCAGACAACCTCAGTGAAATATCCATCCATGGAAGCTCCTCTGTTCTCTTCCCTCACCAGTCATCCCAGTGCTCGTGTGGGGTTCTCATCCCAGAGGATTCCTGCTGTGTGGGGAGCCCTGGGAACCTCCCCTGCAAAGCCATTCCTTTCTCCCTGTGCCCTCAAAGCATTCCCAGCTTTAAAGCAGAGTGCTGCCTCTCCGGCTGCCAGGAAGGAACGAGACCCACCCTGGGACGTTCAAAGGCAGCGTTTTCATCACACAGCCCCTTGGAGAGCAATGATTAAAGCAGCAATAAAGGAATACCTCTCAACTGGAGAAGGTAGAAAGAGGCACTTCGTTATTAGGAGGAGGAGATGCTTTGAAACAGACTGCAAGAGGACAATAAAAGTTAAAGAGCATTAAACAGCAGCTCCGAGCCTAAAGGTAAAGCAACTAAATACTGCAGAAATGAACCATAAAAATAGCACCATAAAAATGCTACAGCCATGCATTACTGTGTCCTTACTTAGAGATATTTCAACCCTTCCATTACAGACCCTTATTTCAAAGAAAACAGAACGATTATGTAGCTGGCCTGGGAGCCTGATGCAGCCATAAGGCAGCAGCAGAGCAGGGAAGGCACAGCCCATTTGTTTACCTGAAGCAGGAACATGCACACTGAAATCAAGCACAGATCACTGGGAGGGTTCCAGGCCAGGTTAGCCAGGGCTTTGAGCACCTTGATCTGGTGGAAGGTGTCCCTGCCCATAATGAACCTTTAGCTCTTTCCAAGCCCAACCTTTCTATGATTCTTAATTAGTACAATTAGGAACTCTGCATAGACATTGCAAACCTGTAACTCCACTAGAAGCAAGGAGCTGCTGCAATACAGCTGAACATAATTATGTCACAAATACAGCACCACAAAGATTTGGGTAAAGTTGCCTGAAAAGGCCAAATGAAAACATGTACAAGCGGTAAAAGCTTCCTTTACATCACAAAGAAAATAAACCAAATGTGATTAACAACCCCGATCAATATTGAAACAAGAGATAGAGAAAGGATATATTTGGAAAATGCCACATCTCCAAACAGTCTGAATTTAGCCCAAACTGCCAAAGACAGCAAAGGAACAAAGGGAAGGTTAAAATATTCTTACCAGGAAAAAAAAAAAAAAAAAGCAACATGCAGACGCGTGTTGTATTATTCAATGATTTCAGCACTTGGTACTGTTAGATAAAGAGACATCTGGAATCTAAATTGTGATCTGAATTTTGTAGTGCTGACACAAAGCATTCCCTTCAGACAGCTCAGGTGCCACGTTTTGTTTCATAATCAGTAACATGACCACTTGCACACCATTTTCAGTTGAGAGCAGAATCCACTGAAGGTAACTGAAAGATGAAAACTGAGAGTTATGAAACACCCTCTTGATAAAGCAGGCACTGTCAGTGCTGGCTTTGCCTTCTGCGTGCTGCTCCACTGAGATTAATAAACAGATAACAAGATAAAAGAATTAGAGTAGTGCACTGTGAAGAGGCAGCATGAGAGGGGTCAATGTTTTGCCACAAGCTAAAGCTTTAAAGTAAAAGCTGGAGCAAAAAGTTACCAAAAATATGCCTTTTTTTTTTTTTTTTTTTTGTGGCTATTGGCATGAATGTAGATGAAACACCAACTTTAAAGTGAAAGAATTACAGGCTAATTCTGAAAGTCTCAATGATTTCACAAGCATCAATTTCAGTCATCTTCCAAGTTAATATTCTTGTGATGAAACTTGTCATCAAGCCCTGTCAGGTGTGTAATTTCAGAAAAGAACTAAAATCGATCCTGAAGCAGCTCTGGAATAGTCTTGGAACACAGAAATTCTGCCAGGACACTTTCTAATAGCTTAATGCTTGCCTGTGACAAATCTGTCTTCCAAAAAGCTCCAATTAACTGTCGGGCATCCAGCAACCTCCAAAAATAACAGCATTCACAAAGTAACCTTTTGTCATCAGCATGTACACCTACACTCCCAGGGGTTGCAGGATACGAAAAAAAGAGAAGAACCAAAGTCAGTAATGGCATTCACAGTCACCTCTGGCTGGAAATAGGTACAAAACCAGACAGTGAAAAAAAACCAGGCAGACAAAGGTCTGCTGCTGTGGCTCAGGGATGCCAAAAAATCCTTTCATGAATATCCAAGGAATTCCCTCCAGGTAGAGTGATTGGTAAACTGGGACAAACTCAAGCCTTCAGAAATGAGACATTTCAGGTATTGTTGTACCCAAGAACAGTTCCACATAGGGAGAGGCAGACCAGGCACAGCTGGTGGCCACCCTACACCAGAATTAAAATTAGGTACCAATCCTGGGCAATGAACCAACCACACAGCAAGAATCAGTCTGGGCTGAAGAGGACCAACATTCCTATCTTGTAATTCTTAGCAATAAAGAACAAATTCAGGATGTCCATATTAATTTCTATAAAATAGCAGAGGTTCTCATAGAAGCAGCAGTTCAGAGTTGAGCATTTTGGGGTTTTTTTTGGCCAAAGTTAGTTCCAAACCTTCAGTGAGCAAGAATCCCTTTCCTTTCTTTTTCTGGCCACTGCAGCTTGGGATAACCTGAATTTGCCTTCCATTTCTTCATGGCAGCCATGTTCCCATTTTAGCAGGGGAGGACAAAGCGAGGGCAGCCCCTCGTGCACATCCCAGCACAGCCTGGCACACGCTCCCTGCCCTTTCCAGGCTCATTTGCTCCCCACGGAGCAAACCCAGCACTGATGAACCACTGAGTAACAACAGCCTCGGTGCTCTCAGCTCCACCCAGAGCTCCAAAACCTGACCAGCAGTCTTTGACCGAATGTTGGAGGGGCTGGGCTGAGGCTGAACGGGGCTGTAACTACTCTGGGTAGCCACAAAGATCCAGCAGAGCTGCACTGAAATCCTGGGAGGCTGCAAACCAAACATATCCCAGAAGCTGTGGCAAGAAAGCAGCTGAAACCCTGGCACGAGCCAGCGCTCCCAGCAGCCCGGCTCCTCCACCTGCTCGCTGTGTTCATCACTCTCTGGGCAAGCAACACCACCCTGCTATTCCAAGCACTTCATTCAGCACCACAATGGCTAATTTTAAATTCTGAGAGATCAGCTCTCTGCCAAATCTGCTATTTAAAGTGCAAGCTAAATATGTTTGACATTCCGTACCCCAAATGACAACAAACCAGAATATTTAGACCAGCAGCATGTCAGGCATTTATTTATTTATTTCTCTGTTCAGGCCTAAGTGCTGCACCTTTTCATTTATATGCTGCTGTTTGCCCCACAGGCACCAAGCTGTTAACACGCACAGAGGAGATTAAAATGAACTTGCATGCTGGATGAGGTATAAATTAAAATTATAGTACTGTCAGTCATGAATCTCGGATTGTTTCTCAGAGTCTCCCAAAATGCATAATGTCAAGTGAGCCTCTGTTTGTTGCTTCAGAAAAGGCAAAATGTATAATTTTTCAGCAGCACAGTCAATACAAATTCTAAGTAAGTTGTCCCTGAGCCTGTGATATACATACGCTGTACTAATTGCGTGAGTTGTGCACCCAAGGAAGGTCCAAGTGAATAAAAGGCTTTCAAATGGGATGTGAGCAGCATTATTCACCGTGCACCTTCCAGTGCAAAGCAGATTGGGGCTGCTGGGTGCTCTAATGCCACTCAATCCCCGTGCCATGCCAGAAAAACCACCCCTGACACAAAGGACACCAAAGCCCGTCTCCCAGCAAACCAAGGGCTTTCTCTGTGGAAGAGAAAACGGCCCTCCACTTTGCAGGGCCACCAGTGGCATCCCCGGGGTGTCCATCCACGCCACCCACCTGGTCTCGAGGGGGACGTTGCTGTTGAGCACCCAGCTGTCCTGGAGCTGCACGGACTCGGGCGTGGTGGCCAGGTCGTTGGGCGCCGGCGCGGGCGCGTGGATCTGGTTCCGCCGATTGGTGAGCGAGTTCCTGTTGAGGGAGTTGGCAGAGGAATGGTGATGGGACAGGGAATGGTTGTGAGGAGGAGGGAGAGGCGGCCTCAGCGTTGACTGGCTGTGGTGATTTGAAGGGCCTAAAACAGAAAAGAAAAACAAATCACAAATGTGCGTGGTGGCACTGCTCTCCTCGGCATTTTCAAGGGGCCGCTGCCTGGGAAAAGAGATGGTGCCTCTTGGACCTGTGGGCATCAAAGCGTGGGCAAACCAGACCAATTTGAGATCAGCAACATAAAACAGTGCTTCCAGCCTGCACAGCTGGCACGTTAACAAAGACTGCATTTAAATTTTAAAATACTTCTTTACGGATTCTCCCTGGAGAAAGGCTCCTCAGTGGAGCAGCCAGGACAGCAGCCTAGCTTGACCATTCCCTACATCTACCAAAAAGAAATTTACCCCCCTTGTTTCTATCTGGGACTTTGAGCATATGAACCTTAATGGATCAAAAATAGCTTTTGAGAATACGGTCTTTAGGCCCCTAGAAAACTTAATCAGAGAAATCAATCTTCTTTCATTCACTGTATTTTACCAATCAGCTTCAAATGAACAGGATTTGTGCCAGCACAAGGAGATTAAACTCCAAATATGAAAAGAGAGCAACAAGGCAGTGATGGTATCTTTCATGTTATTCTGTGTGATAAGGATTTGGCCTTATTTTTCTTTTTAGTAATGCCACAAACACACAGCAAGATCTGGAAATTATGCAACTCTTTCAGTCCTTTTCATTGAAAAATGACAGATTATATGTTCTAGTGATAAAGAAGGATATAAACTTTTCTCATTCTTTGAGAACTGACATGTTTACATTGATAATGAAAAATATTTTTTTCTAATCATTAAGGTAAATGGATTAAAATAACAGCACATGAAAAGAAAATCTGATAAGCGGGTGTCATTCTAACATTGTCACTTTTCTAAACATAAATGCAGACTGGTAAATAAGTTCACGTGCAATTCCACACATCGTGATAATTTATGTCAAATAAAAACAGTAAAAGAGAATAAAGAAAACAAACACTCTCACAAACTGCATGCTTTAGACATTATATCAAGTTGTTTTCTAGTGAACATTAATCAGTAATATTAGAGAAATGATAATTCTAATGATGCTTGTTTTTTTTTAGAAACTGAAGCAAATTCTGTACTTAATGAATCAAATAATACAAAGAAATCATCACAAAATATAATTTACAGCAAGACTGATCTTTGTCATTTGAAACAAAGAAGTCTAGGAAAGCTGCTGAACTGGGTAATTACTGCAAGTTAATTAAGGCCGATATTTATTAAAAAAAAAAAAAAAACAAAAAACCCCAAAAATAAAATATCCAAGTCCCAAAATACCACCCCAAACCCCAGAGCAGGAGGAGGATATTTCACTGGCATGGAACCCTGAGCTGCAGCAGCACTTAGGGACGTGGTTGGTGGTGACCTGCCAGGGCCGGGTTTAGGGTCACACTCGAGGAGCTCAGGAGGCTTTTCCTGCCCAACTCTGGTTCTGTGCAGTGCCCCAGGGGCAGCTCTCTGCTGGCACTGCCCTGCACACTGCCTGCCCCAGGGAGAAGCAGTCAAAGTGCCTCTTCCTGGCAGCCACACAGCCAGGGAACAGGGAGGGAGCGGTGCTTTTGGGGAGAGGCCGTTGGTTTTCTTCGGTGTTTCTGAGGACTTGGGGAAGCACAGGCTGGTGAGGAACAGAGCCAGGTTTGCTGGGACTTACACCAGGAAAGTACAGTTTGTCCTCTGACGAGAAACTTTAAGAAATGAATTATAATAAATTCTGCATCCTCCACATCTTGCCTTAAATCTACACAGCAGTCTCTTTATCTTTTTTGAATGTCTGTTGCCCGAACGTGCACCCTGTGGGAATGTCAACTGCTTTAAACACAAAGTCACCTTTCAGGAACACATCCTAAATTTTAAGGCCGTTACATGTGCAGCTCTCCTCACTATCCTTGGCTTTGTCTTATCTAAACATAAAAGAAGCCGTTTAGCCAATCAAGTTTGATGTTTAAAACCCCCATTTGGACCTCCAAGAACATCAAATCTCTAATCTATACTCGGTCCTGTGCCATTCCAAAACAGCATGCAGAGAAAGACGCAGCAGGAAGAAAATGTGTTTGGACAATATCCACGTGCACAGAAGCTTAACTGGAATTACTCTCCTAGTCTGTGTTCTGGCTTTAAACAAAGCATGCTTGGATTTCAATAAGTGAATATTTATGAGTGATAAAATACAAATATGTGCCCTTGTGTTAATAGTTACTTCAAAAGATTCATGTGCTTCATGTCTTCTCAACTTACTTTAGATGCAGCTTTTCCTTCTCAAGGATAAGTATGAAAAAGCCATACCCATATAAACAAAACAGTTTTGCTCTGAGAGCCACAGTAGCACCAGCTAAATAAAGATTCTGAATCTTGTCACCACAATGTCATGGAGGCTGCTCTTAAAAGGGAGCCAAGTGCACATCAATAAGAATGAACAGCATTTCTGTAAGATTAAGGAAGCAAGAGCTGAAATCAAATTACCACAAATTATTTAATCTACCTCAAGATTCAGTTCCCACACAGTAAATGTAAGATATTTAGCAAAATGAGCTGTGCAGAGGTAACTGAACACATATTGCAGCTGCAAGAACTCTGAAATCTGGTGCGAGACAAATGTCGCATTTAATCTAGAAAAATAAATACCAATATTAACTTCACATAGATATTATACAGTTTCTATTAAAATGTATAAAAGCTTATATATATAAGAAGTATTAACTGGGGAGTGTGCACACACTCATGTAAATATGAGAGAGATAAAAGCTTAACACACTGCTCCTTCATAAACCTGTTCAAATGAATCAAAAGCGGGAGCCGAACACTATTGAACTTGCCAGGGATATAAAATTGGATTCACATCTGAACATCTGAGCACTTCTTTACGAGCATCTTTGCCTAAATTAAAATTTCACCAGCAGTACCTGCAGATTTGCTGAGCTCTGAGGTTCAGAGGAGTAAATCACTTGTCCCGCAAGAAAGGACCCGAAGGGATTGGCTCCATGGATCCCATGGCACAACACGCTCTGGCCCCTGGAAACTGCCTTTGGTTGGGAAGCTTAGACACAACGAGTGCCTTGATGGAGTACATCTGGCTTTTTACTTCAGGAAATAGATTTTATTTTTGGTATACCAGTAGCCAGTATTGGTCTGGGGGAGAGCACTGAGGAAATGATGCCTTTTCTCACTTATCAGCTGAATTAGTCATGTCACCGGGATACACTCTACAAGCTCAAACATTTAGGATTTAAGGAAAAATCTTTTAAAACAACAGTGAAAATCAGAGACCTGGAAGTCTGAAATACAGGTACCCCCCCACACTTTGGCTTTTAAATTTTTTTTAATTTCTCATTTAAATTCACAAACAGATAACATGTCTAATTCCAATCAATTTTAGTACACATTGATTGTGCTGAGCCTTTTCAAAAAATCACGGCCTGGTGTCCACATAATCAACATGTGATTCTTCAAGAGATCTTACTGCAGTCAAGAATATCAGCAGCACTCATTTCAAATTAGAAGATGAGTGAAGGTAAATTGTGTTGTAATTAAGTAATCTGAGAATACAAATTCTGATCCGTGTAGCTTTGAAGCAATCATAAGCTATCCAATAGACTTATTTGGGTTTAATCGGAACCGAAATACTAAAAAAGAAAAAAAAAAAAATTTTGCTCAGTTCGTTCTTTTATCTGGTGAAACATTTAAACAAACCAGGCGAGCACAGAGCACATCCTTCAGGAGCCTGTGCATTGTAACAGAGCTGTTGTGGCACAGCCTGGCAGCCCCAGGGCCCAGAGAGAGCTCCTGGATGTCCCAGAGGCACAGGAACATCAGCGATGGCCAGGAGCTCCTGAGCACACCTTCCAAACATCACTGCTCGGCTTCTTTACAGTTCAAATGGGGACTAAAATACAAAAGGAAATTCACATCTGCTTTAACACGGTCAAATTGTTTTTCAGAGCTCTCCCCAGGCTTTGGTACGCTCGCTTAACTCATGCGCTAAATCCAAGCAACACAATGATCCGAGGAGAACAAGTTGATCTTCCACCTACTTCAGAGATGAAGTACAAAGCAGAAAAGGCAGCATCCCTAATCTAAGCAAAGCAATTGCTTCCCTGCAACCCAGTTCTTTGTCACTACTACCTCAAAAAAGTAATGGAGATTGTATCTTAGTTGTGCTGAATTATCCTCCGTGACATTATTAAATGCTAAAGAGACATTTACACCTCCTCATCATTCCTTTTCACTAAAGAACTAAAAGAAAAAGCCCAAACATGTATTATTTTTCTGAAATGAACAATGACCCAACTATTTCCTTATGCTTTAAACAATGCCAATACTGAACAAAAAAACCTCCCAAAACCAAAGCTGATGAATTGAAAGAAAATAATTAAAAAGCCCACAGACAACCCTTGTCAGCCAGCATTAAAAACCTCATCTGCAGCACTCCTGGTTCTTTATTCAGATCCCTCTGCCACACTGTTTTCTCAAGGAAACCACATCATCTGCCATCACAATGAGTAACGGGTGTTTCACAGAACCACAGGGCCACCTTCCAAGCTAAATCCATCTTCCAAGGCAGCTGCCATTACTCTGAGTCAGGGAGAACAGAAAGCGCTGGAACGCCCAGGAATGTCACAGTGTCACAGGAGCTCTGTCTCCAGCCCAGCCTGCAGCGAGCTTGGCAGGGTGGGACCAGGGCTCCTGCCCAGCAACACACTCTGGGCTTTATGCTGTCCCTGCTTCAGTTCTCCTGTTTGTTTGCTTAATTCTCTACATTATTTTGTGCAAGGTCGCAGCTAAATGGCATCTCAGTGTTCTGGAAATGTTTTCAATACATGCTGTAAAGAAGAGAGTTATCTCACTCCTAACCATGGATACCATTACCTCTATCTCTTGTTGTTTTAAACCCAAGACATTTGCCAGGTGTTCCTTCTTTTGTCTGCCTGTTTTTCTACACTCTTTGAGGCAAGAATAGGTTGAATGACTGGCTGTCATCCCAGGCTGTACATTTCAAACTGAAAATTCGGCAAATGTGTGATATGAAATAGGGAGTCACTTATCAGTGTCTGCCAGTGCATTGCAGCCGCGTCCCCAGCACAATATGACAGGAGAAAATTAGATTTTGCTCTGACGAAAAAAATAAACCAAACCAAACCCAAACAACCCCAAAGTAAGAATGCCCCATTGTTTGCCCACAATATGCAGTGTGCACAGTCATACAAGCCAAGGCAAAACTGGACCCTCACCTTAGGGATTACAGTCATATAACCGCTTCTCTCGAGTGAGGGTCACCTGCAAAATGGTTAAAACTCATTGTCCTACAAAACAGTATTATCTGAGACACCGTGTACTAATTACATTTGTTGAAATAAATCACTTAAATATTCATTATTGCACTGCATGAGGTGCACGGGCTGCATGAAATAATGTCTGGTCAATGGCAAATCACATCACTTCAATAATAATGCTTTATGCAGACTCAGTGTCCTGGGGTACTTTATATATGTGTATGTTACACATATATGAAAAGGTAGGCACACCATTTCAAATCTTGTCCATCGTAAAAATGAGTCACAGAGAAGTTGGAGTTTTCTTCTTTCTAATTGAAAAAAAAATAATCTCACATCTTTTTCAATCAATCTTTTAATTTAGTTTCCCAATACTGATATATATATATAAAACACATTTCAGGGAGCTTAAGGATGTATTTATCTTCTTCAGCTCAGGTACACGACCATTATTCACACTATAGTTTGAAGAAGGCACTGATGTAAGAAGAACTAAAAAGAAAAGCAGGCATTTATATTTCGAAGCAACAAAGTTCATTATTACTATCGTTATTACTGTGGAATATTTTAGTGCAGAAAGGTAAATGTTGTTCTCTAGACCTGGCTCTGCAGAATGGGAAGGAGCTGGACCCTGTCTAAAGACTCAGACAAATTCTTGCCTGAGCTCACATAATTTGAAGCACTGGGAATCAAACCAAAGTGAAAATGAAGATACAGATTTTTTTCTGACCAACAGACAGAAATGTCTCAAGAGAAATATTCAGGCCAACAGTGGAACCTGATGACATTTTCCTGATAGGATTATGGCCTGAAAACTGCTGCTTGTCTGGCTGGTCTGTGGGGTACCCTGAAAATTGCCATGATGCTGTAAGAATAACTGTGCCATAATTTCCAATCCATTGTGAGTCTCGAGTCAGGTGCAACAGAAAGTCATTCCTGAAGCTGTTACAGCAACACTTCAGATCTTGCATCACCCAGTCAGCTGGAACACATTTGGTTTGCAAGGGGCAAAAGAAATGCCAGTCATGCGTGGTTTAATGCAATGCACTAGCTTGATTATTTCAGAAGCATCACAGAATATATTACACATTGTCCAAAACACTCCTTTTTTGTTAAACCCAACCTCCTAAAAACTTTATGCCAGAAAGAGTCTCTCAAAATAAATTTCGAAAGTAATTACGCCAGAAAGAAGATCTAATAGGAAACTGAGCTTTTTAATAAATCAGCCTTGCAGGTGCTGCAGATCTTTAAGAGAAGGAATGGTCAATCAGCAGAGTAATGATTTGGAATCTTTCTGTTGTTTGAAGAGTCTATAAGGTCAAATAGCACCACTGAGAAGTTTGGCAGCTGAACTATGAATGAAATGAAATATATAGAACAAGGCTTTTAGCATCACGTAATTTCTCTCTTTCTGAGGCAGTATTATCATCTCTTCCCACTAGCACTAACTTTTTCGACTTACGATTTTTTTTTTATTCCATCTTATACTACTGCCTTAGGACATCTCACCATAATGCACACTGCACACCAATCTAGATTTTTTTTTTCAGTTCAACAACAGGATCAACAAAAATATTTTTCTTGTCTAAAAGGAAAAAAAAAAAAGTTCTATCTTACTACAATGTTCTTCAATGGGTTTTCAGGGTTTGACCATTTTTTCCCTAAAATACTTACAGTATAACTCCTTTAGCCCTCAAAAATCATGAAAATAACAATTAAAAACAGTTTTATTTTTAGGCTGAGCCAACTGATAATCAAATGAAGGAAATAAACACTGATATATAAGCATCATTAACATGAAGGCTCACTGACATATACCTGAAAATACAAGGTTCCTGGAGGAGCTACCTGGGAGAATTCAATTTCATAGCTCCTGGGAAGCCAGTTATTTACTACCTGGACCATCTGTTTGCCAACATGTACAACAGGTAAAAATAATTTCTGTGGAATATATGGAAAAAGTAAGAGGAATGTTGCATAATTCTAGAGTAAAGAAAAGCAAATATAATGCAATGTACATGTTGCACTGGATCAGGATTTTCAATGGGTTATTCCTCTTTTTAAAAGCAGGCAAGATACAAGGAAGTACAAGACAGAAACAAGGATTTGTCTGCCCCCAGGGTACTGCAAGCTGCAATACTACATGACTGGCATTTCTTTCACAGGCAGTGAGATTTCATTTGAATTCTTTATTGCTTGTTATTGGACTAAAAAAGGAAAGTCACAAACCATTCAGAGAAGAAATCCTGTTTAAGTTTCCTGACTTTCCAAGGTACCAGAGATGTCATCTTCAGCTACTACAAGTAAAAGATTCTGTCACTTAGGTGAAACCATGGGTTAATGACTAAAATACAGATTATTGTAAAGTGCTGTATGAAACCCTTCACACAGTTTATCACCCAGCATATGAGCCATCATTAACCCAACAAATCTTAAACAATTCTTTAAATAAAGTTTTTTGTGTGTGAAGGGCAAAAAAAAGACAACAAACAACTAAAAACCAGCTGCAACCCCCCAGTCACACATGGTAAAACAGAAAAATGAATGCAAGATGATTTCAGCAGTGAGGATGATGGACCTCTCTCACTGGGAACTTCTCAGCAGTGCCTGATGTGACTCTGCAGGGGCTGATCCCAGGTCCCACAGCCCTCCTTGGCCTGGGGTGAGGCAGAGCTCAGCAAAGCCAAGCCCCAGGGATGCTCTCAGCCCTGCCCAGGGAGGAAGGGCTCAGTGCAGGGCAGACGAGCTGCAGCCCAGCATGGGGAAGGGCAGTGCTGCTTTGGAGCTTTGCGTGCTATCTCAGGAACAGCTCCAACCCAAGCAGCCCTGCCTGCAGCTGGCTCCCCGTCTGCTTGGAGACCGGAAAATTAACTGGAGTAACCCCAGCGTGATGAGGCACGCATGGAGCTTGTGCTGGCCAGCAGTTCTCTCAGCAGCATTGCAGCAAATACTTCACCACCACACCAGGGAAAAACCTCCTGAGCCAGAAACTCACTCTGTAGCACAGAAGAATGGACACAGCCCACTGAAAACTTTGTCTAGGTGGAAAAGATCAACTACTGTCTTCTCTAAACAGCATTACTAACATCTTGCAGAGACTTAATCCTTACATTTAACCTCCATGTAATTCTCTGCAATTCTCTGAGCTTGAAGAGACTCTCAGAACAAGGTTATGGATCTTTTCTTTTCTGTTTAATTTTTTTTGAATGAAATCCACCTGTTTAACCTCTTACAATTAGTGAAACGGGGAGCACCATCACTGCTCCTCTCCTGGGGCAGTGCTGCTTGCCTGCCTGCCACCTTCTGCCCAGCTCCCCCAGCCTGTGTCCCACCGCCCCATCACAGAGCAGACGTGCTCTGGGCTGCCACTTCAAATCTGCCCTGCTCTTCCCTCGCCAGCATGGGGAAGGCAATCGAATTCCCAGCCTGAAGAGGCTGTGTAATCATCCTGGCACATACCAAACTCTGGAGTGTTCCCACATTACCAGAACAAACAGAAGGCAGGGAACTGAAATGCCTCTCAGCAATGCTGCTTGCTCCCAGTGTCAAGGGGAGAGGGAGCAGCACAGCCCTACCCATCACCTGCGCTGAATACATTTCTGAAAGCACACCAGCACCAGCTCTGCAGGCCTGCCTTATCTCGAGGCCATGGCTGGGTTTTTCTGAGCCCAGCAATGCAAAGTAAAAGCCACTTAAGTAAAAAAGCCACAGAAATATGGTATTAATTGAGATAGGAGGGAACAGATTCCATTTCCTACTTAAGGTATAAAAAACCAGCATCATAATTGCGTTATATACTGTTTCTTCCTTCGGAATGTGAGGCTGCCACAGAACTAAGTGGTGTTTTATACTGTGGAAAAAAAAAAGTGAAAAAACCCCCAAACCTCTCAAGTACAATGCTGTATTGATAATCATGACAATGGCAATACTAAAGAAGAATTTAAAAATGGGAAAAGGGGATGACCATGATATTTTATCCAGCTAAAGACACAGAAGACTAGAGAGTAGTTAAATATCAAGATTGCAATATGGGTAAAACCTCTTTCACTCTGCAAAAACTGCCAGCAGCTTCTTGTAATCCAAACCTGTTCCTGAAATCTCTGTTTTACCCTGAGTGTGGATTGCCGGATTCCCTTGGCCAGAAAAAGTTCAGGGCAGGTAAAGCCATAATACAACAGATGAACTTCAGCAAACTCACAGACCAAGGAAGAAAAGTTTTGACACTGAGGCTGGCTTGTGAAATCACGGCAGAGGAGAAAAGATGAGCATTCTGCAGTCAATGTGACTTCTTTGAGCCATCGGGCAAGGAAAGAGTCAACAGCAGAAAAGGGAAAAATACACGAAATGAACATGTCCCAAGAGCTCCTACAGAAGCACACCCTGGTCCGTACCAGCTAATGCTTGGACAGCGTGGGGCAGTAAATTTGGACCAGATTTAGTCTGGTACACCTGGATCAGGAGTCTCCCTCTCCACTTGTTTTGAAGCAGTCTCAGGGACCCATCGTTGTTTCCACCTCTCATGAGCCCACCAGAAGAATGGGCCCATTTGCATCAATTTGTCAACACTTCTAATACAGCAGCTATTAAATTACAATTCTCTATTTGAAAAATCCAATAAGATTATTTTAATAATCACAACTAGGGTACAGAATGACACACACAATCTTCCTATTTCTAAATTAACACACAAGAAAAATCTGTGTCAAGTCTTCCATAGAGACACACTAAGTACATCAAGACTTTTCTTCACAGACCTTCTAGGAACCACATTTTCAGAGGAACGTTCAGGAACAGATGTGTTGTCAACTCAAGAAATTCCAAAGCAAAGGGGAATTATTTTCCCCTAAACATGTGTAGTGTTTGAAGTGAAACTTATTTTTGTTATACTGTTACCAGTAAATTTTAGATATCCATAGTTTTAGGTAGTGGGATACTTACTAGGTGTCCATACTTATCATGGAATGAATGAAAAATTACTTTAAAAAATAAAGTTATCTGATTAAATTATTGCTGTTGGGTAGCCGTGACTCTCCACACCAACAACAGTTACCTTCCAAATTACAAAAAAAACAAAACAACATATATATCCATTCATTTTTAGTAATTTTCTTGTGTGTGTTATGTGTGAAAGATTTTAATTTGCACTCATCTATCAACTCAGACAATTTCACTAATGAGGGAATTTACACCAGTAACAAAAAAATCAGGCTGCACTTTCAGAAGGTTATCAGAAGGTGGGTATGCACACACGGCACCTGAATCAGGAATAAGTATCATTTTCTTAACACAATTCTTTAAAATTAGGGTTTTCTTATACATAGTTCTAAAGGAATATGATGCCCACATAGAAAAGATTTTATTTCAAATGAATGCATCTGAAAGAAATATTCACAAACATGGGAAGGAAGCAGAGACATTAAATTGGGCAGTTAAACATGGTAGAGAAAGGGATTTTAAACCAAATAATGTTGTACTCTGGCAATGTCAGAGTCATACACACTCTCGGTGTATGGAGTTTTTATCTCTCAGAAGGGATTGCAGTCAACGTCACACACATGGAAACGGTCAGCACCAACACCCAGAATGGAACAGGCGTAATAACACTGGGGTTCTTTTCATGTGCTTCACAAACAATGCCCAATAAGGAAAGGATGTTCTCGGAATTTTACCTTACAAACTCAAACAGAGAGCAGAGAACTCATAGGGAATTGTGTGACCAAACCCTGGCCCACTGCTTTCACCCAGGTCTTTGTCTTCTTCCACATCTCACACGTTTCTCCAGTCACAACAAACTAAAACAAGTGAAAATTAATTCCAGTGGGTGCTAACAGAAAGTGTCCCATGTTTAACTACTGTTTCAAATGGGTTTGGTTTGGGTGTTTGTTTGTTTTTTTAAAGCAGAATATTTCAGTAACACCTCTCAGTAAGCAGAAACAAATGAGGAAATTTCTACACTGGATGAAGATCCAGAAATGCAGTATTATTCTGCCAGACCTCTTACAGCTGTTAAAAAAACAACATCAACCCCCAAACAAACCTCACACAGCTGATCAGAGATTTTTCCAATGATAAATAACACAAGTCCCACCCATTGTGGTGGTTTAGATTTTTAAGCTAATGTCCAATTAGTATATTTTAAGAGAAATACAAGAGCAAAACTTACCCTCTACAGGGCATGCAAGACAGTCTTCCTTAACGCTTGAAGACTGATCTATGCAGATTTTCTGCATTATAGAATAGTCTGGAATAAAACCCAAACTGCACATCAGTGTAGGATGCTGACAGACATCTTGATCCAGTTTCACTGTTTCCATTTAGCTGCATATTGTTTGACACTGCTCAGGGAAATATGACAAGCTGTGCCACGAACGGAAGGGAAGAGAACCAACTCTCTGCTGCTGTACATTATATTTTTATTAACTGAGACTCCACAAAACTCTAAATTTATGAAATACTGAAGAAGAATTATTAAATTATTCATCAGTGATAAGACAATTAAGAAGCAAACTAAGGAGCAAGTGGAAGCTTGGTCCTGAGGGAGAACAGCTGGTCTTCTCATTAAAAGTATGTTTTGGCAGCAAAATACCCTCTGAACAGAGGGACCCTGCTGCTAAAGCAGCCTCAGAGTCAAATTTAGGAGCAAGTGACAAAGACAGGCTGATGTGGAGGGCAAGGTGGTGCACTCTGGGTAGCAGTGTGTGGCTTGTGCAGGCTGCACACCCCCTGCTCCTGGCACAGGTGAGGTGACTTGACTTTGGAGCCACACCACGACATGGAAGCTGCCTCAGCCACTTCGTGCTGATGCACCAGACTACAGAGAAATTAACTTGAAACTCAATGCAAGATGTTATTTGTACCCAAGAAGCCAAGAGCTGAGCACAGAGCCCCGTGGTGAGGATGGTGTTGGGTCACTGAGCCACTGCCGCAGACCCCTGGTCCATCAAAGAGCAAAGCTGCAGCCCCCCAAGGGACACTGGGTCAGTAATTCCTGGGAAGTTTCCCCAGCAGGAGCAGGTCCTGTGCAGGATGTGCTGAACGTGAGCACTGTCCACCTGCACAAAGGGAAACGAGCACCCCTGGGCAGGAAGGGATATTCCACCTCTGAGGCTGGGATGGTGCAGGTGCTAAAATGGAGCTGTGTGATGTCAGAGACACAGGAAGGCTCTCAGAGGTGGAGAAGAGAAGGAAAGGGAATGAGAACAGGAGGAGAGAGACAGAACTTTGGTGCAATGTTTTTTAGGAAGTTGAAGCAGCACATGCAAAGGAAGTAGACCCTGCTCTAAGAGGCTGGAGCAGGGCCAGAGCTCTGAGGGGGTCAGAAAAACTCTTCATGAAATACCATTGCTCCTTTCCTTCTCATCCCCCTACTACTCATGCCTACTTGTTTTTAGAATTGCGAAGTTTTTTAAGCTTGTGGTTTTTCTCCTACTTTCCTTTTGTGGTTTTTAATTCTTTCCCTGTCCTGCCATCAACAGTTCAGGAGATTTACCCCTTGGCTCCTCACCTCATATAATCCATCCCCCAAGATCACCCACCTTAAACACTTGGTCAAACAAAAATCCACTGATAAACCTGCTCTCTCCCACAGAAATGCAAAAGCCCTTTTATGATTCCATTGCTGGAATACAGAGTGATTGTGTTTTTGACAGTCAGAGTGATCTGTGTTCTTTAAAGATAGTATCCTTAAAATATGCCTAGAGCAAAAAAAAAACCCTGAAACATTTCTGTAGCATCTGCTGAAATACAAAATCCCTAGTCACTGGCATACCTTGATCTAGATGTTTGAGAAATCTTTTCTAATACCATCAAGGTCCATAATTTTTTTGTGACATAGAAACACAAAACCAGATGCTCTGTCTTAATTTTGGACAAAATGACTTGCTAGTTAGATAAAAAATTGGTAGGAGTTTTCTTCCCTTAATGCCATCCTCTTTCCTGTATTTCCCCATGTGTGTGAAGTATCTTTACAGCTGAAAGCAGAAAGACACAACAGGCTGTTTCCTAATCAAATAATTCTGCTTAAAATTGTTACACCTTTTCTTGCAAAGATTCAAACATCTTGCATACCTGGCAGGAATCCTGACATCCCTGCACAACACCAAATTGCTCTCAGCCTGCTTCAAAACCTGATTGATCACATAAAATATAACAATTCCCACTCCAATCTTTCTGTACCTATTTGTTCACTTAGGTTAGCTGGCAAAATAAACATGTTAGCCTTTTCTCTGCTCCAGATATGTCATACCAAAGTGGGTTTTGCATAAAGAGAAATGGCATGCTACTATCTTTGTAACAATTTTAGAGCCTTGGTTATAAATACTTCAGATGATGCTCAGACAGAGACTCAAGTAATGCAGATTTCAGCTCTTCACATGAACAGCAGGGAGAGTTACAGCTTCAGTTTGATTTGGTCCTACACTAATTCACCCCAGATGATCAACAAAAAGGAGAGCACAGCTAAACCAGAATTTCTGAAGAGATGGGGTTTATACACCTCACATTACAATGTATTAGGTGCACAGAGGTATCTGGACATTCACAGGTACTGGGTGCACAGCTACACACGGGACAACCCTCTGATGTACAAAAACAGGAACACGTGAGGAGCAGGGGAAGCAAAGAATCCTGCGTGGGGCTCTTGGTGGGGCCAGACCGGGCTGTTGGAGCAGGTACAGCCCTCTGAGCCCAGAGCCAGCACAGGGAGGAAGAGGAGTAAGCAGGAATGTGGCTGGGGGAGAGGAGTGGGGGTGACCAAGGCAGTGCAGGAACCACTGCCTGCACCTTCCTCAGGTGAGAGGGAGCTACAAAACCACGAGGGCAGACCAGGCGAGTTGGAAAAGATGGGAATAAAATGGTGCAGAGCTCCAAAGCAGCTGCATTTTTCTTTAGGCGAGATTTAGAGTTAAAAAAAAAAAGAGAAGAAACAACCAGAAGAGCTGTGAAGGACAGGCCAAGGGAAGTGCATGGGCAGGAGGAATGCAGTATTAAGCAGGGTAAACTCTGCTTCCCACTTCAGGCACACCTAGGGAGCTGTATCACATAAAACCAGCCCAAATGTTGTAAACATATCTGTATCTGTAATTACTTACAGATACAAATCCATTCCTTTTTGATTAGTGCTACAGATGTGAGCAGTTTGTCTTGTGAAAAGCATCCCCTCAGTCCAGTAATACCATCTTGTTCCCTAGTTCAGAGACATTACTGCAAGCTCCTTACACACATCCTTTTAAACCACAGCACTGGTTCAGGGGGTTTAGAAAATAAGGAGTCCCCAGCTATGTACACCTGTAAACCGGCAAATTAAAAAGATACTTTCATAGAGACATCCTTATTCTTTCACAACTGAAGCTTTTGCAAAAGTAAATTCTCTTTTTTTCTCAAGAAGGAACAGTTTTTGCAAACAATGTTTCTGCTAAGGGGAAAAAAACCCAAACCCACAATCTAAGCCATGTTAAAGAGATTATTTAAATTCTGCTACTTAACACATTCTGTTTGGAGGGCCAGCCTCATCCAAAGGAGTAAAAACTAATAAAAGAATTCTTTTAACTCCAAACACTTCAAGATACCATTTTTTTTTGAGTCAATCCTATTCAAAGCAACTGATGAAAAGCCCAAATTACTATTTCTATATGTTATTCTATACACATAAAAACCCAGACTGTTATTTCCTAAGATAACAAACTGAGCCACCTCTTTTTTATGCATTAACAATTAATATGGATTCTGCTTACAGACATCTGTAATGCTTTGGGCTGTATTTATGGTGTGATAATTGTCATTCTGAGACACAGAACACCAAGATGATAGAAAGACATAGCTGAACTGTTCACTGTCTAAGGGACAACACTGCCATCGTGTTCAAAATACTGCCCCAAGCAACGAAAAGTTTCATAAATCTTTTTTTTTTTTTTTTTTTTTTTTTTCCCCTACCACTGTTGTCAGCTTCTATTTTTGCCTGTGGCTGAATGTGATTATAATCTGTTTGCAGCCTACAAGAAAACAAAGTGATCTAGAATATAATGAGTGGGGAACATTTTGGAGCCCCCCTGAGCTGCAGGATATTTCCAGCTGCTAGCAGAGCTGATAACGGACTTAATAGAGCTAATGATTTCTAATGCCACTAACACAAGGCTATTTTCACAGTGGGTAAATAATGACTCTTTTGTTTTGGAAATAGTTAAGGACTCATGTAGATGTTTGATAAGTACATGATACAGTAGAAATGCAGCAATATTTGGGTAACTAATGGTGGATTACACCACAGCTAGAAGATAATGTACTTTTGTATTTCCTTCTAGGAACTTAGAAGTTTATAACCCTGTTAAGACCAGTGCGACAGCAAGGAGATTTCACTGTAAACAATTACAAGTAATGTTTTAATCTAAGCATAAAAAAGTTTGTTTCAGTGCACTGCATCTTTGTTTTTATGTTGGTAATTAATATTACAAATCTTCACTAGAAATAAAATAAAAACTAATTGGGTAGTAAAAGAAATTTTCTTGAGAATTGATAGCAAAAACTGCATCGAAGGGGCAAACTAAGAAGGCACATATGCCTTCAGTGTTTCAGGTGGTCATGACTGCATGTTTCTGATGAGGGTTAACAATATTTGCTCGGTGTGCAATCTGTGTTCCCCATCCACAGGCCTGTGCTCCCATCCAAGAGAATTCCACCCTCCACAAGATTCCTTGCAGGTTTTTTGTATGGCATCGTGCAGAAAAGATTCCCTATGGTAAAAATTGCATTTCTCCTTCCCTTTTCTTCTCTCCAGAAGTTCCCTTCCTATAGAGGCTGCACTTTGGGATCTCCTGCTTTTCCTTCAAGAAATTGGAACATTATTTCATACTAAGGTCATGGCAGCCGGCAGGAGTGTTTGGGACTTCCATCCTACTCACAGCAGCACTCAATGCTTCATGCCCCTGCGGTTTTACTGCTTTTTGAGCTTTCTCAGCTGTATCCAATCCCAAACAGGATCCTCTGGATGAGGACTGTGTTTGCACGTGTCCCTCTGTCACCCAAAACAGGTGGCGTCAATCAAGCTGTTAACAATCCAAACTCTTAATGGGAACAAAGAAATAAGAACTCTGATGAAGGCAAGAATGAAAGGTTTAAATAAAATAATTCAAGCTATGCAGAGCTTTTCAAGTCAAAATGAAAGAAATAAAAGGACTTCCAGTGTGAACGGAGGATAATAAATTGTGTAATGCAATAAGGCTATATCTACCCATTATAAACTTTATAGATTTTAGGAAAGCAGATGATAACCCCCATTGTGATTCATTTTCACGTGTCTTGAAATATTATAGGAAGCAGGCAAAAATAATTAAATTTACCTAACTGCATTTCAAGGTATGGCTTCGCTGGTTAAAGAAAATGCAAACTTAAGCAAAGAGTCTGATACAGCTGCTGGTGTCAAACTGAGAATGCAATCTCTCCTCTGGTTTGTTACTGCCACTGCTTCGTTATGAGAAGAAATCATAGATTGGAACAACAGAAATATTTCATGGTCTAAGAGTTAATATCAGGTTTTGTTTGTGCTGGTGATACAGCAGTAAATGACAGGTCAAACATGCAAGGAACAGCACGAAATTGTTCCACATCACGAATAAATCAGGTTAAATATTGTGAAAAATACATCCAGTAGGGACTCCAGGTTCCAAATCAGGTTTTGTATCAGAAGGCCAAGAAATACAGGGTTTGTAAATTCACGTATTTGACAGGCATGAGCAAGCCAATGAATTTAATCATAAGGAAACAATACCATGATCAAGTAATGTGACAACTGCAATCACTAACTTCAATGACTTGTGCAGCTGTTACTTCTCCCTTAGCAGAGAGACAGGGAAAAAGGAAAGCCACCGGATGCTAACACTTTCAGAAAATATTAGGTATCGTATTAACTGAATTCCTAAATACTAATACTCAGAAATCCACCTTTTTTTTTTTTTTTTTAATAGTAGCAGAAATAAAGACAAATTCAAGAGACATCAAAAACTAAGCTAGAGCAGAGAACACAGCAGGTATAGCACTGCCAATTTGAGATGGATGTCAAAGGCCTACACAACGTAAAAACCAAGAATATTGAGCAAGTTTGAGAACAAGATGGCTAAGCTGCTCAAAGAATAAAAATTAAGGATTACTTAATTAAAAACCACTACAGTATCACAGGGCAGAGCTATATTACATGCATTAGCATATAAAAAATGAAAAAGTAGGTATTTTGGAGATCAAGGAGCTCTTCTGTATTGATACAAGAGTTGTAATGCCAAACAAAATTAGATTCAAACATGTAGATCAGGAATTTACAACAGGAAGAGACAGCTGTTGAAGAAAAAGGCAATAACTAGGCAGTAAATTCAACATTTTTATATGGAAAATAACTAAGGAATGGAAAAAGTCTAGTAGAGAATACTTAACAAAAGGTCTTGAAAACTGAGAAGATACAGAGGAAACAAATCTTGCTAAGTCTAAAAGCAACCACATTTTCTTAAAAATGATTAAAATACAATGCACTAGGCAGTCCTTCAAAGGGAAGCAGAGCTATGTAACAGGTGGGGGGACAGAAGATGCAATTCAGTGTTGACAAATGCAAAAGCAACTTAAAATTCTTCTACTAAACGCTGATTACTGAAATCAACACCAAGAAGGAAAAAGGTGTGGAAGGATGAATTTTTGTGAGCAGACCAAGGAGAAAAGCGTAAATGCAGCGACTATTCCAGGATAACATTCTAAATGCATAACAGTGGAGGAAAATACAAATGTAGTGTAGCTGCTATGCTGTGACATCAACTGCTGCATGCTGTTAGAGGAGACAAACACAACCAGGGGCTCACTTACACCGTGCCTTGTGCAAATATCAGAAATGAGCCGGGCTCATATAATGCTCAATACAGCGTTGTATTCACTCCCCCTGCCTGAAAGGTGATCGGGGTTATCCCACACCCATCCTGCCTCACTCCTGCTCAGCCTCCAGAAACAAGCAGAAAAGTGTCTCTCTAACACAACTGCCGTCTGTAAATCTAGATTAGCGTTTAGAACCTGCCAGTGTCCTCCCTGCAGACAGAGCCGAGCTGGGCTCTCTGAGAGCACAGGAAACACAGAATTTCTGAGGACTCTAACACACACCCCCTGCTGGGATCCAGGGACAAACGTGTTCCCCAAAACCCTGAGAGCTCTGCATTTGCAACTGGGCCTTACAGAACACAATCCCAGTATTTCTTTATTGACTATACCCCTGAAAAGTTTGCCCTCTGTCTCAATGCAGACTCAGATAAGAAATCATACTCTGTTAAAAAACTACAAGCTGTGCAGACACACATATTTATTTGCTGCTCAAGTCTTAGCTGAGTGAATTCAGTGTTTCAAAATCAGTCAATAATCCCTCCAGTGAATTCTTTCACTGGTGTTTTAGGAAGATGCACCTGCATGTCTGACTAAGGCAGCAGGGAGCAGGCACTTACTGTAATGTCAGCATCGGATGACAAGCACAGAATTTGGCTGTATTTTGATATGCCTTGGACTAATAAAGAGAAGAAACCTGCCCAGAGGGTCAGGTGGCCAAAAGGGGGCTTGTGACTGACTCCTCAGACACAGCCATGAGTACAATCAGAGGTTTCAGACCTGACAGTCAGGTACACTGCTCCTGCTCAGGACAGGTGCTCTTCCAGCAATCGTGGCTCAGCATTTCTCTTGGGAGATCTCCTACGCTGCCAAAACACACAGAAACACGCTTCTCCACTGGCATATATCCACAACTGTGTGGGAAATCCAAACAGCAGGTCCCAATAACCACTTGATCAAGCCCAATGTGTAATTTCCTCAGTGTGAAGGGCTGTGTGCACACAGGATCAGATTCCTGCCTGGACACTTTCCAGCTGTCTGGGGAAGATTTCCTGGAAGCTGTGTCAGACAGCACCTCCCACTCCCATGGCCTTTCCCATGTGGGCAGCATGGCCAGGATGCAGAGCCCAGGGGAGAGGGCAGAGCCCAGGACAGTCCCAGCTCTGCAGTGACCGCAGGCACCTGCTGCCTCAGTTTCCCTCTGGTTCACCCCAAAGGTTCCCTAAGCTGTCCAAGGGAATGAGGCATCTCCATCCCCAAATGCAGGGGTCCTGTGCCCACATTCCAAGCACAGTTTAGAGCTGGACTGAAAGAAGGTGCAGCTTCCTCTTCAATCCAACTACCGTGCTTTATATAAATGATTCTTTTCACTTGTGAGTCAAACTGGATATTGCTCAGGTGAATTGCAGCATCATCAGAGCAAATAATAACAAAGGCATCACTTAGGCACAGCCTAAGCACTGATATTTCTGTCATAAATGATAAACAATTATACACTGTCTTTAATTTTCTAACATTTCATAACTTTTCAGTGAAAGAGACAATACTCTTCTGTTCTCATTTCTTGATAGACCACAATGCTCCTACTAGACATTTCACAAACAATTAGAACACATTTGTTCTTCAGATATGATTAGCTTACACATCCGATTGTTTTAACTCCAAGCAATGTCAAGCCCAGTGTGCTGCAAGCAAAGCTGCTGGTCAAGGAGATAGCATAGTAAAAACAGAATAAAGCTTCTCAAGATCAAAAATTAAAGAGCTACAGTGTTACAGGCATTGTTTATTCACATTTGAGAAGGCTGGAAGAGATAGGCATGCTGTCTGCCTCACTTTTTATGGGAGATGTGGGAAAGGAAAAAAGAATCTCATGATTTGTAAGAGCTAGGAATAGCTTATCATTTATTTGTGGGCCCTGAGTTATCTGTGTGCTGTCAGGCCTGCCCAGGCTCACTGCTGGGCTGCCTCCGCTCCCACCCCACAGAGCAGGACACCTCTGAAAAAGGACAGAAATATCTGTTTCCTTTCTGATATTCTTTCTAAACCTCATGTGCTTCCCAAAACTGTATTTATTTCCTTGAAGTAAAACCAACAATAATGGTTACATGAGAAAAGAAAAAAAAAATAAATAAGAGGAGATGGAAGTGGGAAAGACTGCCACTGAGACACGCTGCTGAAAGAAACACACAAAATCTATTTGCTTGCTTTGATGTCTCACACTGGTAGAGCTTCTGGATCTGAACAAGGCAGGTGATTATTATCTTTGTTTGTCTTTATATATATATATATATATGCATATAAGTGCCATCATCAGTAACTCGCTAACAGTTTAAATGCACACAGCACTTCCTTATGACATTTCTCCAATTACTCCTTCAAATTTTGACACAGATTTCTTCCTTCCTAAACACATCCATCAGTACTGTTTCCTCCCAAGCTGGTGACTGTCACCTTCTAATCAGCAGGCATTTATCCTGGGATATACAGGAATGCAAACAGCTTTTTCCTCCCACACCAAGCTCTTCTGCAAGGTGCAGCTTGTTTCCCTCCCAAGGAGGCAGAGTGTGCCACCATCAGAGTTTGTAACAAATGGTGAACTTGTGATGCATGGGAGCAGAACAGAAGAGTCAGGGAGGCACTGGAAGGCTCTGCATGGGGTCACAGGCATTGGTCTGGAGACAGCAAAAGAGAGCAGCCCCGGCTATCTCATTTCTACGTCCCTGCTCACCTCTGATTATTTTATTAGGTTCCCATTATCAGCCTCCACACCTAAACTGATCCATCGAGAATGGCAGAGCCTGTTTCCACGCCTGCTCTCTGCCAGTCTATTCTGATTGCTCTCATTATTCCTCTTTCCAACAGAGAGAGATTCATTACTCAATGCATAAAACTGACTTGCTCCAGCCCTTTGCTTATAGCTCCAAATCTGTCACCACAGACAGATGATGCCACTATTTCTTCCCTCCTAAACAGTCTGACATCACAGCTTTTAACTGAACAGGGGAAGGAATAGAGGGAAGGAATGGAACACAAACTGTTAAAATGATTATTAGAAAGCAAAGAATCCACAGGAAGCACAACAGCTTCCCGAGGCCGCTGGAAATTTAAACATTCCTTGTTTAATTCCCATTTATACCGCAAAGTTTTCAACCAGTCAGCTGAGAAAATGCAAACAAAACCCGTTGTTTCCAAAGAGAGCACCTGTAGAGCAGCCCATGCTCCGCAGCTCTCCGGACTTCACCGGGCTCCCTGCTAAGAACAAGGAATAATGGTTTTGAGCCATCATTAGCTTTCATTCTGCAACTTCCCTTCTGTTGCCACAGTATTCCTCCATGTAAATGGGGTTTATTTATTCATAGGCGCTGGCAGACCATTACTTTTGTCAAAGATGGTCACACACACTGTTGTCTCTGGGCTCGTATAAACGAAGTGGAAAAGCAATTAATACTGCCGGGATTTGGGGTGGGGGCAGCGCCGTGCCCAACGCCATCTCCGTGGGAGTGACTGCAGCTCTGGGCACGGCCAGAGAAGGGAAGTGACACAGATTAAAACAAATTGTTCATCCCTACCAGAGAGGAGCTAGGCAAACAATAGCAGTAAAAGCATAAACGTCAATTTGGAATGATAAAGGATACAATCTAAATGTAATATGAGAGGCCCCCAGACAAAAGGGAGAAATAGAAATTACACATTACCCAAGTACCAGATGCAATAAACAAACAAATTTGTAAACACACTCATGAATATGCATATGGAAAAATTCAGATCGCTGGATTGATGGCTGAAGTAGTTAGATTTTTAAAGTAAAATACTGAGCCATTTAAAAAAAGTTTGACTGCTAGATTTGAAGGAAAAAAGAATCTTATTTATATTGCTCGTAATTTTATTTTAATTTTGAATAGTCTGCAAGCGTCTCAACACATGCTTTCCTCTACATTCTACATTTGCATATTAATGAGACAACTGTCCGTAAGACACAAACCAATGCCAGGAGATACTTTCCTTCCACACAAGAAGCTGGCTTTTTATCTGCTGAAAGAACTGTCAAAAGGGTTCTGTAATTGCTTTCAGAATTTCCTCTGTTTTTTCCCTCCACGTTCTCTAGTCCCCTAGAGCAGTTTCCCAGATGAACTATAAGGTTTCAAAGACTCATTTAAATAACCTTCTGCCTATTCTACCCTGGTGAAAAAAAACCCCAAATAGTTTCATCCAAACTGTGACCTAATAACCAGTCACACAGATCAGTTGAAAGATCTACCCAAGATTTATTTATCACGGTCTAGCTGATACTGCTGGATGAACCAAACATTTGTTTTGTTATGGGAAGAAGTTTAAACTTAACTTGATGAAAAAAAGGTCACAAATATGAAGGAAATTATCAAGAGCTACATGTAGGCATCAATTTGCAAAGCACAGCACTGTACACAAAATATTTTCACAGTGCCACTAAGCTGGGAGAGAAACCATTTAAGATTTTGACCTCTATCTGGGCTTGTCCCGTCTACCTGTCAACAACAATTTTTTGATGAGAGCAAAAACCACAACAAAACCAAATTAACCAAAAAGCGTGCATATACAGACATCCACAGCTCCACGCAGCTGTGACACAACTGATGCTGAATCACGTTCTGCATTTCAATAATGATCCATTCCAGGTGCCTGGAGGTAGTGTCACGCTCCAGACTGCAATAATGTATGATAACAGAGGCCATCAGCACTGCTCCCTGCCAACTCAACTCTCTCCTTAGTTTAACATTTCAAACTCTTGCCTTCAAACATTTAGAGATGAGAGAAGGTGGGGGGAAATGAGAACGTACATTTTTATTCCTCCAAGTCTGAAATGCAATTCCTATTTGAAATACAGTCCCCAACATTATGTGAATACTTTTAAATTAATAAAATATGGCATTAGTGCTGCTGGATTTGAGTCCTTCAGGAGGCTCTCTGTAACTAGGAGAAGCTACTGCTCAAAACTCTGTTATGAGGCAATTATACAGCCTGACATCTAACATCTTGCAAGGCAATCTCACTCTTGGGCATCAAGAATTAGCTGTGTTAATCTCATTTTATGAAAGACATAATATTTTCCTTTCAAGTATTCTATTTAGAAACATGAGCTGCCAAATCTGCCTTATAATCTAAGGTTTCCATTCACAACTATTCTTTATTCTAGTAACGTCAACTCCATTTTTATTTACAAACAAACAACACTGATTCTTTGTCTTTTCAGTATTTTTATTTTTGCTTCTATCCTAGAAAGATATTAAAAGAAGATTTAAATATGCAATAGAGCTGTTTGAAATCCTGCATCTGTTCATCGTCATTCCAAGCAAAAATGCATATTTATTTTGTAAGCATTCTATTATTTTCTGCATAGGGATTTTTTAATACTTATTTTTGAAGATGTAAATAAAGATTAATTTCAATGTAGCTGCTCCTCTGCCATTTTCCTAAAGATTAATAAAACTGATAAAAGAACTTGAATGACAAAGAAATATATTAATTTACATTCTACCTTTCTTTGTCATTTTTACATCTGTATATACACCCCATACCCTACAAATTCTACCATTTATTAATATTTTCTGTGTTGCCTGCTCAAATATTCTGTTTTTCTTTCTGAAAACACCCCTAACAACCTGGTCATCATTCTACAAAAACCCTCCTAGTCTTGCTTTGGGAAGTGTCAGGCCACGGGCTTTTCCTGGCAGACAGGCAGCAGGAATGTTCTGCTTTGCCTGTGTTCAGGAGAGAGGAACACTCTGTTTGAGCAGCACAGACAAAGCCCTGGGAGGTGCAGTCATCACTGGTGAAATGCTCCCTGCCATCCCTGCGTCCGCGGGCACCACGGCTTCGCTCTGCCTCCCAAATTCCACATTTCCAAACACTCTGCAGGTGGTGGCTGCCAGGATCAAGGACAGCAGTGGGGGCTGGCACAGGCAATGAAACAAACCCACACAGATACCACAGTGTCCAAGGCACGCGAGGGCAAACGCAAACAAAACAGCGAGAATCTGCCAGCAGCAGCCTCATGCTCTCCCCTGGCTGTCTCTGCTGCGGGGGGTGGTGATGAAATCACCAACAGAGACCTGCAGCAGTGGTGGAACAGGCAGGACAGCCTGGAAAGGGTTAACACCTCCTCAGAGAGCTGCAGTCCTCCTTCAGCCATCCACTGCAGCAAGGAGAAGCACCTGAACCCGTGGGATCCACAGGGTCTGAGGATCTCAGGCTGCCTGATGCTGGTATTTATTAGCCATGAAAGGACAGAGCTAAAAAAGATTGAGGCAGGATGAGGAGCTGGGAAATGGAAAGCTGTCAGTCAGGGGGATGGAGCCAACGAGGGAGCACATCAAGGTTCTGAGAGAAACAAGACAGAAAGGCAGACCTGACAGACGGGAGAAAAGAGACGTTTGGAGTTCCCAGGAGAGGAAAGAAGGACTAAAAACTATTGGGAAAGGTGAGACAAAAACCGAAACAGAAAAAACCGAACACAGAGCCAGACAAATTAAAGGGTGGAAGTCAGTTTGTAAGAATCATTACAAGATTAGCAAGGGAAATGAGGATTAGGATTAGACAGACAAGCACTGAATAACTATCAAAGCTGGAAAAGGACCACAGGAGAGGGGTGCCCTGCTACCCGGGGGCACCTCCCAGGCTGCCCAAAAAGCTGCTGGGGCTGGGGGCAGAGCAGAGCTCCAGCTTCTGGCACAACACATTGCAGAGGAAAAGCACAGCCAGCCTTTTTTCTGAAAATCAGAGGCTTCTCCAGACTTGAGTCTGCAGCTTAGGCTTCAGATCTTTTAAAGTTCTGTGTTTTTTATTTTCTTGGGCCATTTTGTTGTAAAATAGAAAATTGCTCTCAGTGAACAGAGAGTGACAGCTTCAGCTGGTGAGCAGGAGCTGTGGCCGCTACCAAACAACACACAACTATTAATTTATTTGAGGGTTATTCTTATTATTTCTCATCACAATAACATTAAATGAGCTATGTACATACACTGATGGAAAACAGACTTCACAGTTTCTGCCAACAGTGCTGTATGTGTTACAAGTTTGAAATTTTATTTGAAGTTTCCAGAGCTGCTTTGTTAGCTAGAGGGTTGATCTCAATTTTTTGTTGACACCAAAGCAGAGCAGATTAACTTGGAAATGATGCTCAAAGCTTGAAGTGCTGTTGGATCATTTGTCCTTACTGAATGAAGGCAGATTTCTGCAATATATTACATACTGCTAGTGGTGCCACGGCTTCAAATCTTTGTCAATTATCCTACATTTGGAGTATTTTTTAACTAAATAAATATTCCTGCGTGGTGACTGTCAGCATTAGTAGAAAAGTCCTGAAAAGCCAGCTCATAAATGAAATTCTGATTTCAGCAAATTCATTCTTCTCAAATAGCTACATTTCCAGAATAAATGATCATCTCTAATATCATTACCTGAACACAGCAAACCTGGATTGTAAAGGGTCTTGGCAGTGAATGATGATAGGCATCAGAGGCTTAATGTTTAATTACTGAACAAAGTTTTCTGGAGAGTTAAGAGCTAATATCATTCTCTTGCTGCTGTTGCCTTTGTGGCAGAATATTGTGGTTGTTGCAATCTGTCAGGGAGAAGTGATTCATAAACTTTGCTGCTTGCTCCTCAGATGCACAGCGAGTGGGAATAAAAAATGGACAGCTATTCATGGCTGAGAATCCCAACAGGAAATGTCCTGAAACCCACATGAAAAATAAGTAGAAAATCTTAATGAAAAGAGGATGGCAGTGTGAAGCACAGAACACAAACTGGCTACTGATATACCCTTGGATCTGTACATTTTAGGAGCTAAGGGTAATAACTAAACTAATTCTCATGATAATTAACAAAGGCAACCCCCTGCTCAACGAGGAGAGTGAAGCAAGCTGGGTTTGGCACCTTAATACCCTCTCATTGTAAACTATGTTGGAAAGGGACAAAGGAAAGGGAAGATTGAAAAAGGTTCAAATGCCTACTTTTTCTTTTGCAGTAGGGACACACTGTGAGCTCTAAAGGAACTGAAGAACATCCCCAGTGACCCAGTGGCAAAGGTTTTGTGGGGAAAGGCAGGTGTAGGTGCCTGGCTCACAGACCTAAGGTGGTTTTTTCTGTCCATCAGTCTGTTCTCTTTTGTTCCAAACCATTGAGAAAGCTCAAGTATAGCGAGTTAAAGACCTACAAGTCATGCCAAGTATCCTGAGAAGAAACTTCTTCTCACTTTATCCAGAAATGATCCAGTAGAGTTTGCAGTAACATTCAGAACTGTTGTGAGTGTTCCCACAGGCACAGCAGCTCCCCAGGATGAGGCTCCCACCAAAGCAATCCTTCCAAAACCACAAACTGCAGGCACCACAATTCAGAATGTTCACGTTCACAGTTTCAACAGGTGCATCTCATATCTTGATATGCTGAACAGTGGTAAGAACAAATGTTTCTTGTGGTGGTCCTAAGGCTCCTTTTCTATTAAAATCCTTTTCTACTTAAAAATTGCTCTATTTAAAAAGAAAATTTCTGCACTTTTCAGTATTCACATGTTGCTTTGTATGCATGAATAGTTGCATACATGTTTAAGAGTAAAGGCAAAAAGGAGCAGCTTAAATGGAGATTATATCATGAAAATCTAAAGCTTGATTTTAGATACTGAATACTCATTTAAATTTGTCTGACAGAGCTCTGTTCTCCACTCTCATCTGTTTCAATCTAGTTAATGAAATAATGTTTTATATCATAAATAACAGGGGAATTAAGCCAAACAGTTAACTGTAAGCACTAAATAATGAATCAGTGCAAGTCTGGCACATAGCTTAACGTTGTTTGCAAAAGAAATACATCAGACTTTATCTTTAAAAGGGAAGCAGAGCCCTAAGGTACTTGGGAAGGGTGAACTCTCCTATTCTGTACCTGCTGGCAGAAGGCCCTGCGATTCTGCCATGGCTGCAGTAAGAACTGAACCATTTACTGATAACTGGAGGAAGGAAGAGTAACAGGAGGTGAGAGAAAAGAAAAAAACAAAACCAGCACTGAAAGGCAAAATGTAGAAGAGAGGGAGCAAAGTACAGAGTTCCTCATTAGAGAAAGGACCAGCAAGAGGCAGAGTGTGGCATGTGCTCCAGAGAGGGCAGCAGGGAGAATCAGCTCAGACTCACACATGAAAAGATGAGGAAGGAACAGCACCTCTCAACACAGCAGGACATTCTCCAAAGGAGACATTGTGGACCTCAGCAGAGTGAATTAGAACCTCATCTGTGCACAAATATCTCCAAGAGGGCAGCTTTCCAGCTGTTTGTGCTGAAGTCCAGAGTGCTGCCAAAGGAGGCAGTTCAGCCCTCCTGTCCCAGCCCTTCCCTTGCTGTTGCAGGTGACACAGCAGTGTGCTCTGAGCGACACCAGCCTGCAAATCCCAATTTGGGACCAAACCTTGTCCCTGGGCTGGCCCAGCTGCCAGGCAGGAGCTCTGATGATCCAGAAACACAGAGCTGCTGGAGCTGGCACAAAGGGAGGGAGAGCACCAGCAGCGTGCAGCTGGGGCGGGGAAAGCAGCTCCGTGTTGGGCTGATGGCAACCAGTGACGAAATTTAGACACCAAACTAAGACTGTGACAGCCCTTGTACAAGAATGAACCCTTTCACAGCTGCCTATGGCACTCTCTGAGTAATCATAAAGACTCCCTTTAGCAAACACCGTTTCTGGCTAGGTCTGTCCTGCGTTTTGGCAGGTGACACGTGCAGGCTGCACTCACAGGCACAAACCCCTGAAGCTGTGGATCACTTTGATGAGAACGAGGCGCTTTATAAACATTAATGCATTTGAAGTCAGAGCTGTCAGTCTTCTGTGGAAGTGCCATCAGTCAGCTCCTTTTTGGGAGGGACAGGGTGGTTCAGCCGTGGCTGCTCACAGCAATGAGCTCAGTTTGAGCCGAGGCAGGGCTGACGTGTGCTGCCAAATGAAGGCAACGTTCTGCCCGTGAGTCTCAGCTCTGGTGAATAATCCAAAGGGAAAAAAGCTCTCAATGTAGGCATCACTACTGAGACACTTGGAAAAGGGGGCCTTTTGGAAAAGCCTGGAGTAAGCTTGCTGCTTCTCAGCCCCACTGATTAACCCAGGGGCATCTCCATGCTGAAGCATCTCTGGGCAGGAAGGAGCAGGGGCTGAGCAGGGTGGTGAGGTGCTTCTGAATCAGGGCTGTGTTTCTGCATACTGAGGGAAGTAGTGTAAATGTCACAGCAATAAAATAAAATAAACAAAAAAACCCCGGGGTTGTATCCAGTTAAATGAAGGGATAAAGGTATTCCAGCCTTACACGTTACAGCCCATGCTTTTCCTTTTAGAAAAATGTAAGCACACTCTTCTGTAGCTTAGGGGAGCTTTTTGCTGTCTTTTACTCTAAGTTACAAACTCTGACTAACTTTCTTTAAGCACAGCACTGAACAGTCTGTAATCCGCTCTATTAAAGTCGATTTAATTGATGTAAGTGAGAACACAGCGTATTTGTTAACGTTACCTGACTGAATTTTTCTGTGGGCTGCTGTCAGTTCTGAGCACTACACCACACACTCGGATCCTGTTCCCCGCTTTGGTAACTCTGCAGCGCTGGTCCCCAGCTGGAAGAATTCTAGTCAGGCTTTCTAACCTCCAGAATACATATACCAAATGGCTACTCAGAAATAGTTGCATGCCCACAGTGTACATAGAACTTTAAAAAAACCCACCTCGCCCTTGTAGAAGAGAAAATGTTAGAAAATGGGGCTAGGCTGAATAAATGAAACAGTTTAACTTCTGAACGAAAAACCAGGTTTCTATTTTTCCTACTTGCTTTCAGATGGCTGACCCCCATAATACTCTCTGTAGACATCACTTGGATTTCCACACCTTTAAACCTTCCATTACTTCCACAGAAACAACCTCTGTCCAAGGCTTAAATTAAATAAGAATTACTTTTGAGTGGAAAAAAAAACAAACCCAAAGCAACCTAAGAACCTTTCTTAAAGTTTTCATAAGATCTTAAATGTGCTAAAAGCAATGTTAGAGCACTTGCTGTTGGTAGACACTGAAGAGATTAAAAGTCACTTGAGTTAAACTGAAAACAAAACTTTCTCATAAACTGCACTTACCAAAATTAGCATCAGATGCTAATTTGAGAAGATTGTAGGGAAAAATTATTTGCAGTATCCAATCCAAAACTTTATCTAATATATGACATAATTTCCTTCTAATAAGAAATCTGTTGCATATCTGCAATAACCACAAATAGAGATGATAAAAAGTAGCCTCAGTGCTTAATAGTAATTAAGAACAAGCTCCAGAAGTGTTTCTCAAAACAGTGTCCACTAAAAGTAATGGCATATTTCTGTATATTTCTGTTTGCATCTAGCTTATCCCCAAACCAGTTTCAATAATTTTGAAACACAGCAAAACCAGAAAAACACTGACTTTCTACTTGCAAAATGTTACAAAAAAACCACGGAAAAATCTCTGAGATGCTTCTTAGAGAAAATTTCATCTTACAGAAAGCCAGCACTGCTTCCTATGGCTTGGATCCTCTCCCCTGCTATTTGGGTGCAAAAACATTTCTACACAAGTGGTGTGATATATTCTTTTTCCTTACTTCAAAAAATAAATTCTAATTATATGGGTGAACATTCATGCTCTGTGTAAAAATATGTAGTTGTTCTGTAGAGAAAACAGATGAGTAATATTTTTAGAACATGTTTTTGATGTGTAATGTATGTTTTGTTTAAAGTGCATCGTAACAGCATTTTTATGAGTCTTTTGCAGAAAATTTCTTAAAACACAGTGAAATTTGAGCAGGATAGCTGACTGTGTGTATGAAAAAAAACAAACCTGACAACAACAACCCCAGAAACAACCCCCTCCTAAATCTTACTCGGTGCTTGTGACAAATTCTATGAGAAACCTGGGTCCCGTGCACATTAGAAATTCCTTCCTGCAGGGTTAGCAGGTGTGGGCTATGTCAAACAAATTTATTGCAGTCTGTGCTAATAACCAAAATTATAGAAAACCTAGATGAAAATGCTCTCTGCATCCAGCTAATTTGAAGCTACCTTATGAGACAATAACAAGCTTCTAACAGTTTTCCCCTTTTTTAAAATACACTAATTATGCTTAATGTTCCCTGTCGCATTAGCTTTCATGGTAATTATATTTCAAAACTTTTGCAATTAGGGTACAGTTAATATTGTGGAATATTGCAATTATTTTTCATTGTGACACCTCTATTGAAAACTGGTGGCATAATGATCACATTGTTCAACTAAATCAGAACTGCAGAAATATGGCAAATGAACCAATTATAGATTATTATTTCTAATTACAGATAATGCCCTTTTCCTTGCTTTGTCCAGAACAATTTCCCAAATACCCAGACTCTTCCTAATTAAAAAAAAAAAAAAAAAAAGCCCTAAAACCTGGTTTCTCTACCTTCATTTTTCTTACACACATTCCAATATACATGTCTGTAGTATGCAAATATATACTGTACTTTATATACTTCAAACCTGTGAGCATGGACAGATGTGGACGGGCACATCAACACATGCAGAGATGATTTACAATTGATACAGGTTCAGTCAACTGCCACTATAAATGTAAGTACCACTAAGTGCTCACTCAGAGCAAGGATTTTACTCAGTGATTGAGCCTGGGAGGAAACGTCAAATGCATTACAAATGCACTCTGCACCATTTCTAATTCAGCCCCAAACTGCCCAAAAGAACATTTCCTTATTTCTGCTCCCCCTCCCTCTCCAATAAACTCAAGGGCTTTGGCTCTCTACCTTAAGCCTCTTGCTCACATTTCCATCATTAAATCTAAATATCAACCTCCCCCCAATTACAGACTGGGTTCTATTTATTGATGCTGAATGGGTTCAAGCCCCTGATAAATGACAAGAGCAGAAATGCCTAAGAAGAAATATATATAATTGTGAAAATTTGAGGTTCACTCCGGGGTTTTGAAGAGCTGCTTGTAATTAAACCAGTCTATAATTTGGTAGGACAGACCACTATTACATAAAATGACTTTCTGAGAAAACACGGCAGAGGAGTTGGAGAGGTACTGCTAAAAAAAAGCAGCCAGACAGGTAATGGGAGACATTCTGTTATTTTCAATACTTTAGCAATTCTGAGACTAATTATCATTTACCATTTACATTCTTCATATGGAATCTTAATCAAAGCTTGCTTAATTAAGTTTTCATTTAAATTACACTAAAGCAGTGATAAATAAATCAACGATCATATCACTGACTTCAAACAGAGAAGACCTTTACCAAATTCCCTGGCTTGCCAAACCCCACCATCTGTACATTTCCCAGCTACCAGACTAATGAATTTCAAGGTTGTATTACCAAGTGTAAGATATAATTTCTGGCCAACATCAGACAGTGGAAATAAAGTGTGTATAAAATGCTTTCACATCATTTCTGACATGAAAAGGTCTGGGAACAACTTTTTGTGACTCCTTATTCCCTTCAATAAAAAGCAACATAAGACCTAAGTAAAACTCCTCCAAAGATGATTTCAGGCAGAAATCTGAAAATTGTAAATCTCAGCTTATTCAATACTGTGGAGTAAGGTTTTTTTTAAGAGCAATTGCCTGAACAATGAGCACATTTTCGAAATGAATTATAACTCTCTCTCCTCTGACCCTCTGAAACTCTAAAAGCTGATTTGAGTGATTAAATGACAGCTGCAAGTCATGAGAAATCTGGCACAGAATATAATTTTTGAGAATGCCTCAAAGTCCTGCCATCACTAATGCCTGCCATCACCCACCTTTCCATCATTTTTTGGCTCATGCTAATAGATTTTTATTTTTTTTTTTAAGTTTACGTGATGTATTTCTCTGGACATAGTATTTTTCATGCAATTTTTGTTTCCATTAATTCAAGACACACAGTCTCCACCATCTGCTGAGCACTGACAAAATACAGGATAAATAAACTGTGCAATGGAACGTGTTTCTCCCACTCTGGGTAACAGCATTTAAGTACCTGTATGGATGGGAAGGAGAACAAGACCATGGGGGTTATGTTCATGTATATTTGTATACATCCACGCTCCATATGAAAATCACCTAGAAACTATATAGGTTTCCAAGATATGAATATAGACAATAACAAAACACATCTAGAATTGCAAATATCTATTTAATAATATCTGATGAACTACTACTTATAACAAATGTTACAATAGCCTTGAAATAGTTCAACAAAGGTGTTAAAAATAGTCATTAGTGGTTTAAAAAGAGGGATTGGCTTCTTTTCTTCATGAGAAAAAAAGTATTAAAAAACCCCACAAAACACCTTTTTTTCCCTTCCCTAACATATTGGCTATATATAAGTCCAATGCCCTAAAATCCATCATATTTGAAAATCAACTCATCTTGAAAGACTCCTTATAAAAAATCAAAATCAACCACTTTAATAAAATAACAAATGTATAGAATAGTTTGTTTTGTTGTTTTAGCTTGTTTTCTATGGTATAATTCTGCCCAATTCTTTCAAAATTTTCTATCACATTACAGATAAAAAAATTAAAGTCATGTTCACTTGAAAAATAATGGTGTCAAGATTTGAAGATTTAAGAAACAAAACCAATATTGATGTGCACCTATTTAACTGCACATCATCTCTGCTGGACCCATTTTCTGGAGCAGTGAAAGTTGTAAGCACAGGTGTCAACTGCCTTGTTCTTCCTAAGGATCATCCTTTTCTATTGGACAACAATATTTGCTTTACCGACAGCTATCAGAATATTCCATTAATATCTCTAGAAGATAAAAAGAGGTAGACTTCACCCTATGACATGCTGGGTAATGTCGTATTTGATGTCCACCCAAAACAAAACAGTAAATTTCACTTGGGAAATTCCATTACTTTTCCAGAAGAAACACGGATAGTCCAAGTTCAATTAGAAGTCTACTGCTATTTTAATTTGCTTCATTACACAAAACTTTTTCCCTCATATGTGTTGTGTTTATAAGTGGAGACACAATTTTATTTCCAGAAACCTTAACAATGCAGTTTTAATTATATGCAAATTCCTGCTTAATTGATTAGTACAGTAGTGCCTGTGTGAGGCATAAAAACCCTCTGTAATGACACAGCAGAACTCTATGTTGCTCTGAGCCACTGATATTTAAGTATTTCCAGAGTAAGTGCCAATGGCTTTTTTGGAGCTCTTCCAATATCCCAAAAAGGGACCTAACTTTGCTCTCATTAAAAACAAAGCATTATATTTCTTTATTTTTTAATCTTTTCTTTGAGAAAATTCAACTTCCCCCCCCCCCCCCCCCCCATGATTTAATATTCATCAATATTAAATCTCTAATGTCTCATGAAAACCAAGCTTAATGGAAGCACAGGAACCAGAAGTTTGTTTCTAAATTCAAAAACTTCTTCATAATATTGTCACTGTCTTGACTAATATATAACATTTGTGGTGGACCAGTCAGTAAATCTGCTGTTTCAAGCTTGCTTATCTATTCATTTTAGACCTGTAATAAGCTTTTAACACTTTCAGCTGAATAAAGTTGGCATAAAAATTTCTGAAAAAAACCCAAAAAACCCCCCAAAACCTTAAGTTTTGCACCAAGACAGCACAAAAGCCATCCATATTCTGATATGCATCGCCTGTAACTATGAGTGGTTTTAATACCCTTATATCACCTTGCCTAGCAGTGAGAACTCAGCTATGGAGAATCCTTTCATTGCTTTACATTTTATAATTGTGAAACAGGGATTGCCACAGGAAAAAGTGCCCAAAGTAGCACAAGGCACCGAGTTAGAGGCTCAAACAAGATTTAAGAACAAATAAAAGCAGGCAAGCAGCTTCATTATGTGAATTTTGATGAATAGGGTGCAAACAAGAAATTTAACCATCATCTAATAACACAGATTAATAAAAGCAGCTGGGAGAGCCATAAGAAAATTGGTTCCCTTTCATTTCATGGAGCCTGTCAGAGCAGGCAGAGCCCAGCCACAGCTCCTTCCCCATCTGAACCATTTGCTCTGGATCTGCTCTGAACGTTCTCCACCCTCTGAGCTTCACTCATGGGGACATTCAGCAACATTCACGTCTTGTTACACTATTATCCATGTGTCGTACCTTTAACAGATCCCAAAGTGCAAATCAAAGGTAGAAAAAAGCATTAAATCTTATGAGAATATGAAGTTGGCAGTTTCTACAGGAGCTTCTACAGCCACTCTCATGGCTGGGCTGCTGTGGGAAGCTCCCACTGCTCCCACCCAGGGATGCCTTGGAGTGGCTCCCTAGAGCAGAGAGTGAAAAGAATAAAGTGTGTATTTATTAAAGGCCTTTCACAGACACACCTTGGGCAGTCCAAAGCCTGGCAGAGGCTACACCCAAGGTGGACGATGGTCACAGTTTCTCAGTCAGAAATGAGTTTGGTCTGTTTGCATATCAGAGGTTAATTGTCCAATTACAGCTTCAGGGAATGAAGTCACGTCCCCCCAGTTTGCTTCTCCTGCCCCAATTTATTTTTGTTTGTACCTCTCGGGGCCGGAGCTGTGATGGTGTCCTTGGTTCTCAGGCCTGGAAGGATTGTTCTGTCTGACCAAAAGTGAAGAGAGCTCACTGACACTCCTGTGGAGTTCAGAGTTAAACACTGGTGCAGTACAAGAGCTGAAAAACAGGAAAGCTAAAACTTAAGGCATCTCCAGGACATTTGCCCTGTTTGCCCTGCAGCGAGAAAACAAAAACTTAGGCCTGGAAAAAGGAACACAAATCTAACAGTGGCTCAGACTGGAGACTAACAGCGGGAGATACAGAAAATTTTGGCTGGAAAACACATGATGGTGTTAGAAAAACTACAGGGGGAATTTATCTTTTTATGTTCACTTTACTTATTTTCTGGTTTTGATAATACTACATTGAAATCAGAATCTCAAATAATACAATTTCTGTACAGTTTTCTCAAACTTTTTAGGTGCTTCCTCATAAAACCACCTGAGAGCATTTTGTGTAAAGTAGAAGTAATTCAAAAGCAAAATTTTTACACAGATTGAAACCTAACAGTCATATTTCTGTAGATCCTCTCAATATAAGCCTGTAATGCTTTTCTGTTAATAACCACTTTTTTTGTTAATCAAATGAACCTAACAGATTGGTTATCAAAAAAACAGTTCAAAATTTAAGATGCTCAGAAAAAAGACAAGTATTTAAGATGGATATCCAAACATCCCCCAAGAACCCAACACAAACCCCCCAGGTATCCTATCCTTCTCCCCAAACCAAACTGACATCCAACCAGCCATCCAGATTTTGAATTTGTGCCTCTATATCCCTTAGGAATTTGGAAATTTGAATTGAATCTGCCTGTTCTATAAAGAAAATACCACTCCATAAACCAATCTATACTGTGCTGTGAAGAAACCACTGGATGCAGAGGCTGTTGATCCAGCAGGATCCACCAGTATTAATTTGCTCAAAGACATGTAAATGTTAAACATGAGGCAGCAAGGCATCAGCTGAACCCAACGCGACTGCTCCGTGTTCCCCAGAAGAGTCAGCTGCACTGGGGGGTTCCTGGTCTCAATGAGTCATTGCTGGAGCTCCCCAGAATAAAACTGCCTTGATAAAGAGCTGTGAAACAGCACCAGTTGCTTTGTGACAGCAGGATATTAATGGAAATTGTTCCAAAAAAAGAAATTGAAACAAGAGTCTCTAATGCATTTGTGTTTCTGGCATGATCTCAGAGGAACTGAGGAATCAAAGCTGTGGAACCCTTCCAGCCGTCAACAATAGAAAATAAAGAGAGGGGAAAAGATATTTAGAACTGGCCTGTAGCTGGAAAGCAAAGGAAGAACTGAGTTTTGTGGCCATCCATGTGCATCTAGGTGACAACTGCTGGTGATTTGTATTATCTCCCTTTCTCCTGCCACCCGTTTGGAAGGACGGCTGTGCCGCCTGGGAGCTGGGCTGGCCTTCAGCTCCTGGCACGGCACTTAGGCAAGGTGGATTTCCAGCCAGTCTCTAGACCCTTCCTGAGGTTACTTTTGTAAGGACAGTCCCTCACCAGCCTCTCTGCAGTACCAGAACCACCAGTTCTCAGCCTGTTCATACACTTATCATGATTTCAAGTCAGTCTCAAACTGGAAAATTAAGTCGTGGAAGTTCCTCAATTTCTTCAAGGTACCCTGTTTTTCTCTTTACCACCTTCTCCAGCTGCAGGTAGCGCTCAGGTATAACTGACAGGCCTTAACACATCTACTTAGCTCATGGTTTTTTGAATAAATATATGTTTTCTGACTGGTTTCTGCCTAGTGCCTGCTTCAGACCACAAGGAGACAAACTATTCACAAATACGTAATTGAATTTTGCTACATTTTTAGCTGAAAAAAGAGAGAGAATGAAGAGGCAGACTTGGAAAATGCAGAAACAATAAGGATTTAGTTTTTGAAATTCAGAACCATTTCATTTTGAATGCTTTTAAGCAAATATTTTCACCTTTCATTTTGACGATTTAAGTGTTTTTTTCTTTATTTACTCACACTGAAAAGTAAAACACAAAAGCTGAAAGTAAGAGTGAGAAAAAACCCAACCCACACTCTCCTGTAAATTGAAGTGTCTCATATTGCTCTTCCTAACCAAATTTGCTGATTGGAAAAGTCCAAATTTCTTCTTTCATCCCTCCTAAGTCTTACAATTTATTTGTTTGGCTTCCATGTTACTCCTTTATGGTTTTGCAGCAAGTCTTTTCAGGTAAGCTGGAAATGCAGGTGCCAGGAGCTGATGAAACCTTTGTGGCAGGGTCACAAAGGTTTTATTTGCCCAGTCCCTGTCCTCAGCCTCAGCCCCTGAGAGAATCACTCAGAGCCATCCTCTACCACTTGAGCTCCTACTCCCCAAACTCCCTCCTCTCAACTTTTATAAATTACTGTATTTATTTTACTTTTTAAAATGATGTTTTCAGAAAGCTGAAGCTCACAAGCTAACAAAGATTTTACACCTCTCCATATTTGCTAGTCCCTATAACTGACAGGTTTCTGTCAAGTAAAACAATTATCCACCTGTTTGCAGGAAAAAAGTATTAACACACAAACTCAACGCTGCTTTGTTAGGCAGAACATTTCACACCTCATTACTTAACTGAGGAGTTAGCCTGGTGTTCAGTGTACAGAATTCCTGCTGATTCCAGTAGAATAAGCTATTTGTATAACTCAAAATTATTACCATGTCATATACATTACAGAACTAATTAATTCACTGCACAATATTAAAGTCCAGATTTCTGAGTTCTTCCCGAATCATGTGGATTTGCAGTTGGGACTTCCCATTTCATTCCATGCTAACACAACTGTTCTCCAGGTGTGAAAACCAAGAGGGACCTTTCAAAACGACAGGGTCGGAAATCTTTTTCTTAGGGATTATTCAGACAATACTGAATTTTTCTGTTATTAAAAATGGAGGTTTTGGGGCATGGCAGTTCACAGCAAATCAATCCCTCTTTTGCAGATTTTGAAAGATCTATCAGTACAGTAAGAGCCCCAGCTTTTAGGGGTTTGGGGCATATAGGCTTCTATGCCCACATATTATATTTTATCATTTATAAAAGGTCATTCTCATTTTCTACATTGTTCTAGTTAGTGCCCCTAAATTAGCAGAGCATCAGGTACAAGGAGTCTTCTCAAAACAATCCAATTTCCATACCAAGTTGCCAATTTTCCCTCCTTTTGATTTACTAAGTTGTTTTTTGGGTTTTTTTTCAGATGCAAACTATGCAAGATAAGGACCAGCTATCACTACAACTGTAGGGATGCTGTTATGGTTCTGCTTGTAGGTGTGCATTTATTTATTTGTTTCACAAATCATTACCCCTGACATGAATAAAAGGAGAGAAAAGCTCAGTTTCTGAAGATCCCACTGTTCCAGCCCCGTGACACCCAGCACAAGTGCATTAGACAGAAAGGAGCCATTGTACAGGAGCGACGTGTGAGGCAATACCTTGGTGGGGCGAGGCAGGGCTCCAAGGGGAGGGGAATGACAAATAGCATCCTACATGGATGGAAAAGGTCACTGCCATAAAAGCAACCTGGGGAAATGGGAGCAAGTGAAGCGTTGCTACAGACTGAAAGAAAACAAAATCCAAACAAACGGAACAGAGCAAGAGACAAAATTTCCTTCACATATCAATGTGACAGACTGAGCTGTGGAATCATTTTGGGAGCTGACAAAATGGAACAAAGTTCCCTCAATGCCTTGATGTGAATCAATCTGAAAATTAAGCATTTACTCAGGCCAGTAATTAACTTCTACGAACATTTAAAGTCCTTGACTTTCTGTGTAACGATCTGTCAGGAACATAAATTATGCATATTTGCAACGTAACGAAAAAAGGCAATGTTTGGTTGATTTGCTTCCATGAGAAAGAAAATCACCCCTCATTTGTAGTTTTAGTCTGTGATGGTTTCAGACATTGTGGGAATTACAAACTCCACAGGAAGTGGATCAGTTCAAGACTTGCACTGGAGCTCCTGACTCCTTGGGGAGTTGCAGTGTCAGCTGTGCACAGCCACACCAGGGCAGGGACGGGGTGAGCAAAGAGCATCACCTGAGAGCCCCATCAAACACCACGCTCAAAGCAGCCTGTCTGAGCATCTGCTGCTTCTCCCAGGAGAAGTTTGTGTAACCCTACACCAAAATAAAACAGTTGTTTAGAGGAGGAACCACAGATTTTTATTACATTCCCATTTTAACAGTGTCTGCACAAGGTAGCTGAAGTTGGGACTGTAGAAAAGACAAAATCCTGGTCTGCAAAAGCGTTCAGCAGCAGAAGATGCAGTGATGCAGGCACAGGAGACCTCCTTACAATATGGCTTATGCATTTGAAGAGCTGGGTTAAAAAGTAACAGGGAAGGATATTTTGCTTGGCTGAGCTCTGTTTTCAGCAGAGGGTTCACCAATCAAGCTGTATGTGCAAACCCTTTTAGGGCATGCGCTCCCGGAGGGCAACAAGGCTGTGGCAGGGGAACAGAAAGGGAAAAATATTCAGAGTAAAATGACAGAATCCAGATTTCTTTCTGTTTATGCTGAAGGGATGTTGCAGACATGCATGGGAGAACTGCCAGGCAAAGAGTCAGCCATTAATAGGGCAAGAAAAAAAACAGCCCTGAGAATAATTAGTAACCGCTGATCAATTGCTCCAGTGATGCGCTGAAGTTTCCCATCTCCTATACTTCTTAAAATAAGACTGAGTATCGTCTGAAGGAAAAAGTCCTAATTTTGATTGATTTCATCATGCTTTATATGAGGACAAACTCAAGTTTCTAGAGATGCTAATGTGATAAATAGATGACATATATTTACAGTTTGCCTGATAAGGTGCTAGTATTTATAATCATATTAGAAACAGGTATAAAAACTGTAAATCCATTAATGTAATTTTATAACTAGGAGTAATAATTAAGCACTAGATAAATGTGCAATTTATCATTTAAATAAACCAGAAGTGTATGGCATATCAAAATCAGAAAATCCATAAGACAAGATATTGACTCAGATGAAACATGTCTCCTTACTTTCAGGTGTTTGTAATGGCTCTTATTTGGATTTATAGGGAGAAAGAAGGAAGTTATTAAACTTTCTGCTATTACAAAACCAACCAAGCCATCCACAGAACCTTCTGTATACAAATATTGCAAAATATTTTGGAAAAAATGATACCCTAAATTTTAGATTCCCTACTTTGTAGCCCATGAAGTGCAAATACTTTGCATATGCTCAACTCCTCACTTTCAATCAGCTACCAAACTGTGTTGGTAGGCAGCTAAAAACATGAAATGTTTTCTAAATTTTGTCTTTCCACATAAACAGCAGTGCTATCCACTGTGGAAGTTGTCAGGACTGTGCCAATGCCAATGAAAGGGAGATGCTGTTCAGAAGATAAAAAAAACTCTGTATCAAAAGAGAGAATTACTAGAAAGCCTGAAAAGTTCTTCCCACACAGCGTGACTTACAGCAGAGACCGTTAGCAAGAACGGTTTTAGCCTTTTCCACACACAAACAAAAAACACACAAGCAGCATCTGGACTCAGCATATGAAAGAAAGAGAAGAAAAAAAAAATATATATATTCTGCTTTTAATTGCAGTATCCTCAGTGCCTTTCAGTTTTCAAGCGAGGTACCAAGTCTAGGCACTGATTTTCTTGGTGCAATGACACAGAGCAACAATATCGAGCCTTTAAGTTCCAAAAGCTTCCCAAAGTTTCCCAGTTATTGGTGATGTCTAAGTAGCTGCCATGAGACAGAATAAGCACTGATAATAAAAAAGGGCCTGGCTGGCCACAGCCACTGAGCTGTGTCGCAGCCATCAGAGATGCTGTCAGAAATCAGCAATACCCAGAGGAATGGAAACCTGGGAAATGGAACCTGTGCTGCAGCTGCTTTGCTGGGGGGGCTTTTACTGCTACAGGGGTTCCCAGTTCAACACATTTACAAACCTTAAGCAATCAAAAACAGTTAAGAAAACCCAGCTTTACAACTCTCCGACCCGTGGTGAGCTTAAAAAAACCCTGTAAACAACAGAATTCAAGTCTGTTCTACATTCCATAGCTTTTTATAATTCATTATCATTTTTATTACCATAGAACCTTCTGTTTGAGATTTGATTGTTGTTATTATGAATTCATAAATTAATAAACAGAATGTTTCTGCAATATCTTAATATCTAGAATCACGTCTTCTGGCTGAAATTCAGACATCGGCAGGCATCATCAACACAGGATACAGAGATTAGCAACAGCAATAATATCAGTAATAGTTGCAGCAACATGGAGCTGACACCTTAGAAAAAGTCCACCCTTTGGTTTCAGTGAGAAAACATTGTTCAAGCTGTTGCCTCCATTTCTAATTCCAGCTCTAAGCTCTAAAACTAGACTTAGTGTTCAGGAGATGCAACAGAATGAGAATGTAATTGGTCATTAAGGATTTAGAGAATTTAAGTATTAGAAACAAATTTGGAAAAAGATTATTTATTTAAAGGCCTTGCTGCTACATCCACTCTTCAAACAATACACGCACAAAGACACTCTTGCCTACAACCTCAAAGCTAGGGCAGGCTCCATAGCAGAAGCCAACACATAATTTACTTTTAATTTGGAAGCAGAAAAGAAAATTACCAATCTACCACCCTTTTCCTGCATTGCTGTAAAACAACATCAGAAGAAAGTTCTTTATGGCATTTCTTTGTGAATATATTGAGTATATATTCACAGCAGCCTTTCTCAGGAGAATTGTATACACAATGCTGTAATGCGGGGCTGCCTTTTGGAGACAGTTCTAGGAGAGAATAGGAAATAATTTAGAAACCCCAAACCTGGAGCCTTAACTGATTTTCACTGTTGCTGCTTTAAGCATATATTGACAAATTTTACAATGTACCATTCTAAAAGAGGTTCTGAAAGATGCTGCTGAAATCTTAAATCATATACAGGAGTTAGGACAAGAAAGTGATGGTGGAGGAGGCCAAGATTTTCCTTCTGATGATTGTTCCTCCCTAGCTGATGTCAGAAGTGAAGCACAGAGATCAAACAAAACAAAACCAAAAGTAAACAAACACAAGTACAAACAACAAGCAGCAGAGTAAAACAACAACCTCTCTGCTGGCCCCAGCTGCAATATTGATAAGGGGAGAAAGATTTCAATTTCTTTGCTCCCTCGCTGCTGCTCTTCCCTCATTACCTACTGAGCTATCCAAACTCTTTTATTTACTCTCTTAAGTAAATCAAAGGCAATTGTGCATGAGGATTAAAAAAAAAAAAAAAAAGCTATGGATTCTTGATTTTTGTGGCTACCAATGTATTTTCTGTCCTGTGGATTGATAGGTACAGAAAACTGAGGTCTCCATTCAGTATTACGCTTAATCATCTGAAGGGATGTAATTATTTTTCTTTAGGATTCATTTATTTCTTAAAGATGACAATACTTCTGCATTTTAGTTTCCATTATAGAGTAGAAACTGGAAATACTTCTTTATTTGATGCCAGATTGTAAGAGGACCATAAAGCAAACACTTCCAAGCACTCTCAGCAGAAGATCTAAAATAAGTCCTCCAGCCACAGTGCATTAACAAAAGTTCTGGCTTCTTTCAGAAAAGATTTTTACAAACTGGATTAAACTGCATGGATGTGGTGGTAATTACACATTAATAATAATGAAATTCTATAGACAGGGAGTACCTGTGGAACACAGCAGATCCGTCTAGATATTTATACTGAATATAATGAATATTGATATTTTGCATGATATTTCCACACAGCAGGCTCAAAAGAAAAAGGAGTCTGATTCTTTATTTCAGCTAACTGACAACGTTAAAGAACAACAATAATTTCCTTCAAGCCAACCTGTTCCTCTTTTCTTCTCTCCTTGCTGCCAAAAACTGCTTGTGAAAAAAACCCAAAGCAAACCCTGTCTTATAAGCAGTGTCCAAACTCTTCCATGAGCAGATATTGTTACATTGAGCCAAATGGTTTGCTATCATTGCTTCTGAGCCAAAAAGACACATTAACACCAAAAAAACCAGGTATCATCCCCCTTCCAGTTCAACTTCAGCAAGTTCTTGGGAATCATGACAATATCTAAAGCACAGTTTGGATTTTCCCCCAAATCAAAATACTCCAGAGATCCTTCTGCTTCTACTTTCTCACTGTTAGAGTGGTTGAAGCTGATGAATGTGTCCAGTTATGGACCCATTATATGAAAACCTTATGTGTGAGTAGGTCTATGCTGTGTCTTTTACTCAGATTGAAAAATGAACAAACAGACAAACTGTCTTTGTGCTGTGAGTTCAAAATTTGGTTTAATAGCAGTAAATCCCCACTAGTAAAGGCAAAGGTGCAAACAACAAAAACCCTTCTCTTTCTTCCACATAAGGTTGAAAACCAGCCTCTTATATTGTACTTTTACTGAAGCCATTAAAATGGCATTTCAACAAGCTGAATCACCATATATTACAAGAAAAAAAATACAAAACACATATGAGAAGGAGAAATAAACCTATTCCTACTGTTAGCTGTAAGAAACCATCTCAGGAAATGGTATGGCAGGATCTGACCTTCTTTTAAAAGGGAAAAAAAAAAATCCACTAACTTTTCATGGGTAAAAGGTCTCCTTTCCTTCTACAATGTTTGTGTTTTTCAAAATACTATCAGCAGGTGCACCAGATTTCAAAAAACTCTTGTCCTTCATCACATATAATTGTGCTGCATATTATATTAAGAAATACAAGCAGAGGAATGTAAGTGATGGGAGTTCAATTAAAACCAGCATAATATCCTGTTGCATAGAAAATGATTCTGCAACTGAAACAAGTTCTAATGAGAGAAAAAAGGAATACATTTTCACATATTTTTAATTACACAGAACTTCCTCAAACATGATTTTTAATAATATATTCCATTAGGTTAACATCATATTTAAAGAAAGTGCATTTTCTGATTTCATTTCAAGTCTGATTTTGAGCAATTATTGTGTCATTGTTCTGCAGTAGAAAGGTTGAATTCATTTACTGTGTGGTTATGATTGATGTCGCTTCTCCAAATGATAAACCAATCACCCCGATGATGTAATGTCATTTTAACAGTGCTATAATCACATTGCTCTCAAACTGGGAGTTCTGATGAGTTCTAACAAAGATTTATTGTAGATTAAAGGCCTTCATAATATCAACAATAGATTGCTCATTTGATAGAATATTTGATTAGGTAATTTTTTCAGACAAACGTTTTTTTCCATATATATTAAGCATGGCTCTTGTGAAGGGCACAGGGCAACACACGTGGATGAGTGGCTCCTCATAGCCAAAAAGTTTCATCTTAAACCCATTGAGAGCCACCCTGTACGTACAGGACTTGAAGCAAGAGAAGAGCCCAATCAGACAAACAAGAGGAAACCTCTGTAGCATAATTAGTAGAAGACATTGGCAAACTTTTCACATTCAGCATGTACTTTGAAGACTAGGAGAGAAATATTTAAAGTAGAAGCTAGAAAATGCTAGCAAAAGTTTATGAATGATTGAAGATTATCTGGGATCTAAGCCTTACACATAAGCATCTACAAATCTTCCTTTTTAACCCAAGCCCAAATTTAAGCAAAATATTTACATTTAATTACTGTCTCTCAAATGTCTGGATCTATGTTGCTAAGATTCCAAAGGAACTAAAAATATATGTATTTAAAAAAAAATAAAAAGAAAAATAAAGAAAAATAACCACAACCAGAGGTTTTTTGATCAACCTTTTCTTGCCATGTAGATGGTAAAAGCCACTCTGAAAATCTTTCAAGGATAATGATAAGCCACAAAAAGTAGTTACTTTCTCCAGTTTAATGTATAAGTCATAATCTGTTGTATTTTCTTATAAACTCTATAGATATTGTGAGAACTAAGGAAAAAAAGTGACACCATTAGGAAATGCTCATTATTTTCCAGAGGATGCATTAAGTCCAGAAGAGCTCATGATACACAAGACTCTGCAGTGATCAAGCAATTATGCATATGTGTAGGGTAAAAAATATGAAAGTATTGTACACTGCAACTTATACCCTGAAAATAAAAGTTCTTATATATTATACGACTGTTTATTAAAGAAATAAATGGGATGTGTGGGGGGGAAGAAAGTGTTAAAATGTAGAATGAACGAAGCAAAGCCAATCAGAGGATGCCAAAAAGGTTCCTTGGGTCAGCCCATGGTAACAACTGTGAAACACAAAGCTTTTAAGGATACAAAGAAACAGTGATTATGATTTAAAATGAAGCATAAAGAGCTCTTCCATCAAATTTTCTGATGTTGTTTTACTGCCACTTCCTTTATTTGGCTTCCTAAGAAAAGCCATGCTGGTTCCCTCAGTCCCAGCAGTGGCTGTAATTACCAAGTACTCAAGTACCCACCTAGACTCTTTTTTTAGGTCACATTCCCTGACCTTGATTTTCTTCTCCTTATTTCATCCCTCTCCCATTTACTTTTCCTATTTCCCTTTAAAATCTCATCAACTGCTTGTTCCACCACACCCTTTCGGCAGTGTTCTCTCACTGTTCCTTCCTTCAGCTGTGAACATTCCCGTTCCTGAGCTCGGAGACGAGGCAAGCATTCCTCCCTGCACACTGGTAATGATCCATCACCAACCCAGGGAGCAGAGCTGCTTTTTCCATGAATAACCCTTTACATTTCTCCACAAGCTGATCTCGTTCTTAGCACCCTGCCTTCACCCGCTTTCCTACCCCACCATCTTCTCTGAGCATTTAAATGTCCTGTGGAAATTCATTGGGGAGCTCCAGCTTCTGCTCACCGTCTTCCAAATAACTGCTCACCATGCAGGAACCTTCCCTCGTTCCCTGTACTAGGTGAAATGCTTCCTTGAGAGCATTTTGGGACAGATCTTGCTGAGGCTCTTTTGAAAACACAAAGACCCTTGAGTTGGCTGCATCACCCTTGCTCAGAAATGGCTGAGCCCTGCAAAAACCTCCTGAATGTTTCTAAGGCAGGAAACCACAGTGACTCCAAGATAAATCACACCCCCTTCCTGACCCCTTCCCATTGCCACGGCTCCCGCAGCGTTGCCCGTTACAGATTTTTGAGGCCTGCAGCTCCCAGATCACCCTGAATCTCTCAAACCCCCTCAAATGTGGCATCATATTTTCCATAACAATACACTCGAGGAGCAAGGAAGCACACTCAGTTTCTGAATTACGATTTATTTGTGCAGCTGTATTTTAGCACACCGGAGCAGGGTTGATGGAAGGAGCCCCAGGAGGTGCCCAGGCCAGTGTCCTGCCAAGCCAAGGCAGCCCTGAGGTCAGAGCAAGTAGCTCAGCATTTCAGCCAACGTGTTCTCAAAAAGCTCCAAGGACAGAGGCTGGACAGGCTCCCAGGGCCACCGGCTCTAACCCAATGCTTAGGGAAAAATTTATCCCTGATATCCACTCTAAATGTTCTGTTTCAGATTCTGCTCCCTGCTGACCCCCGAGTCCCTGCTGAAGAGGGGTGTTCAGGTGTGCTGTGTGCACCCCAGAACCTCCAGTGCTGCTCAGAGCTGCCTTGTTACAGCAAAGAGACCCCTTGGGCAGACCAGAAACTGCACAGAAGCGCTAAACCTATTGTGTTCAGTTAAATGACACTCAACATATACCTATAATAAAAAAAGAGAAGGTGCTAGAATAGCTTCTTTTGATTTGTCTATATTTCTAAAGACATTGCATCTTCCCCCCTCAGTTTTTGGCTGTCAAAAGGAAAAGTCAGCACCTACTAATAAAAATTAAAATAAAATAATGAAAAGAGGAAAAAAGAAGAAAGAAAACCCTAGGCACAACAGACTCCATGACTGATAGAGCTGCAAATGTTTTAAAACAGTGGCCTGAAAGACAAGAATTAATTTGCTGAAAAATAGCAGATCTTAGTTAAACGTGACATTGTAAGTATAGAAGCAGACAGATTCAGAAACAAGAACAGACATAGACTGGCAGAGGCAACATGCATTCTTATATACAGAACCTCATCACCAAATGATAGATTAGATTAGCCCATGCAGAACAAAGAACCATTGTGTGTACATTTCTCTCCTACCAGATGCAACAAGGAGCAGGAAATCCGCTTTGAAAAATAAGTCCCTCTGATGACAAGAATTCAATAATATTTTTTACACAGTTTCTACCATACTTCAAACTAAAATCTCTCTATAGTAAAATGAAGGAACACCATATATGATGGATTGTGTTCCCAGGAATTTTCCATTAAATAAACCAGTAAGATTTTCTTTACCCCATTTCCATAGATGCTCTCAATTTTCTGCTGATGCAAGAACACATTTGCACATTAAAAAAGAACGCATAAAACTGGCACAAACACGTCACAAACAAACTCCATATGTTTGCAATTTTCTTACCACTGCTGGAAGCCTGCTGTGGCCCTGAACACGCTCTCAGCAGATATGAATTAGGAGAGAACTCCTCGTCAGGATTGGTGTCCATGATTTGATGGGACGTGTTGCTGTCTAGCAATGGCATCTGGCAGCTAACTGGTGGAGGATTATGAGAACTGGGCAGCTGAGCAGATGGGAGAAGGCTAGACGAGGATGTAGGTGGAATGGGACGACCTGGGAAAGAGGACACAGGGATCAAAGATCAGCAATGAATGTAATGAAAAAACCCCACCAGCCAAGTAATTGCCCGCTAACGTCCATGGTGATGCTCCATTACTGCCCTGCACAGCCCCTCAATCTCCGCACTGCTACCAGCCTGTTCCTTTTGTATCACATTTCCTGAAATTACATCACATCTGTAAATCTCTTAAAATAATAGTACTCCACTGATTGGTGGGTTTTTTTTTTTGTCTTTTTAACCAGAAAAATTGCTTCAGCACAGGAATCCCTCAGAGGCATGAAACAACCATAATGGCTTTCTCCAAGCTAAGATTCTTCCTAAAATTCTGTGGATCTTCCCAGATCCCACTGAGATGTCACAAGAGGGGACAGCAGGGCTGAAAAGCAATTATTCCACATTAGAGATGGGCTAAAGCTGCAATCTGGGCTGGCAGCTCTCAGTTCTGCTGTCCTTCCTCTCTCACTGCTTCCGTCACTGGAGCCATAGGAGCAGAATTTCCTGCCCAGCCAGGTTAACTCCAACCCTGGAGCCCAATCCTTAATGGGTATGAAACAATATGGCCTTGGTCCCCTAAAGCAGTGACATCAAGCCAACAGCAAAAATGTTCACACTTATGTATCCTATTCTTTTGTGAACTCCCATAACTTTACATTAATGCAATCCATAAAGGCACACAGATGAAGACAGGTTTTGAGTATTTTTTGGTGGTTTTTTTTTTTTTTTTTTTTTTTCCATTGCAAGTTTATCTAGTGCATTGAAGAAATTCTTCATGAATAATTTAAATGTAAGGAAATATGACCTTTGTGATGCTGCCAAAGTCTGTAAGGCAGAGATCTGCTACAAATGTTAAAACACAGCAAAACTACACAAAATGGTGTATCTTTATTTCCATCATTCTTAAAGAAACAGTAACAGAGAATATACACTGATTTTCTCACTAGTTATTCCTTCATTTTTTTGAATCAAAGACCCCTCACTTTATATGAATTACCCTAAGGTTTGTACCATTAAGCAAATATACGGAATCACACCTGAAATTCCAATTGGGGGGGGGGGGGAAGGCAAGAGAATGAAAAGTTACAACTCCCACATATAAATTATATTTAGGATGCAACAACCAACCAAAGACACACACAGATACTGAAAACCACCAACTTTGCATTGCCTGGTACCAGCAAATAGCATGAAGTACTTTCTTCCCTTCAAAAACTTTTGAAATAAAATAAATACCAGAACACAGGCAAGTGACTCTTATGATTATTTGTTATTATATTTTCAGCACTGGATAAATTGATAAGACTGAATGATCAAGTTATTATATGACAGAAATGGATTTAAGCTACTCCATAGTAACTCCCATCTGCAATCTTTTATGCTACAGAAAATTCAATATGCATTGAATATTTTAATTGTGGACTTGCATTTGTGAGGAAATAATTCTAATATTGAAGATAGGAATAATTACTGTTATTATTCATGATTATGCTATTCTTATGAAATACTACTACAAATATTCCAAACATTCCAGGGAAGTGATTGAGCAAGACCAGCTTCTAATTATTTCTTTGCAATGTGTTGCAAAGAAGCAGAGAGGCTGAGGTTTGACACACCCCTGACAGGAATGTGACACTCGTGCCCACTGTGTGCATTTAATTTTCACATATTCTGGCTCTGCTTCAACACTATGAAGTTGAAAGAAGCAGCTTTATAAATTCTAAATCTGCATTGACTGCATGTATCATATGGAAACATATTACTATACTATAAAACTGTTGGATGTGTGAGGGTATGAGATGAAGGAAAAAAAATCTTTTTGTGGAAACTACATATGGTATTTTAGAGCAATTTAGGTACATTTTTGCAGAATACTTTGAGAAATGAAAAAAAAAAAAAAAAAAAAAAAAAAAAAAAAAAAAAAAAACCAAAAAAAACCCACACCACCTCCTCAAACCTTAAGAATTCTTTTGTCAGGAATGCTAATGACGTTGTTACCATCATGAAATAATACAGCCCAAATCCCTGAAGAGAAGGCAAAATGTCTAACGACTACAGCTCTGTTTGTAGGTGAGAGGAGCCAGAAGGTATGAAGCTATTAAAATGTTGCATTATTTTGGTGGGAAGTTGGCTCCTGCGGAAGATCTGACCACAATCATGTGCTACTCGCAAAACAGAGACGTCTGTGAGCCACAGATCCTACTGCCAATCCATCCTCTGGTTAGGCTGCCTGATAAACAGCCAAATTTAATTCAGACTTTTCTTGTGCTTGGAACATTCTTGGTCTATAAAGTTGATTTTTTTGCATCTACTAAACATTAAACTCCCACTACAGCATCACCCTCTTTGAAGGACTCTTAACAAACATCTCCTGTCTCTGCACTCCCAGCCCCTGAAGCACGCAGGATCTCTTTGGATACCCAGCCTTTTGCAAAATTTGGTGGGAAATTAATTGAAAAATTACTGAACAGGAAGAGAAAGGCACCATTAAGCTTTCTTGCCTTAGGAAATTAATAGAAAGGGTAACTATATGCAGTAGCACAGTCAAGAGAATGGCTTGTGAAGGTCCCAAAGTGTGGGGATGCAGTTGGGCTATGAAGAGCATGATACACATAATTTATTTGTTACTATACACTCTTAAGTGAGAAATAAGGGGTTTGATTCATACTTACATGAATATCTTGGTCAAATTAGTTCAATGCAGCATTTGAAAGAACAGACTAAGCTTTGCAGGTTCTATAAACCTGAGCTCTTTGTCAGACCCATTCACGTGCCAACAGATACCTCAACAGTCGTATTTTGAAACTTCCCAGCTCTTTAAAATACTCTAAATTTCCACTGCTTCTCAATGGGATTTGCAATACCCTATAGCCTATAGAAATGCTGTGACATATGATAACATCATATTCTATTACACTGCAGTTTTCAAAAGTTTAACCATAATAGAAGTTTCTCCAATTTGTCTTCATATAGTAATATATTAAAGCTTCTCTGAATAAGTTGTTTCATCTAGGTGAGCATTGACAGAATCCCACGTAATGGATACTTATAGTGACAGCAATAATGTAACTGTGTTACGCAGTCAAAGAAACATAAACATAGTTTATGCTAGAAAGGGAACCAGGCTTAAAGCTGATATATTACATTTTCAAAAGGGAATTGTATCAGTTCTTTTCCCAATAGCGGTTCATATGTATGTTCATACTGCATATACTCACGCATGACAAAGGTTTGTACAGATACTGAATACAGCATTTGTAAGGCATTTTTTCAAAAAACAAGCAGCCAAGAAGAAAAAAAACCAAATTTCCTCTCCTCCCACCCATCTTCCTTTTTAGAGTGGAGGAAGAAATGTGGTAACTCTTCATTCAGATTTGGGCTTGCTTTGGTCTTCCTCACCACACAGCACCTCAGTCTGCAAGGGCCCTCTTACCACTTTTATCCCATTTTCCTTTTAAATCAATCTCGTATTTCTTCACCAGCCCAGGAACTTTTATGAAACCATTCCTCAATTACTGCTACATTTTAAGTTCTTAAGGCTTAAAATCTGCTGCAGGACCTACATTCATAAATCAGACCATGCTCACAGCTGGTAATGTCTCAAGCTCAGACAGGGAAGAAGAGTCCTGCTCATCTCAATCACACATTGGGAAGAGAGATACTTCAGTTGCTATTAGCCTGAAAGTCCACACCATCACCAGAAGGACAAAAAAACACAAAGGAAAAAAGACTGCCTGCAATCATTCTCAGCATGAATATACATAAACAAGAGACACAATCAAAGAAGAGATGCAAGCTGCTCATCAGTTACTGAAGGATATTTGAGATACACTTTTCATACTCTCTGTTCTTTCTCCTTTAAAGGACCTGTAGAGTTTTGTGGATAAATAAAGCCCACATGTGTGTAGAGCCTTGGCCTTTATATTACACCATGGTGCGTGACAGGAAACAGGGAACCAAAAAACCCCTGGAATTTAACAATTTTTATAAACTGAAGTATATTTGTCCACATAATCCTAGATAGGCATGCATAATATCCAAAACCATACATTATTTTAACAGGTCTAAAGATGAATCCAGACTCCTTAAATAGCTATTTTTCCATTAATTTGGACAGGAGAGAAGCTCACAACCTGTGTGTTGCCATTTCACAATCAAGTTACTCATTTCAGTAACTCCTGTCTTTAGAAAGTACCTGACCCCCAGGCGTGGTAAATGCTGATCTCTCTAAAGCTTATTGTACCTGTAATGGAATTCTCAAGGTTTTTCCATCAGCAGAATCTCTCTTCTAAGATTAGAAATGTGTAGCAAACATCTGTGTAGACTGTTCAACCCGGTGCATTTTCAGCATGAATGTCATGTACCTAAGCAGCACATCTTCATTGATAACTTACATTTATGACAGAAAATCTTCCTATATGTAGAGGCTTTTATAAACAAGATCAGCTTTCAAAACTTTAAACAACTGTTAATCTTCACAATCAAGGGGTTATGATATAACTGTTCTGTTCTTTAAGGATATCTGCCAGTCAAGCAGCCAATAAACACAAATGACCTGTAATAGCTAAATTAGTCACATATATTGCTCTCAATAAAGCCTCTTTGTTCTACAGCTCTGGCCATAAAGACCAGATACACACCAGCCAATGTCTGCTGTGCAATCCTGGGCAGGTTAGATTGCAGAAAGAAGGAAAACTTTAAGATAACTGTGTTTTTAAAAAACAGCTCTTTGGAAGATGTAGCAGCGTTCAAGTACTAATGATAAGGAAGGAACATTAATATAATGTTCAAGGAAGCTAAGGAAGCAAAGAGTGAAAGCAGGAGTTGTTTCTCCATAACTGATGGCATTAGAAACACTGTGTAAAACACTTAATTGGCAATTAAGATTTTGACATTTACTGATTGAGGCTGCTGATATTCATGTTACACCAGTACAAAGTATAGGACCCTGTGCAAAGAAATCCCATAAAATGATGTTAGTGACTTACATGATGGACAGTATCATTAATGGCAGCTGCTGCGTTGCTCATTTATACCAAAATTATACACAGAAGGCGATCTAGCAATGGAACTGGGGGATATTAACCAGAGGTGATGAAAGAGAAGGATCAGATCTCAGCCTCCTTTGCTCCCTTCCATCAGGAAAGCTGGACAGAATCAGAACAAGGGCCACAGGCAGGACCCTGTAAGAGCTCACAGCCCTCCTCCACTTAACACATTCACACTACGTTTTCAAATCAGCCTAAACTGAAGCACCTACATTGTCAGCGTTGCTAAGTTCACTTTAAAGAGTGAGAAAAGCCGGTAAATGTGTCAGGAAACAATGAGATAAGTAAGATGCACGTTTTTGCAGTATTAAGCAGGCAGTTGATGAAGGTGAAACTTCCCTGCGGTACAGCACATTCAGCAGACTCTTTCTTCTTCCCCAGAAAAATTGTCTTCTGCAGAAGGAAAAAAAAAAAAAAAAAAAAAAAAAAAAAAAAAATCTTCTCCTGATATGTATGCACAACACTGCTCACCACTGGCCTGGGCACTCTCAAACAGAATTCTATTTAATAAATTAAATATATATTGTCCTAACTGGCTCAAGGAACATAAATATTTCCTGCTTGGTGAATTAGTACAGTTAAGTGACACAGGTGGGGAGCAGCAGGGATGACTTTTGTAGCTAAACCGGCATTTGTGTTTCCACAGACCGGGGGCCAGCGGAGCCCCAGCAGGGACAGAGCAAGCTCTGCTCAGGGGAGAAAGTTCTTCCCCCTAGAGCCAAGCATCCTGTGCTGCCAGCTCCCGGGAGAGAGGCAGGACAGCAGGCAGGAGGTACCCAGGAGGCAGAAGCGATGCTCGGCCAGCTGTGCAGAGCACTCGCTAACCCCTGGCTGCACACTGTGCTTCAAGGGGGAGAGACAAAAACTAAAGTCCCAAATGAAGTATGGAAAAGAGGAAAAGGAATCTAACAGTCTGTGGTCATTTTCTTCAGCACCAAGTTGTTTCCTCTTGCCTAAACCACTGCAATTCATTTCTAAGGCAAACAGGATTCAAAAGTGCAAGGATAAAGATATAAATCAGGATTTGGGTGACAGAGCATTATCGCTGATGAAAGGTATTCCCAGCCCTCCTGAAGCTCCTATCTCCGAGAGCAAACAGGCACAAAACCGGCCAAGCTAAGAAAAAGATTTTTCACAGAGTCTATTTCACAAAAGTCAAAGGAGAAAACAAGGCCCTTCTCAAAGCCCAGACCAGTTTTCTGATGGGTTTAGGAATTTTTCTGCATCACATCAGACAGTAAGGGATGCTAAGGATGTGGCTGATACCATCACATCATACCAGGAAAAGAGAGAATGGCTCTGAGACAACTAAAAGCAAACAGTAGAAGAGATTTAGACACAGTAAGTCACCACCTGTGATTTATACAACAGTGACTCAGCAAAGGCAATTCAGTACCACAGGTAGTGTTTTTCCCACTTAACAAAATTAGTAAGTCTCAACATCTTGCTTGGTTTTCTCAACACTTGTTATGAAATATTTTTAAATTATTTATTTTACAAAAACCAAAAGAACAAACCATTGAACTGTAATCATATTTAATATATTTCTTCTCCCTCTCCTCTGAAGTAAAACCATTTACTGCACAACCAGGAATACAGTCTGAGAACTGTAGATAATAGAAAAGGGAAAGATGAAGAACCACCAGCAAGTCCTGATCTCTTTTTTTTTTATTACAGATCCATTCCAGAAGCTTGTTTAAGCTTCGTTATCTTCCTTAAACCATTTGACCTCTGTGTGTGATTAATATTTTCTGCAGTACTGCGCATGTGTAATCTTTGAATATGGTAATCACTGTACCAATGCAAGATATTATCATCACAAAAACTCTGCAGGAGAATGAGACTAACTTGGAAATCAATCACTTCTGACTTGCAGTGTTAAAGTTAAATTAATTTTTCTAAGCAATCCATCTACAAAATGTATCAGTTGTATGAAATTTGGATATTAAAAATAAGGAGACAGTCATGACTTCAGAATTATCTAAACCAATTCAGTATGTAAAGGAATAATTTGCTGCTGTCAAAAGCTAATGTCACTTAATTCTTGTCTTGTTAAATCATCTGATGCCCCTTTCTTTTTTAGTTAAACAAAGATAAATAATAAAAGCAATTTACAGCTAGAAGATGTTAGGGTTCTGCAGCTGTTCAATGTCTTCTGGGCAGATTAGATTCTGTAATGAGAAGTTACAAGCCTCATTTTATAAAAGCTGTTGCTGTCTCGGGAAAAACATCAGTGAATAAGATTAGAAAACCCTTTTCCTTCATGAACCTATTACACTTGCAGGCTGATTACTTGGCATATGTTTGATACCTTCATAGCTGGAAAACAGTAATTTGTTTCAATGATTTTTTCCCATCACTCATAAAGTCAAAATGTCTCCTCTGATATCTCCCTACCTCTGATTCAGCCAGGAAAAACAGAGACAAATCCATGGGAGCAAAACTCACACCAAGCAGAATTAATTTAACTTCCCTAAAAAAAATGTTCTACTGAACTAACTATAACTAACTGCAAATAACATTAAATTGTAAGTTATCAGCTGCCTTGTGGGATAAAAATAACATTCTAAGATTAGGAATTTATTTAGAAGAAACTTATTGGAAGATCCACAACCATATCTGAATGAACTTTATGGTAACTTAATAATATGTGCAGCTTTTAAGAATTGGGAAGAAAGAAAACTCCCTGTTTATCAATCTTATCAGGGAAACATTCATGTCAGGGAATTCCACTAACAAAGGGGTCATAATTAGGCCCTGGGTAGGTAATTAGCACACAACCTGTGAAATCTTTCCTCTCAGATCAATCTAGAAGTACTTGATTAGTTCTTTATTCAGAGTTCAGACTAAGTTGGGCTACAAACTTGTTTCCACTATCCAAACACCTTCTGTTTACCTTCACCTTATTTTAGTGAAATTCTAAATACTGTTAAACAACCACTCACACCACCTCCACTACATATCCCCCCGAATGTTGGCTTTATGTCTACTAGAGACATTTATTTCCAAGAACGTTGCAACACTTAGAGATTCAAGTGCCTGGAATCACCAATAGGTGGGATAAATAACACTATCTTGAGCAAACATGAGAAAACTCCAACCTGTAATTATTTAACAAACTCTGTGAGAGTGGTGCACAGTACAAACTGGTAGGAGTTGGATAATGATTATGGGATTTGTGTTAACTCTTTGCAGCCTATTAAAACAGCAGCTCCCTTTTCTGGAGGAAAAATGAGAAATGAAAACAAGGCTTCACATGATCCACATTGTGTAAATGGCCAAACAATTTAAACAATATGCTTGAAATCTACTCTATCATGTGCCAGTGCTATATTCTGGCTAATTCTGCTTCAGGCTATTTAAGTCTACTTTTCTTAGTTCCACCTACAGTTAAAACATGGTGTTTCTATTTGCTTTCTAAATGTGTGGTGAGCACACTTCTGAATTTGTGCTATCCCACTGCTGTGCCTCACTCTAGAGAAGTTTATATTTTAGTGCTGGGAGATAGGGACGTGCAGTCAGAACAGCAGCAGGATGATGGGAATTATTCTTCCATTATTCTTAAATTACATAATCTTGAGATTTACATTTTCCTTCCTTCAGCTGTTTTTTTTTTCTCTCAACATCCAGTCCTGCATTTCTTATTACCCCCTCATATTGACTTAGAAGGAGTTTTGGGTGCACAAGCAAACTAAAAATATGACTTTTCAGTTCTCTCTGTCGCTGGTAGAATTTTTTAAAGCACAAAAATGTATCAGAATTTAACTCCGCTCTGTCTTCCTGCACTTCAGGTAGCTATCCTTTTTCCTTAAACATTTACCAGGTGCTACAGAAGTTTGAGACTGTTGTGATATTTTACACTGAAACTATGTGTGCCCTTACAGAAGTTACCACACCTGTAATATGTCCTCCTTCCAGACTGGACAACCATCCCAGCATTTAACAGCAAAACACAGCAAAACCTCCACATCAGTCAATCCAAATTTTATTTTTGCCTTCAGCACAGCCACGGATTCTGCAGTGTTCTGAAGTCCTGAGAAGCTGCTGAACAGGGAGAAGCTCCCCAGCCAGACTGGGGGATACCAGGCTGCTGTGTTCATTCCATGCAGGATAATCCCCTGTGCTCAGGTCTAGGAATACAGCCTGAGGTTTCAAATCTAAGGGGAAGTGAAATACAATCACTTACGATAAGCTAGGTCTAACTAACCCTTTAAAATCTCCCTGATGTATTACCCTGATTTTTCTGAGTTTCTTTATTAGCCTTTTGATTTTCATAAATGGAGTCAGATCTTTTAGTTACTGTACAATATTAGAGCAGTTTTCTACCTTTCCCACAGATGTAATATAAACAAATCCTTTGTTTTTCATTCTCTGTCCTTTGTTTGCATATTTCTAACCTGAAAACAATTGTAACTGACAATTCGTCTGGCCACTGAGGCTGAGGGGTGGAAACCCCAAAAAGCCAATCTTCTGCTAGACCCACAAATGTATAAAAAGTAAAAATAAACAAAGGAGTTCTCTTCTTCTCTCAGCTCTCTCAGCTGTGAGCTGGAATCAGAAGGACCTCTGCCTTGCGAAAATCTCTTGTCTGCGTGTGACTGCTTTGTGTGTCTCGGTGACACTGATGTCTTCTGGTAGAGCTCGCTCTACCCTGGAGATGGTAAGGAATACACAAAGCACCCCAGCATGGGATTATGCACAATCTGCCAAATCACTTACAAATAAGCAGATAAAATTTTGTTCCCATCCAGTTGGAATATTTCTGTCTTTGTAAAGGTGATTTCTAGTTCAGAGTTTGGGAAGTTGACTCAAATAAAGAAGCAGCATATAAACTACAGTTTGTAGACCACACCTTAGCTGGACACTGGAATCTGCTCACTTTGCTTGCATGAAAACTGGAAAATATTTATTCTTAAGTGAGAAGGCTTATGTCAAATTTCCCTTTATGTGAAAAGATTTAGCCAAAATAAAACATGAGTGGCAGACTGCAACACAACAGTGATCAGACCATTAATTATTTTACCACTGCTGCGTATCGCCATAATTAATGGCACTCCGTGAGACCAATACAGGAAATTAAAATTTCCTTTTAATGAAAAGAAATTGCAGACATGAAAGGCCACTATATGAAAAATGGATCTTGATTCTGCAGTACTAAAATAACCTGTAACCTAATTAAAAGACATTTGGAAGCACAAAACTAGATGTGTTAAAAAGGTAAAAAAATCTTTTCATTATAGTTACAGTTAAGAGTTGCCAGAATGAAGGAATAAAGATACACGTTCTTCCCCTGCAACAAATGGGCTCTGTTCATGCCTTTTGGTAAAGCAAAAACCCCACTGCAAATCAAACAGGCTACAGAATAGCTTGAATGTACCATCCTGTATTTCAGCACAAACTGGATCTTTAAAATAATGACAGTTTCTCTCATCTTTTCAATCTTAAAGCACTTTAAAACTACAGCCCAGAAATACATGGACAGAGAGAAATTAAAGCAACTGAAGCTGAAATGTGCTACTTAGGAATCCAAAGTTTGTTTACACCATTAGAAGGCACTCAAATATATATCCCCATAAATGACAAGGTCCCAGCAGCAAATTAACAGGAACAATTTTCCCATCTCAGGAGCTGTCAAGATGGGCTCTGTTAGCCAATTTATCTTACTCTAGCACATCTCTGGTGCTTGTCAATCAATATGTGAAACATTTGGTGTTGATTGCCATTTTTCTATCCACTTCCTTTTGCCTCTCGTACCAGGCAATTTACTGCAAGTCAATCAAGGTTGAAGCAGACCTTGTTTAAATAAAACACTGTTGAGTTCTTTTCACACCAACAATTTCAAAAACAGAATGAGCTGTAGCTCTTCACATTTACATTTATACTACTTTTTCTCTTTTTCCCAAATGCCATGCTCAAGCTATAAGTCATAACTAAACTCAGCTGAAGGCTTATGGAGAAATCAGTCAAGGAGGATGAACTGCATAGAACTGTATATGCTTTTGCTGTCAAAAATTCAGGCTATCAATGGAGACAGAGAACACCAAAAAGTACTTAAATAATCTGTGATTGTTTCTTTTTTACCCTTTCTTGAAGTCAGCTCTCCACACCAGAAAAACAACTTCTAACTTGTCTGAATTGCTTAACTCTGGGTAAATATTTCAAATATTCATTTATGCTGGTATTTTAGGGTAAGAGGGAGCTCAACTACTGTGTTTATAGCTGTGTGTTACAAATAAATATATGAAGAAAATCAATTCTCCCAGCTTAGAACTTGGTCCCATGTTAAACACACCAACAGCTTCCCTCTCACATCCTGATGAAACAAGGGCAGAACAACCCCAGGTCACATCACATCGAATTTTGGCACTACCTTGGCATCACCTGTAAGCAGCGAGGCAGAGAAATAGAGCACAATGAACATCCTTTGGACTACATCATTTTATGGGTATACAACTGAAACAATATGCACTTACAGTATGCAACACTTGAAATTTTTAAAACTTTGAATTTGCTTCTGCACAGTAACTTGGTTTTCCAAACAACACCCACAAAACCTTCCTCCTGTGCTCAATGCTGGTTTTAGGTTCACCACGGGCTGCAGAATTAACCCCACAATTCACACCAGTGGCACACAGAACTGCTCCCTTCTGAGCTAGACCAGCCATTAAATGCCTGCTAGGTGCTACAACTACATTGAGGTGTTATAACTACAGAGACTGGCATCGATTTATGAAGTTTAACACCATTATTTATTACATCCCCATATGCTAAATCCAACAATGTGCAAGAGCAACAAAAGAAAATGCCAGTCAGACCAAGCCCTAAGACCCCCGAAGTAGTAATCTCTAAGGGGTAACACAGGACATACTCCTTTAATAACAAAGAGAAAGAAAGTGACTATGTTACTGTTATTAGAAAGATCATCCAGTCCTGCCCTTAATTCTAAAAGATACAAAAGTACCAGACATTCAAAACCTCACAAGATCAATCACATATACATGTTAGCATATATAGAATATATTTAATTTTATAGATATTATATATATACACATAAGAGAGTACATACTTCACTCTCTTTATGCTACAAAATGAATAGCCATTGAAAGAGAAAAAAAAAAAAAAAATCCTCAGTTTCTTCTCTGGTCAACAACTTATAAATGTGCAACAACTCCCAAAATTGTCTGTAATTAATACCTTGTAAAATTTAATGACAAGAAGATCCCTGGTCATTTGCTTGTACTTTTTTACGAGATCTAATAGCTTCTTGATCTACAGCACACAAAAGGAAATAGACAAAATGCCTGAAACACAGTCAGAAACTGAGTGAAAAATAAAACAAGTGTATTACAAGGCATGTACAATCATCAGTCCCATCCTCAGCAGTCTATTTAAAAAATCCTTACATTATGCCAGCATAACAAATGCTACAGTTTAAATGGGATGCATTTCACCATCTTTTAGGTAAAGAATTCCCCAGATCTCCAGGTTAATTATAAAATAATAAATATTAAATGGTTTGGAGTACTAGTCTCTTAGGAAGGAAAAACCTCTGTTGTTTATCCTCCCCAAGGGGCGACTGTAGGTAACCCTTCTCAGGCAGGCCCCAATTTAAGGACCTTCTTTTACTCTCCTGAAAGTAATAGGTGGAAAAAAAAAATCCCCAGTTTCAGTTAATATGTAAGATTTAGGGGTAGACCACCTATATGGATGTTATATAAACACATACAAATATAGGCACACACACACAAATATCTGCGTTTGCACACTGGGATTTCTGGGGTCCCAACACCACCAAGAGTCAATCATTGAGTTATTTTCAGAAAAAATTCTCATTACTCACGAGAAAGAAGTTAAATGTTTTACTTGACATTGATATCACTAAACAAGCAAGCAAACAAACAAAAAACAACCAAAGCAAAGGAACGAAGAAAAAAAACCCCAAACCAAAACCAACAAACCAGCAAGTTGGAAGCATTAAAAAGTATGTCCTGCAAGGCAGAACCAGTCAGCCTGATTTATACCGATATGATGTAAAATCTGATTCAATAACAAGTCAGAAGCCCGGAGTAAAAACTATCATAGAAGTAGTATAATAAATCCAGACTCCCAGTTTTAATTAAGGGTGATTTTCCTGCCGTCTTCCAAAAGATGCCTCCTACACTAAAGCACGAAGAACCACACTTATATTACACTTATTTTAGAATTTTCAACGATAGGAGATTACTTACATATCAAAAAAAATTCCCTTTCATTCCACTGCACCTATCTAAAACATACCTAGAAAAAAAAAAAAAAAAATCTTCTGAAAGCTTTGGGCTTCTTGAAATCTAAATTTTGCCAGATTTTTACAGTCCCCTCAGCTACATGGATGCTACTCAAGAGTTTGCAGAAAGCTCATGTCTGGAATTCAGGTTTACAGCTGGTCAGTCAAATTATTGGGAAAGCATTTCCTCCAAAATAAACTCAAACACAACAAACAACTCCCTACACCTCCTGAGGAGTGTTTCTCTTGGCTCACAGCAAACCCTGTCTTTTCACCAGCAGGATTCTTCCCCAACAAGTTGTACCAATTTTCTGGTATCTGCTTTCTGACTATGAATATAAAAGCTGGTTCTGCCACACAAGGAAGCAATAGGGGATGGGTGGAGTTATTTATTAACTGAATGCCCTAAATAAGCAACCGGCTCAGGCCAGAGCCATTCACAGCCTGTCCCCTCCCTGCCCAGACCCTTGTCCTCTGTCCTCCAGATCTTCTCAGACTTTCCACTGGGGCCCTACAAAGGCTGAACACAAGGTTTGATGAATTTTAGGGGAATGTAGAAGGAGTTAGTAAGACAGAGAGGCTCAATATAGAGAAGCAGTGTTCACTGCCAGAGGGTTACAGAGTTAATTACCATTCTCTCTGAAAAGGTGATCACATATTTCACCATCCTTACCATTAGAAAAAAGTCCAGGACTTTTATTTGTTCCTACCCTCCTTTTTTTTTTTTTTTCCCCCTCCAATACCAAATTGCTTAAAACCTTAATTTTAACAAGAACCTGCAATTTTAGCTGCTAAGAGAACTTCACTTCCCTGTCTCTTTACAGCCCCAGGGACTAATTGAGAAGATTACCTGAAGGCATGAGGTCTAATGGCTCAAGAAAGAAAAACCAGCTTAAAACGATTTCTACAAAGAATGCTGACAGAAATAGGAACAACTAGGAGATCTTCCTGTCAGAGCAGGTTTTTACAATCACAAAGGAGAGCATGCTGCATGTTATCACTGGTTTTCCCAACACACGATAACACAGCAGGTTTCAATGATTTATTTTATTGCAGTACATAGAAGGGTGATAGATAAGAAGCTTGTTTTCACTACAAATCACAGATTTGTAAAAAAAGTTTTGATCTAAAACTATTTTCAGCTAAAAAGGGGCCAAGTTCCTTCTGTCCTTGCTAACTTGCCATGGTGAACAGATGAAATTTGTTAAGTGTGTAAGGCTGAAATAATGCTTCTCTCAGCTCTCATGGAGATCATATAAAAGTGGGATTGAGGACTAAATGGAGTAGATATATAAGAAAGAGTCAAAGACAATTTTTAAAGATGCTGTTTTACCTACACTTAGTGAAATGAAAACTAGAGAACTCGCCCTCCTCTTCTATCAGAAGTCACGACCCCATCAAAAACTGATGAACAAAATGGTTCCAGCAAGGTTGGTTAATAGAAATAATACATCACAATCCAGCCCATTCGGTGCTTTTGTTCTTAAACACTCCAGTAAATGGGCCTGTTTTTTAACTCCAACAGATAATTATGAAGTGCAATAAAAAATTCAAATTATGTTAATAGGCCAGAGAACAACGGCTGTTTCTGAAATCACTGGCAATTACTAGACATAATGGTTCTCAATTAAGCTGGAGGGTATTTTTCAATCGTTCATAATTCACTATTTTAAAAGTACCATAAAAATATATAAATGTGAGTTGTTAATAAAACTTTCAGACCAACAATGTAGCTGTGTGCCATAGAAAGTAATACTTATTTTATTTTGGTGGTGCTTTTTCCCTTGCGAATGATACGTGAATTGTGAGTTTAGGGAAGGTAACTTCATGGGATTTGTTTCTCTCAGTGCTCCTAAGTGGAAGAGGAGCGATATTTCTTCCTTGAGCAACTTCAGCTTCCCCTAGGAATACACTCAGCAATCATACAAGTCTTTACCAATTCTATTTTTAGATCCTGCAGCTCACTAGAGAAACTTTAATGCCTGTGTGGATGTGAATCAGAGGTATATCATTGCTTGCCCACTTTCAGATTGCTATTTCACATATTTCTCAAGGCAATAAAATGGACCAAAATGGAAAAATTAAGGCCTAAAATGAGAAATATTGAGGATCATGGAAAATGGTAAATCCTAAGCATCATCTTTCCATTATGACCTTGATTCACAATAGATTTGTACCAAATCAAGTAAAACAAATAACAAATTAAGCCATTAAGGAAAGATCAATTGGTGATAATTACAACCCTCACTTCAGTAAAACTAGCACTTACTTATCCACCACATATTTAACCTTGCATTAGGGAAATAGCACAGCTGCAAATTGCTGAGTTTTCACTGTAACTTTACTACACATGATTAATGATCAATTTTCTGGAGAACTACCAGAGTAGTAGTTGATTCCAGTAATACCACATACCTGAAGTACCTGAGTAAATGTATTTGGACACACATATGCATATATTTTATTTATTTCCAAATCAACGCCACCTTAAAAACATTTTCTCTAATTCAGCCACTTCAATCTTCCTCCCACCAAGAAGAAAAACTTCTTTAATTTTTTTTCAAATGCATTTGCACGCATATGCCTGAGAAAGAGGAAATCATTCGAGAATAGTTCCCAACTGTAGAAATTCATATTTTCATATTTAAACAGCAGCTCAAAGATTGAAACATGACACTGTGATTCATCAGTGGAAGAGAGCCATTCATCATCCAGACCTCAGAATGTGTGGAGAGTCTTTATTGCTTTGGCCTAATTAAAATGGTGCAAACCATAAGTTAATATAAATCTGTCTCTCTTAATATTCTCTCCCTTAATTTTTTTAATAGCTCCACACAAAGGGAAAGGCTAAAACCAATTAAAAGAGATACGAATACTAGTAAAATTGCCCTAATGAACTGTTAGTTATTAGTTTTAGCCATTTCAGTTAAAAAAACCCACAAAACTTCAATTTCTGAATGAATTAGCAATTAGACTCTTTATTGACCTTCCTTGTTTTTTGTTCTGTTGTAGGATGAAGTGTGTTGGTATTTTTTAATCCCTTCATTTTTTATTCCCTTTTCTCTTTTACGTCTTTCACTTTTAGTCTCAAACTTACAGCTAAAGTAAATCTCAAGTGTTACACAGCTGGACAAAGATATCTACATAAGGACTATATTGTAATTCAAACTTCATTCCAAATGGGACAAAAAATATTCTGAACTCATTCCTATGCAGAAAACACTTGTTTTTCTATCTCATTAAGATCATCATACAATATCAACAGATGCTTAAAAGCCTCTAGTGCTGAAGGAAATGTTGAGAAATTTGAAATAGAAGTACTTGTGAATGATAATCTAATGATACCACAAAGATTTTACTTTTTTCTACTACATCTAGCAAATCACTTATATCCTATCACTCCCTCCACCAAAAGCCAAACCCTGTCATTTAACAGCTACCATTTTTATGTTACTTCTTACTGGCTGGCACTGTGAGCAGGAGTTCATAATTTTACTTCAGAAAAAGTAAAAATAAAAGAAAAGAGGCTGGGGTTGATGTGTCCCCAGACTGCCCACATCCTCAAGTGGCTGCCATGCCCACAGAACTGAATATTACCATTACATTACAATCACAGTAAACAAGCATCTGGCTGTCATTTCAAATACAGCTTTTCTCTACTGGTAATAAGAAGCATTTTCTGCTAATTTCTGTTATCTGTAAATCTCTGCACTTAATGTGCTGTACATGTTCCACTTTATGCACAATGAACACTGCCCTCAAATGTCAGCATGTCTTCTTGTTATCTTAAAGACAGGCAGGGATTCACCCAAGGAAACATCTAGAGAGTGAGAAGATACAGAATGAGGAGATCTTTACTTATTATGCCACAGATATTTAACAGAAACACACACATGACTATATATATGTGTATGTATATTCTTTTACAGCGGAGAAATAATCATAGTCTTTTGCAATAAAACCTCGCTATTATTTCTTGGCTAGCTCTGTCAATGTAATTGCAGCGTGGGAGCTGAAGTCAAGTTTAGATCAAGTTACTTATGCATCCATCTACCACATCTCTCCAGGACATCTGCCCCAGGTTAATTGTACCTGCTTTTTTTCAGGTACCACTGTGTGCTCCCTGCTACTCCAACAGGAGAAACCAGGAGTTTCAAGCAACTGCCCTTTTTTTCTACATCCTGTTCTTTTAGACTGCTAGAAAATTAATCTGCAAATGACCCTTAAAAAAAAAAAAAAAAAAAAAAAAAGATATGAGCACAGTGCACAAGTGAGAAGCAGCAGTCTTGAAAAATTAAAACTTGTGTAATAAATTTTCCTCCTTGATTTAATGGTGAAAATCACATGAAACCCGGTTGACTGAGTTCATTAGTATGAAGTCAGTACAAGGGAAGTCACAATTCTGCCACAGGTTTCAAACTTCAGAATGGACAAAGTGTTTCATATGCATCAGGAATAGCAATATTTTGGTTAAATAAAAGAGAATTTTTAAAAGTCTTGACCTCTAATTGAGTGCCTATATTTTCAATTTTTATTAAACTCGGTGTCATATTCTCCCCTCATTTAGATGCTTGCAAAATAAATATAATTATATCCAACTTAAATAACTTTGGAACCTTGAGCTGCAGGTGCTGGTGTGCTGTATCTATTACCATATTTTAAACCCTTTTAAGAAGATTGCATTAATTTCTATGATAATTTAGAGCCCATAATGCATTCCAAGATGTGAATAGATGTTAATCACCAAGGAATGATTTTCCTGTATACTAACGAAGTCATGCTGCAACCAGTAACTACTACTTTTAAAATTCAATATTGCCACTGAAAGACTTGATTAAGATTTGTTAAAGTAACTACACCCCTGATATGGGTTTAAAAACCCCAAAGTAATTAACAACTGCATCAATATCTATGGCCTTCCTACCTGCAGGAATCATTAGGACAGAAAATATTTATAGTACCCAGCCCATTCCTTGTCCAGTATTATTAAACCTTAGCCATGCATATTTAACTTCTGCCACCACCATAAACCAGGACAGCTGCCAGCTCAAAGGCAGCAGGCAGAAAGAAGGCTTTATTATTACAAAGATATTATGTTTAATAGTACAAGTACATCATGAGGAAAAGCCAACAGCTGTGATTGCAGAACTGTTCTGATATTTAGATTGGTAACATTCAGCCAGAGTTTGCCTCTCATGTAAGTCAAAGCTCAGTGTGTTCCATCAGCCTCAACAACCTCTAACAGAGCAGCATTCAGATTTAAATATCTACACAAACTGGTGAAAATTCACCACATTTTCCTGGAACAAGCCCATTCACAGCTTCTCCCAGCCTGGAAGTAACTAAGGATGCCTTTCTGCATTAACCTGCTCACTGCTGCTGCTTCTGGACAGCAATTAAAGCCAGGATGTAGCACTGGTGAGACACAGCCCTGTCACTGTGAGCAAGGTGACCCAAAAAGAAGGAACATTCTGATGGACTGGACTGTTCCAAGAGAAGGGACCCTCAGTGCACACCTGGACCAGCTGCCTGGGGGACTCGGGGTGACAGAGTCACAGCCCCTTGCTGAGGGCACTGTCCTGGGCCTCTCCAGGAGGATCCTGTTCTGGAGAACCTGTCCAGGAACATCTCCTTTAGGGCCTGGGCACCCTAAAGAGAACAGGTACAACCCAGGGTAACAGCACCCTTCTGTGCCTGCTCTGTCCCGATGGAGCGGAACAACGGAACCAAGCCGACATTTCAGATTTTCCATGTGGTTAAAAGCTTACACATTGAGATCTCACACAGGAAAATTACTGTTTCAACTTTTTTTTTCCCGCCTGTAGACAACAAGCAGGTTCAGATGAGCAGCTGAAAGCCATTATGACATTGTGGTAACTCCAGCTGCTGCTCCCTCTGCCCACGATCACCCCACATGCCGAGGGATTCAGCAGCGTGGGGAGGACTGCAGGCACTGCTTTCTCACTAGAATAAGGATTTTTCCCCAAAATCATCTCTTCTCCAAACACTTTAAAACCAGCAATAACTTCATTCCATGCTCTAAGGTGGGGCTTCAATTTCTGGGGTGTCTCTGGTGGTGTCAGAATAATCCCTGAAATACGTTATGACGTGCTGGAAGAAAATCAGCTCCTATGTGAAATACGCATAAAAAAAAAAAAAATTCAGAAAACTTCAAGGGTACTTCTACATCAACTTTTGTTATGATCACTTAAAAGACTTTGCACTCTTTCTGGCATCATGCTTGACACTGCTGAACACTCTGATTCTGCTGCCTTCAACAGAAGTTCATTATGCCTTTCCAAAATGTGTCAAAAAGGAGCAGAGAAAATTTAAGACAGCTTAAAAGGTCCCGAATCCTCTGAAACCCAGAAATATAACATTAGCAATGCAGAATAAATTTGACTTTTGAGACAGGTTGAAGGATTCTGTAGAAGAATAGTTTATTTACTCTTTTACATTTAAACAGTTCCCTTTACAAGATTAATATCTAATTGAGAAATTAAGTACTTGAATCTTTACTTTTTTTTTAAACAACAATCTGGGATAATTTGATGGTTGTGTATTTTTGTAACAGCAGTCAATGCCGTTTGAGCAGTGACAGGATTTAAACTGCCACCAATAAAAATTATATCATTAGCTGCTAGATGTAGAAAAATTCAGAATCATGAATTTCAGTCTCAAGAGACAAGCAGAGAAAGAATTTATGCTCACACGTTTTATATAAATAATCACTTAAATCTGTACTTGTTAAGTACAAAATATGTGTTAGCATAACAAAGTATCTGGTTCATATAAATATGATTCTTGCCGTCCTCACTGAAAGATAAGAAACTATTAAAAAAATTATAAAACAAAGCAATGGCTTGAGGAATTGAATAGCTAAACAAGGAAAAGCAGTATATTTACTAAAAAAAAAATTAGAATGGCTACAGCATTTTATTCCCACGAGTCAGACAGAATTTTAGCAATAAAAGCTTAAAAAAAAGGTGAATAAGGACCCAAGCCAAGGTCTCATCTGGAGAGCAATCAGTGAATGGAGATGCAGGGACTGCAGGCCCCTCACTTCAGCTCAGGAACCCTGCAGTTCCTCCCCTTCCTGCTGGCAATGACCCTGGAACCCTCCAGTGCTTGCAGGGAATTTCAGATGGGCTCACAAGCACATCCCTGCTCCCTTCTCCCCATGGGGTCCCAGCCTGAGCCTGGAGGGGTGGGAGAGGACCAGGCAGCCAAGGCTTGGTTGGAGATGGTGACAGAGCACTAAAGGGATTCCCTTCTTCCTGGCCACAGCCCCTCCAGGTGACAGCCCCAAGACCATCGTTACCTGAATCACAGAACTTCCCTCGGGGCTGAAGGATGCAGAGGGCTGCTGGGTGGGGAAAGACTTGCAAACCACAGTGGTAAAGGTGAAAAGGAGAAAACGAAAAGTGTGGAGTTGTACAATCAGTCAAAATCCATGACTTTCTGCTATAGTAGAGCCCAGACATTCCAACAGCACAGTCCTACAGCATCACCTGTTCCTAAATCAAAAACCCAGACAAGACTTGGTATCCCATTTGCCCCACCTCCACTGGTTCGACTCAATACACAGAGCTGAAATGAGGAGGGAAATCTGGCCTGCCCACATACTGGAGTAGGAGAAATGAAAAGAGTACTCTCACTATAGCAAAAACGTGTGCTACACTTGGTCAGAAATCTTTTCTCTACAAACTAAAGCCTTACACAGCTGGAAAAAACAAAAGCGCCTGGGCAGCACCAAGATTTATGGATGTCCTTGGGAGCTCTGGAGTCTCCCAGAGACCAAGAGGTCACACTGAATTAACACCAGTTACAGCCACCGATGAGAGGAGCAGGGAGAGTAGGAAACACAAGTGTCTGTAGTACCTCAGTGCACACAGGGACTCCTCTAGTTGGGCCCACAAATTCTCCTCCTTCCTGATGCCAAGTGGCTGCTTGGGTAGCTCAAAGAACAAGATCGCCAACAAAATCCAAACTGAAATGATCAAAAGTAGCGACAGTTGAATGATGATGATTTGTTTTCTTTTTTAAACAGGAAATGTAACATCAGTTATGATGATAAATTTATAAGGGCTTCACTGCCAGCCATGTAAAAAAACGTTGAGTCCTTGACTAAAAGATACGCACTTCAGCCCTTAAAAAAATAACTGTAATACTTAGAATCCGCGACAACTTTTTTTCAAAATATTTTTCTTTAATTGCAAAGTTTAAGAGGCATTTTCTCTCATTTAATTTTTCATGTCAGTCAACCCACAAAACACCTCAGCTCGCATTAGGAAGAATTTTCCTGTTTACAACATCACATTATAATATGTGTATTTCATCGAATTTTTATGAGTTATAATAAAGCATTTGCCCTTTGTCACTGCCAAAAATAAGACAATTACTGCAGCTACCAATTCAGCCTGTCGTGCTGTATGGTTTTCTGGTATATCTTAGAAAAGGAACTTAAAAAAAAAAATATTTTTAACTTGAACTGCAAAATGGATGCAGTTAAAAAAAGACTACTTTGCATACAGCTGGAAAAGGTATTCCCAAACTCCAAGCATAAAAAAAAAATGAAGACTTTGATAGAAAAGTTGAAAGCTGAAGACTTGATTAAAAATTAAAACCAGTGGTGATGCACAGAACACACCAACCAAACACCTGATCAGCATTATTCTTTAGGACATCTCACTTCCTTTTTAAGTAAGAGCTTTGAGCCAAGTTTCGTTCTCAGAGCCACAATTTCCTGAATCCTCTTTCCCCATTCAGACTGTACACTACCAAAGAAACAGCTCCAATATCCTTTTTCTCCCTTGAATGCCCATGCATATTTTGCCAGAAAAAGTCGAAATGCATTTGTGCTGATGCTAAATGTTAATAGATTTGCCTAAATGTCTGCTAATAGCACTGCTAGAATTAGCTAGACTACTAGTGCATGCCTAATGTGTTGTTTTTGTTGTTGCTGCCTTAGCTGTTTTCCCCTTTTTTTTCCCTCAGAAACAAAAAAAAAGGGCATTTTTAGTAAAATGTTTCTATACATCTGCAGCCGTGCCACCACTGTGTAGCTCTGACATAGCATCACTGGGATTATAAATCCCAACATTCCACTGCTCCATTCAATTAAACATGAAAAGTTTAATGTTTTCGTAAATTAAACATGAAACCCTGACTTTGCCAGCCAAAATATGTCCTTCTATCACCTCGTCCAATTCCTCCAGGTCACTTCTTTTCTTAGCTTCACACAGTCAGGGGCTGATGCTCTTTTTATTGGCGTGTACTTTCAGAATGTTGTGGGAGAACAAGGCCTTTGAAAACATTTTCTACAGGCCAAAACATTTAATAAATATGCATTACATTCCCAGAGCTCTAATTTGCTTAGAATCACAAAGCCATTTACACATGTAAAAGATTTCCAAAATAAACAGTTCTAAGTGGCTTAATTGAACAATCGTATTTTTTAAAACGGAATAATCTGTGAAAATCAGATAATACTGTACTGTGAAAAAAATCTGATTTACCAACTTGTTTTTGCAGCCAGTGTACAAATGCACCATTTCATCCAAGTCTTCTACTGTTCCAAAATATCATTTATGTAAAAATATCTTCGAATACACCCCCTTCCATTTTTATAAGGAACTGCTAATTTCCAATTGTCAGTTGACTGAGCCACTTTGAAATAGTTTATTTTTATACTTCCTACTGTTATTGTAGTGCAGAACAGATACCCATTCCTTCTATTTCTGTTCAAAGTATGTCAAAAGGCTGCATTGTGAATTCAGGTTGCAGACAGAACATCTACTACTCGTTCAAAATACATGCTAGAGAGCAAAAATGCCAATAGTTCCTCCAGGTCCAGGAAACTTTCAGATCTTTAATTAGAAATTCTGGTCCAGAGTCTAACTATGATAACATGAAGTAAAAAACTCTAACCCAAACCTACAAGTCTTTTAATCTATGCCAATGGAAACACACGACTGTAAAGGAAAAACAGGAATCAAGACTATGATTATATTACCTTTCAGAAAATTTGTTAGCATGTTATTAGCAAAATGTTTATTTGTTAATTATAGTTTTAATTAAGATACAACAATAAATTATCCTTGCCACATTTCTGCAGATATTTACCACCCCTGAGACTTAGATATCTCATTCTGTATCTGTAAAGCTGACTAAAATAAATTAAAGTTACACCATGTGAGCACTTTGCTCACACAAAACCCTCTCAAACTGGGAAGGAAGAATGTGGTGTTGCTCCAGATGCTTCTGCAAACCACCACTGAATAAATGTAACCACTCCCATTCTTGTGAAGAACGTCTCAAACCTGATTTTCAAGAAGGAAATTGCTGATTTTTCATTATTTTTATACTAATTGCTACATTATTTGCATAGAGTGTTGCTAATGCCAGACAAAATTAAAGTGAGATGGCATGACTGGGAAGGAAAAGCCTGTACATACCAGATCCATTTGCTGTCTTTGGTGTCACCTGTTTTGCTCATCTCAGTAACCTCAAATTCTCCTTTACAATAAGTTTCTGCTAGAGGATATCACGTGCAGCTTTTCTGCAAAGTACAGAATGTTCTGCCATGCCTGTAGGGCGTGTTAAAGAGTCTGGATGTAGGAAGATGCTTCCAAAATGAGCTGCAATGAACATGGCTCATCAGTAAGCCACAAGTTTATGGCAGAACTTCTGATTTAAGTTTGGTAGCACTGCCTTTGTGATCTCTCACAGAAAAACACCCCCAACACAACACAGGCTGCATGGACACCTCTCCATATCCCAGATTTCCATCCCACCTCTTTCCCAGAGGTCAGAAAGCTCAAAGTAATGCAAACTAAAACAGGAATATCTGAAAGGCAGTTACTGGTTGGATGATGAAAGCTACGAGTCAATGCAATGTCAAACACATCAGATTTCTGTGGCTCAAGGACACGACACAACGGCACTCGCAGATCCATACTGCAACAGCTGCTTTTTGTCTGTGTCTGTGTGGTGGGGTTCATATGATTTGCAGTTTTCTCATTGCCTAACAATTATCTGGGGTTTATGGTCAAAGCATAACAAGGCCAACGTATATCTGCCAGAAAACCTGCAAACAGAAACACGTTCTATAAACAAACCAACAATTACTCAGCTTCACACCAGTGACGAGGTCGCTGCTCTGCTGACACACACAGAACTTGCTCACGCTGTGCACCAGAAGCCTTAAAAAAACCCACAAAGGGATATATGTGTGCAAATGAAAAAGAAGCTATTTAGGCTGGATTTAATTTGTATTTCCACACAATTATTAACAAATTAATGCTAGATAGAAATATTGATTTTTCCCTTTAGTCGCAGCTCTTGCAAACACACAGGAAGAAAGAAATTGTACAGTATTACTCAAAAGCATAAAGTTCATCCAACTGATGAGGTTTCATAGCTTTCCAACCAAATCTACCTGGGAAGGAAAATTGTTCTTCTTCTCCCATTTAAAAAAGAAATCTGTTCTCCCTCTCTTCAGCTGAAGATTTGCAGTAGAATGGTACTTTAGTTTAAAAGATACTGAGGCTGTTTCTGCCTTAAAAAGTCCTTTGAGTGCTGCTATTTCTGTGTCCCTCTAGTATGTATACTTTGCTACCTTAGTTTTGTATAAAAAAGAAAAAATACTAGGTCAAGGATGCAAAGCTACTCCATGGCTGAACAAAGAGATCTGACCACTCCTATCCTTTTACTGCTGTGCTGCTTATTAACTTCATAATTTATCCTAATAACAGTGTGACACTTATATCACACTATTCCATAATGACAACATTTACGTCACATACATGTGCTCAGACCAAAAAAAAAAAAAAAAAAAAAAAAAAAAAAAAAAAAAAAAAAAAAGCTGAACAATATCCTGGAAGAAGAAATGTGACTTCCTACAACAACAGCAATTGACAGCAAATAACTTAACTTGTTACATCAAATTTTCAAAGGATGCACATAATATCATTATTTCTGCAGCCGTGCTATTTGATTTCATCCCATGGCTGAGCCAAAACTCACACTGAGAATGTTTTACACTCAAAAAGGGACTCCTAGCTGGCCAGATGTATCATTAAACATGTTCAAAGCTGCAAACCAGGGAATGACAAGGGCCAGCTGCACAAAGCTTACACTGGGAAGGCAACATGGAGCACCAGGTATTTCACTGCATCTGCTCTGAAGTTCTGCTGCCTTGTTGTGGCTCCTCCTAATTTTTCCCAAATTAAGGAGTAGCAAAAGAGATGAGACTACTTGATTTTAATCTCAGCTCTATTACACAGTTAGCATGGCAGGGATTTATTAGAAGCATAACAAAAAGTATGTGAATTGATAATGGAAAGGCTCCCCCAGGAGGAAATTCCCTTTGTAAACACTAAATCTAATACTTCCACTAGGAGAAATATTAATGACAAAATGTTAGTAGTGTCACGACTAGGAGAAGCAAACAGCTTTGGATTTTGATTAGATGATTTTAATAATCAAAGTACAACCTTTGACAATGAGCTGTTTGAGGAGCCCTACTTTGTCAATTGAAGCCTGTTCTTCAGAGAGATATTTCTAGTAGAAAGACAGGAAGGAAACAGAAAGCAGAGCTACCCATTTCTCCAAAGATCCTGGCATAATGTCCTAAAAAATCCACAGGGCATACTTTTCTCTAGAAGACTTTATACTGCAATGTGATCACGAGAAATTTGCAGATATTCTATTCTGCTCATCTCCACAGAGGAGCTCACAGTCACAGCCAATTTCTGCAGTGGTGTGGAAGTATAAAAGATTTGCTGCACTTAGAAGGCATCGCCTTGAGTTCTTGAGTTCCAATTCCTTTGGCTCATGAAGCAGCTGGTGATAGAAAAGTGGACTACAGCTGACATCACAAATCATCCAGCCCATGCCCTCCGTGTCCAACCTCTGCTGGCAACCCTTTCTTTGCCTTCCCTTTCCCCTCCAAACTAAGACCCTTAAACCTGTGTGAAGCTGTTAAAGTATTCTGGGCACAGGTAAAACCATTCTGAAATAGACAGCTTAAGCAAGGTACACCCACTATTACCAAAAGCTTCCCAATCTTGAAGCAGTTCAAAGACAACCCAAAGTTAAACCAAAAGCTTCAGTGAATTCCAAGCAGCAGCCGTCTGGGCCATCCAAAAATGCCAAGAGTTTGTATCATTTGGGCCTTAACCTACAGAGCACATTATAACCCATCATTACAGTGCTTTTCACCTGCACTAGAGTCTCTGATCTTCCTTGACAGTCAGCAGGCAATCCTCATCCTGGTCAGACACAGCCCTCGTCCCGTGTGCTTGGGACTTGAGCAAGGAATTTCAGCTCACAAAGATACAACGACCCAAACTGGAGCCAGTTACTGGCTTTGCCTCACAGTGCTTTACAGAGCTGCTCCTCCTTTCATATGGTACCTGTTACCCTGCTGATCCCCTTACATCCTCTTATTCAAGGAATAACTCCTATTCAGGCCTCACTCTGTCTGTTAGCACGCCGCTTGCTTCCTGCGCAAAACTTGCATTTAACTGACCCTGCTGTTCGCTGACATTGCAGAAGATTTGCACAGTTAAATGTAACATTTCTCCACCTCCTTCAAGGTGAAACCGTGATAAAGTATAGAAGAATCTCCTGGTTGTCACATCCCCATCATGACCTGAAACTCAGAAAAGCCAGGTTCTGTATCTGTTTACAGAGAAGCTGATAAATACTCTAAATGTTCTCAGTGGAGGCCTCTGGGATGATACAGAAATACTGCCACACCTCTTCTCAGTCTCATTATTGACGTGTGTGTACCTTTGTAATTCTGCCTTCTTTTGTTGTGCTTACCCGTGCCACTTCCTGTCTTCATGTTGTCAGCTTATGTTTCATTCTTTTAATAGAAAATAGTTTATGAGTGAATGCCTGGAGGAACGAATCCTGCGTGATGTGTGCTTTTGCACTTGTCAATCTTCTCCAGTCTTTAGCTTCAGATCTTTTGATAATCTTTATATCTGAAACGCCGGCAGGCTGTATTTTAGCACCATTTTAGTTTAGATGAACAATAGCATTTAGAAAAGAGTGACAGAGAGGATTACTGGTTCCTGAGAGCTGCTGTCTGCCAGAGATCTGACCTGCATCCTACATCCACTGCTCACAGATGGAGAGCAACTTGTAAATGTGGCACTTGGATAATGCAGAAATTCCCAACCTTCGCAAATCTGCATTTTATTTCGCTTCCAGGGATTTACTCTCTTTTTTCGCATCCTTCTCAGTCTATGTCTCAGAATGTTTACTGCCTCCATAATGCAACCTCCCTCTACTAACTCAAAATTTAATCTCAAAATTCTCCTTACATATTTGGAGTCATATGCACTACAAGCTTCCAGCTCAAGTACAAGTTTCTTGCTGTAATCATAATTTTTTACTTCTCAGTAGGAGCAGCACTACCTCCCCGAAAGAGGTCACAGCTCAGTGTACACCTTGATAATAATATCATAGTCAGTGTGAATGTGTGTGACTGAGATATATTAACCTCTGCTAGTACCCTGCAGCCCCAGCAAGGCACAGAACAATTACAGTTATGTTTGCAGTTGGATACAGTCCCATGTTATAAATAAGGAAATTAATTTCTGAATTAACTGTTAATTATATGAAAGTTTACTGTTCTAGGCTTAAAATGAATCGCTAGGATTTTCTTTTAGAACTAATAAAATCTTTGGAACTTATAAACAGTAGCAAATGCTAAGCTAAATTCACCTGCTTCTCTCAAAACCCTGAAAACATAAACCATTAGGACAATCTTGAATAAATCCAACCCAAGAAATTTAATATTCAAAGTGTTAGAACTACTGTAATATTCATAAGAATGTTTCAAATGAGGAACACGAGTCCATGTTCTTTGTCAATATTGTAACCGCAGTTTATATAAAAAAAAAAAAAAAAAGTATTATTCTGCTTCAGAGAAAGCAACTCACACTCTGGCAGAAAAGTGAATAGCCATTTCTTCTACTGTATCTTAATCATTTGCCACAATGGCTGTGGGGTTGGTCTTTTTTTTTTTCTTTTTTTAATAATCCTGTTCTTTAATTTGTCTTTTCACAAGTGTTTACAAAACACAGCCATTAAAATCAAAGAGATGGAGAATCAAACAAATCAACTTGTTGAAAACTTCTGCTATGAACATGAAAGTCAATTATAGACATTCCTAGGTAGTCTGGGAATCTCTTCCTTATTGTTCCTCTGTCTGATGTAGCGCACAAGCCCACCAGGGCAGGAATCAGCCACTGAAAAGCTCTTATTGCTGTATACAGGATGAATAAAAAATACAGCTGTCAAGATCATGAGGTGAAAACAAGATGCAGCTGAGGAGCTTGTATCTTAGTTACCTTCACAAAGCAGAAATGATGAAAAAACAGCAAGTCAAGCTGTGTGAGCATCACACCTTTCAGGAACAGTGGTTTAAAAACAAATAATGAATCAATATTTACACTAATTCTTATCCCTTATCTTGAATGAGAAGCTATAATAGTTCCATGATTCACTGAAGCCTTTATGAGACACTTCACCACTACATCTCATTCCCCTCTTTCCTACAAGCATCTGTCCTCTCAGGCTATTTCTCCACACAGAGTGTGCAGCTCTGCACTGCTCACGCGTCACTGTTTAGGGAGGCTGAAGATGCTCTTCTGGACCTCTTCTGCAGGTGCCCACCCTGTACATGTACATGTCACCATCACACATGTAGGGCGACACGTGTACTGGAGGAAGTGGGAAGTTTCCTTTAGCATTCCGACATTTGGGAGTCCAGTTGTGTGAAGATGCAAGAAAAACAAGAAGCAGCAAGGAAACAGCTGATTTCATGGACTGACCTTCAGTATCCAAGCTAAGCCAAAGTTTTAAGTATAGAGTGATTGTGTTACAACAAATATTAATCATTAGTCATTACTTTGAAAGGCTTCAATTTTTCACTTTTAGAGCTGATGAGAAGTACGCTAATCATGTAATGGAAAGCAAACTGTTCTCATGCCTGAGAACACAGGGCAGCACCTCACAGAATCAGAATATGCTGAATTGAAGCGACCCATCAGGATCACTGAGCCCAGCTCCAGGGGTATGGACCCCTGGCTCTGCTGGAACATTCCACATGCATCCCGCCTTTAGTGATCCTTACATGTGGGCAGAAAATGCCTTTAGACTCCCAGACAAGCATCTTAATCTTTGGACATCATAACCTCTTTATTGTACTCTATTAGACAGAAATCTAATAAGAAAACAAAGGATTTAAATAGGAAAGAAATGGCCACTATCAGGCTCGTTCATCTTTGTTACTTTCAAAGCTTTACTTTTAATGGGGGAAAAAAAGACTTATAAACTTATAATATTGCACTAATACTCACAAAAACCACAAAAACCCCCATCAAGGCCAAGAAACAGTTCTTTAAATTCAGGATGAGGTTTTTTAAAGTAATAAATTAACAAGTAAGTGTACCTTTCAGTCATACTCAGCAAGTCTGGAAGCACTTATTAAACTTTTGGAATCTATTTCTAATATGTTTAAATAATTCAGTGAATGAGGGCAATAGAAGCATTAGCCAAAATATAAAAACCTATAGGTGATTTAAAAAACACATTTTAAGCACTGAGATGAAAACTGCTGTTTAGAATGAAACCAAGAAATTGATGTTTTATTGGGGATGGAGAGTAGCAGCTTTATAACAAAAATACGCAGTGGAAAGCTGGAAAATTGGACTGTGAGTATAAAAAAAAAATCCCAAAATTACTTTTATAATTTCAATTACCTTTTTGACTTACGGACTTTGTCATTACATAATTTCTTTTTCTTTTAAGTCATCAGAGAGTCAAGGCCTACTACATAATGATGATACCAACTAAGCTAACACTTACTGCAAGAACAACCCACTGAAATATCTTACCTTGTTTCAGGTACTAAATAGAGTGCACTGGACAGAATAATTTTTGCCCAGCTGCCTTCTATAATTTCTGATATCACTTCAACAAGCTCTGTTTTTTTCTGTTTTCTAGGCACAGTTCATTTCAACAATGCAAGGCATCAGTTCTAATTCACAAGAACAAGATCAAAATCCAATAACATCAATGTAATCAGAATCATTTCATGTTCAGCCTGAGACTAAATTATTTCAAATGAATATGTTCATGTTAAAGGAATATCCATACATTTGGAAAAAAAAACCAAACAACACCACAACCCAGAAAATAACTTATGGTTGTTCTTTTGTAGTTTTGTTTCTTTTTTTAAACCGAACTACTACAAAAGTACTTTAAATTATCCTAGGGCATCAACAATTTGAGATTATCTGCTGGCTTCCAGCTATTACATAATGGGTAATTAGATGCTGAAAATTCCAGTGACTTAGAAAAATAGTCTACATGTTAATTGCTTTTATGAGTCCTTTAATGCAATCTGGGGACAGAAAGAATTTTGGACTGTCTCTGAATAATGACATTACTGGCAGCAAGCCTAATTTCTTTTCCTTTTTATTCCCTAGACATTTCTTAGAGGTTTTGATAATTTCTTTCCCTCTCTCTGTACATTATATATGTATACATTTTTACTACCACATTATTACATTTTCTATTTAATTGCAACCAGTGGTCACTAACCATTCTCAATGCAGTGTCAAAGCTACCTCGAGATTGCTACACCCCCACAAAGAGAGAATTGCGTTTTCAATTAATTATTTGTTTCTAGTTTCTTGCTTCACACCCTTTTTTTGTGAAATTATAATGGAAAAAAAGGCATTTACTTTCCTTTCTCCTTCCAAATCCTCCCAGGATTTGACATTTGACTTTCCTACAGACAGGGAACCACGAGCAATCTCATCTTGCTCTCGACAGGATGACAGTGGTGAATTTTCTGGCAACAGAACTACTACTGCCACAACACAGGCTGCTAGAAGCTTGGCATGGAGTGTTGCCTATAAACACCTCAAGAAATGAGGTGAATATCTAGTGCTGAACTGTCAAAAGCAGAATGTTTGTGTGATTTAGTTGAGAAAACACTGAGTGTATTTAGGAAAACAGAAAACAAAACAAAAAACCTGAAAATATTGAAACACCCCCCCCCCCCCCGCCCCCATATTCAAAATTAGTATGGAAATATAGTAACACAGGAACTTCCAGAACACCACATTGACATCATCCAGTTAAAACTTTCTCTTTCAATCATTTATATGTAGGGTAACCCAGGAAGTTCACAAGTTTCCATAAATTTATGTAATTCCTTCACCACCTGCTGTAATAATGATGCCAGTCAATGGCAGCAGGACAGGGCTCAAGAGGCACAAGTTTCAGAGCAGATCAGCCTAAACACTCAAACTTGCCAGAACAAAACAGAAGAAACATTCTAATTAAAAAAAAAAAAAAAATCACAAGTGATTACATTTACTGAAAAAGAGTGGGGTGTTTAATCTGTTCTGTCACACTTTTGGGGATGTAACCTGCGGGTGTGGAGTAAATGACACAATTTTTCTGAAAACTATATGGGTCCCCTCTTTGAAAGCCCAGTGCAAATCTGACCATACTTATAAGGACCATACTTATCAAGTCTTCCTAAAGAATTGATTATCTTTAATCTCAGAATTGCTGAAGAAAAGCTGTCGTGGAGCAGTCTGTGCTACTGTGAACAACGGGCATCTGGGCTGTTAAAGCCTTAACTTGTAGAGAAATCTATAAAACCAAACTGCTTCCAGAATGAGCTGGGTGGGAAACAGTACCTGGACTCCCTTCAGAGAAAGTTTAGAAGAGAAGAACAGAAAAAACTCAACTGCTGATGCACAATTCCTGACTCCAGTCCAGCATTTCCTGTCAATTCAGTGTTACCAGTGTTTATTCCATCTTCAGTCCAAATGGTTTCTGTAAAGAACTGACTGACCTCTACCAAACTCTGTCACAAAGGCAGAATTACTGTCCTTGAAACTGTGTAAAAACAGGTGGAAATGAGAGCTTTGCTTGGGAAGTGAGAGGGAAAAGATCAACCAAAGAGCTCTCCTACACGGAGGAGAGGCAGGAGGAAGGAGAACACTTATGTCTCCAAGAACTCTACAAACAGAGGCAGCACTCACGACTCCAATTCCTGCCCCTAGATTCCACATGATCAGGACTGCAGATGCTACAGGCCCCTTGCTTTTTGCCTTTTAAATTCAATTTAGTCTCATTTTCTCAAGATTTCCTGCTCATGGTCCTACTGTCACTTAGGTATACCTCTGGTCTAATAAAAATGCATTGTTATCACAGAGCTATCTAAGTAACAAAAAGAAAACCAGAAAGAGCAGATTACCAACATTGTCCAAAGGAGGCAAGGCAGGTCTTTTTGCAAAAGTGGTCATCAGAATTTAGAGAACAAGATATCACTATTACATACACTAGTGGTGAGCTGCAATCAGCCCATGTGCAAGTAAGTAAAAATCAGAACAAGAGTGATTTATAATTAAACTAATCAAAATCTTACAGGTGGTATAATAAGTGCTTCTGAATTTTCCATGTGCCATGCTGATTGTTAAATCTTGATAAGCGCTGCTCTACGTGATACAAGCACCCCATTGGGCTCCATCAAATAAAAGTCTGCATCTTAGAAATCTCAATTCCTTACACAAATCAGACCACAGAGACTGATGTGTATTGCTGGATGAACAAGTGACCTTTGTGAAAAGAACTTCAGGGCTCTAAGAATGAATTATGGTGTGCAGAGTCCTTTGAAACTATGATGATCCATGTGTTTGCTCTCCAGTGCTTAGCAACACCTTTTTCCCAAACATACAAAACCCCTACACCTCAAAAAAGTTTCCCCAAAAATTTTCATCAGGTTTTTAAGCAATGAAACAAAAGAAACCAAACCAACCAAACTTTTATTTTTGTAGCTTCATAATTGGATGTCACTACAGTCTCTGCTTCCTCTAATAGGGTTAAACATGCATTCTATAAACTGCAACACAAATGAAATTATTTGATATTGCTATAGTTTTAGCTCTACAATTTTGACTTAATTTAGTGGAATTAAGATGTTCTATCTACTTTAATAAGTACCTGACCTCAGATTTTGACATGTCAATTACTTAGAAGATGATATTATCTTCTAAGAAAGACAGGGATTCAAACAAGTCACGATGCATTCTCCCGGCAAACACAGAATTCAAAACACGCAAAAATTAATCTTTCTATAAATACTTCTCCAGTATTTTTAATGACCTTAGATCTAAAAGCTACACTCCCCTTCTCACAGAAGCATCACTGCTTTTGCTTTCCCAAACAGGCCTGGGAAGGGAGTGAGGAGGAAGTCTGTGCCAACTCTATTGCGGTCAAGTGGATGGAAGTCTGCTTGTGCTATCTGAATCACACATTGGCAGATGAAAAGACATGCCTTTTACCATCTGTAAATTTTAATGTACCAGATTTTGGCTGCCATGCAACCTAAAGTATTTACTTTGCTGAGGTACACAGAAGGAAAAAAGGACATAAGAAGTTTTTATCTAGATTTAAGTGACAGCACTAGACAAAATCAGTTTATGCTACAGTTTCACCATTTAAACTTAAGCACTGAAGTAAATGTCTCATCTATATAAGGACGTTCTGAGGAAAAACCTCAAACCCCGTTTGTCTCTTGATGTCTCCATAGCTTCCTTTCTGCATTTTAGAAGAAAACAAGCATGTGGATTTTTACAAAGGTTTGAAAATGCCATTTCACTGAAACTGAAGGTACATACAAATGCCTGATCCTTTCAGGGCTCGTAGTCTCAAAAGACCATTGCAAATGCAAATAGCTATAGTTGTTACTGAGGAAACAGAAACAATAAGAAGAGTAAGAATGGCAGTGGCAGTGACAGAAATTATCTCCCCTGCAGCAGGAAGGCTGGAACCAGCTCTGTTTTGCAATAGTAAGCCATGTAACACTGAGGGTAACTTCAATCAGCTCTTCTCAACCTCACAGTTAATTTTAAATAACCATCATTTATGCTTTGTCCAAAGTAGAGCACAGTGGTGCAGCAAGATACCTTTGGCATATGAATACATCTGCCCCATTGCTCCCCCCTTCAGTCTTCATCTCTTTCATATTAACCCCTTATTTCTCAAAACTCTGTACTGAATAAACTAATAATAAACTTTCTCTATATTTGGTAATTATTTTTCAGGAAAAAAGATTGTTTATGTCCCTAAAGCTAGAAATGTACAATAGTAATTACACTTTTGCATTTTTGTGTTTTTTTCTTGGCACTAGCACAAATGAGAAAAAGGTAGTTTAAAATTTAAAGATTACACCCCCCCCCCACAGTTTGAGGGGGACAAATGTAAACAAAAGGCAGAAGTGAAGGCATGTTGTGTCTCCTGTTGGTCTCATTTCAATTTGACAGCTCCTTTACAATTTTTTCTTGTTTTCACATGTTTAGCTTCAAGAACCATAAACTTCTATCTGAATGATTTACATTAAGTAGCATGAAAAATGTCAAATATATGCGAAACGTAAGAGAATTGCTGCAGATTAGCTGTAATTTTGATCAGTTGTACTGTAAAATGGAGGAAAATCCTTCACAGATCTGTGAAGCAAAATCCACTATTTCTGGAACAAAAGGAGCAAAAGCAACAAAGCCACAGAGGTACTGCACATATTGTAGAAAAGTCTTCAAGCAAAAGCAAACTGGCAGAATGAAACTATCTGAATATAGGGAAGAAAGAACAAAATGAGAACGATCAGATGAAAATCGTGCTGTTCATCTAGCTAAGGTCACTTCAACACCTACTGAAAACAAGTGAGACATTCCAGGCTCCAAGGGGTTTTCTTCATTCTTATCTCTCAGCATCTGATACCGAAAGCAGCACCAGAAATACAGAACATCTGGAAGCTTTAAAAAATTCTATCAGGCTATCAAACCAGAGAGATTTTGTGAGCACTGTGGCTACTAAAGCACAGGAGACCCCAGCCCAGAAGCCAATCCCCACTGAATGACAGAAACGCTTCTGTTCCAGAAAGTGTTTTGGCGTTGGAATTTATCTTTACCCTGGAGAAAGTGAAAACACAGGTACAACCTGCAGCTCTCCTGGATCACCACCAACAACTTTCCCCACCCAGACCTGTTCCCTTCTGCTGGTACCAGGGACAGTGACAAAAAGACAGAATTGTCACACGGGCACGGAACATGGGAATGTGCAAACGAGCTCCACATGTCAGAGATGAAAATGTTTTCCAAGACAGACACATGAAGGTGCCACACACACGGGCAGTGTGTGCATTACACAACTGACTCTGTTTGCAAACCCTCCCTGCCAGCGGCCATCAGAGGAATCCTCACAGACACCGCACGTCCCCCGTGGTACAGCCAATGGACTAAACATCTCGGCTCTGATTCCTGTGATTTTCAATTAAACTTCCTTTTCTGCTGGAACATGGATCACCTGCTCTACCACGCATACTTCTGTATTATTAATTTGTTAGCTTGCTGGAATCACAGTTGAAAACCTTTCAGCCTTGGTTTGCGGCAATAAATTCAAGTGACAGCTGAAATTTGGAACGCTCACTTAATATTGATTCTGAATGTAATAACAAGCGACATGACCTTTTGGAGGGTGTAAAATATGGCTGCCACAACATCTGTGCCACATTTCTTGCTGTGTAGTAATATGCTGTAACAGCATGGAGCTGGCACTGAAGTTAAGCTTTATTATCAAGCAGATCTCTCCATCTCTGGCTTCATTTAAAAACAAAAAAAAAAACCAAAAAAACCCCAGAGAACCTTACTCCTCACCCCACCCCCAAAATGCTTCCCACATCCAGGACTCGTGCATACGTCACTGTTTCTGAGACCTATGTATGCTGCAGTAAGGAAAGATTTTGGATGGCTAAAAGAGACCCCTTGCGTCAAACACAGCAGCTCCAGCACATCTTGAGTCAGACAGGAATCTTACACCAAGTATCTCCATCAAACACCTATTGGGTTATACTGTTTGTTATCTTCCTACCTAAAGGGAAATACCCTTACATCTTTCCTAAAAGAAAATGCATTAGTAACCATTTTTTGTGAGCTCAGACACACAAATACCATTTTCATTTAGCACTACCCCAGGATACCTTGAACTAATTTTGCTAGGCTGGATACAGGTTGGTACCTTGCAGTTATTTCCTTTGAAGTGCTAGTATCTTTAAAATATAGTTCATGCATGCAGAATATAAATTTCTGTATTTTTTAAAATCCAATTTAAATGACTTCAAATTATGCAAGAAGCTTAACCAAGTTTGAAAACCCAAATTCTACTACAAAACACACACATCCCTCTTCAAGTATTGTAAGGAATGCTTCAGATATCTGCTGAATAAATAAACTGAAACAACAAATCCCTTTATCCTCATGAACAAGACCTATTTTATCTCTTAATGAACAGGAAACACAATGAAGCAGATATTTACTGTGACATTTTAATTTTGCATTTTGTGATTTTAGTTCCTACACCGCCAAACACTTGGTAGCAGCTAAAATTTGACATGTTTTAAAACCCATTGTTCAAGAAAAACTAAAAACTTCCATATTAAAGCTTAAGGCACTCTAACAAATAGGTATGTGAAGATTTTTGCTTTTCAAAAATCTTTATAGATCCCCTATTACATCTTTTTCCAGGACATGTACCTGTACATTGGGGACTGGGGTAACCTGCCCCAATCACATTATCACACCTCATAGTTACACCCTGAGAGCCAGAGAGCTCTTCTTTTACGAGAAATTTCATAGAAACTAACAAAGAATGGAAAGTTATAAAAAATACACCAAGTTTACAAATATAGTCCTTCAGATAGAATCCCAAAGTAATGGGAAAAGATGCCCATTATGTCCGTTTCAAAAGGCATTCGGCATCACTGTATGCATGTACTGATGCACATGGATTTCACACATATTACATTAAAAAAAATATATGTACTTTTGATTATTACTGAAGGCAGATCGACTTGTTAATGAGTACTGGATATTTACAGTTTGAATTTCATTAAAATCTATTATATAAACATGCCAGCATAACAAAAAGGCTATTTCCTGTCTGACTTTCTACTGCTGTAGCCCTAATTTCATTTAATTCTAAGATCAGCACCTAAACCAATCAACACTGTGCTACAATAGATGAAGCTGGGATTATAACAAAATATGAAGCCTGAGCAAGATGTGAGAGAATTACTAAAAGAATTGTTAAATTCTTTTAAATACAGTGAAGTCTAGGACTCCTTTGAAGGAGTTGGAGGAGAAAATGGAATACTTTAAAAGCTATAGCTGACTTTTGAGTTCCCTTCAGTCTCCTAAATATTACCATAAAGGCATAAGTCCCAGGAAAGCAGCAAAAGTGTTATTGAAAAACCCAAAGATGCCATGGATTTGGTCCTTACTCAAGCTTCCGTGTTACACAGAGTATCCAAAACTTCAGCCGTTTAATCTCTGCTGGGATGTGTTTGAAACCCACACATTTGAGCACCGTTCCCTTGAAAAGCAGCATTTGTAAATCCTACTGATGGACTCGTGGGATCTGAGACAGACACACATTCCCTGCTTTGGGAAGGGTTCCTCACAGTGGCTGAGAGACTTGAGAGCTGAACTGCCCAGCCAGGCCTGGGAGTTCTGAGAGACACCAAACTGGGGCTGGTCTCACATCCCACCAGAGGGTCACCCCACTGCTGCCTTAAGTTTTAGCTTTCCTGTTTTTCAGCTCCTGTACAGCGCCAGTGTTTAACTCTGAACTCCACAGGAGTGTCAGTGAGCTCTCTTCACTTTTGGTCAGACAGAACAATCCTTCCAGGCCTGAGAACCAAGGACACCATCACAGCTCCGGCCCCGAGAGGTACAAACAAAAATAAATTGGGGCAGGAGAAGCAAACTGGGGGAACGTGACTTCATTCCCTGAAGCTGTAATTGGACAATTAACCTCTGATATGCAAACAGACCAAACTCATTTCTGTCTGAAAAACTGTGACCATCGTCCACCTTGGGTGTAGCCTCTGCCAGGCTTTGGACTGCCCAAGGTGTGTCTGTGAAAGGCCTTTAATAAATACACACTTTATTCTTTTCACTCTCTGCTCTAGGGAGCCACTCCAAGGCATCAGCACAGCCCGTGCTGCCCTCCCTCCCGGGCTGCTGTGCACCCTTAGAGGCACCAGGAAAAGCAGAGGTAAACAAGCACCAATTGGATTACTCCTGCAGCCTCAGCTGAGACAGAATTCAAGACTAATCTGATTATATGTATATTACAAGCCATTAAGAATCTTTTGGCAATAATTACCAAGCTTCCACACATAAAAAAGGGGCATTTTATTTAGCACTGGGCTAATCTATCAAGTGGTAAAGCTTCAAAGGGAATCTTGGGGAGGGAAAAAAACAAGCCACAAAAAAACCCCCAAAACAAAACAAACCAAACCAAAAAACCCTGAAGTAGGTTTATAAAGCAGATATTTCATTTTTATTGAGCGGCAAAAAATTATTCCAGACTCTTAAATGCACTAAAAGACTTTCAAATAAAATACAATTTCTCCTCTCAAAGCTTAATTTCCAGTGATAAAACTTCTCTAAGTTCTAAAAGGCTCCACAGAAGCATTTGGAAAATCTGCCACTGTTTCTGATACTCATTTCCAACCCAAGAGCTACGGCTGGTTTGGGTGGAGGGAAGGAATGCAAAATAGCAATGCCTGACACCTGCCTTAAAAATTCATTGCCAAGACTATATGACAATTACATTTATGCTTTATAATTGCAACTAAAATTTGTCAAGCAACTAAGTATGAGCTGTGTGTTTGTTTATAGATAATACGAGGCTGAAAATGAAAAACTGAAGTAATACAGTGTAATGTTATACATGCATATGTGCTCATGCACATCTGTAAAACTCAATTTTTACCACAGCTGTCAGTAAATACATTAACATAGCCCCGGGGGTACAAGCACTCAACACAGACTGAAACAAATGTAAAGGAGGAGGGGCTGCATGCGGAGGAGTCATATATGAGGGAAAATAAGAGACACTTTGAACATTTCTGCTCTTAAGGGAGGGTCTTCAGACACCTTCCTCAAGTCTGTCCACTACTGTGCAAAGTTGGGCAACAATCAGGAAGAAATTCAAGTTAATTCAGTAATCTGTGACATGATCATGATCAGAAAGATGTGTATGATTGGAAAAAAGGGCCCTTGATATAGAGAGAAAGAGCAAGGATGAGAAAGGGAGGGAATACCACTTCACTGCACAAAGTATCAGCTTGATGAGATCCTGAGATGACCAAGTTTGGGATTCTGAGAAAGCCTGGGAAGGCAACTGGCAAAGATTTGGGACTCCTGAGTGTAGGCTTTGGTGCAGTGAGGGAATTGCCCCACAGATCCTCCTGGGCAGAGCCATGGGGTGATTCCCCAGGGGCTGTGGCACACAGGGAGGGGGCAGCGAGGCAGGGATGGATGCACTGCACTGGATGGGGTTTGCCAAGAAAGCTGAAAGAAGGTATGGATAAAGTGACCCTCACTGGGAGACATTGCTGCCAGCCATAACCTGGGGAGGGGAGAGCTGAGTGGCAGCCCTGCTAAAGCTCCATGAAACTCTGAGAGCTCCATTCTGTGACCTGAGCCTTTGCAGCCACTCTGAGTCCACAACTACAGTTTGAGTCCCCATATGTAAATACCTCAAAGACAAAGCAACCCTAAAACACTAAAAACTTTTCTTCAAAGAAATGTTTTAATTCAGCTAAACTTCAGGGGACAGACTGTCCGATAAACTCAAGAATGGTTATGTGTGTCTATGTTGTCTTCAAGCCTCAAAAAAGATTTCTTCAGAAGAACTCTCCTGCATTAGCCTGAGTGCTCTTTTGAGATGCACAACTGTGCCTCAGCACAGGACTTCTTGACGTTCTACCAAGATACTGCTCCTGTGGTCAAGATCTGTTTTAAAAAATCTTTACATGACAACCACAATCAATACTGTTGTCCAAAAGTATTTGAATTCTTCACTTTAAGAAATCCATTTCTAGGTAAGCAATGCTGTCGCTTTGAAAATTGTTTGTTTGCAAATGTTAAACTTATTTACCATAAGAGCAAAGTCAAAAGAAGGTTACACGTGGGGCTAGTCATCCTTATCCAGTTTCCTGAGAATATCTGCATAAGTGAGACAAATCTTGGGAATATCCAAATTTAGGCTATGAATCCAAAGAGCCTTCAAATGACAGCAGTGAAAAATTAGCACCTCTGGTCTCCCAGTGCCCTCCATGGAGAAGCAAGGTGACAAGAAGACAACTGATGCCAAAGGACAGGCCAGAGCAATTAACTTGCGAGAGAATTCCAAATAAAACACACTTCTCTATTTAACTCAGATGTTTAGGACAAGCTTCAACTAATTCTACTGATTCAACTAATTTAAAAATAGTTACCTAATCACAACTAGTCCAGCAGTTACCTCTGCAGTTAATGGACAGCGATGAATACCAAAGCAGGGGCACTGCTCCCATGCCATCCCAAGATGAAGCATGCAGGAGGGATCACTCTGTAAGTGCTTGTCTTATTTTACTGATGATTAACTTTGATTAATAGCATATCGTTTATATGAGTGCAAATTAAGACGAGATTAATTCTATCTTTATTTCCTGATTTTCAAGTAATAAGAATCTTAAGCCCTCAGGCCAGAGGTTATTTGGAGCCTATAGAATGGCAGAACAATGTAATTTGCCTTAGCATGTCACTTGTGCCACCTCCTTTAATCTCTAATATATTAGCATATGCCAGTCTTTATTACCCTGTTGAATCGGGTGCTGTTCACATCTACTGAGTCACATATGTTCTGTGCTGTTAGTATGACTAACCCCCTCATTTGGCATTTTCCTTCAAGCTCCCACTCCTAGAAGGGGCTGATTATTTGAAAGCCTCAGTGTTACAATCCCCCAAACTCCATAAAAAGGCTTTTTAAAAAAGGATGCGGGTGTAGCCCAAGGATGTAAAATTAAAAGGCCTCTAAAAATAATCCATTTATAGAAAATAAGCTCATTGATATTGTCAGACTTAGTCCATAACCTGCCCTTCAAAATTCTTCTTATTTTTAGATCTGTTATTTAACTGTACATATATTTTGACCTTGTTGATAGAAAGAAATATGACAGCCACAGAATCATCTTAGACAAAACACCAACATCTAATTTGCATGCTCTGCTAGTATTATACATCGAAATGTGAGGGTTTCCTCTCCCCAGTAACCTCCCTGGCAGTATCAGAGCATATTAGTGACTGCTCTGGGTATTTTTAGGCCATTCTTTCATTCCATTGTTTTCCTGTGTGGGGGAAGCTTCCAACAGGCACATGAATCCAGCTGCCTTCTCTGGATTCATAACAAGAAGATGCACTCAATTGCTGTATTTTATTCACATAAGAAAAACACTGTCTTAATGACAGCAAAATTAGGACCAGAACATCTCACTCACTTGAAAAAGACATTTTTGTTTCAACTTTCAAATCTATATAATTGCCAAACTCTGCTGAGCACTGAAGCACATGTTGGCTGCACATAAAGGGCTGCTCTGCTACCCCAGGAAACACAAACCCAGCTCCCTTCAGCACCACCTCTGGAATTTGGGCATACACATGGCACTGCACAAGCGCCAAGATGGCACTCTCAGGCTGCGGGTGAAATCTCTCTACCAAAGCTTTATCATTCCATGCCTGTAGTAAATAAAGCTCACTGTGGATGTTTGCTGTGGAGCTGAAGAATTCATCTACATATCTATTTGCATGCACATTTCAGTCAGTTATAGAAAAAGGAGCCTAGGATTGGTAGACCTCTCCGTTGACACACTGAGCATGAACATTCATCCAGAAATCATAAATATGCATTATTCCCTCCTAGAATGCAAGTGGAGGCCAGAATAGCAAAGAGTAGTGAAACAGACCCTCAGAAACTCACAGTTTCCAAGTATTTTCAGAAATATGAAATCACTAAGAACAAACACACACAGGACATAGTCTGGAGCCTCTATAACAATGCCTTTTTTTGTACAGGTGAAAACTCACACAGTCAAGTGGAAATATATTCCAAGCAGCTTATTAATCACAAATACAGAACAAACGTACCAGTGCAACTGAAAATCACCAATGCTAATGCAGAAGGCATCTCTGATTAGAAAATGCTCAAAAATGATTACACAGATGAGTAAGCCTGATTTTTGGGATCATCATCCTTCTGCATCTGATATGCAAATGTAAGTATTCTGATAAATCAAAGTGGGAAGTAGCATCAAAATACAAAAAGTTGTATTTTAGCTTAAATTGACCATTTTTTGTAGTAAGGAAGCTGTGATGAACTGTGTGGTTATCTGCTGTCTACAGGCAGGTTACAAACTGGAGATGCAAAACATCAAAAACACATTTTGCATGGAGGATAAAAAATTCTTCTTTTTAAATTGAAACTTCCTAGGACCAATATTTTTGTAATCTTGGGAAAAGCAAAATTATATGCCTAGTTTAAAAGAGAAAAAGGAATAGAGAGAGCCAAGAGAGGAGTTAAATCTTGAAAGGACTAGGAGAAAAACCAACACAGAAGCCATTTGCCATCAGTACAAACTACACTCTTTGTAAAGAATAGTAAATAACACCCTTTTCTTGCCCCTGTTTCTCTGCTGAGCCATGATTAGGTCACAATTTGCAGAAGGGCTGACTCACAGGACACATCTCCTGGCTGGGCAGTGCTGCTGCTGGGACTGCACTTGGCACCTAGGGGCTGGAGCACAGCAATCCCACCACCACATTCCAGAGTGTTCTGCTGACAGCTGGCCTCCCAAAAAACCACTTCCAAATTGGCAAGGAGAAGACAACATGGCCCATGTAGCACATGCAATCCTTCTCATCCCAGCAGATGAGCAAAGAGGAAGCTGCCATCACCGAGATGAAGGGGGAATGCCGGAGAGGGAAGAGCAGGAACACCATTGACACCTTCTGCCGGTAGCTCCGAGCCTGCAGCATGCCCCTGCTGTTTCTCAAGGATGGGTGCTACTCAGCTAAATGTCTTCCCCTCGCAGTTTTAGGGAATGCTCTCCCAAAATGTCTCCCCAGATTTGAGATAAGGCAATTCCCTGCAAAATTAAAACTATATTACAATGTTAAGCACTTCTTAAGGTGGTTATACATTTGAGCATAAGCAGGTGCTCCCACCTGCTCAAGGAAAGGACACACGGATAAGTACATGGAGAACAAAAGCTGGACTGCTGGGGCCCGTTTCCATGAATCCCTGATGCTCCTGCATTGGCACTTTCTATTTTGACCTCTCAGGAATCAATTAAAAACAGTCACATTCAGAACACAGCACTTCAATAGCTCCGCTGGCAGCAACACTTTGGTTTGTTTGACATTTACTGATCATCTGGTAAGCTCAACACTGCAAATTCTAAGTTGCAGAAAGACAAAACTAAGGAAGGAAGAAAACAAATATCAGCAGCATGAGGCTGGAGGAACAAAGCAGCCATTCCAGCAGTCTATTAAATAACTTGAGACATAAACATGAGCAAGTGAAGGATCAAGCACTAAGGTTAAGTTGTGCACACTGAAGTTCTTTTTCTTACACCAAATGTCTTAAATGGTAATGTTTCCCACTAAGAAAAACAACCCCCCATGAAATCCTCAGTGCAAACAATATTTCTCTCTCTCTTTTTTTTTTTTTTTTTTAATTAGACCCCTCTTCCTGCAACACTTGAGAGTAACTTATCAGGCTTTTAACACAATGCCATTAATAAAACATTGTCTGAAAATGAGGACTGAAATAATTAGAACACCATGAAATCGCATCTTCAAATCCCATTAACGCTGACTCAGACCATCATTCAGAAAAGTTACAGAAAGCTTCATGAAAATGACACTACTTTTAAACATTAAAGGATTCAAAACATTTTTCCATTTATTCCTTCTCTTCACTGGTGCTCAGTGTCCATTACCAGCATATAGCTACAGGTGCATTTCTGTGCTGATGGATCTGTAGAGGAGTACTGAATGTTTTTCTCAAAAATAAGAAACAAAAAAAAAAAACGAGAACCAACTACTGAAAAAGTCCAGCCCCACACATGACCATTTATTTCTTAATATAACCCTAAGCATATTTGTACAATGTAACAATTATTAAGATTCCAACGAAAAATTTCACCACCCAGACAGAAAAGTTGCAAGGATCTGGAGGTGTCACTGAAATTCTCAGGAAGCATCCCAAAATCATCGAATTCTCTTCTTCCTTTATGACACCAAAGAATAAAGACTTTTCTCTACCCAGAAATTTAAATGGTCAAAATTACTGTCATTTCTGAACCCAACAGAAAGAGTGGGAACCAAAGTATGGTTCAAAGGAACAGCCAGGTCCTCAGGCTAGCCCCAAGCACACTGAAGAACCGCAGCTGGCAAATTTTTTTCCTCAATAAGTGCACCACTTATAGCTGTGATTTGGTTTCATTTGAGAAAGACTATAAGCCAACCAAAATTATGCAGCTTACAATTAAAAAAAAAAATTAAAATGTGTTTCCGTGAAATGATAATTTCATATATTAAATGCAATTACTAAATATTTTCCATCTTTTCCCCACCTTCTCTTATGTGTCACTGCATGTCCTTCTCTGATCAGAGGCAGCAACAAAGTTTGGGCAGAATCATTCACTTTCTGTTTTACATCCTCACGTGATGTAAAAATGAGAAATATTAATATTTGTTACTGTTTTCCATTTAAGAAAACTTAAGACTAATCCCAAGAATATTAATCCAATTCTATCCGCAGTAAGACTACAAACAATTCCTGCATTATACAGAGTGTGTGGTCCTGCTTCACCACCCTGCACTTCTCTTTGCCCAGGTGTTCGGAGATTTATCAACACTCTGGATAAAAATTAAATATATCTTTATATTTGAGTCACCTCTGCTGTAGAAGGCACAGTCCCTCTGCAGCCCTTGCTGTAGAAAGCGATAGCAAGAACACCAAGGTACAAACGTGGGAGGAAGGGCGGCACAGATGAATCAGAGACGTCCTGGAGGAGGCACCTGGATGTGGGGACGCTGACCTGGCACTCACCAGTCCCAAGGGATGCTCAGGGGAATGACAGAACGAGCTTCACGAGGAGACGCTGCCACCCCAACCCCTGTGATTTTCCACATGCACTGCAGCAGAGATGGGAGCAGGAATGTGGGTGGAACCAAGAGCACCCACTGAACACAACATCAGTGCTTGACAGCTGATCACCAACTTACACTGGTGGTTTTACAAAGAATGTCAAACATTTTTACTAATATGGACCAGTGATGCTGTCTCAAGTGAAGCACAGGGAAAATTCAGCTTTTACAGCCTCCTTTGACAATGATGAGCAGTCCAGTAAGTCACATGTTTTTAAGCATCTGCTTAAAGATGCTTTAAAAACTTCAGCAAGAAAGAATTTTTCCTTCATCTGCTAATGAACTATCTTGCAAGATTAAAAAGTTTCACTGTTTCCTACTTGTATTTTCCCAATGTAGTTAACTACAGCTAAATACAGCAAAACCAGTCCTGCTGCAGAACAGGAGAAGTCAAATAATGATTACTGCTGGAGTAAAAGTAGTTCAGTATTTGCATCTATTTGATGTCAGTGATGCTGTAATGCACAGTAATCAGAATTTTTTGCCTTATCCCCCCCTGCAAAAAAAAAAAAAAGGGAGGTTTTTTTTCTTTTCTGTTTCTGTCTTCTCTGGATTCATAAGAAGATGCACTCAATTACTGTATTTTATCCATATAAGAAAAACACTGTCTTAATGAGAGCAAAATTAGGACCAGAACATCTCACTAACTTGAAAAAGACATGTTTTTTTCAACTTTCAAGTCTATGTAGTTTTTGCTCATGCAAGTTAAACTTTAAAACCACATCTACCTGAACAAAAGGAATATTTAAAATGCCATATCTAGTTTTTCTTATGATGAATTAGGTCTTATTTTTTTACTGCATTCTGACCACGTTACAAAAACCCTACCTATCAGTGGCAACCATAACCATATGAAATAACCATAGCAAACATTAAAATTAAAAAAAATACAATAAGGAAAGCAAACTATTTGATATGAATCTGAATTTTCATTCACTATTGCTTCTCTATTTAGTACTGCTCCTAAATTTGGACAATATTGATTCCATCATTTAGAGTTTACAGCCTAAAAGAGGGTAAAAATCACAACTGTTTGCATTTTTGGTGTATTTATGAAGGTCTCTACAGGAAAAAGTGCATAAACAAATTGTAACAACCCCTACATTCAGTGTATTCATTAACATGTTGGTTTCACGTGATCCTGTCCTGCAGGATATTTGGTTTTGAGTTGACAGTGATACTTAAATCCCATTTCCCTCACCATGCTCTTAAGGCTATGTGCTGTAACAGCTGTGTCAAATTCAACATCCACAGCTGGAATCAACAGTGGGAGCATCATCCATAGCCCTGCTGGGACAGAACCTGTTCTGGGGGCCAACAGTGGCTGCTCACATCAATAGTAGAGCACACAGGGGTTATTGTCTGGCAGAACTGAGTGCAGGGGAGAGGACAGAAAGCAACTGAAATGGCAAAACCAGAGAATCAGTCCCTGCACCCCTTCCTCATGTCTGAGAGGCCCCCAATAAAACACTGCCTACAGGCTCCCCTGCTAAAGCCAGCAGCTCATCAGTAGATAATACTTACTAAACACATGTGAATTGCAAGATAGGATTTTTAATCAATTTTACATGCAGTGTCCTAGGAAGTACCCATTTGTACCTGTACTAGCGAGCTCCACAGCTTGACTCACGTTTTGCATAAAATACGGAATTTATTCCAACTCCAGAAAATTATCATACAGCGTGACTGACATAACTCATGGTCTTCTCTTCAAGAGAAAAAAAAAAAAAAAATCCTGTTAATACACCTCCACAAAATAAACAATATATGCTTCTACCCCTAGCCCTCCTTCCTCCCTGCAGACAGACTCAGCGTGTGGTTCCTGAGGAATTAGTTGTAGAAGAACTCCCCTGCTGACAGCAAAATGCCAAATGCACGTCCTGCGCATGTAATGTGTCTGACATTTCCACATCTCACCAGGTTCATGTTTCTGACAAGTGCTTAAAAATATATGTCTTTTAAAAAGTGTTTTTATTGCTATCTCCACTTTATAATGTTTTAAAATGCTATTTTACTCATGGAAACACCTCCACATTTGTCTTTTGAGTTGAGTGGAAGTAATTGGTTTTTCAGGGTCAAATACCTTTTTGGAATCAATGGGTACATTTCAGTTGACGGATGGTATAAAAAGTGCAAATTTGATCTTCAAACAAACGGAACTGTGAAAAACTGAGAAGACTCAACATGATTGACACGTGGGCAGCACTGAAAGTATTTCAACACCCTACCTTCTTTAATGTTGTTATTCTTTGCAGTAGGAGACCTTGGGAAAATCAGCAAAACTTCCAAATGTTAAAGGTATTTCTTCCCTACTTCTATTTTTTTCCCATGCCAGTGTGAATTCCCCGTTGGGAACTTGGAAAAACAAGGGGGGATGTGGCACAGACACAGAACTGGTGCATCAGCTGCTGTAGTTGAGTCACCACAACAATTTCTCTTAAGAGCAGCAGACAGCATTTGTGAAAGTGCAGCACTAACACCTGCTGAAGAGATTTCGTGCACACCTTCCACAACTCTTTGGGAATTACACACAATGGGCATTGTATTAATTTTTCTCAGAACTTATTACGTGCTTCTGGAGAATAGGTCAGTGCTCAACTTCAAAATGTGAATCAGGCAAAGGGATTTTATCTAATCCACCCAGAGAGACCCTTGTTCTGTACCTGGCTTCATGTCAAATAATTCTAATATGCATTCATACATCTACACATATTTACATATATGGTTTATATATGCTTTTAAATTCAAATTTGAAGTAATTTCTCCTTGCTAAATATATATTTTTCTGCCAATAGTTATGATATTGTCAATGACAGTACCAGTCACCGATGCTAATGAAATTTTATGATTTTGCGGTGGGTTTCATTAGTTACTATAATTTCTTTTAGACATTCAATTGAATAAATAGAGAATCCTTAGAAATCTGCTGCACACCATAAAAGTGACAAAGCCCAGAAAACCAGAAGAATTTTCAACTCTGCTGTAGAATACCTGCACAATTCAGTAAAGACATTTTTTCTTTTCTGAACTGTCACTCTTGTACTTTTTAACTTTGCCTGTCCCTGATCATGATAAAAATAGATTTCAAGGAAAATTAGAGGGTTTTGAACTTCCATGGTATTCAGTCAGAGAGGTCATCCCTGTTTCAAAGGAAGGCAGACCTTGCTGGATGCAACACAGAACAGCGAGTTCCCGGTAAATTCCTGCTATCTGACCCAGCCACAACTACTCATTTTTCCTTCCAGCTCACAATAGACACTGACAGAGTTATAAGGAGGATGGCAAACACTGTCATCAAAATATTTCTCGCTTGAACTGAAATCACAATATTTCAAAATACTGCTCATGAATCAATAAAAGGAAAGAAGTTTATAATTTCACTTAACAGAAGATAACCTGGCTCAATGCCCTTGAAAGAAAAGCAAACATGAGAGAGGACAGTGGCTGCAGACTGGCCTCAGGTTTAAAAAGACAGCATCACACTGAAGACATGCTCTTCAAGAGTTGAGCTCCTTTTTTCCCCTCTCAGGATCTCAGGTTTGGTACCCTGCTCTGAAGTGCCCACCTTCCAGACCACCACTGACTCACCAGCTACACTCAGCTTGTGACTGTTCTCAGCCTTCATTGTGGGTATTTATCATTCCTGCTTTATTTCCTCAGAAATACCTTCTGGATTAACCTCAAAACCAAGAGTTTTAATTTTTAACAAAATTTTCGTAACTGACTGATTCCAGGCTCTCTCTCACTCCTGGGACTCTGAATACCCTAAACACTGAGAGGAGGTTAATAAAGTTTATTTATCTCACCTGTCTCATCAATGTGTTTGTGCGCTGGAGACAGTGTAACCATGCTTTCAACTAATTCTGAAGCTACCAAAATTATCAAATGTTCACCTCTTAACACATACTTAGAACATTCGAACACTATCATATGTGAACTGTATCCTATAACTGCAGAAGATAAAAAGTGAAGTTTAGAGATTTTTCTGATAAATCTTTTACTTCATTAGTCTCCTACCATGCTTATTACATCCCCAAAAACATCTTACTGTCTTCTGTAAATAAATGAATGAATACAATCAGTTTTATCATTCCTAATGCTCACAGTCTCAGGCCAGGCAGTAGATCCGACAGTGGCACGACACTGCTGCACAGGGATCATTTTTTCCTTATTTTGTAGTCTTGTCCTGCTGCATGCAGCATGATATTGCAGCACTTTGCATTAAAATATTACATCATTTATCCCAGCTACAGGAAAGAGATTTTTCACATCACAGGACTCTCAGGAACTAAAAGAATTTCTCTTCCTCCGTTCCCCTCTTTTCTTTTTAATATTAAAGGCATATATTTCTTATAAGGCTTAAATATAACTGATTTTTTTTTTTTTTTAATTTTTAAGTTATATCTTTGGTTCCCTTAAATTATTATCTCAATTTGAGCAATATCGTCCCTTGGCATTACATTACTGTAAATATTACACTTTATTGCTAACTGCGTATTGAACTGCTTCGTTTTGTTACAAAGTTCTCAAAGCCTAAAAAATTTCTTAAACTCTTATCTAGCTAACAGATTGAATCGTGATTCTGGAACAGATTGAAATCTCCATAATGGGAGATCATATTAAAATTCCTCTGTAAGTCTGCTTCTTCTTAAATGAACTCTTTAAGATGCAGGGGAATACAACTGTGGGGGAGCAGGAGAGAAAGGAGTGAACTGGAGAGTTCAGAAAAAGACAGGAACACAGCACATGAGATACCCAGACTTGTTGATAAGAGAACTAAAAAGCACAGTGAGGGGAAAAGCTGAGACTAATTTATTTGTTTTAACCAGAGGATGACAAAGAGCACCTGTCTGCTTGACTCAGGGATCAGTGTGAAAAGCACAAGCCTACCTGGCTGAGAATTTCTGTCTCACATCAGACACAGCCAACCTGTCCTGCTGTGTCCCTCGAGTATCTAACAGCACTCACAGACCTGCTGAAGGCAAGGAGACAACACAGGAACTTCTTTTATATTTTCATTTCATTACTTCTGGTCCCAATTTTATTTACCAACATCGGGATAACCGAGTCACACAGAGTCAGCACCACTGGAAATTCAGATGGTAGCATGCAAATGCTTTTTTTTTGTGCTCCATGTACAAGATGCCACTTAAAGACTGCTCTAGGCACTCACGTTCCCTACATGGTGTGTGAACGCTGCAGTGACTGCCTTCAGTCAGGCTCAGAAACAGGATTTCAGCCACAACAGGACAATTTCGACACACAGGTTACAGCAGCCCCGAGTCACTGTAAATAAAAAACAGGGCACGGAAATCATCTGCAGCTCACCAGAGTAAAGGCGAGGCTTCAGCTCCAAGAATCAAGACCAAAGATTACATAAAGGCTTTGACAACCAACATGTTTGAAAAAGGAAAAGAAAAGCAAATTCATGAGAGGAGCAAGAGAAACATTACACTCAATGCCCAGGATTTCTTCTGGATATTGTGTGACAGCCTTGACTGTGGAATTATGAGTGCCCAAACTGCACAGAATAGCACCAAACAAACTGGGAAAAGCTTTCTAACACTGAAAACCAACCAACCACAACTTTATTGTGCCTGTAACACTCAATCATTTTTCTTTTTTTTCCCACACAGAGACAGACTATTGTACTCTGTCTTTGTCCGAACTCCACCAGTGTGATAATGTGATGTTGCTCTAATTTAACCTCATTATTCTTTTGTTTTTCCCAAAGTGAAATGCCACTTCTCCCTCCTTCCCTCTGAGGCTTATCTCAAACAAATGTCTTTGTTCTTAATGAGACCAATCCATATGTTTGCTCCTGCATATTGTGTTCAGTTAATGGGAAGATTTTTTTCTAACACCATAAAAACTCTTCTATTATTTGTCCCAGGCTGCTTTGTGTTCAGTAACTGCTGTAACTGTTACCTTTGACAAAATGTCCCACATCCAATGTGTTCTGCTTCTGAATAGTCATCCCTCCCTTGAACTCAAGTTTATTTATGTCCCTTCAGCATATGCTTATCTCCTTTCCTCAATTTCGTACCTTATCATCCTCTATGTGTTTAAATACCTAAATGTACAGTGAAAGCATTGATCAGGCAGCCTGCTGCAAAAGACTACACATCAATTGATGCATTAAAACTTTAATATAGGCTATTTATCAACAATTAAGCTTTTAAATATTTGCTTTGCTGATTGCCAATAAATCAACAGATAGTCATTAGGAGAAATCTCATTGTTTACTTTTGCTGTTTTATAGCTAGTAATCAATGAACAAGAATATAATTATGTATGCTAAATACTCAGGATTTTTTTTTTCCAATAAAAATCAGAGACGTGCACAAAAACAACATAAAAGCAACCCAGTTATTGTGACTTTTGTGTAAGTGTACATGCACACTATAAAAACACAACGTTCACTGAAATTATTTGCTGATCTAATGTGCAGTAGCTTAATGCCTTCCTTGATTTAACTGTAGGCTCCTGCAGCTCCAACAAGGTGCTCTGGCAGCCAGACAACCCCATGGCACTGTCAGGTCTCTGATACACCCTGTGCCCGTGTGGTGCCACCTTGCAAGAGAACTGTGTGGCACAGAACTGCAGCCTCACACTCCCCATGGCAGAACACGATTAATCCTGCAAAATAGCTGCTGTTATCAGGCACCCCGTGTGGATGCTGATGTTTGTTGCTGCTTTGCTCACAAAGGAATGCAGAGGAGCCCTAGCGGTTGACAAAATATTCCTGATTTCCTTTTTAAATTGATCTCCTGGCTCTGTAGGCAAAATATGACCGAACACGGGAGCTCACAGGATTGATTCCAGACCCTTTGCTTACAGGATGTGTAACAGCTGTTTTGCTTTAGATTATGGTGAACATGGGCAGAACAATTTAAATTCAATTTTATCTTTTAAACTTAAAAGCAGTGAGAAATGTCTTATGGGCGCTGTTAATTCAGTTTTCTCTCAAGTCCTCTCCCCATCAGACAAATGAGTTCTCCCAAACACTCTGGCCCACTGCAGTCTAACCTACTGCATTTATTTTGAGCAAGTTTTCAATTTCTCATGGTAACCTGCAACCGAGCCAGGGTTGACGAAAACAACTTCCTTTTGCCAAGGGAATGAAATATGGAAAGTGAATACACGCTTCTTCACAAAGGGCTTAACATCATTATTAAAATATCACCTTTTTACCAAATTCCCTTGTTTCAGGTAAGCTTGTGACCAAATTTTATTTTCCTAAGACCTAAGAGCTCAGAGTAGAAGCTGGGGAATTCTTGCTCCAGTTTGGAAACACGCATCATACAACAATTCACCCCTCTCACAGCCTCCCTGCATGGGGCTGCAGCAGCCATCCAGTAACCACAGCTACTCATTCCAATGGAAAGAAATTGCTATGAATAACAATGAAACCATAAAATAAGTTCTGAAGAGCCACACCAAATCCTGAAAGCTAGGACAACCTTCCTAATGCGAGGGAAAAGAACAGAAACGAAACATCTCGGCTTGATTTCCCACAGACCTGCTGATCTTTTCAGGAACACATCCCAAAAGTGGCCATCCATGTCAGATGGGACACCAACAGGAGAATTCACCACCTGTGTATTGTCATTGTCTGATAAATAACAAGAGATTAGCAATCTTCACCAGAATCCTCCTACATCAGGTATGTAAAGTAACACCTCTGGCACAGAACATACAGAGAATGAAGGAAACAGCGTGTCAGTGTCTTGTGAAACACAGCACAGCACCCAACTCCCCACTGCACACTCACACAAAACATTCCAAGGCTAAAATTCTGATCCAGCGCCGGCAGGCTGCCCGCGTGTAAAGCAATTATCCCTGCTGACCTTCCCTCGCACCTTGCACGTGCACTGAAGGTGTGCCACGCGCACAAACATCAGCTGATCCTCCCCAGCACAACGTGGGAGGGACGGGAACATTTACAGCTTGTTAATTACTTACTTACAGAGTGATTTCTAGGATTTTTAATCCTGTTTATATATAGAACTGACATCACATTCTGAGGCAATGCACCTTTTGTTACAAACAGCAAAAGCCTCTATATGAGTGCTGCCTTTAACGCCTGTGGATCTAGGAAAAACCAGCAGTTTATCATCTGGAACCCTCACACAGTTTAATGTTTGACTAATGCAGAAGTTGCAGTACTGCTGTCCCACGTGCAGCACAGCACTCAGTGATCACATGAGATCGTTTGATGGCATTTTAAACACCAGTGCTGGGAAATATTCTAAATTTGGCATTTATTTACGAATGGTGGGTCTGTCCTTTGCTACTGCTGGAATAACCTGCAGCAGTTACAATGGACCAAGCAATGACCTGGGCTCTGAATAGATGAGAAGTTCCAAAAACGGTATCAAAAAGCTCAGTAACAGAAGTGCCTATACTTAGGTCAAGATTATTAGGATTGCAGGAAACAAATTACAAGTCTCACACAAATTAATTATCTCCTTTCCAAGACTCCGGGAGATCATTAATACAGACTTGTCGAATAATTAAGTCTGAAAGGGACCTCTTGAGGTCATCTAGTACAATGGTCTGACCTCAAAAGCCAATCTTGAAGTAACTTAAGATTAACTCCTCACTCACTTCATTCTTGAATAATCACACTTTGCAGCAGATACCTATTTTTGATGCCTCAGACTGGAAGAGAAAGAGGAAGGGATGAGCTGAGAGGCCCCACCTTTGCTACTGATGACAAGGGATGTACATTTTGCTGAACACATGCAGACTCCAGCAATAATCAGTCTTCCACCCTGTGTTACCCTATGTCACCCACATTACATTTCTATGTTCAGACAAATTATGCAATGTGCTTCTACGTGAATAATGGAGATTTTTTTCTACAACTCAGAAATTTGTTATTTACCAAAATCTATCCGAAATAGCTGACAGCAATTCAAGGCACAGTGTTCAAGTGACTCCAGCGTCAAGAGCTTCAGGCACTGGAATAAAGGTTTCTCTTTGTCAGAGCTGGTGTGATCAGAACTTACTTGTAAATCAGTAACACTGTTTCAAAGCTTGTTTAGTGAATGATGAAATCACATCTTCCTGGTAACCCCAAGCATGTAATTTATCTGTTTATCTCCATCAGAAAAAAGCCTTTAATGAACATAAAGAAAGTGTCACCACTTATCACTAACAAGAAATCTGCTAGCAATCCTGACTCTCGCAGTCTTTGTGACATGCTGGGGAAGGAAGGGAAATGTAAGCATCTACAAATATGAGCACGTATAAAAGCAATAGTTGCCATTTTCACATAATAAAATATCTTTGAAAAGTGTGACTTAGAAATAAGGATCTGCCTTCTCCATTTATTATGTTTTTAGCAACACTTTAACTAATATCTGTCCTCAATTTTCTATTGGTATCTAAATGCAATACTTGCATTTTTTCAAAATGAACTACTACATTTACAAGGGGCTGTAAATTGTAATACTGACATTTCTTTGAGGTCAGATTTTTTTTCGCTTAGAAAGAAATGAAGCAGTAGTAATTTGTCCATGACTTCACTGAAATATATGCCACTTGCACCAACACAGATCAGCAGGTGCACTGTGCCTGAAGTTCTCCCTCCTACTATTGCTTGCCAGGTAAAATTTACAGAACATCAAGATGAAAATTAAAAGTGAGATTGAACAACCTCACCAAGCTATGGAACTCCAGGGCTACAGATGTTTAAGGAGAGACAAATTTGGAAGAATGATAATTAAAGTTACAGTCCTATAAAACATATTAAACTGTCACAAGCCAACTCAAGCAACTTCATAGGAATATTGTAAATAGCAATATTCTAGAAAAAAAAAATCTGCTGAGGAAATTTGAAAGCTCAAACTGTAGTACAGTCATCAACGTAACTGAGTGTATGAACACCTCAGTGCAACACAGAAAATAAAAAAATAACCATAACAAAACCCTAAAACCCACAAAAAAATTCTGCCAAGAAAAAACATATCTTGACTCTGCTGCAGGAATAAAACACCTTGGATTAACTCAAGATCTGGCAGGTAGTTAAGAATCATGAGGATCATATATCCTCTGCTTCCAGAAGCTTCTGAAGCACCAAAACCCCAGTGTAGATAAAGCTGCTCTAGGCAGCACTAGGCAGGAAGGGCTGATGCTGTCCTTAAAAACATCCAGGAGAATGATTTATGTGCTTTGCTCTTCACTAAACCAAAAGAATAATATATGTGATATTCCCAGGGGAAAAAAAACCAAAACAAAACAACAAAAAAACCCAACCAAATCAAAACTCCTTCCAAAACCCCCAACCCCTCAGTATTCTTTCCATCAATATATAAACTGTTTTCTTTCAACACAGTTCAGTTTAATTCTGATTAATTTTCAGCTCTGGAGTATTAACTGTTGAGTGCCTTAACTGGCTAATTAGAATCTAATACAAAGTGCATGCTGCACTCTTTCCCAACAAATTCTTCAGTTTATTGAAGAAGGAATCACACTGAAACAGCTGCTGGAGTACATTTAGCACTCAGTTTATATCTTGTGTATGTTTAGCATAGATTACACACTGTGGCTCTCTGCATGGTCACTCAGTGGAGCAGAACTCGTTCTGCAGAGCAGATTCAGGGCCCTTTTCTTGCCCTTCCATGGGCATTGGGGAACACTCAACATCTCCTCACCCTGCACCAGCCCTTGAGTAGATGAACCACGCTGAGCAAGGAAAAGCACTGCAAAGGCAGGGGATTTTGTGAGGTGGGCATCAACAATTCATAAAGGACACGCACATCTCATACCTAACAACGCAAATTCACTAAAACCATAACTTAGCTTTTCTTTAATGGAGATTGTTTTTCATGTCAGGGTGTTTGCAGCCTTTTGGATGCCACATTGATGCCAGTCTTCAGCTAGCAAAAAACTGCCACAGAGTTTATTCCTACCCAACCTTCAAAGTACCTGTTAAAGAGTCTGATTTGAATTCTACGTTTTCATAATATTCATCAAAGAACTGAAAGAACATATCAGAAATGTTAAGAGCTTGAAAAAACTATTGTTTTCAACTACCTTGTTCTCTTTAGGAAGTACACTCAGCATAACACACTTCAGTGTATTTTTGGACATGTAACCTCTTCCCATAATGGAAGAAAAAACTTTGTGTTTGCATTCTTCAGTTATGAAAAAAAGCAACAGTTTAAACCCAATCTAATTTTACTGCCTCTTTAATTGCACCTTCTGGTGCCTCACGCCTGAGCAGTGATTTACGTTGAGGCTGATAGGTTCAAACAGCGCTTCCACAAATTAATGAGTGAGAATTACCCGTGCACTGAACCACAGCCAGGCGTTTGCTGACACTCACAAACCTGTGCTGGGACACGCTGCCTGCACACGAATAGCAGCTGAGCTCTGCCCCACAGCACCCAGCTAGGAGATGACACTGGGGAGTTGAAAAACGCAAGGTGAAATGGTAAAAAAATAACCCCAACTTTTGAGAGCTGGGGCTTATCAAGATGGAAGTTACAAAATCAGATTGTTTATTTATTTTAGCCCATATCCCTCAATATGAAATTCAACTTAATTACCGTATGTCTCCGACAGTAATAATTGCCACACACAAGATACAGAGGAAAAGGAGATGTGCAGTTACAATGGAGTAAAGAAAAAAGCTGACAGATCAGGTTCAAAAGTTTAAACCTTTCTGGGAATTCAGAAAGTTACATTCTGTACGTTTTTCTATCAGAAATAACACAAGAATAGAACTCTTTGCATAGATATCTGAAGAACAAAACTGAAATTCTCTTACACGTTGCCCTCAACCTAAAATAAGCGTTCCTCTGTCACTGCTAAGTGAAACCACTTCAAGAGTAGTGCCTGTGTTTCTCTGCTCTAAGGCAAGGAGGGTTTCTCTCAGCACAGGCTCACAGAGCACAGCTGAACAACAGGTTCAGGTTAGAAAGAAGCAAGAACTACAAAAGAATTAAAGCAGGTATTTCTATATTGAGAACAATGAAGGAAAAGGAATTTCTAAATGCTAATTTGATTGTCACGTATAACAATGGTCATAAGCATAAACCTGGACAGGGAATCAAATTTAGAACTTCATTTAAATTAATTCAAAGCTAAGCAAGGAATTCAACTACGTCCACATATTCACCATAGAATATCACATTTTTCTGTATTAATTTGATGAAGAAAACAGAGCTAGAAAGACTGCGTAACAGCAACAGGTGTTTTTATATAACATTTCTTGATTCATATGAAGCAGCTCAGGTGCTCAGATTTTTAGTGATTTCAAATATATGACTACACAGATCTCTGTAAGTATCTGTGTACCCATGCCTAAGAAATTATTTCTATCTTTTTCCCTTGCTTTACGTTTAACTTTGAGACAATTTGATTTCTTCTATCACACAGATTTGGAAGGACAGATCTGAAATAGCACAGTAAAGGAAGGCAAATATAATTTATATTTTTTGTAATTGTTAACATCTGCAGTGCTTTTCACATTATTTCTACTTCATTACCTAAGCAGCAGCATTGTATTAACCACTCTGAGGAGTGCTCATGCCTGACATGACATTGCATCCTAACACTACAAACTCTGAGTCACCTGAGATGGAATGCCAATAATGCACATCACACAAGTGACTCAGAGAATGAAGAAATCTATACAGACACATCAATCCTATCCATTTTCCTCATCTAAATCCATCCTTATCTTTTTCCTAAATCTACCCAAAACATGTTTATCTCAGTGCTACCCCTGCAGAATTTGCATCTTCGAGCCTTTACTGCATGTAGCAGTACTGCACAACCAGGCACTCAGGGCCTCGATTTCCCAGTTTAGTCTCAATTTCCTCCTGTATTCAAGAGACTGTTGATAAAAACCCGAACTTTAAACTGCAAAAATGCTGATATCAGCCTGTAAGACATGGAGCTCACATGCTTTTTTACAAAATTTAAATCAGACAACGTTCAGAAACCAGCCTAGAGTGAAGCCAGATCTGCGTCAGACCCAAAAGGGAAGAATTCAATCCTTGGTGCCTTGAGTACAAGACAAGAAGTTTGACTGCGAGTGCAGCGCTGTTATTTTGATAAGGCTCTCTGTGAGAATGAGGAGTGACGGTGACTAAAAGAAGAGATGCCTTTTGTTACTCTGAAAATGCCAATTCTAGAGACTAAAGCAGGCACTTGCTCAGTCTCAGCATGTGGCTGCTCAGCCTGTGCTGTGTAAAGAAGCTGTCAGGGAGGGTGCACAAGCTGTTTTTACTACTGAACAAAGAACCAATAGATGTTCACCTAAATGGTGATCTCATCACAGGATACACAAAGTCAGATGCAGAATCCAAACTCAGAGGCGACACCTCCAAAGAATCCTGAGAATGTCCAACTATCCTTTGAGTGGAAAAGGAAGGGAGGGCAGCAGAACAGTTTTGCCTTAAAAATTAATATTCTATAGTGCTCGAAGGCTGAAGATTTTGCAGGCTGGATAGGTAAGAGATGAAGGTTTCTGGTTTGTAATGAGAAACAAGGCACCTGTTTTTTTGTTTTGTTTTTTTTTTTTTTTCCTTATTGCAGATCATTTACTTTTCCAAAATGCACTCAATTTCCCACTTCCACATGCTATTTAATCACATCAAAATTATGCTTTATTTTAGAAAAGGATTATGTCAGTAATTTTCAGTAAGCCCTTTCGGGGCCCTCCTGGCATTTACACCGCATTCAATATTTTCATTAATTGGGACCAGGTAGTTCAGGTCATGTGGGATTTGAGGCACAGTATTTCCCTGCCCCAGACTTTAACTGAGAAAGCAAAGCTTTCATTCAAAATAAAAAAAGAAACCAAGTACAATCAAGCATGGGCAGATTCTGAGCACAAGCACTGCAGAAAACCCTGGTTCTGAAGCACATTCATGCTGCTGAACCATCACTCAAAATCTAAACAATTCTACAGGGATCACATACCAACTCCTAACAATGCTGTTAAAGGACAGAAATTTTGAAGCAGCATGAAAACCTTTTATCAGCTGTGTATGTAAGTCTTAACAACAGGAGAAATGGTTTGAGCTTGGTTGAAAATACTGAGCTCACTTATCCCAGTAAGGAAATGGATTTCAAGACATGGCCTGCGTGAGTCAGCTTTTCACCTCTGCTTATTACCCCAAACAGATTTCAATCTTCAGATACAATCAGACCATCCAGTACATTTCCATCAAGATGCTTGGCCTTCCACTAACAACTTCTGGGTGCAGCTTTGCATTGTCAAAGTAAAATTCTTTAATAAGCAGAAGGGTTTGTAAAAAACTTAGTCTAAATTCACGTACAGTCATCATTTCCTCATTGCTTCCCCATATTTAAAATACAATGTAATCTGTTGGAGACTATAAAAGTTTTGCCACAGATGCAAAACAAGCCTGGAGTAAAGCACCTTCACTTCCTAATCTAAACAGAAGTGTTCTTAGAAAAGCAAGCTATGGATATTGATCAAAAAAACTCTGCTCTGACTTGCCACACTTTCACCTTTAACACTGGATTCAAGTAAATCTAAACTATGGAAATATGGCATGAGCATAAAAAATTATACATATAATTTATATTTCAAATCAGTCCTTTTTGTCTCCCTGCTTATTCAAGTTTCACAGCATACATATGGGTATGAATAAGCAAGGGGATTTTTCACCCTTACTTCATGCACAGCAGCTTGAAAAATGTTTCCGATTAACATAAATGATAATCCATGTACATAAGGCTGTCTTTCAAAGAGGTTTGATAATTCATAAATGAAATGTTTACACAGATGAGGTCAAGCCAAAAGGTTTGTAATATAAGTATTTAACGGATGTAAATCTGTTCATCATTGCTAAGGAACACGGGATCACTTCAAATATTCACTATTGAATGTGCTTAGTACACATTTAGAACAACTTGCATGAATTCTCATTCCAATTTTTAATTACTATGCAGTCTGTAAGGATAAAAAAATCAAGAGTCAGATTGCTCTTTTTTCTTTTATCAGAACAATTAACATTAATGACATATTACTTCACATGCACTTCTACACATGCATTATTAAAATAATAAATTGAATGAAGTTTGAACAAAAGTATAACAATACCTCCAGGTACAGATGTTTAACCAACATATATTTCTATCAATGTTTCCATAGCCAGTGTTCATCAGAAGCTAAAGCATAGCTCAACAAAATAATCCCCCAAAATCCCAGGCAATTCCTTTAAAAAAATACCTAAAGCTTTTTTTTTTCCCCAGATGTAATTTTCCTCTTGCACTGCATACAGCCTACTTACATAACTTAGTTTTTCTAGTTTTATGAAAGCATAAAATGAGAACAAGGATTTCAGACCATTAAACAGACCTTGGTGGCAGGAAGGAAAGACAACAATTTTTTTTCACTTGAATCCTTTAGACAGAGACAATTCACATCTCTTGCAGTCCACCCTGGTTTTTCACCTACCAGAGAACAACTTAACCAATTTTTTTTTTCCCCTAGGGTTTCCATAGCTTTAATTTCTATCTCAATCTTAAAATTAAATATTAAAAATTAAAATTCAATAGCCAGCCATCCACATGGAGACGCAGACATTCAGTTTTCTGGATTTATTAAAATCTACTCACACTGATAACAGCACAGGGAGGTACGATTTGGCATGGTAAACACAGGTTTAACAGCCTAATTGCTTGGATTTTTTTGTGGATCATTATGCTAATGCCTCTGCAGCAAAAATTCCCATCACAAAGAATTCTCCTTGCTGACTGAAAAGGGAGGACTGGGACATCCTGGGGTGGTGGAAGAGATTGCTCTTCAGGGACACACGAAAGGGATTTTCAAACCCCCAGGACTATTGAGCTCTGCCAAAGGCAAGAAAGCAAAGCCGGACACACAACATCGGGAATTACAACTTGGTCTGCCTAAACCAGGGACTCCAGACAGAATGACAAATGACACCTTGCCCTACAAGGGTGCTTGGGAGGAAGATGGATTCATACGGGATAAGATACTTAAGATAAGATGGATTCATACAGGATAAAGACATACTCTGCACAAGCAAACAGCTCTGCATGTATGAACAATTTTGTTTTGTCCAGAATTCAACTGGACCTTGAGATAAAACTCATTATTTTGTCCCCCAGGTCCTACTGTACATTATGCTCCCTTAAATATATTCCGTTATGTAAACAAATCTGACCCTGACTGCTCAGGACACTCAAAACTGCTCTGACTCCACAAAACCAGGCTTGCTTGGAGGACTATGGATGCCACAGTGGCAAAGTTTTTGCTTTGGTAAAATAAAGGTCAAAGAAGAAGTTTTCCATGATAAATATGAATTTTGAAAGAACAAATATAATTTGAATTTTTTTTATCCAACAATAAACCAGATCAAAATAAAAATATAAAAGCTATCAACACAGGTAGTTTGTTAGCTCCTTGTGGCACTAATATTTTCTTCAGTTTCCTGAAAAGTTTTGTTACTGTTTTCTCTGATCCTATGTCCACATTTTATCACCAAAAATGCACCTCCACTACACAGCAGATGTGTCATTAACTATTTCTGAAAAAAGGTGAAATAAAATCACCCAGCATGAGAAGACTATGGAATAAGCCAACACTAGCAGATGGTGTTTATTTTGTCACCACTTGTGTTAAAAATTGTCACCTATTTCATCAGTACCTTTAAGGTAGAAGCTTCATGCAAAAAGTGGAAAAGCTATTTTTTATAAGCTGTCACAGAACTCCTTAAAATAAAATGGTCCTCTGGCTGTAGCTTCCAGTTCTTAGGACATGGTGCATTACACAGGAGATCGATTTATATAAATCTGAGGTGATTGAGTATTTTGTCAGCAGCTCAGCCTTTCATCACACAACCTCTTTTGCTTCTTAAGAAAATTTCAAATCCTTTATTTCCAACACTGGTGCTGTTCAGACAAATTTGGTAACATTGCTCCCAGAAGAGGCACCTGGTAGAAGTGTCAGCTTGCTTTCTTCTAGCACCTCCTATGCAAGAGAGCTTTACTCCTCCTTCAGGATTTCCCACATTTTCGCTATTTTATTTTAATCACCCACTTTTGGCTGTGTGGTTTCTATTCTCTGGCTGACAGTTTCTTAATAAAACAGCTGCATGAAGAGTAATTGCAGAACCCAGACTTGGCTACTCAAAGAAATCACAGCTAAAATCCAATGATAAACTCAGGTCTTGCTTGTGTAGTTTTGAAAGAATGCCCACTAGAATTTCAACCTAAAAATCCCCTGTTAATGCACTGCAATTTGAGTGACTCAATCCCTTCTCCCTCCCTGTCAAGTCTTCTACTGCACTCCAGTTCAGGTTGGCTTGCACACACGATACCAGGAGCTGACCCTTTTGCCATTAAATGCCTTTATTTTGTCATTTAACAAGGCCTCTCAGTGTCCTACTCATATCATACCCTAAGCAGCACACTTTTACATTTATTTATATATATATATACACATACACACACTCAACATCATACTTCTGGAATGCTGAAAAACTATTATTTTGATAAAACACTGGAATTTTGTTACATTATTTTACAGCTCTGAAAAGAAACCAGGGCTAGTCTGGTTTTTTTGTTTGTTGGATTTTGTTTTTAATTCCAAATTCTTATTTTGACATAGATTTGAGTTTTTTTGGGGGGAGGGGGAAGGTTAGTTGTAGTTTTTTTAATCTACAAAAAATTCTTCTTCCGGAAAAGGAGTACTCAGAAATGGTGAGATTCAGCACTACTCCAAATACTAGTGAGGGGAGATATTTTTTCTATAAGACATTTTTCTTCTCTCTCTTTCCAGAGTCAGAAGATGGATCTAACAGTCCTTCTGCCTGCATTTCTGAATCACTGACCATTCTAACACCCACATTCATCACTTCACCTCCTTTTTTGTGGCTGCACCAGTGGCATCTGTGACCTTAGCAAAGCAAAAGCAGAGCAGATGAAGAAACCTATCATTTTATTAGAGCACTGCAAAGCAATCCGTGCTCTAGATAAGCACACATGAGAACTTTGAAATGCAAAGTCTGAGGACTCTACTCATGGTGATACAAAGAGTCCTCTTCTGTTGACACAACATGCACACTGCAAGCTTTGCAGCACTATTTGGATGCATTCTCAGCCAGCTGAGGCTTTAAACCAAGGTTAGGGCCATCTGTCTGGTTCTGGCAGCATCCAGATTGATGTAAAAAAAATCCTGTGGCACTGTATAAAAGGAGCAGAGATAAAGCTTGCATTTGGTCAAGTCCCTGGAATTATTAACATCAAAGATTTGGCTGATATTACCAGGCAGCACATCTGGGTCAACAAGCTCACAGCACCTTCCTCACCACATTTAGAGCATTCAGCAAACCGTTCACTACTCAGATCAGATTTAGTATGTCCAAGAAATTGGACTCATAAAAGGTACTAAGTTTTTCTGTTGTTTGTTTCAGTTCAATTGTTTTCTTAAATGCATGTTAAATCAAGCCGGTAGCAAGCATTAATGCTATCAAGAATTTTTGAGTTGTGATATAGTTATTAATACAGTCTCACAATATTCCTAATTTCTAGAGCCCTGAACAAACACAGTACCAAAACCTGAAAGCAATACATCAATTAAATTTGTTAGAATTGGGTAGAGTATTGGGTTGCAAGGAAAGAGGACTAAACCAAAGAGAAACAATATTTTGCTTCTGTAAAAGCCTCAAAATGTCAAATGAGGAAAGACATTGTTCAGCTGGATGCAATTTGTTAGGCAAAACCCTTCTCTGATCCCGTAAAATGCATTCAAGCATTATTCTTTGAGATTTAGTACAGTCTAAATAGCATAACCCATTCATTTCACCTGTCCCAAAATCCTTCTGCAACATCAATAATCATGGATGCTTCAGAAATGCAGAGATATTTCCATCCTTTATTAATTTCATCTTTATTACTGACCATACACACACCACCTTGGGCAGTTTTTAACACTGTGCATCAGCACTATGGAAATTTAATTACTCTACCAAAAGCTCTGGCTCCCACTCTTCTAAGAAGCACGGAAACACAAGAAGCGGTCCTTATCTCCAGTCTGAAAACACACTGAGCACTCTTGGGCTGCACTGACTAGGAAATGGTCACAGATGCTCAGCACTTTCCAGAATTTGATTTAAGAAACTGCTCCAGTGTTTGCCCAGACACTGTTTGAGATTCAAAGAATAATGCCATTCACTAGTTTTTAACACAAATCAAGCAATTATGAAAAGAAGTACATCAGAAAATGAGGGTGTTAAGAAAACCTTGGCCTCATTTGAATAGTAAGCAAGCAGAGTATTATTCCTGGTTAGGGCCCTCATCTTGCAAAGCATTTACTTAAGTGCTTCAAAAAAAAAGCCCAAACAGAAAAGTATCCTTCATGTTACATACCAGGTCAGAGGTGCAATGGAAGAAAATAACAAAATCCATCTTTCATCTCATTAGGCAATCAAATACAAGGTAAAATTTGCCAAGTGGAGGACAAAAGGCTTTATCAAAAATAACCCTTGCTAATTTAGCAAGGGCACATGCTGATGCTGTAGTTAGTACAAGTGTACATATCCAATGAATGAAAATAATTTTTGAATTTAAGAAATATCAAGAGGAAGATGGCACCAAATAATTATGGTCTTACTAAAATTCCTTGAGATGTCTTTTGATTTATATTACTACAGCCTGGCAATTTTTTCTTTTGCTAAAAAAGTGCATTGCAGGCTTTTTTTCCCCAAACATCCTCTTCCTCCCAAAGGAGATTTACTCTCAGGGAAGCACAAAAGTGGGGAGCAGTGGCACTTCAAAAACCCCCGTGTAGCATTGCACGATTCCCTACAAACCCAACACAACTCCCTGATTGTTTTGCACAGCCCGAGATACAAAACTTCAGGGGCAGATCAAATGTGACTGGATCTCATACTCTTAAGATCAAAAAAATGCAAATCAAGACTGGAGATGACCAGAGTCAAATCTTTCACTCAAAATTCTGACTGAAGAATCTTTGTAGAAACTTGTCCCATGCAAACCTTTACCAACGGAATACAACACATGCAACTGCCTTTGTGAAAATACAGGTGCAGGTTCCATTTTGTTTTAAAATTATGCCTGTGACTATCCAGATCTGGCATCTCTTCCATGTCTTAGCTGTCCTCCTCTCATGGGACAAGCAAGATCAGCTCATGGAAAAGAGCTCCTTCACCACCCAGCCATGTCTCCCAGTGAAAAACCCCTAAATTAGTTCAATCCAACCAGGAAGGTAATACTCAACAAATGAGATAGAAATCAGTAGTAGAGATCAGGTTTATTCAATAGAAAGTAAATACCCAGGAAGTTAAAAAAAACAAAAAACAACCAACCAAAATCGCACAACACGTAATAAGCAGAACATACACAGAACAAGATTAAACATTGCACAACACACAAGTTCTAAACTAGGTTCTAAGTGTACAAAGAATACAGTTTAAGCAAAATAAAAACCTTACGTATTAGAGAGTTCTTTGTCTCAGCCAGCTGCTGCCAGCTTGTCTGTCTGTCTTTCAATTTCTCAGAAAGGTGTGTGTGAAAATCTAAATGAAATAAAACAAATAACATTTTAGAGATGGCTCTTCTTTTCTTCCCTTCTACTCACCTTTAGTGCAATGCAGCCACTAGAATGTTTCACCTCCTCCCACCCAAAGTAAGTAAAATACATTACTCAATATTATCTAGAGATAAAGAATTCTTTTATCTTGTTATCAATGACATAAAAAGGCACATTGAGTAGCAGTAGTTTGGTGCAATCTTGCTTTGCAGGCAGTCTTTACACCCACTGTCAGCATCATTAACCACAAAAAGGTCCGAGTGCACAAAAGTCTCCCTAAAACCTCTCTTTGGGTAGAACTTAACCCAAAGGCCAGCACAGTTTCCATACAGGCTCTACAGGAGGTGCTTAAGTTCATACTAACTTATTTTCAGTGTACTATCCATTACTCCTAGTCAAATACATATTATTACATCCTTCAAAAAGATAATTTTTTGTTCCCTATAAACAGATTCCTAAGATATATTTGGAAAATGGACACTGTCAGCTTTAATAAATAATTTCTTACAAGTTTATTGCAGCAGCATTACAACTTTTACATTGAGCTTGATTATGTTGAGAGTCATTCTGCTGCACCTCAGCTAGGAACCAGTGAAAACTCTATTGTTGCAAGGAGATTTTTTTTTTTTCCTTTTTTGTCCAAAAACTCTCCAGCTTTAGGAAAACAAATTTTTAATACATACATACAAAAACCCCTTTACTTTTGACTCTACTTTCTCTTAGACTAAAAAGAAAACAACTAAAGTAACTCTGGATTTTGAAAACATGACATAATCATGGAGTCCTCTTACATTTGAAAAGCTCAAAGTCAATTGAAAATTATTATTGAATTTCATAATAACATCAGGAAAATTTTCAGCTGTAGTAAACAGGAAACATGAAACCTATTTTTATTTATTTACATGATTTTCCTTGCAAAAACCAGCAAGACAAGAAGCCAAATAATTAATGCATGGTCACTAATTCTTGTTTTCACTGAAAAATAATTTCACTCTGTGCATCTCATGTTCAAATCCTTCATAATATTTATAAGATAATAATTTAATCTTTCACCCAACACTCAAACAAATCAACTGTGAAAATGTGTTCTGTAAACACAGCAATTTATTATATGCAAAGAAAAAAGGCTACACATTGACACAAATAAAAAAAGGCTGACCAAGACAATAGAAAATAAATCACTCTGCATGCTAGACAACAAATTAGCTATTTGTTAGAAGCAAAAATAATTTGCTTCAAGTGGAATAATGTGAGAGAATGACAGCTCCTAAGTCTTACATCTCTGGTTTCGGGGGGGAAAGAATTTCAAGTTACAAACAATAAAAACGAGGTAGAATTTACTGAACTGGCTCAATGTCTCCCTGCCACACATGAAGTTAAATTTTGATAAGGTACAACTATAAGACTTTTTTGGGTACTTTGGCTTACATCTAATTAGTTCAGCTTTATTTTGATGGTACAGACTTTTGATTTAAAAACAAGCAAGGGAAAAAAAAAAAAAAGATTTTCAGGAACACTTATCAGGAAAGATGTTTCAAAGAACAGCATACAAGTCAGGCAAAGAAATGTGAAGGGCAGAGCACTCTGGATATCAATGTAGAAATGCTAGTAAATAAAAAACATATTGCAAATTTCTTGTCTTGGTATTACCAGTCATTTTTCCCTGAAACAGAATACTAAAAGTTGATATTATTTTCACATTTTAAAAATGGGAGAAATTAAATACAACTAAACACATGCATATGTAGGAATATATCAAAGAGGAAGTCATGGAATTGTTTTGTTAAGCTTTTTTCCTTTCCTTTTTCTATGTGAAAATTGAACCAAACTCAAAAACAGTGAATTCTTCTGCAGTACTTACAAGCTAAATTAAACCATTTTAGCAGTTTGCAATTATACTATTTCTGTTATATCCCATCCTATAATACACAGTTTCAAAATCTTTAATGTCTGTATTTCTGTTTTAATACAAGCTTCAGCTTTCATTTCTCTTTTATGAGGAAAACCAGAATTAATTCATCAACAATTCATCTATTGACATTTTATCACATTACCCTTTAAGCTTGTGTATGTTACTGAATCTGCTATTTTCTTTTTCACCTGTCTGTGGCCACCTTGGGATATTCAAGCCTTATAAAGGACACAGATGAGGACGACAAATTGTTCACCCAAGGAAGCTGAACCATCCCTCTTTTTATGGGAAGCACCTAAAATTAATGGCTAAAGCTCAAGTAACCAAGCACTGTTTCTCCAACAATTAAAAAGAAAAAAAGAAATGCACCAAGGAAAGAATATTTAAATGTTAAGACACTTTAAAATAGTGTCATCTGAAGGGAAGTCTCCGTGGGTATTACCTTCCTTTGACACTCACAGGGAGTTAAACCTAATTGCATTTAGGGTTATCTCTAGCAGCTACACTTGGAATCAACCATCCTCAGGAGGACTATACTAACTAATCTACTTATTAGGCTTTTATTCAGATTTAGTACAGCCTTTTATAAAAAAAATCTTGAAGGGATAGTAATGGATTTTGCAATTATCAGACAGGAAAGAACAGACTATGACCTACAATCTTTGGCTTTACCAAAAAACAGGAAAAGAAAATCTTTTGTAAGTAAATCTTTAGAATTTTAAGTTAATTTTAGTCCCTATCAGACACCACAGTTATATCTGGAAAGGTAAAACGTGTGAATTTCCTGTGTTCCTCCCATACATTCCCTTAAAATACAACCCCTCCCACCATAACTGGCAGGGAGAAAGAAACTTGTTTTCTGTCCTTGCCTTTCAAAGACGAGCGAGTAGCAGGTTTTGGTTTGCTGTCTCAAGCCCCAGTTTAAGCCCAAAAGCCAGCGCTGACAGAGGTGATTGCAGATAGCAGTACAAACCCTGGCAGCACCTTCTGACAACAGCCACTGCAATTCCTGAACTGTTCTCCCATGAGGAACACGGAGTTCTGACCAGCTCCTTGCCTCCTGCATATTTTAAATATTTCTCTAAATTCCCTCCCAGCCCAACAGCCTCCCAGGGAACCTGCCACTCTGAGGAGATCCATTCCCTCCCACAACAGGGAGGCACCTCTGGACACCGGCAGCCAGAGGTTCTGCTCCTCAGAACCCCAGTGCAGAGCATGCCTGGGCCCCACAGGACACGTCTTTGCCCTGGGAAAGAGGCTGTGCACCAAATATCCTCTTGTTCTTAGTTCTAGTCCCTCTTTTGAGCCATCCTAGCAACTCCTCACAGCCATCAGCAATCCAGGAACAAGCATCACTCCTCTCTCTTCTTTCTCTCTTCCTTCATCCCCAGTTTTGTTGAAATTCTCCCTTTCATAGTTTAAATAGATGCTTCCTGCTATGCACTATGAATTCCCAATCTCATTAGCTCACTGGTAATCTGGCATTTTGCTGTTTAGCATTTTCCAGTTGGCATCGCTAAAAGCTTGGCAACCAGTCACGTAAGATGAGCTCCACCCTTTAAGATGATAGCACATTGTTTATGGTTGGGTTGTTTGGGGGTTCTTGTACATCTGAAAACTTCTTTACATTTTATAAGAGTTGCTTCCTCCACCCATAAGTCTTATGTCTCTCAGTCAACATAGATCTAGAAAATAACTGGGGAACATTAAATATGACCAGAGCCTAAATATCCTCCTAAACTCTGTTCACATTTTTCCTCTTCTATTTGTCAAAGTAGCATAACCCAATTTTTACTAGTAATATACAATAAAAAACTGATTTATTTTTATAAAGTAGCACTTCAGAAACCTTGAAAAGAAGCCTTACAAATAAATAGCCTGAATTTCTCAAGCTGTTTTCCCTCCCTCCACACCAAAACATCCAGTAATAAACCCTTGCTCCTTTTCTGTCACACCTGTGTGGCTGAGACCTGTCCCAAATGTCTCTGATTTCCTCTTTACTGACCACTAGCTGTGAGCAGAGTTTCTCCTCTGTTGGTACCTCAGTGTATTTTCATTGTTTTTTGCTCAATGATTATTGCTCAAAATTATAATTAGTGAGGAATAGGACAAACGCCGTGGAAACGACAGAAGACTCAGTACCAGACAGTTCAATGCTCTACTTTGCCCTCAAAACCCAGGGATTTTCCCCCATCACCTTCTACCCCAATACTTCAGACCATGCCTGGTGGGCAGATGTAACAAGTGCAGTACTCAACCTCTACGCACTCCACCTCCACTTAGAAAAAAAAAAAATCAGTAATACAGAAGTTGTGCACAAAGGCATGGGAATAAGAACTGCTCTGCAGCAAAGGCCACACAATTTTTCTTTTCCCATATTGTCTTGACAGAATTACTCTCTGCTGTATTACTCTATTATGTTCTATTGCACATTTTATATCCAATGTTTTGTTTGATCTTTTGTGAAAGTTGTGTTCAGTTTTCTCTCATCCAAAGCGCATTCAACAGCTCAATTAGGCTCAAAAAGCTTTACCTTCAGAGTGTACTGGCAGCTCTCAAGCACAATTATTCTCCAGTGCAAAACACCCACAAGACATATTTAAGAGTATACTTCCACAAATAATATGCTAACACACCACCCAACATTGCTGCAGAATTGACAAACACTACAAAGGAAAATGCTCTAATGCTGTTCAAGGACATCTGAAAGTACATTTTATTTCAGTGAACTCCACAGCAAATACACCATTTTCCCTCTCCTCAGCCCAATTGTAAGGTTAGAAAATGCGAGTCAGAAGTTTTGACTTGCATTGCAATTTAAAACTTCCTACGTGTTACCAGTATGACCAGCAACAGAGCCAGTGTACCAGGAGCTGGGTTTTCCAAGGGCACTATCAATGCCTTTTACAGAGAACAAAGCAAGTATTTATCTACATAACAACACAGAAATTAAAATGAAAAATACTTAAACTTTTTTTTTTTTTTTCCTATGGAGTACTAAAAGCTTTGGGATGTCTTTCTACCATAAGAATCACAGGGCGATGCATAATTCAGATCAGCACTTAAGAGTGCAGAGATGTGTCTATTTCTTTGTGTAGAAGTCTGTTATATCTTTGAAGACAAAGTTAACTGAACCTAAATTTCAAGTAGATTTATTTAAGTCAAATTAAATTATTTCTATTAGTCTTATCTCCCAAAAGAATTAAATCAGCTCTATTAAGTACAAATGATCATGTCTACATATGAGTGTCAATCAATTTCACAATATCACATTAAGATCATGCCACTACGTATCTGGTAATTTTGATAAATCTCAAATTCCCCTGAACAGCCAAGCCCTAACATCTAAAATATTCATAACTTCATAACATGGTCATTGACTCACATGAAAAGTAAAACTCCAGTTGAAACTTCCCAACATTTTTTCCTTCTGGTTTTACTTTGCCTTTTGAAGTAAAGGTCAATTCCACAACAATTCCTTCATGCTCTTAGGAATGATTCAGTTGCCCCATACAGACCAACGACTCAGCTATGAGTCGTGATTTAATAATTACGGAGATATGTCACAATTCTCATGGGAATAATTTATTGAAAATTAAGCTTCAAGCAGCGACTGAAGGTTCTCTACAGTTGCTTTCTCTTTAATATCTCTTCCATGTTATTTCTCACAAATAACACTTTACCCTGTGCCAACAACTGTGGTTTTAGATCAAAAACTTAACACCTGGAAAGACCAGTGATTCTACTGTTAAAAACAAAACTGAATCTCTAAACTGGTTATCCTTACATAAATACGGTGACAAAATTCACATCAATGAAATTTTACAACAGAAGCTGTCAGGTACAAAGTTTAAATTGTAGAACAGACCACAAGAACTGTACTAAAACCAGTCAACACTTCAATTAAGGCACCCACTGCTTTTTCTCCTCACTTTTGACACCACACAAAATTGCATGAATAAAAACTTTATGGAGAAGATTAAAACCAGTTTAAATCCTATAAGTAATTCCATAAAAATAATTTTTCTCCTTATTATGGGATATGTATTTTTCAGCTTGAAAGTGTAAAGAAAGGGTAAGTCAACCAGTTTTCTGACCATACTAATTTCCTCTGTCTTTTGTAGAATTAGGGAAAAACTAAAGGTAGCAGCTCTTGATGTTTTCCAACAACCTGAATATTCCACTACAACATCCTGTCTGCCTCTAACACTGTAGCTCATTGCTCATTTAAAACCAAAGAAGCCACTAAAAATACAAAGAAAGTGATTGAGATCAGTGTTCTAGCAATAGCAGTGACTCACAGAACAAAACAAAGCTCTTCAAGTAATAACTTCAGCATCTGCTTTCCTCATTATTCATTTATGTTCTTCACTGTTAAGGATTATTGTTTGTTTTTAAATTGCTATGGCAAGTTAATTAATTGATGAGCCTCAACCACCTTTAAACTTACTTTTACTTACTGATCTCTCTTGTCTTTCTACAGCAAGTTCTACTAGTGAAAAAAAAAAATCAAATTACAGTTTTCAAGTAATTTAGTTGGTAAGATCTTATTTGTCATCTGTGCCTGTAAACAATTCTGAAAAGCTAAGAGCTGACAGACAACTCACAAGAAGACAAGCTTACTGCTACACTGTGGTTTTTGCTGGGAAAAAAGATATGAAGAACAAGATTTCTATCTCAAACTCTACCAAATATCTGTTCAGCCTCTATAATGAGATCACCTATAGCTTTGAAACAAAACTATTCTCAGAACTCTTTGATAAAGAATGTAAGTACAACCTGTAGCGAATCTATCAAAGATATTTTATCACTTCTCTAGCCCAGGGAAAAGTATAAAACCAGAATAAATACATGAAAGTAATACTTGAGGATATCCTCTGTAACTCCAGGAGCTTGTCTTCCCAATTTTATTCAACAGCTCTGTCTGGTTTTTCTTCCATCAGTTCCTCAAGTCTGGCTCTGAACCAGTGTAAATTGTTAGTATTTCCAAAGTCCAGGGACAAGAAGCCCTGAATGTATATGAGGTGGATTTTTGCTTATTTTAGATCTGCCATTTGCTAATTTCATGCTGTATAGTTTCCATCCAGGTAAAAAGCAGTGAACAATCATTCCTTTTTCACATTTTTTGCTCCAGTCGCGTCACCAGTTGATTCTACACTAAAGAACATTAAAGTTATACTTCAAAGGGCAACTATGCCATACTTTGGGTCACTCATCTCACTGGCTCCTATCTTTTGCAGTTCAACTGTATAATTCTTTAAATGAAAGAATGAGAATTCAAGATATTTTTCACCTTCCACATCATTTTACAGGGGCAGTGACAACAGTTTCTGGTTTCTTTTTTAAATAAACTTCCCACTGCTTCCTAGTTTTATTATAAGAAGGTGTTTGCTTGCATTATTGTAATATTGCATGAATATCCTTTCACAGGATTGTCCACTGTCGTACTAACATAACTTTCCTGAATCTTAATAGACAATTCAAAGCCTATCATAATTCCTCAACATTTATCCATGTCACATACTGTTCACACCTACCATTCCCTTTGTGAGATTAGTCAGGAAATTTTCAACATCTTTGTCTTCACTACACTGCCATACAGAAATCAATCACTTCAGTACATTCCTGTTTCTCCAGCTCATTCTAAAACCCAATAAATTAGGTTTGGTCCATGAGGAGAACAAAGTGCAGGAAGAGGCTGTAACACTCAGAAAAAAAACCCAGATAAAATCAGCTCTTTTCTGTAATGACATATGTTACCTCCCAGATGATGGCAGCTGCTTCCCTCGGCACACAGCACGGGCTGACAACAAACACCTTCATCTGTTTCCTGATGGAATGGAGCCCTCAGTGCCCAGGCTGCACAAAATGCAGCAAAACTGCCCTGGACAAGGCAGACACACCCAAACACATCACAGCTTCATGCTGAGCTACAGAGAATGAGTTATAGAGAATGCATTACCCTCCTTGACTCAAAAGGGATAGGAAATAAACACAGACAACACTTTCTCTTGTACCAGAAGAATATTTGCGACGTGAAAAACGTTGCAATCTATTTTACCAAAGCTACAAAGTCATGTGGTGATCGACCTAGTTTCCTGTTAAATTTAAGTGTATTTTTAGTTACTCCCTGTTGATTTATGTTTTCATTAAAACCTGAGGGATGTGTCTTGAAGTCTGCTGGAGAATGAATGGAGGTGTGATGCTTTGCAGAGGATGCCGAGGCATTTTTCCCCAATGTTTTCTCTCTCTAAGTCACACATCTAGCAGGAGCTCAACTGAAGAGCAAATAAGCATTATTTGTTTACCTCTATCTTATCTTTCCTTCACAGGAATTTAAATGCAAATGAAAAATAGAACAAACACCAACAAATGCATCAAGTGGTAGCGCAGTTTAATGACTATGACCAACAGAGTCTGTGCTCTGCTGACTGCCACAGCACCCTGCAGTCAGCAGGACTGGCAGTGACCCCCTCTTCTGTTTGTAACATACACAGAAGCACTTTGAAAATGATCCCAGTATTTATACAGGAACCATGTAATTAATTTTCAGAGTTTTGTGGAATGACATATATTATTTTATACAGACTATTGAGGAGATTACATTGATTTAAAACAGAGCAGAAAACCCACCTAAGAAAAGAGCCCTCTGAGTGCTTCCAATCATGGAGAAGACACATTAAAAGGGTTTTCTTTTTGGGAAATGATGAACTTAATTTGCAGTAAGTGGAAACTACTTCTGTGGTCTGAGAAAATTAAAGTCCACAGATGTAAAGTCAAGGAAATCAGGTCCATTGTTGCCAATTCTTTCTTCAGTATGAAAATGGGTCATAAAACTTCAAAATTTATGTATGGATTCCAAAGGTTCAGAGCTGATTTTCTTTTTGCTTCTTTTGCCCCTTGTCTACCACTGAATTAAATTGCAACATTAGATTTTGTGTGGCAAATAAACGCAAAATACTGCGTAAGGACCTAACTTCAGATGAAGGCTCAATTTCAGTAATGATCTTGATAATTACATTAGGACAGTGTAGGTTTCCCTACAGCTTTCTAGTTTTCGAATTTAAAGAGAATTATGTGCATGATGACAGCTCTGTGTGCTCACAAGACTATTCTTACTTTATCCTGTCTACTTTCACACTCTCCAGAAATTCAGTTTTAAGCCGCAGTTTTCAAGTATTTTGTCAATCACAGTTTATCAAATGCATTCTGCTAAGGCAGCTGTCAGGACAAGATTCAGCAGTGACAAGCTGTCTCAGCGCCTGTTCATTCTACCCTTTTTATCTCTGAGGAGGAGAAATACTCTGGCTAGAAAAGGCTCTACCTGTTCCCTCAACAGGCAGAGGAGTCACTGTGTTGGCAGAGCTCCTGATCATCAGAGGACTCCCAATAAATTCTCAGCAGCCCATTTATGCCTACTTTTTCCTTATCATAAGTGCTGTTCTGAAAACACTACTGGCACTCTGCACACAGAGGTGATTGAGTAAAAAGACACAGTGCAAGTTGTCAATTTATCCTGAAATAGCTTCTAGTGGATAGATAAAAGCCATCTAAACCATGGCACAAGACAGTGCTATTGCACAGAATCTCCAGACTTCCCACACAAAAAAAAAAAAAAAAAAAAAAAAAAAAAAAAAAAAAAAAAAAAAAAAAAAAAAAAAAAAAAAAAAAATCCAGAAAAGCACTCTGCCCTCTGTTACACACACACCAAAATTATGGCATCATACACAACTGTTTGTGTATAGAGTGAAATATCAGTGCATACTGAAGTATTTTCTTATAAATCCTGGCAATTAAAAACTTCATGTAATCTCACTCTGTACGAACAATATTTCCAAAAGGCTAAAACTGGGATCGTGCCAAACTTGGCTTTTAGCTTTAATTGTGTTGACTACATTACCTAAAAGAATCTTCACTTATAATGACAAATCATGACTGGGAAAACATGTATAAGTCAGATTTCTCCTCCTCCACATATATTACCATGGAAATGCCAAAAGCATAAGACAGTTCACAGACAGCTTATCTCCAAATATTTTAGCTGATCAAAATGATGCCATTTGATCCCATACATGGTCTGCTGTGGGATGAAGGATGTCTGAAAAGTAGAATCAGTGTTAATCTACATCAAATGCTTCTGCTTTTGGGAACAGAATGAAGAAGTTTCAGTCTTCATTAAAGAGGAAGCAAGAAAAGGCCAAGTAGTGACTTGAACTTTAGAAGTGTTAAATACTATTTGAAACAGGCTGACATTTGAAAATTTTCAATTGTTGTCCATTTTTTAAGTGTCCATCATTGTCCATAAATGTCATATTAAGAAGAACAAAGCAATAAATGGGTCAGAGTAATCTCAAAAATTACAGAAAAATCACTAGGATGAACAGGAGCCATCAAACTGCCTTAGCACAGTGTCTCATTGCCAGTCCCAGCATGAGAGACGAGAAGCAGAGCTGGAGGCAAGAGTAGGAGCACAGGAAGAAGTCAGAGAGAAAAAATACAAATAACACAAGAATGACCTTAGGTGTAAACAGAAATCCAAGTCTCAAGTTTAGATGTTCCTACAAAAACTACCTCACGTTCACAGTAAGTTTTCCACTGTGCACCCCATGCTTGCATATAATGCAGCAACAAACAAAACTTTCAGGAAAAACTGGAGTAAAAGATGTGAAAAGGCAGCCAAGAAGGTGAGAGAAACAAACATAACTGGTTACAGTTCTGTTAGACCCGGGAAAAAAACAACTCAAAACTCCAAGGACCAAGAATCAGAAGACTGTCCTGAAGAAATACATTAAGAGTGGAATAGGTGCAGCTGAGCATTTTATTCCTCCAAGGTAAACAAACAAACCAACCAAAAAACCCCCCCAAAACAAAACAAAAAAACTGGACACATCACACATCCTTTCAGATCAAGGATTAGGTATTGTCCAAACACTAAGGCTCTGTTTAGAATGTGGGAGGGGAGGGGGCTGGCCCTGTCCAGAGGCTGTATTTGCTTTCCTTGCACTGCTGGCACGGCAGTTTCCGTACAAACTTCTACCTTCCCTTTGTGCAGGGCCCAAGTCCTGAACACATCCCTGATGTTCAGTAGATCCAAAGAGTGCATTAGCATGGAAGGAAACCATGCCCACGTATCAAATACTGCACACAGCTTCTACTTTGCCAGCTGATGTAAAGACATGACAAGAGAGAAACTAAAGAACATAGTAAGAATTTTCACATGCCAGTAATATTTTTTTAGACTTTCTTTTTTAGTATAAGCCATAAGAACAAGTTACATCAGTCAGAAAAAATAAATTTCCGCTTTCAATTTGTGTAATATCTGCCAAACAGGAGCAGATGATACAAAGGCAGGAGATGAGTCAAGTGAAGGATCACTAGAAACCTGTTTTCTCAAAGAGAATGGACTGTGCCTCAGCCCAGCAGTGATCCCCCAATTTTCACTGCTTTTATCACAACATCTCTGATGCAGGTTGGGTCATTAACTCAGGACATTAAACATGCCACCAGTCACCCGTGGCCAAGAGCTGTATTCAATCATCTGGGAGCAAAGGCATTTTAGAAAATAGAATTTAAATTTTCCAGGATCTTTCCTGGATGCAGTTATGTTTACCACTGAGAAAATCCATACAGCTGCTGACCCCGTTCCAACAGAGACAGGAACCGAGCTGTAAAACCAGCACTCTTCTGAAGGAGACAGCAAACAGGGCTTGGAATTATGACAAAGCAGAACCTCTGTTTCATAGAGGAAGTTACAAATTCACTCTGGATGTAAGGATTTCATCAACAGGGTATCACGATACGAGTCACAAAAACACTGATGAAGCAACCAAGGGCACTCTGACATCTTAACTAGACCCTTCCAATTACTTGGTGGTCTTATTCCATTAGAAGCATTTGGAATTATTTAAATTTCCACGTATCAAGTCCTATTTGTCAGTCATGACAAACCCTAGATATCATCTGGTACAGGGAGGCCTTCAGGCAAATCACACCGATAGTGATACTTCACAGAAAGTATCAACCACAAGGTGAAACTTCACTTCTGGAAGGCTCAGTGAGCAATGTCGCAGCTGAAGCAGCCCTTTCACAGATATCTCAAAGTTCATCTTTATGACCTTTCCTTTCACCATCTAACACTGACAAAACCCTTTCAAGCTGTTACTTACTGTAACATGTCCAACATGCATTAAAAACCAATAAAGGTGGGATCTTCTTTACCTAAGTTAGGCACACAGACCACAGCCAGACTCTTTCAGAGAAGCCAAACCTATTCTCTGCAGTAAGGGGGAGAAATAAGCACTCCTAAGACGTGCTCAGGGTGAGGTCTTGTCCACCTAACTTAAATGAGTAAATTCACGACAGAATGGTCTTCCTCTGGAAAATATCTAAAAGCATCTCCCACTCTCTACTGACTCCAGGAGGAAAATCAAGCACTTCAGTTGCAAAACAGCTTCATTAAGCACAACATGGGCACAGAACTGAGGGGATTAAAGCTTTGTGTTGGACACTTTGCTCTTTTAATCTTCAGAATAGAGTGCAAAAACAACCTCCCTAAAAAAAGTTCTTGCATGACTGGGTAATATAAATTGATAAAGCAAGGAAAAACGTTAAATTTAAATGTCACGAAGGATGAACAGCCCTTGCTGTATTAAGGTGTGAGTAGTGCAGCCCAGGCAACAATTCCCTCTGAAGAGAACTCAAGGTCTGTGATTGAGCTTCCACTACTTTTCATTTAATTCCTCTGGCATTATCCCTGGATTCTGAATGTCCAAGCAGTCTGCTCCTTGCACAGGTATTCAGATTCCATTACACTGGTTTGAGGTAAGCAGTGTATACTGGGACAGAAAGTTTTAAATACATACTGAAAAATCATACCTAAGGACTTTAAATGGAGAACTAGAATTGTCTCAATATTGGAATAACTTCTACTGTAAATGCTACAACTTGGAGGATTTGCCAGATATCTCATCACAAATAGAACATACTGAAAGAACAACTACAACAATTCCAGTAGATGCACAATAGTAATTAACAGAAAATTCCTGCATTAGATATCTTATGTACAGATTCAATGCAGAATTATGTATTACCACACTAGTTCTATTTATTTGATAACTTATTTAGACTCTCCAATCTTATCTCAAAGTAGGCACAGCAAGTTTCTTAAAATAAATTTTGCTGACTTAAATTGTGGGTTTTTTCCAAACACCTATGGTATTCCATGAGTCTTCACCTAAAACTATGAGATCCATGCATTTAAGTGGGAAATTTAGGACAGTAACTGCATTGCATATAGCAAATACAACATGCAAATATTGCCACAGTTTCTCTTACATGAAATTAGAGTGTGCAAAGGAAGATATCAACAGAACTATGATACACTGAATTAATTTACCTTCAAATATTAGCAGCAGTAAATTTTCTGCTCATTTCCAGTTTTCTAAGAAATCTCTTAATACTACATATGCTAATGTATCTGTACTAGTTAATGCACTTTTATACTACACTGTTCTTCACAGAACCTCATGATTAATAAACATTATGGATACCATGTTTATCCAGTTTTAAATTTTAATTATCTTGGCTTTCATTGAAAGTAAACATTCCCATTGAATGTCAGTAAAACTGGTGCAACTGAAGAATGGTAAAGAAGCATTATTATAAAAACTCTTCTTGTTTGGTTCATCTAAGACAGCCAGATATAGAAACCCAAAGTGGTTAAGGCATATTTAGGATTGGTTATTTAAAAGTATCTGCCAGAGCTGCATAATCAAGATGGATACCATCAGTGCTACAGCAGAAGCATTTCTCCCTTTTACAATCATCTTTATAATTTAACTAGCCTGAAGATTTTGTTGAACTGCAAGAACTAAAGATGATTTCAACGCTACTGTGAATAAGTTAATTTCTGGTGGTACTTTTCATCAATGAAAAACTCTATCTAAACCCTCCTTGCCCCTTTGTATTTCTCACTTTTGCTACCTACACACATGAACCAAAAGATGCAAGATGTCCATGGCTACAGCAGCACCCCTTTCACTGAAGCCACACACCACTAGGGCCAGAATAAATGAATTGTTCTACCTTAGGTTAATTCATCTCTCACATCTCCACAATGCTACTTTACAATTGGGCTGCAAACCAAAATAAATTCATCTGTTGTCATCTCATGACACTTAGTAAACATTTTTTATATCCCATTTTTCACCAGTACTTCTCCTGCATAGGCCCAAACCACTACAAAACCCAATCATTTTTACTTTGTTCCCCTTTATGTTTGTGTCAGACCATAATGTTCTTCAATTACATGTAACTATGGGCTCTGAAGACAGCAAAGTAAGGTCATGTCAGTGGGAAATCACAAGTTACCAACCACCCCACCACATTATAGCTCCACAGGAACTTCAGTTCTCCAGCAAGTTGATAACTTAGCTTGCTTTGCTTATTTTATAGCCAGAGAATTCTTCCTCACTGTTGAGAGCACCTTCTTCTCTAATATCAATACCATCCAACAATTTACGCAATGTTCACTCTTCCAAAGATCTAATATTTAATTGCTTTATAATCTCCCTGACCTCACTATTTTGGGGAACAGAAATACAGCAAGAAAGGACAAACTGAGGTGATCGGGTAAATGAGTTTCACAAATCATTAACACCACGAAGAGCAAGGATTTGGTGCGTTACTTCAGCTTCATAGGATATAATTACATGTTTTGATTAGCAGATATATTTTCCCAGCCTCAGGTGTCAACAAGGGTTCAAGTGTATAACATGTATAAATGGGTGCTAATTTTACTAGTCATGAAAATGTGTTTCGCTAATTACATTTATACCCTCTTAGCCCATTTCCATTCGATATTGCTTCTCTGTAGTATCTCTTCCTGTTTATTTCCTTAGTGGCATTTGAGCTCTTCCAAATGACACAATGATTCTAAAATTCACTAGGCATGGCAAGTTACTTCCCCACCGAATACCTGATGTAGGCTGAAAGAGGAACGAGACTGGCAGACGTGTCTACAACTTTGTGGTCATTTCTGTACTTCTGTAACTGTATCCTGTTTAGGGTATTATCATCTGGGATGAAAATCTTATGGCAAAAGGGGTGCTTGTATTTCACTCAGTTGATTCTTGTTAGGCGTGCAAGAATTTCTGATTGTTGGAACCAAAAAATAAGGGAGCAAGCCTGTTTTAAAAGAGTGAAGCCCTTTTTCCTTGCCCTGTGCTTTCGTGACAGTCCAACAAGCTTTGTTCACAGAAATGAGATCAGGATCCAAAACTAAAAAGAACCTCTTCTCACACAACCAGCTACGGAACAGTTTGGGCTGGAAGGGACTCAAAGATCATCTACTTCCACGCCCTAAGCAAAACCATGATGGAAAATGTTTGAGGCTTTGGATAAGAGCATGGGATAAAGCTATTAACCACAAGCTGCTGGACGTCGGAATATCTAAATAAGGATATGATTCTACAATTCAGATTGCAAAACAAGAAAAAGACCCAAAAGATTTCAAAGTGTGACTTAAAGAGCATGAGGAAAGTAAGCACCTAAGAAGTTTCACTGTCTGGGCACCTTTATTACATATTCAAACATCAGGGTTATTCCTCCTGTCTTCCTTAGAAAGAATAGACACGAAGCAACTTTTTCAAATGACATTAACATTTCCAAGCTAATGCTGTGATGTGTACCCCACACATATAATTAACTGGCTAATATGAAGCTACAACTTACTTGAAATTACTTGATTTTAGCAAACAGACAGACTTCAGCAGCTCAGTCCTTTAGCTCACAGTGTGGCATCAGACAGCATTGTTGCCTTGGTTGGGGCAAAACTTCAGAGCACATAATAAAAAGAATGATAAGACAATGACAAAACGTTCCAGTGTTCATAACCACATGATAAAATGCTGGTATAATCTCCTCAGAGCCTTCTCCTGCCACTGATACTTCAGGACTTATACTGAATATTTCAAACATGATTAACACAAAATAATAATTAAGGGGAAAATCACATGGAGATTACCAACATGTTCATATGTATAAAGTTATTGCAGGAGAGTGCAAGTGTAGAGACTGGATTTATAAGCTTTGACCTGGACTGCTATACTTACATAATAATTAATAACAACTGACAGACCTCAAAAGACATATTAAGAACTCAGTGCACAGATTTTAAAAAATTCTAGCCATGCCAACAATACCAAGTAGAGGTGACTTACATTTCCCTTGTAAATATTCCGGAAGATTAGTCTTAGAATCAATACTACATATTATTCTGATAGGATGTGGTGGCAATTTATGCTTATTCAGTACATTAAAAAAATACAGTCTCAAAGCCTATCTGGAACTCAACAAGTATGCAGGGGCAATACATTTACAAAATGAGCTAAAGAAGGATTAAAACCTTCAGCTCGCAATAGGTAAAGCATGACAGGTAACCGAGCCGTGCAACACTTCACTGAAGCTGAATGAAAACCTTATTACAAATGTAAGCTCTAAAAAACTGCGAGTAGATGTGGATAAAATACAACCTTAAAACTACTATGGTATGGCTGGCACAGCAGACCAAGTGTGATTTCCTTTTTCACTCTTCTCCTTTGCATGAGTTTCAGAATTACCCAGTTGGGTGGAAAAATGCAATTGAAGTAATGGTATTTATGATGAGAGGCTTCTTTTCTTTTCCTGTACTCTAAAGGCTGCAGAAAGCTTTACCTTGCTTTCAATATTTCAGATTTGAAAAATGGGAGCAATAAGGGCATAAATTCAAAGCTATTGTATGCACATTCATTTTAATGGAGTCATCAGTACTATTTAGTTAACAATGCACAAAACCTGTTTCATGAGGCCTTGCTAAAGGGCTTAAGCATAAGCAGCCTCATTTCAGAGAATGGGTATACTCACACAGGAAGGTAAGTGCACCTTTAAGTGTTTTAATCACAAAGGGATTAAATGCATACTTTTGGCACTTGGCTAAAAAAAAAAAAAAATACAATCTTCTGCATTTTTCTTCTTTCCATTAAAATTCTTTTACTATATATGAGAGCTTTTTAGCAAGTCCAAACAAAAGCACTGTGGATAGCAAAGTATTTCACATATGTGAAGAATGTTTAAAAATTAGTTCTTCAGGGTTTTAATTGTATATACATCAAATCGAGTCAGCTGCCATAACAGAACAATTGCTACATTCATGCTGTGTGTTATGAACTCTAATTGTTAGAAACACTTTTCGTTTCAATCTTGACAACATCTATATTAATTTTTTTCATGACTTCTTTGTGGGGTTTTTTATGCTAATTCTGTTAATAACAGAATAAGATTATACACTCTACTTTTATTCCTGATCATTAGAAATGTAAAGCACAACATGAGTCAGAAACTGCAAGGAAAGGAAAAATAATAATAAAAAAACCCCCTTAAGTATAACAGAGAAAAAAAGAAGCAGCAAAGTTGTGCTAAAACTGGATGAATACTTAACAGAGATTTTGCTTTTATCTTTAAAAAGGCACTGTATTATAACTAGAACTTATAATTAAAAGAAAAACTGTGTACAATTTTTTTTAAAATCAATGAATAAAGAATATTTAGGCATCACAGATATCTTCACATCAATAACATCAAAAGTTGAGCCTATAGCTTTTGAGAAAATATTTGAGAAAACAAAAAAAAAAACCCCAAAAAACAAACAAACAAAAAAATCTCTCTAACCAATTTGTGATCATCTCAGAACACTTGGAGAGGATGAAGCATCCCAGAGGAACACGAAGCAATACCTGCCTTGCAAAGTAAGGAGAAGGGGAGGAAAAAGAAATTAATAGACCTGTCAGCTTAACTCTGATATCAAATGACATAGAACCAATGAGTTCATCTTCAAAAACATGAGTTTTGTGAAGATAAAAAATGAAGATAAGGAACAGTCAACATAAATGAGCAAATTAAGAACAAATTCAAATTTGTTTCTTTAGCTAAAAGGGATTTGGCACTCCTGGAAAGGATTTCAGCGTGGTGTACCAGATGAAATGTTTTACAGCAATTTAATCTTCACCATGAAAAGACAATGGAAAGACACCCAGCCTGATAGAGGACTAACAAGTCACTCCTGAAAGGTACTGTAGAGGGTTTTTATCCCTCAGGACCATAAATTGAGAGGTGGCTATCCTAAGAGACAGTGCTGTGTAGTTTTATTTTGAAAGTTTTAAGAATCGTCACTGAGTCTTTCAGAAATCACCCAGCAAATCAACAAGTAAACATCTGACCTAACTCAAAGGGGATAAAATTCAGCTGTATGTTTGAATCATTTAGGCCACAAATCTATACTACATTTAAAAAAAAAAAATACTCTATCAATACTAGATTATGATATAAATATTATTTATGACAGTTCTTATAGAGAAGATTTCCAACTGAAAAGCATAAGAAAAGTGTTTCAGAAAAACATGAAGAAAAATGAGACTTGCTAGAGAAGCCATAGTCTTAATAAATACATATGATAAAAATCCTTGATCCCCTGGCACCTCTCTAACTTATTTTGAAGTGACAGGAAAACAGACGATGTGCCACATTTTTTAAAATTGTTTGCAAACAGACCAAGTGAAGAGGAATGAATCCTTCCAAAAGCCATAGATGGCATCATTCCGGGAATATTACACATCTTCCTTCAGCACCTGTAGCTACACTTAGGGAACAGCATTATTTTGTATTATACTGTTTGTCACGAATTTAGGAAGTCTTTGTGCTGGTCAAATAGTAACCTGGGCCTGGGAGAGAAATCCCATAAACTGAACTTCAGGTGTGGAAGGGAACCGAGACAATTCCACCAACACTTCACATGCACGACATCCTCCGTTTTCTCAGGGAGGGAAAAAAGGGACGGACGGAAAAGTGCTCAACATACAAATAAGAGATACAATGCAAGCCATGTTATCCCAAGGGTAGGCTTAAAACTCTCACTGCTCTTTGCCAGATATTCTGACTTGGCTCCTGGTTAACATCTGGACACAGAAAAAACCTGTCAGTCTCCATTTGCACTTAGCACTGTGCAAATAATGCTCTCTGCCTTCAGAACACGCACACACAGAATCAGGCACTCAATTATATTTATTTTTCACTAGAGAAGCCTAATTTGAGAGCTACTTTCAAAGTTTAAGACCTGACACTTTGTCTGAAAGATGAGCCCCATTCCTCACTGCACTGGGAAGGCAGCAGCAGATGTAAAGCTCCTACTGTGCTGTACACCCAGTCTGCCCATTCCAAGCTCACATAACTCCTGCTATAAAACATCCCAGCTGCTATTCATGTGCTTAATTCACAAATCAAATTTTTTCAAGTAAAATACAAAGACACCATTACCTTGCTAATCCTAAGCTCACCTTGGATGTACTTTCAGCCTATTATTGGTTCATCTAGTTATTCAGACACAACAAGACATAAAAAGCGAATTTTTAGGCTAGCACAGTATGCCTTTGGGTAGCGTTATAAAGCCTGAGAACTGAAATAAGCATCATAAAAATACATAGCCTGCCCTGCAGATGCTACTTTAGAAAATGAACTCAGTATTTAAAAATCAGAAAAAAACCCCAAAGCCACAAAAACCAAACAGTATTTTAGCACACATGGAATGATGTCCCTATCATAGCTTTAACAGCCCTCCAATCTCAAATATATTTTAATACTAAAGTAGCTAATAAGTCATTTCTATTTTCCTACCATGAAAATAATTTCCAGTTTTTATCATGAATCATGCTGTATTTTTAGGACTTCTGTCAGGGGAGCCATTATTTACAAACATCTTTGTACAATTTAGCACACCTAAAGTAAAAATGAAACCCTCTCAAAAATCCAAAACAAACTCCAAAACAATCAAACAAAAACCCACAAACCCTTCAAAATATAGAGATTTATATATGGAACAACTACGTTTGAAAAGCAAGGAGCCTCAAGCTGATTTTCTCCTCTTCAAAGAGAAAGAAAAATTATCAAGGAGAGAAATAAAAGCAGGAGAAATTTTACAGTGCCCTTTTCACACACCTGTATTTCACAGCAACGTTAAACACAACACAGAGCTGCCTGTACTGCTGGCAGCAGTATTTACACAGAGAGCCTGTGGCAGAACAACAAATATTCTCCACAATTAATTCACGGTGTTACATGGGGGTTGTTGCTTAGCTATTGATGAAAACATTCAATTTAATAAAATTCAGCCTTTTCCTCTGTATTCCTGCTTCACATCCTATTGTCTCTAATTGCAGCACCTCTCTCCCTCACACACACACAGGGAGAGCTGCCAAGCAGCTCCCTCCGGAGCCAATGTCATGGCCACTTTTCAGATTACTAGGAGGGAATACGTAAACTGCACTGTCAAGTATCTGATCCACGGGGAGTGAGTGTCATTTCAGAATCTCCAGCCTCAGATGAGTCAATCTGAAGCCCTCTTGCTCCACTCTGGTCTCTCAGTGAAGTCATCCCTGCTGGCAGCCAGTCACCTTAGTTCTTACCCAACTGTGAATCCTTACGTTTAAAATGGATATCAAAAGATTTTAGTGCCAAAGCTCCCCATTCATAACCAATGTATTATCTAATTACTATTTAACTTAGCTATTGAGGTTTTCAACAATTCAGGAAAAACTGATTTTTTGGTATGGTTACCTGGATGTTTTCAAACCCAGTAAAACACAGCACATCTGCAAAAACTTCCATCGCCCTGTTTTGTTAATGCTCATGCAGAGGGAGGCCTCTACGTGTGCTGAACTCCCTTATTTATTATTCTTTATTTCTCCTTAGTGTAGTCAAAGGTCAAACAAAACCAAAGTCAAATGACCCTCTCACTTTCACATTTGAAACACCTGTCATTCCTTGAGATGTAAATTTGTGAAACTAAAAGCAAAAACAAGAGGAATCTAGTCCAGGCCTTACTTGGTAACAGTCTGCTCTCCCAGATACAAATGGCTCCTTTAACTCCCGGCACACACTGAGAGCCAGGGATGAGGTTCCCTCTTGCTCATCTCTTCTCCTGGCTAAGCATGCCCAGCTCTCTCAGCCTCTCCTCATAACTGAGGAGCTCCACTCCATTAATCATCTTTTAAATGCCCTGCTGCCCCTGCTCCAGGAGCTCCACGTACTGGGGAATCTGAAGCTGGACAAAATATCCCGGGTGAGGCTGCAGCAGGGCTGAGGAGAGGGGCAGGATCTGCTGCTGGCACTGCCCTGCCTGTTGCACCCCAGGATGGAGCTCCTTGGCCACAAGGACGCACTGCTGCCTCAGGGACATGGATGTTCCATGATTCCACAGCACAGGAATGATGAGTAAAATACTCAGGAAGTCAGTAATCAAGCAAAATTTAACTTCACTTTGTCCAGAATATTCTCTTTTATTTCGGGGGTGAAGAAAGAAAAATGTTCCATATTATCTCATTAAAATAAACAAATCAAAACCCAAAGATACTCCCAAATTAGCAGTGGTTTTGGAAGACAGACAGAGATAAATAAAAGACAAAACAAACATCAACAGAAGTGATGATTCCCAACTCAAGCTCGTCTACAGCTGTTCAGATGTGTACATACAGAAAATAAAATAACTCTAAGGTTGTTTTTCCTTCCTAGGGGAACTGCTGTCTTTTCCATCACTGCAAACACCACTTCAAGCAATTGTCATGTCTGAAGATCTCTTTGCCTCCTCTGGCTGTTTTTTTTAACAAAACACTCTACAAAGGTTGAACTAGAATGGTATGGAGCAAAATTGTCACTCAGCTTTAAATTTATTGAGAGAATTCTTTCATACACATATGTTTTAAAATACAGATAAATAAAGTATTTATTTCTTTATCCCCTTGAAGCAATATCCTACTATTTGATCAGAGATCTCAACCTGTACAAGGAAAAGCAAGCATTATCAATTTCCTTAATTCATCATGTTCATAAAGTATAAACTTACACTACTGAGAGAAATGGTAAAATAATACAGTGTGACTAAGGATAAGCATGCAAATGGTTTAGAGAATATTCTTGATGGTTGGAATGTCTCATGAATTTTCTCTGCCTGGTTTAATAGCGCTTTGTGGAATATTTTGAGCACAGCATGAAATTGGGAATATATGCAAGCAGCATTTCTCACCAAAACCTAAAGAGAACTTGAACTTGGAGAGTGTCCATTCTTTTGTAGAGGCTACCAGAAAGGAGTGAAACAGAGAAGCGCACTGGCAACGTAAAGGACCAGTGAATTTTCCAAACAAAAAAAATGAGACCTGCAAGAAAGAGATGTTCCTTTCAAATAAACAACAAAGTTATGTACAAACATAAATGTGTAAATTTTTATGATTCTACTAGTATTTGTTCAGAATAGAGTATATTGAAAAAAAGCCTTGTCCCCTACAACATATTGATTTTGAGCAGTGAACTCTGACACACTCAGTATTGCCCTGTCTCCTTGCAATTTTAATATAAATAGGAAAGCTTGAAAAAGCAGACACACATATAGATTTAGAGTAAGAAAGATCAGGTGAGCCTAAACGTCCATTTTTGACGTTTGAATGAAGGCAGTCTCTCACTTTTTAGCAGACTATTGCTGGTTGTACCAGGGAGATAATTTAATGAAAACATTTATCCACATAAACCACGTGCAAATGGATGATCCTATTTGCATTCTATGATGAGTATGCAAATACATCAAGCACATGCAAAGTGGATGAAGTATGCAAGCAACAATAACTACATATAAATAAAATAATCATTAATAAGATAAAGTGCAATAATTAATAAGACAAGTGTCTTCATTAAGACCAAGAACTATAGGTGAAGATCCCTCCCATTGCTGTAGCAGGAAAGTTCTGCCATATAATATTTTATAGGGACTGATGTTGTTTCTTGGCCTTGTTTGTATGTGGACTTAGTAAGGCATGGGTAAGGTTTGAATTTTTTGATGTTTTCTAACAGATTTGATTAATTTGGGTTTTAAGGGCTCCATTCATATGTTTAATTTTGTCCCTTACCTGGGGCCTGTATGCGGTACACAGGTCCTGGATAAGTCTTAGAACTTTGTTAATTTCGCTGATTATTGTCACAACAAAATGTGGTTTCTTATTTAAAGATATACTCAAAGGAACTTTAAGTCTTGGAATTACACAATTGAGCAAAGTTTTCACTACTTTTTTTTTTTTTGTGTTGGTGTGACAGAGGTAAATTTCAGGCTATTCACTGAAGGTATCAACTAATATTAATATATATCTGTATTTTTCTTTGTGTTGCATTTCAGCAAAAATCCATTTGCTAATAATTTCCTGGGAGATTTCTTGGTTTTGTTACTTCTAATATAATTTTCTTGTTTGTGTCAGGGTTGTTTTTATAACAGGTTTCATAGTTGTTTGTTGTAGACTGTACGATATCAGTCATTTTTTTCTTTATCACTACTTTAATGGGTATTTCTATGCTGTTGTTGAGCTATTTTTTGCAGGAGCAAGGACAGAATTATAAATTGTCTTGCTGGGGTAATAGTTAATTCACTTTTTTTTTTATTTCAGTTTTAAGAAGCTTAATTAATTTGTGGGTCTTTGATAATATTTTGGGGTAAATAGGTGACGATCCCTCCCACTGCTGTAGCAGAAACATTCTGAGCATCCCCTATTTTGGGATCATTCCAAAGCTTTACCAGTTTTATATGGCTCTGCCAAAGCAGGACTTGTCACGCCCCAAATCCAAGGTGCCCACTGACATCCTGCTCCCGTGCTGCACTGCTGACTGACCTCCAAAGCCCTGGAACGCTCTATTGATCACACCCGTCTCTTATTAACTTGTGAGACATAATGATGCTGTAATCTATAAAACCTCAGGCCCTCCTGAACAGCGCACAGAGCAATCATTAAGTTGGCCATTCCTCACAGATCCCTGCCATTGTATTCCAATCTGCACTGGAATGCAGTGAAAATATTGTTAGGGGGCTTCCCCGGAGAAGATCAGAGCTGCCACAGCACAGATTTCCAACAGATTCCATGGGAGCCCGCCAGAATTTGCCAAATGGTTCCATGCTTCCTTATACGAAAAAAACTCCTGAAAATGCCCACAGGTTGCAAACTCTACTTACATTCCTATGGCACGGGCTTCCCTGAAAACCTGATGGACTGCTCAAGGGTCTTGCTGAGGAGCCATGAAACTGTTGGGGATTTCATTTCTTAGCCAAACTGGTATTATTTGGGAAGAGAATGCAACAGAGATTTCCATTTTCCAGAAAACTTACAAACAACCTGACTTTTCAGTCTGGTTTGGAAGAAGATCAAAGTCAAAGAGCTGACCGGAGATTTGGATTAACTCTGTGAACGTTTTATGTCGGATATTCTCAGTTGTGTGCAAATTCCAATAATAAATAACAGTTAGGGGCAGTCTTTAGTAAGCTTGGTGAACTATGCATGGCCTACAGCTGTTCATGCAAATACAGATACAACTGGTTATGTCTATTGAGTAGGGATAAAGGGAGTGGCAAAGCAGTTAAAGCCATAATGACGGAAGGAATGTTTATCTCCTCAAGCCACTGTTTTATCAACAAATAAGCACAGAAATCAACATTTTCATGCTCAGCAAGATATTATATCCAGATAAGCTTTAATTCCTCAGGTTAAAAATAATCTTCAGTAACCAATTTTAACCAAAATCTGATTTGAATGGGGTCTTTCTTGTAACACACACAAAAAGGTGTTTGGAGGTTCAGAACAGGATTGCTTCCACACATTTGCAGATGTAAGAAAGGCTTACAACAGTGTTGGAATGAAATCTCAGTATCCAAGAACACAGCATTTTGAAACACATTGCAACTACCCTTTTAAGGAAAGATTTGATCCTCCTAATCCATTCTTAATTTCATTTAGACAGTGAGAATAAACACACTAATACTTCCCAAGACACAAAGAATGTAAAGGAATGAAGCAATGAGGTGCCCAGGTAGCACACCTGAGACATTTATTGATAATCCAGGAGGCGATCAGAGATCCCAAAGAACAACACCCATGTTTCAAACCCATCTCCCCATAGTTTCAACTTGGTAGCAAATGCTGCACTCAGTCAAGTGATATAAAATGTAATGTAAATGTAATTTAAGGAGCTGGAGGAGGGACAAGAGAACTCCCAGATTAAGTAAGAAACTAATTTCTATTTAGCAGAGTAGAGGTTTAACTCAAAATATTGAAAGATGTAAATACTGACTTCTGCGTACTAAACTCTAATGCACAACAGAGACTGAAGTATCTCAGAGAGCCAAATAAATATTCATCTTTCTAGCACTGCAGTTGAACTTTTTCTCTTTTTTGATGAATCTATGTTTAATCATCACCTAAAAAGTAAAGCAATAACTAAAATATACCTAAGTGCAACTGAGAAATCAGATGCAGCCTTCCCCTGGGTCATCTTCTTTTCAGCATTTCAATGTTTGGCAAAAGGCTTTGTTTTTTTAAATTGGTATTAATTAGGGAGGACAACTGGGAGGTGAAACTTCTGAAAAAAACCCAGATCACAAAAACTCCAAATGGGCAAAAAAAGTGAGCAGTTGATGGCTTTTAAGTTCTCTCAATTGCAACAGTATTTTATTCATTCACTGTGAGGTATTCTCTATCACATATTTTGCATTCTTTTTCAAGTCGAGACAAAAGATCTGATATAAGAAAAAAGAATTCTTCTACAGAAAAGCTGTGTTGAAAAACAGTATTGGCATTAACAAATGATTCCCTCCAAAAAAACCCCAAAACAAATCAAATGTAAACACATTTGAACTTAAATGACTCATTATTTCTGGAATAATTATCTGAAGGTTTTAAATCTATTATCCAGTCAATACTGACTAATCAGTGAGCAAAAGTGAGAGCAATTTTGTTTCTAAGAAGCTGTTAGGAATATCAGTTTAACAATACAGAAGGCACAGTAGAGTAATGCTGTTTCTTTATGGGATAGTCCTATGCTCTTCAATAAAAATAAAATCAGCTGTTCTACACGCAGACCACTATTAACAGTGATTTCTTTTACTCTAAATTATGATCCTTCTGTAGAATTCCTCAGTTATATATATAAACCCTACGAAAGATACACAAATAAGCAGCTATAACTGAAAATATCAATCTATATTCAATTCTGCCATTACTTCTATTTCTGACTGAATTTCTATTGTATAGTTTCTCCACTAGCATTAAGAAAAAACAAAGCTGAGCTCATCTGAATAAGGCTTTTCAAAGAATTTTTACAGGATGCATTTTGATTCCCTGCTGCATCAATCATTCTATAGAACACAATCTTTCTGATACTCTTCAGGTGGCCTCAAGCACTCAAGAAACTTTTCAATCAACCCTGTGTAAAGTTTCTAATCCTGCCTGTTTAACTATCCCACTGTACAATGTAAATAAAGAGTTTTCTCCAAGTCCTGCTCAGGCCGTTTGCAAATGCGCCGCTTCCCGCGAGTCGCCGCAGCAAGCCTCAGTCCATTACCGTGACAGGGAGCGCTCCTCCTAACAACTGCTTTTTACTCCCCCTGACAAATGTGCTCTGTGCCAGGGCTGACGTTTGTGTAGTAATCAGGACTGATGGATTGGGACGCCAGTGCTGCCGAAAGTGCCCCCCATTTTAATGCGAGCCATTTGTCAAGCGTGCCGCTATCGCGCTGCTGTCAGGCGCGGCCAGCAAAGCACTCTGTCATCTTTCCACCCACCAAGGTCACTTTGGCAGCGACAGGAGAACTCCACCACAAAATTTTGATCCTTACTGGTGGTGTGAATAGCCTGATCTTCAAGGCATTTAATTATTTCCAGCAGTCCTTAAAAGTTCCTGCAAAATGTCCGTGTTACTAAGCACTATATGTAAAGATGAGAGTAAAAGCACATGGAAGCAAAAGTTGTGCAGCTGGCTATCAATACAAACTGGGAGTTACAGAGGTCTACTGTAAACTCTTCTTGTCAGGTTCTCACAAGACATACTTAATTTAAGAATTATTTAACATTCCAAGGACTTTTGTCAACAGAACACCTTGAAATACATAGACAGAACAAAACTGAACAAATGATTAAATGACCAAAGTGACATATCTACGAGATACACCTTTGTTTCATCATAAAATTTTGAATAAACTAGAGCTTCTAAAAACAAAACCAAGAAAACCAGAAAGAAGTAGGACCCTTACTCTCTACCATTTAAAATGTAGAAAATTAGTAACTTTTTCTGCACTAATTGCATCTAAAAGCATATTAAAAAGTTTGGTTTTGCAATATAGGAGCCTTAGCAGCTTCCAGTTGTTTTTTTATTGTTATCCTTTTTTTTTTTTTTTTTTTTTGCACCAACACTCAAAATATTATCACACCAGCAAGATTTAGATGCTTAAATATTTTGATAGTAAGTTCTCTATCTTCAGTCACTTATAAAAATGCAGTCTTTGGTGATTAAAGAATTTAAAGAAATTAACTGAGGAGTTTAACATGCTAGGTGAGAGGAAGGTTATACCAAAGGCATTTGTGAAGTAACAAGTAACAGCTTCCTGAATAGAAGTAGAGACCAAGGCAGAATGCAATATGTAAGTAACTCTTTAAGTGAAAGAAACACGAGGCAGAATACAAATCAGCACACGCACACTTGCCCACATCTCCTTCCTAGATCTCGAGTATTTGCTGCCAAAACCCAAAGTCTGTAAGAAAATATCATTCAAGATAAAAGATGATATACATCTTATCCCCTAAGATACACAGGCAGAAAGTAACTGTAATAGCTGAAAATGAGAGAAATCAAATAACACTCATCTTCTTCCTACTACAAAAACCTCAATGAGGTGGGCAGCCCTGCCCAAGTTACTCTCACAGCTGCATCCTCCCCAATCCTATTGGCAATCACTGGTTCTCAAGGATTGCAAAGATGAAAGCGAGAATCTAGTTTACAAATGTTGATGCTACATGGCTTTTTTGCTGTGCATTTCCCCAGAGCTCTGTAAGAGCTGACAACAGCTGAGAAAGCTCCACTACTGCCAAGTCACTCCCATTCTAAACTGCAGAGAGCTCCGAGCTGTTTGACAAAGCCTTCACCCACTGTAAATGTGCTGTCCCCAGCCTGAGTGGACATTCACTCTACGGCTGGAAAGCAAATACACATTTACTGCTTTAGCCACTACAGAAAAACTGCCCTCTTCATTTTTCTATAGCATATCATCACATCACATCAAGAGAGACTCAAGGGTTAAGGAAAAGGGATGTTGGAAAGTAACGAAACCAAAAAAGGTCGACATTGTTGATATCTTTAGTTAGACCAATTTCTAACCTCTGATAAACTGTGAGCCCTCACATTTAAACTGGGCATCAAAAGATTTTAGTTTACCTTTAATTAGAAATTGGTCTAGCTCAAGAAAGGCTGTCTCATATAGAGCATGTTAAAAACCCACCAGGCCATTTGTCTCTCTTTAAAGATCTGCTTTCCTTCTGACAATTTCTTTAATAAACATTTGGATCAGGTGGTAATCTCAACGTGCTGTCAAAAACATAAACATGACTCCTGTGCCAGAAGGTCTGTGTTTGGCTGCAAAACGTGGCTTGGCATTACTATATGCATAAAAGGTGAATAATGACTAAATATCCACACAATTAAGCTTGTGGAAAAAAAAAATGCTATTGTAGGTCAAATTTATGTGAAGCTTTAGAAAACTGTGACACCAGAGTCTGGGATTACAGTTAAGGGAAAAGACAGCTTCTTGTGAAAGAACTCGTGCTGTTTCTTATGTGGAAAACTTGAATTACCTCCACATTACAAGAGAGTTTAACTGCAATCCTGAGTGAAACTTCTGCTGTTGTAGAAGTTCACACCAAAATATTCAGTGTATCACTCTCCAAAAGTTACCACTTCTACAGGTATAGTACAAAGGAACAAAAGAAAAACAGGAAGATACCTCCAGCCCCTGGGTTCCTCAGAAACTGGTATTGCCACATAAAAGTCAACTAAACCTTTGTGAATTTACAGTAACAGCAAGAACATCTAGAAGTATTTATATATACACAGACAACTCATATAATAAAAATGCTACAAGTTAATCAACCACTGAAGGAACATTTTTGTCAATCTCAGTTTAATTTGTCCAGAGCTCTCTTCACATCAAAGTAGAGGGTATCATAACCAGTTCTCAAACATAAACACTTGCACAGCTTATATTTGGACAATTGCATGTAAATATACACGTAAACTTTACTAACACATAAATAAAAGCATATGGAAAAAACATACAGATAGAATCCTTTGGGGAAAGGAGGACTTTGGACACAGCCTTGAAAAAAAATATTGCCACCACACAAAAAATTATCATCATCATCAAAAGAAACAAAATAAAAAGAGCAAATCCTAATCTGCTCTGACAGTGATATCAAGCAAACTCAGCACTCCCCAAATAGTAAATATTCATAGTCCCATTCTCATTAGTTCCTTGCTGACTATTCCCTGTTACTTGAAAAAAATTTGAGCTGAAAAATCCCAAAGTTTTTTTCCAAAAGATGAAAGGAAGCATAAACCAAACCCCAAATTATTATAACTTTGCACAAGATGAAGATTTTAGATACACTTGTATCTCAGCGTCTTTTAGAAGGAACTAGAAAATTACTCAACAAAGAGTTATTAAGCATGCTAAATAATGGTAAAATGATAATTACACTGGAGATTTGTGTTAATAAATGAGATATGAAGGGGTCTTTATTATCCACTTGTGTGCATGTAGAATTTAATTAGTTATCACCTATAAATGCTAATGGCAGAGCTGCCAATCAATCAATCTCCTAAACAAGAACTGAGGAAACCTCAAAATACGAGAAGTGAATGCTGAGGAACACTTTGGTTAGAAAACAGTTAACCCAACAGCAGTATGGAGAGAAGGAATTCCTCAGAGAGCCTAAAGAAAGATGTTTTCATCTCATTACATCTACCTTCATAATTATAACAAACTCATCAGCCTCTAGATGAATACCACATATAATCATTTTCCTGCATATTTTCCAAAGCAGGAAACCTAACAAGATATAAATGCTACAGACTAATTTAGGCTATTTGCAGTTCTCATCTCATCTTCAGCTGAAAGAAGAAGAAAAGTAGTATAGTTAAGCTAAAAATAACTAGATAGAGACTTGGGCTTGTTTATTTCCTGTAATCCTTGCTCAGAGCCAGGCAAGTAATGCATTTATCCTTTTTAAAAGAAGGTAAATTTAGAGCATAGTTAGACTATGGTCTTTAAATAATAAAAAACCCAATGCAAATAAGTAAAAAAGCTGTTAAGTTTCTAATTTACCTAAATGGAAGTTTCCATTAAAATATTTGAAAATACATAAGCCCACCACAAAACTGAATTCCCATTAAAAAAAAGAAAACAACCCTGTAAAGATTACCCCATCAATGATTAAATTTACATATGCTGATGTGACAAAACAAACAGCCCAGGGGATTACATTCAGTCGAACAAAATCAATCACATATTGAGTACAGCAACAAAAATCAGCCAAATCCTGACCCACTCAGTGAAGTGGAGCTCTGCCAGAAATACATTTCTTGGCAGGGCTCTGTGCCCACTAATTAGAGACTGAACCATTTGGGGAAAGTGACTGTGTGTCCTCAGGAGCTGATACAGAGCTGCTCAAATGCACCGACCCCTTCAGCAGAGGAGCTGTGGTGTTACACATCCTGGCACAGGCTGGGATGAGGCAGCAGCAGCCACTGCGGATCTGGAGGTTCCAGAAGAACTGGGGGATTGGGGTGGGGTCTGTACACGTGCACAACACCTGCTTTCCATTGCCCCCAAAATGCCAATAGTTTGGTTTTTTTGTTTTGTTTGGTTTTTTCCCCTCCCCTCCCCATCAGCTGCCTGTGCTGGAGATTGTACAAAGCTGCCAAAGCTTTTCTTCCACAGCAGCAATGCTGTTCCAAAGCTCCAGCCTGGAGACCACTGAAGGAAATAAGAGGCTATCCCCATCTGGATACAGATATTTTTGAGGACACATCCAAATAAGAGAAGCAGTAAATATGCATGAACACCGTGGATATCATATATAAATTTCCTGTTTAATCCCAAATAAGTTTTTGTCACAATCTCACAGTATCAATATGGAAATGGACACTGATTCTGTTTTGCAAGAATCACATTTATACATTTCTAAAGTCACCAGGGCAGTTTGCTTCAGCAAGCCTTAAAATCTGGCTCGATAAGGAAATTGTTTTTTTAACCATATAAAATGGACTGAAATCTCTTTTAACATTTAATAAGAATAATGGGCAGCTTTCAGGTGTGCCACAACTAAACTGTACGCTGAAGGAGAATCCAGTTTGCTTTTTCTATTTAACAACTTAAATAATATACATTATGAAAAAAGTATATAAGAATGCCCCAAATCACAAGCAGTATAAAGAGATAACAATGGGTAAAAACATATGGATGGAGTGAGTTACAAAGAATTGATACAATAATTTGTATTTGTGACAAACTATCCAATTTTAACACAAAAAAAAAATTTAAGGTCCATTTTAATTGCTTATTTGCTCACCAAAAGTATATTTTGCAAAAGCATTCAAGACAACGCACAGCTTTGCAAAAACAGCTACTGTGGCTGAAGGGCTAAATTTCACCTGAAATAAAGGGTTGAAATTGTGCTAATACAAAGGTTTCGTAACTTTTTTTTGGAATATATCAGCATAACAGGTGTCTCACCATCCTTCCAGTCTGTATGCTTTACACTGCCTCTGTACTCTGACTGGAGAGCTTGAAAGGGTCATTAAAGAGGAAGGGGGAAAAAAAAGAAGTGGAGGGAATATCAGAGTAATAAACAAACATAAAACAATCCCCAATGCTGACTCATGCTGTAGCCAGGGAGAAATGAAAACTGGGCCGTGACGGAGGAACGATGGAGAGCCTGAAAAATCCACTGCCATCAGTAAAGTGTAAAACCGGCACGTAATAAAACAGCGTGCAAAGGAGGAGCCCAGCTTCCAAGCAAGAGGCTTAATTTGAAAATCCTGTGGAATGTGTTGGTGCCCTTGACTCCCAGGGCAGAGGGGAGGCAGAAGGAGCAGGGCTCCCACCAAGGGCGGCGTTGTTAGCAGAGCTCAGCTCGGGAACTGAACCCTGAGGGACACCGAGAGCCCACCTGCCCTGCTCCGACCCTCACAGCCTTTTCACTGGACTAATACCCTGGACAAATCAAGTAAAGCAGACTACTAACTCCTCTATTCAGACATAATTCATTATCCTTATTTACCCAAGCTGGCAAAATTTAGAAAGATCCTTCCTTCCAGCCTTTTTAATTACCAAAATTCTACTTGCTTTAAAATACCATAGTCTCCCTTGAGTATTCAGCAGAGCTGAAGATCACCATGGCAATAAGAAAATGGTGCCAGTGTTATCTTGGCACTGACTGTCTACAGATCTCAGGAGACTTAGCACAGGAGAAAATTGAGCTCACGTAAAAGCAGGAAGTCGCTCTCTCTAATGATTTTAATATACCTTTTATTTTTGCTAATTTGATGTTAAAGACCTTGAACAAAACTCCCAAAACCTTAGAAGCATACAGTTTCCTAAACAGACAAACAATTCCTTACGTGTTTATTATTTCAAGGTGAAATCCACTTCACTCACACATAAAAGCAAGGTCCTACAGTTTGCTGGATGCATGGGAAAGTGTCGTCAATGGATTGGAGTAAGAAAGACAGCCCACATGAAAACAAAGCCTGAGCAAAAAAGATCCCTTTAGATCTTCATTTCAGGCACGAGATGAAGATTTTCCCTACAACCACAATAAGCCAAAATCCACACACAGTTCTGCTGCACAACACAACTATGCCCTTGTTTGGTTGTTTGCTTTCTCTTTCCCTATTTCTTTTCCCTCTCCATAAACTGTGTCACAGAGACAAGGGATAGATCTTTTATTAGGATTGTATCTGTAAACTAACAGGACAACACACCACACAAAAACTGGCAGCGGTGCAAATGTGCTGCAGTGACTTCACCACTGCTCCCAAATTTGAACCTGGCCTTGGGGGAAAAGCCAGGCAGCACAGCAGCATTTCCTGGAGGCAAAGTCCCACCCAGCCAACTATGCCACATGTCCCAGAACACACAGAGAGCACCTTCCCTTCCAATTTACTGTAGTGCCAGCAGAGCTGCAGCTTTTCCTTTTCGTGGTATCAAACCAGCCACTGGTACATTCCATTCTTTTGCAGTCGGCAAATGGGACAGTGGGAAAATAAGACTATGTATCATCCCAACGCACACACACACCCCAAAGAACAAATTAATTCTCTACTAGTTGAAAGGTGCATTGAAAATTGCAGTGAAGAGTGAAAATGCAAACATCCAGAGAGGGATTTAACTCCATGTAATGCTGATCACAATAATCACTCTGAATTAGCAGGCTTCAGACTGAAAAGGAATTGTCATTTGCCCAGTTGTCATTTTATAAGTCTGGTTTCTAATTTCTGTGTACCACTTTCTCCATATATATACAGAGGGACTTTGGTTATACAACTCGTGTTGACAATTTTGTTAAGGAAATAAAAGGACCATATTAGAACACTGCTTTACAATTATGTACTAGGAACAGCAGTATTTGTACTTTAGGTATGCTTTGAGGGGGTGGGTAGAAAGTTTATAGTGGGGAAGCCAACAGTGACTCTTCCCCTTTTTGATGGTCAGAACGTTGTCATTGTACAGAAGTCTGTGCAATGTCTGGCTTTCACAGTCAGAAGCGTCTGGAATAGTCAAACCTTCTCTCTGGATTAGACACTCTGCTTCACTCAGTGTCACTTTTATCTCTCAAACACCAGAGTTACCAGAATACAAATTCAACTCAATGTTTTCATTAAAAAGCAGAACTTCTGATGCAGACAGGCTTTTTGCTAATGTAGCTGAAAGGGTTTTGTTGGGGTTTTTTTTCCACCAGAAGGCAGCAAAGGAATAAATATTAAAACATTCTACATGTGCCACCAGACAGAATTATTGCTATCTGGAGAGCTCTAGTTTAATATACAGGTATTGCAAACACATTGTACAAAACCCGCAGCTGAGCATGGGTTTGGAACACAATGGTGAGATTGCACAGGAAGCACTTCTACTTTGCAAAAAGGATATTGCATTACACAGACCCAGAATGAATTCAGAGCGTCATGAATGATATAAAAATAATGAAAATCCCACTCTGAGGCCAGAAAGGCTCCCTGCTTACACAAGCTCATGAGAAATTTCAAGCAAGAAATCAAACAAGTTGCACTTGGGATAAGTATGGCTGGTAAACAGTGCTAAAGCTCCCATAATCTGCAAAGGGACATCCTGTGTAAAATCACTGGAGTCTGACATGGAAAAACATGAACAGAGACTGTTGTTCTTTGTCAAAATATCTGAAAGGTCCAATCACACTGGTCAGTTAACTTGAGCTCAGAAGGACTCCAGTTTGCACGTTTTGGTGATAAGGTTGTTAACTCGTCACCAACACACAAAAAATCTGAAGAACTAATCACCATTTCTTATTTATTAATAGAACTGTATGCTGGCAGATGATTTTTCTTCCCTCAAAATATCGATTTCAAATAAACATCCCTGGGAAAAGATCTCTCAAACTCTTCAGGTTGGACTTTTCAAGGGATCAATGCGAAACTGCAGCTCCTGCTGTTTAAACCAGTGGGGGGTGGGAGGCAGAAGCAGGATGACACCTTTCAGTCCTGGGCCTCCTGATGTTACCTTAGCAGACCTTTTCAGAAAAAATAACAAATTTCTGCTGGCTTACAGCTAGAACAAAGATAATCCTGATTCAATTATCTTATTGGCTTTTCCAAAAAAAAAAAAAAAAAAAAGGTAAGAATTAACTTACAGGGGGTTTCTTAGACAATAAGCTCAACCTTTCATGTTACCTTCCTTTGCATAACAAGGCTCTATCCTTCCCAAATTAGCTCCTGTAAGGAAGTTATTCCCAATGTGGCCGAGAGCAAACCTGTGATCCAACCAAAACCAGATCATCTTGCTTAGCTCAGGTGTCCATTGCAGACAAAGTGACTCAGCCAAGTGCACGCAGGAGAGGATGGTCCAGCCCAAGAAATGTAACTGGAGGCAGCAGCTCACAGTCCAGGCACTCTCCACAACATTTTGGGCCTCCACCCTTCATTCAAACCCATGCAACTGAAACCATACCTGGAAAGACTTTTTCTGTCATTGAAATAAAGAACTGTTTAGTAACAGGAGTACACAGAAAAAATCATGTCAGCTGCAGAAAGGCCCCTGCAGCAATCAAATATCTCTGGGGGGTTTGAAAGGACTAGCTTACTTGTTCAGATTTCAATCTTCCTTCTGAACCCATTTAAAGTACAATAAAATGTTACTGAGCCCAGAGAGAAACAAATTTCAATTCAAAAGAACAATCACTAATTAGATCAATCATCTTCAATAGTCAGGTGCACTCTTTCATTACATTACAGAAAACTAGATTGCAACCTTTCACTTAATTTATTAGCCCAGGGTTTAAAAACTGACCACTAAACCCGCATCAAATTTATTTCATTCCTGACAAAGCAATTTTTAACCTCTCTGTTTGGCTACTTCCACCTTTGCTGAGTGTTTCCCCATTTTTATTTTACAGATTAAAATGAAAATACTGCATGCTTTATTAGATCCTGCTCTCTTACTTGGGATGAGACACCAATGTTGTTTGCTAATTTAAAATGCAGCTCCTTGGCACAAATGTTTTATTTGCTTATTGTTTCCCCTCTCCACCTCTCTGGCGTATGTCAAATGTTTAAACAATATGATTTTGATGGCAGATTAATTTTAGTGCTTACAGTACAAGCTCAGCTTTCAGATGCAAAAAGTAAACTAAAATACATTTAATTGTTTTAAAGTTTGGGTTTCTTTATATAGTTTAATCACAACATACTTGAATCAAAATAAAACTAGTTCTTGAAAAACAACCCCCAAAACTCATAAATCCACGCCAGCACTTCCCAGTATACAACGAATTCTACGTCAGCACTTTAAAAGCATATAAACAAAATATAACAGTGTAGGTTTGAAACAAAAGTTGCAATGAGAGGCCTTCTACTAACTATATTCCTAACAAGCTGTAGCACTACAAAACAGAATCCAGTATAAAATAAGGCTTTCAAATTAAAACTTGGTTGTATAGGAAGCAAACCACACAAGTCTACGGACACATCTCAAGTGATCAGAGTGGCTGCACCACCCTGTTGGGGACACAAAACAGCATTAACCAAATGTCACCACCAGCCATTACATCCCTGAAAAAATTGAGTTTTTCAGCAGGTCCTGGTTCACTGCAGCACACAGTGTGCTTTGCACCTGCACAAGGCAGTCAAACCCTGCTACTCCTCTGATGGCCACCATGCACATTTCCCTCATCCACACAAAAATGTGAGCAGGAGTACTGCAACACAGCCCTTGGTCACAATTTTGTGATTGAAATTATGGTTTTTTTAGAACACCTTTATTGTCAAACCTGGTTTATTGATCCCCATCATTTTCATACATCAGAATCTGCAAAGTAATTAGGATTCATACCACTACAGCTACTTTGTGATTTTTTGATTTACTGAAAGGCTTTAGCCTAAATAAAACCTAAAATAGAAAAATCAATATAACCTCCCTCATTTTATTATTATCACCTAGGTCCTACTGATTAGAACGAAGATTCATTCTGAGATTTTGTAGAACAAAGCTGTTTTCTAAAGTAAGCACATTTCTTCTAGCAGAATCGTGTTTAAGTTTGTTCATAAGCAAGAAGAAAACCCTTATAATATTTAGATACTATGGAGTTCTGTAAGTAGGCTATAATTAGATTATTAACTCAAGGAAACAGATCATACCTTCCCACAGACTTGTTCAGCACTTAACACAACTAGACTGACCTACATGGACTCTACCCAATGCAGGGTCAAGAAGAGGGTGCTTTCAGGAGGGAAAATAGCTTCCTGACAAATCAGTTGACTTGGTTCCAGCTATAACACTGACCTACTTGTACAGTATACTGCAAGGCATTTAAATTCCTCTGCCTGTAAAAGAGAACTTATCTATTCCACAGGAAAGAAACTGGGTTACTGGTCCCTGATTTTACAGTTTAAGGGAGTAGATTACCCATGTGCAACTCCCATAGCAGATGAACTCAGGCTCTCTCTTTCCAGCACCCATGGGAAAGGCGAGCAATTGTGATGTTCCATTTTGGGAATGAATGAATGCAGGAAGACCAGGAGGAAACCAGTCAATTCTCTCCAAGACCCAGCATTACCAGTGCCAGAAAATAGATCTGGACACACATGAGCAAGTGTGTGTGCAACAACTCCAAGGATCCACAGACTTACCAAGGTAAGAATGCAAAGAGGAACTGATCAATTGTAATAGAGCACTTGATCCCAAATATCTCGCTTCTATAAAGATGTCTCTCTTTTGCTTTCTTGGCTCTGCTGGCAAACATGCAAATGGCATAAATAAATACAGGTAGGACATAAAAAGCTGCTCACATGACCTTTACTCATTATGCTTTAAGCAGTAGCTGCCCATCTCTCACTTCTATCAGATTCTGCTCTAGCAATTCTCACTGTTTGCACACAAGATCAAGGTTATTCATAATAAAGAAAGCCAAGTGTGGTATTTATAGGCAACACTACAGTTTAACTAGATACAAACGCTGAAGAAAACAATGGAAAACTAGTTATGAAGTCTCCAATCCATACAAACACCTTCTAATTTCTTAAATAAATAAATAATCTGAAGTAACAGCCCTAACAATCTATTTTATCTCTGTTTGAAAAGAAAATTATTTAGCTAGAAGCATGAATCAAGCTAACCCCAACTCAATAGTGTATGCACATCAGTGTATCAGATATTATTTATCTGAAAAGTTACCCTGACAAGTCCCTCTCAGCTCATCCTGCAATATCTGTTTGAAATCTTCCCCTTTTTGATCCTCTTCTTAAGTCAGAAGCAAGTTGCCTCTAGCATTTGGAATTTAGCTGTCAAATCAATCTCAATAGAACACCTGGGGAAAAAAAAAAAATCATACCAGGTGCTGAAAAGGTTACATATTGGCCTTGTGCACAACTGAAGGCAGACAAATCCCCCGTACCTGGCTGCTTCTACTCCCTCTTAATAAATACTAATGCTTCACATTCCTTTCTAGTGCAAACATTAAAGAAATTATTCCTCTAGTTAAGACTTATTATCATTGGAGGTAGCTCGTACAGAGCAAAATAAGCAACCATCATTTCATGTACAAAGGTTTCACCCTTACTCCTTACACCACTTGTTTTTTTCCTTGTTTGCTTTACATTTTGGTCTACAGTTTTCACACAAAATTTATGGGGGAAAGAATAAGGTGCTTTCATATTTTTGGGAACCACTCAGAATATTATGGCATTGATGCAATTAAATAATTAAAAATATAATGACCTTGTCTGAAGAGGTTTTTCACTATACCTCCTGGCACAGTGATAGCAATTGAGAACTCTCCTAGACCGTAGCATACTTGGCACTTATTTATCATCTTGCCTCTACTGTGTTTACAAAGTAGTGCTAATGAAGGAAGTATCAAGGGGTTTTGGTGGTTTTTTTGGGTGTGGGGCACTAGTTCTGGCTGCAGAACACCCTCCCTGCAGGAAGGAAAAGACTCCCATGGAATGATAAAGGACTCACTGTTACACTATTACAGGAGATGAATTGCATTAACCCCTGCCCTTCCCCATTGTACTCGCTGCCCACTGAAAACAACAACAGAATTACTAAAATCCCACACTCTCTAATGGGATGGTAATAGGATTCAGAGGCCATTAGGGTAAAGGCAATCCATATTTTACAGTTTAATAAGCTCTTGCTGAAGATGCTGGATCCCTCTTCAAAGCCAACAATTACTGCTTTAGTATTAACAAATCCTCAACTGTCAAGACTGCAGAATGCATTCAAGATGAAGTCAACAGCTTATGGTGACAGACTTAAAAAAATATGTGTAGAAAAATGAAATCACTTAAATTGAAATAATTTGTAATTTTACAGTGATACTGGTTATTACTGTCATTTCATATTTCTCTATATCCAGATCTCATGGTTACTCAAGTTTGCACATAATTCAGAGTTCTGTGGTGTTTGTTGTACAAAACCAAAAACTTTTGTCCTGTTTTCAAAGCGTACACCTCTTCTCAGAAAGAAATAAAACACTCAACAAAGAACTATGGGACCAACTGAGTAATGAAGTCAAGGTCTCCACAATCACAGATAATTACATAGACAATTCTTTAATATTATGATTACCTATCAGGCTATAGACTCAAAAGAATCCAATCATTTTCTAATAGCATGCCATGAAACATAGGGTGTACAATACAAACTAACTCTGCCTGCTGTTTATTATTCTTTAAAAGCATTGGTTAACACATTTTTGAAAGGCAAATCTCCTTTTAAAAAAGAACAATCTTCTCTCTATTTTTGCTGTATCCAGTCATTCCCCATTCCCTTATGTAACTGACTGGGGATATAAAAAACAATGCACTCCTCACATTTCCCAAAACAAAGTTACACCTCCACCATTAGTACTGCTGGATCTAATCCCCACCTTTTCACTATTCTTTTGCTTACACTTTGTAAAGGGGGAAAAAAAAAAAAATCCTGATAAAACAGGCGTTTTTTGCAAATGATAATTGTGAAACTCAGTTTTGTCCCCACAAACGTTAACACAGTTCTCAGCCAGGTGGGCAAGAGCCACTGTATCTTAAAAATATGGACCACTGCTGTCATAATATAATTATTTTTTTGCCTAATCACACAAACAACAGGAAAGCAAAATAAAATAAATCTTCATAAACCAACTAAACCCAAAAGCCTGCCATCATTCCAAACTGAGGAAGCCAGTTCTTCACCGTTAACAAAGGTGATGTTTTCATACAATCAGGTATTGCGACTTCCCATACCAGAACCAGGCTGATCTTCAAAGTTTCATGTGCTGTTTATGTGGAGAACTATTAGACTTCATTAACATCAATGCATATTCACTATTTATCACAATGTATGAATAATGGATCCAAGCACATCTTTTATTACTGCCACAATGTTATGTTAAAAGCATAAATTTAATACAAACTGAGCAGGTAGTCTACCTGTTTCTCCAAAAGTAGATACACTGAAGTTTGAAATCCACTTCCACGACGTCATTTTGTCCTATCTAATGCTTAAAGAAGGTTTTCAATACGCTCAAAGAACAGTGGGAAAAGGAAACCAGAGCAATTCCTGCAATTACTCCTGCAGAGTAATTGACTCTGTTTAGCCCACTATTAAAACAAGTTTTGTAAACTACTTTGAAAGATGCCTTCCAGAATATCTAGGGAGATCACAGAGATTTTTGAAGCATAGCTTCCAGGCAAACTAACAAAAATAACCAGAAGGCAAGTAAAAAGGGAATTGACGATCTAACTAATTCCATGACAGGAATTGTCCTATCAATATTTTATAATGCAAAGCAGAACTACAACATGAACAGAAGAAAGATGTCAAAAACCACCCAAAAAGCCTCTTCAGGGAGAGAAATGAAGAGCACAGGAACCAGTAATTTCTGAGGATCTTATATATATAAAGCTATAAATTTAACATCTAACTCCACTTAAATCTAACCACATGGTTTACAATACAGCATTACTGTGTCATTGTGACTCAGCCTGACTCTGGATTTCTTTTGAGTCTGGATAATGTAGTGCTGGAGCATGTCCAGAGGAGGAAATGGAGCTGCAGAAGGGACTGGAGAGTCACTCACGTGAGGGAGCTGGGGCTGTTTATCCCGGAGAAAAGGAGGCTCAGGGGGGTCCCTCTGGCTCTGCACAGCTCCCTGACAGGAGGGGACAGCCAGGTGGGGTTGGGCTCTGCTCCCAGGGAACCACCAACAGGACAAGGAGAAACGGTCTCAAGCTGCACTGGGGGAAGTTTAGGTTGGACATGAAGAAGAATTTCTTCACAAAAAGGGCTGTCAGGCATTGGAAGGGGCTGCCCAGGGTGCAGTCCCCATCCCTGGAGGTGTTCAGGAAACAACAGGGTGCGGCACTCAGTGCTCTGGTTTGGTTGAGAGAGTGGGGATCAGTTATGGGTTGGACTCGATGCTCTTAGAGGTCTTTTGCAGCCTAAATGATTCTGTGATTGTGTGAAAACGGCTTTTAAAAAGAAAACAGAACCTTCAACCACAAGTGATCAGTTAGTGCAGAAGATTTCATGTTAGATGGTGGGGAACGAGGATGAAGCAATTTCTTAAGGCTGTCCATGGCTAACGGAGTAAACAAGAAGAGAAAATACATCGCCAACACGGGAGCCCTGATTTGCTTTGCATTTGACACGTGCTGTTTCAAAACACCATTTTAAATTTTATTTCAGCCTTTCTACAAGATCCTCTCAGAAAAGGTAGCAAGGACATGCGATATAATGAGCTATAATACAATAATCATGGTTTGGATCTCTGTCAAGTTTCTCAGAGCACAAATGAGCTTTTATCAGGAATTTGCCCAAAACAAATAATTTACACTCATTTCCGCAACACGACAGACATGATTCTCCTCCATTCAGCTCTTTGTTAACTCTGATTAATTACTTCATTTCCAAATTTCATTAGAAACGTATTCATCTTTTCTAGGTTGCAACAACTGATATGCTGCACCTCGAAGTCTCATACTGGAAACCTGAACATTTGTCCATTCCTTACATTCTACTGACCTCTAGAGACTGCATGTATATATGTATAGCACATATACATTATTTATGCCCACGCACACATACCAGAGCAATAGTACAATAGGATGACTTTAAGAGAAATCTGCATTCAGTATCTGATCTTACAGTTTTGACTTTAATCCCACACTGTCCTCAGAAACATCTTCTTTCCTGCAGAAATCTCTTGCTATTCTTTCCCCCTCTTCTCTTTGTTTCCTTCCAAAACAAACACACCACACCTTATCAGTTATGTACAGAATTAGGCTACGACTATGAATATCAATATAAAATCTGAGCTAAACCAGCTTTCATTTAGCATTAGTATCTGCTGGGGAGGGAGTGCTACAGGTCAGACATGCCGAGTTACTGAAAAATAGACATTATTGTATGTGGGGAGAGGAGACCAGTCTCTTCCAGCTCAGTACATCGCTTGTTCCTCTACCAAATGATAACATCTTGCAGCAGATTCCTTGTCACCATTCTGCTGCCAGGGAAAAGCACCTCTACAAAAGCCTCTGTTGGGTTTGACATTTAGACCAAACAGAAAGGACTGAAGGAGTTGAATTTGTCAACTAAAATCTATTCAAAATAGACATTAATCCAGTAACAAAGAGAAATGAGGGGAACAGAAGAGACTGTGTTCTTCCCCTAACAATGTTAGAATAACTGACATTGTTAAGAGCCATTACTTGGTGGTACTGTGTGGTCAAGTAGAACAAGAGGCAGTACCACAAATGTTTACAAAATTAACCAGTGACATTTCAAAGGCACAATCTCCAACTGAAAATATTCAGTATTCAGTTCCATAACAAAACTCCTGGAAAACATATATTGGGTTTTCTAACACTTCCAATGTTTTATAGAGAAGACCCGCATGCAAGACACTCTCATATGATTTTATTCCTGAAATCTCACAGACAATCATAAGTTTAGGAGAACAATCTGAAAACAATGTCTTACTTCAAAAAAGCTTTTTCCAAAAAGCTTTTCTGTTTTTAAAAATAATTTATTTTTGAGGGGAGGAGGATATATCTCTCTAATACACTGTTTTACCATGTTATAATCATTTTTCATGTGATAACAGAATACAAATGTTATTTGATTTGGAATCAGCTATGAGGTATGGGTTGAATTTTATTAAATCAATATAAGCTATAGATAGCAACTGAGCTCCACATCTTCAAAATTGCATGCATAGAGAAAGAACTGTGCTAGCTAAATATATTCTACACAGTACAGCTAAAAGAACTTACATCCCATACTTTGAGTTACTGCATCATTAATGAGGAAAATATATACAACCATGTCCTCCTGTAGAAGATTCTTAAGATGACTTCATTGCCAAATCCTATTTCTAGTTTTTAAAATTACTTTTTTCACATTTTTATTTATCTACTTTAATGGTACTATCAGTACCAGTCTGTGATACAGATGCAAGCCTCACAAATAAGTCATTAAATTACTATTATCTGCAGTACAATTTCCTATGTACGCATCCCAGCTTTATATTTCAATAACTTACTCCAGGCTCCTAGACATATATTCCTCCTCAGTTTCAATAATGTGAGACTAGGTATTTTTAAATTTCTAATGGGCTTAAATATAAATACACAGATTCAGATTTTTGTCATTGTTTATACATAAATAAGCATCCAGAGACAAACCTAGAAATACACTACTGCTGCTGCTGAAAAATATGGCACTAAACTCAATTGTGGCCAGAATTATTGACCCTGTGCAGCTATTCTGAGCTTTCAGAAGTATTTCAGTATACAAGTATGCTTGCTTTTCTCTTCATGACTTTGAGAACTAAGAAATACAAAGATAAAAGTTTATTCCTTTGGGCTATGTTGTGTCATAAGCCTTTAAACTGAATTTGCCAATGTTTTCAACAGGGAATTCTCTTTAGAATATTAGACATATTACGATCTTTTAAACTAAATTATGTACCATTTCATTGAGTTGACAAGTCTGAGAGTGAGGAAGGTATGAGAATGTAATTCAGGTGATGTTCTCACTGGAAACAGTCAGGCTGATTTTTCTGAATGCCAGAATTTTAAAATGTGAAAGTGCTCATGAACTTTTGGCCATGGCCAACTGAGACACACAACATTCAATGGCCGTGGCTAATAGGAACGACTAAGTTTGAAAACAAAAATGACACGCCCATTCAATAAATACATATAGCATAACATTTCCTAAACTATACCCATGAAATGCAGGAAGATTTCACTGCCTCTGCATATCAAGTACACAGTTTTCAGAAGGTTAAAGAATTACCTTAGCATGTACACACTTGTGTGCATGCACAAATTGAGCAATAAATTAAAGCAGCAGAACATCAAGGAAACCCTGACTAGCAATAGCAAATCTATATGGGGGAAAAAAACCCAACCCAACCAACCAACAACCAAAAAACTCCAACCAACCTAAAGCATTTCAGATTAAAGACATATTGGCACATGCATCAGCAAAAACCCATAAAAATACTAAATCTAAGCCACGATAAATAAACAGCCTACAATGCTAATGAGAGAAGACTGCAGAGATCTGCCACACATTTTTCTATCTGCATTTTTTCCCCAATTATAAGCAAAAGTTGACATTTTCTTACACATTAAGTATCAAACAAAATAAAGGTGTGCTCCTATGTATTACAAAATACAGTCAAACATAGTAATTTTAATTCTAAAAACTGAAATCTCTTCTTGAAAAGGTCTTCAAATGTTTGGCATTTTTATTTAAGGTACAAACCAGTTGCACATAGAGAGAGGACATTTATAGCATGACTAGCCTAAGTTTTGCATGTTTATCCTGCTTTACATGAAAAGCTAGGATTAAAGAAACACAACACACATTAGGGTTTTGAATTTGAAATCAGTTACGGTTGATGATCACCTCCAAAAATAAATATTCCCACAGATAGAGGTCAGTGGTTGCCTGAAATTGCATCAGTTAGTGCCTGTATACTAAAATCCCCCACTCCTTTGGGACTGCTTTATCATTTTATCAGATTAATTAAAACAGTAGTTTTAGCACAGAGCATCACAGTTTTCTATTCACACTTTTGCCATTAGGTGCTTACAATTTATTGATCTGAGACTCATTTAATCACATAAGAAAATGGTAACTCACAATTGCTAATAGATAAAATAAGTACACAAAGTACAAATTAAGAGGTTTTTTTTTTTTTGTCTTTTATGTGTTGATTTGGTAAGCTTTTGCTGCTCTCAAAGAAAAGCGACTTCACTGAACTAGAACTCTAATTTTGAGGTGGCATGCATTTATTTTCTTAATTTTTAATTAAACAACTATTTTGTGGCTCTGTTTAAAAAAAAACACAAACCCCTAACTTTTTGGAATATTCTTTCAGTCCTTCCTCTAAGAAAACACAGATCAAACAACGTTAATAATAGTGATAAAATTTGAAGAGGTAAGTAAAAATTAAAAACCTTTAAAAAAAGACACATGGCTGTATCTACATGTGCCTCATTTCAGCACGTGTCCCTTCAGGTTTTCAGATGGAGCAGCACCTACAATAATGATGTAAAAATTATTGATCTCATATTATGGAACTACCAACAGCCTTGAGGTTTTTCTATGGTTTTTGTAATCTCACTGCATTTCTTTCTCTAGATGAAGTAATCTTAACTTTGCTCTCCAGCAACATCTACTGGAACATCAGTAAAATGCTGCTATTTCTATTAATCACCCATTTAACATCCAGTAGGGCAGAGTTAGCAAATGCCAAAATCAGAGAAAAATGCTCTGCAATTCACATCCTGCATTCTGGGCTCAAGCACATCAAGGGGGCTCAGCTTCAACCTTCCACTTTTCTACCATTTCAGAAGGACCAAAGTCTTCAGGACTAATTCCTACCAGAATTCATCTACCATTTATACTCAGATATACCTTATTGAGGTCACAAAATATCATTTAAAGTACCACATTACATCCAGGACTTCCCTTTTTGCCAGAGAAGTTGCTCCTAATTTTGGTTTGATCCAACACGTGCTTAAACAGAGCTGAAGCATAAAAATAACTTGAAAGAACATATAGAAATGTTTTGAAAGGTGAAATTGGAGTAGCAATTCCAATGGAAAAAAACCAAACAAGTTCTGCAAAAACATAATTAAAAAGTAAAAACATCCACAGCAAAACACTCAAAATATTTGCAAGTTCTGATTTCAAGTCTTCAGGGGAAAAAAAAAAATTAAAAAAAATAATAAAAAATCTGTCCCTTTGTACGGGGATGAAAGTGTGTGATAAACTAGCACTGAAGGCAGGAGCACAGCTTGAAGTGCCCCCTCTGCTTCCCTGTGCTCGGTGCCCTGAGCTGTGGTGGAGCCCAGTCCCTGCAAACACAGAGCGCTGCTGGAACCTGCCAGGGACCAGCACCGCGCACCCGGGGGGCTGCAGGCAGCACCCACCCTTTGGGGGCACTTGCACCAAGACCAAAGTTCTCAAGTAAACAGATTCATTTCGCTCTGCAGGGTGCTCATCTGTAGGTCTGCACCACGAAATTCTGCCTGTCAGACGATGTTTACTCTACAACAGCTCACGAAGTTAGCTTTTCCCAGCTCTGCTCGGAGGCAGCCAGCAACCGCTCCACTTTACAAATAACTCTGATCACCACAGCAGTATTTGCTTTCTTCCAGAGCCTTAATAATGGTCTAACTATCCTTGAACTGCTTGCTCACTCTTCAGCGTGACAATGAAATTCAGAATATCACTGCTGCTGAGAATCCCTTCCTCCTATTTTGAGTCAGTTTGCTGATATAGAGAGCAACTGTAAAACGGGGAGAGAAAAAAGGCACCAAAGCCAGTGACAACCAGAAACAGGCATCCCAATAGTTAAATGTTTCAGTTGTGAATTAGAAGCACTTACTAAAATTATTTTTGCTTTTGGAATCCCTATAAAACCTCAGTGTATTTTTATAGATAATAAAAGGGCACGTTTCCCAAAACCACAAACCCTTTAGGCTATAGAATTTTATATTATCACAAGACTTAAGTTCATAGGCTTTGCCTGATAAATTAGCTCCTCTCAATAACTGTTAAACAGAAAGCCCTTTATTGTAATCCAAGTGCACTTGTGGACAGCACTTTCAGAGTTAACTCCATTTGACAACTGACATAAATCCATTATTCTAATTTGGTGATTGCTTTACTAAACACAGATGCATTTCATGAGTTTTAGTCACGTATTTCATTCAGGATGCTACTTAATCTCAATTTACAAAACATAAACACGAAATAGGTTTTACAGTACGTCTAAAAGGGTAGAGCTATTCATCTGACAAAATGCCAGGCAAACAAACCATATTCACCTAGAGCTAAACTCAATGCTAGATTTTTACCTTACACAATAAATAGTAAGTAAGTAAATTATTTTTTTTAATTGAGCTGTTGCAATCAAATTGCAGAATGCAAGCTCCCTGAGGGCTGCAAGACTCTGAAGCTTTTCCTACGCTGAGGTTTCAGCACTGAATTTAACCTTAAGTGAAGTCCGTCTTTCACAAAAGCTGGCTCTCGATTTATTTTGATACACAGAGGAAAGGGGGGAAAAAAACAAGCAGTCATTGTGAATACAGCGTCCTCAGAACCCCGTCTCTAATTCAATTTATAGCACAGACTTTACATCTTAAACAAAAGGAATCCGATACAACATCGCTGCTGCCTCTTGCTGCAGTTGCCTGCCTCAGTTACAGAACGCTGAAAATCCACCGCTCCGACCAAGCACTCCATAAAACATTCGCATTCAGACACTTCTTACCTGCCTCAGTTGAAGGCTTCCTTCCCTTGTTAGCAGTATGAAGCATCCTCCAGCCTTCCCAATCCTTAGCACCGGCCTCGAATCGCACAGCCAAGTCCCTTTTTTGCAAGAAAACGCTTATTGGAAGTGATTAGTTTTTGTTGTCCCTTTTAAGTCCCTCCTGCGGGAGAAAGCCGGGGAGCGATGTGACGCCACCTTTTAATCTTCTGCGAGAGTGAAAAGGCAGAAAAGGAGCGCTCGATCAAATTGAGCTTCACACATGACTAAAACTCGGCGGAGAGGCTGCGAGCTCTGGCTGAAGCACCACTAGGCGTGAGTGTAAGAACAGAGAAGAGGGGAGAGTCAATGAAATGTGACAACGTATGTGCATCAAAGACGGGGAAGAGGGAGAGAACAATGAGAGAGAGATCGCGACAGCAACGAAGGAAGGAGGAAGAATGAGAACGGGAGGCAGAATAAGCCGGAATAAAAGAGGAGACTTTTGAAGCAAAGAATTCACAGAATAAAGCCAAAGTGTCTGGCAGCTTCTGTTTTTATCTCAGTGAGCATGACATACTGCCTCTCTCATTTAGCAACACATTCTTGTCTCTTCCAGGTTTGAAAACTGAGATAATCACAGTGTGTGCCTGTTTGCGCCTGGCTGGCACACTCGTGTGCGGTATACCTGAGGTGCCCCCCAACCATCTTCTGGAGAGATGCATTTATGTGCAATTAAGTTCATATATTCATTAGGAGAGACATCTCCCCCGTCCCCCAAAAAACAGGAGCTGCTAATTTCTGTATTAATTTACAATGTAATTTAACTGGCAGATGGAATTCTACTTATAACTACTAACAAACTGCCACTGATAAACAAACGACTGAACAAATGTTTAATGTTGATAACTGAGTTATCATAGCAACAAAACATATTAGCGCTGATAAATCTGTTTTTAAGAAAAGGTATTACAGCCACTTTATTATATTTAGCCTGGAATTTCTAGATGAAGTTGCTCTAATTGGTAGGAGAAGAAGAAACTTGACCCAGAACTAACATTGTTAAAGGAATGCATCAGAGATACATCTGTATTTCCAATGTTTTAAAAAAGCAATTACAAGCTAAAACCCAAATTTCAAATTTAATTTTGAATTCCTACCCATCTAGAAAAGATCCACACATTAAGTTCTCATACAAGTGTGGGGTCCATTTTGGTGCAAGATGGGGGTGGGATGTGTGTGGATTGTTTGGGTCCTTGGTTGGTCGGAGGTTTTTTCCTAACTACAACATGTAACATCAGGGCAGCTTCTGTGATTTGCTTTGTTCATACCTTTGATCTTTATGTGGTCAAGGCAAACGGGCTTTATGCCACCTGGCAATTGGTCAGCTGGCCCAAAGCACAGAGTCCTTGTCTGCAGAACTGACACAAGCCCACAGCCAGACTCACATTTATCTGGAGCCAACATGCAATAGGAACAAACCTTGACAAAGACCTATCTTCTTTGCTGCAGCACTGTATTTGGGCTATCAGATCTTACCACCACAACTGCATTTGGGAAAAGGAAAGACAACATCACTAAATTCAGATGCTGGAAATCTGGATCTGACTCTGGACTGTGCAGAGCAGTGCTGTGTGCTCATGCAGGTCACACAGTGCTACATTCTGGCATCTGGGTCTGAAGGGACCCAGGGAGCCTGAGTATAAATAATAATAAAAGAATATTTCAGCAGCTATACATAACTTGGTATCCTCTTTTGTAAGGGTTTTCCAGTTCCAGAGAGGAGGTTATAAAGATGAGTTCACAAATGAATATCAGGGAATCAGGAGTCAGTTTCAACCACAGGTAATTCTGTGTCATTATTATACCAGAAAACTTGTAAGAATCAATGTTTTTTCTATGAATGCTTGCCTCCAGAATCTCACCAGAAACCATCACAGTAAGCTCTGGACAAATGGAGTCCAATTTTCATATCTGTATAGCAACACTTGCAAAACAACTCTTAAAACTTGTAAACCCCTACCGATTGGTAAATTTGTGATTGCTTCAGCCATCTCACTGCTTATTTTCTGTCCCCTGGGGACTGGGAATCCACTGACTTCAATAGGGATCCATTAAAATCAGATTCTCACTAACCTTCTTAAGCAGCCTTTAGGATGTGAACCTAAAGTTACCATAAGGACAAAAATATTAATGAGAACAATGGGCTTTTAAATCTCTCTGTATGTGTATCAATGCACCATTAGCTGACCCAACACAGGAGCAGTTTGTGTGATGGATCAAAAAGTCCTTCATGCTCTGCTGCTGTAAGGAGTCCAGTGGATTCCTTACCCTGTTTTAAAGGCCTCCTGCTTTATGAAAATTAACACCACTTGGAATTTCAGGGAGACAGAGAGATGAGGGAGAAACAGAGATTCATGAGTTTAGTTATTGCATTTTTTTTTCCCCAGATTATTATTAGTCAATAGTCTAAAGGAACTGCCCCACTACCTTTCAAAAAGAAAAGGAGCAAAAATAAGTCCCAAGTGCTTTAAGAAGCTCCTTGGCCTATGCAGTGAGTGTACAGGCACAGGTCTGTGCACACTTAAAATGAGTAACAGCAACAATTAGGGGAGAGACCTTTCCTGTTTCCCATTGATTTTGTATTTTCTCACCTTTACTCGTAAATTGCTTGTCTCATGCAAGTCTTGATAAGAAGTTTCCACATCTCTTACAATGTACTAGATTATATCCATGACAACAACTTCCAGGAAATGCAAAGACACACTTCTAGAAGTATTAATATGCGCACATACCTCTAGAAGTATTTATTTATTCTCACAGGCCTATCTGCAAATTCACAATGGAATCAAATGGCTGCATTTGCATCCAAGGTCAACAAAACACTTGAAAACATGCATGCAGCTTGTTCGTTTTCATGAAAGACGTAAGACTGTGTGGCTAAAACCAAACATGAGCTTATCCATTGAAGAAAATAAATTGTTTTCTACAAGAACTGACCTTGTGTTTGAACTAAAAGTGCTTGGACACTGAACTGCTTGACTCCTTAGAGCTCCAGTGAGCAAGGCAAGCCAATCTCCTACGGAAGTTACTCTATAAATCAGCACATTTCCATAAGACAGGCAAGGCTTTGATGAACATGAATGAGAAAACTATTTTACTGCTGTTAAATGTGCTTCCACTTCAGCTTCCTCAAGCAGTACTCCAGGAGCACACCAGCACCATGCCAGTGAACATTACAAAATAACTACACACAGAAATGTACTAGCAATGTCATTTTGTGCAGATATTAATAGCTGATTTCCAGCCCTTTTCTTACACTTACACCATTACAGAGAAAATAACTAAACTGGAGCTCTTCCCCTCAATCTTACCTGAGGAAGCCAAGTTTAAGTTTAATCACAGAAAACCTCTCAATACCATACTTGCCTACTCTGCTAGAAATCTGGATGGTTCTCCTGTGTGTTTTAGTCCACATGCAGGCATCCTCAGTGACCTCAAACTCCTGGAGTAGCAGAACCATTTTAGAACATTCACCACACTGCGTTGGTTCAGTGCTGCTGAATCCAGCCCCATCCCCTACAGCCCTCTCTCAGGAAAACACAGGGTCTTTGAGGACATGGAGCATCACACAGCACACAAAATAAAGTGGCAAATGACCATGAAAGCACTCACACCTCTCACAGGGACTGCTGGCCAGAAACACGCATGGACTGCAAGTCCTTTGGAGTTGAAGGGAAGGCTCTGGTTATACAGAAGGGGCTCTGGTTACAGAGAAGGGACAATAACTCCTTTCTCTTAGCAATATCTTTCTGTATTTTACATTTGGCAAAGACATTCTTTGCCAATTACCTAGTCAGGTGACACAAAGGTAATTTTTCAGCCTTTTGGTTTTGTTTGTACTGTTTCAGACATAAACACAGACTGTGTCAGAGAGCATCTCTTTTTTTTTTTTTTCAGTTACATCTGTTGGTTCAATAAAACGTACCACCTTCTTCTCCCAAAGCCCTGTTTCAATAATACCTTTGGATCCCTAACACCACAAGCACTATAAAATTATAGGGGCATGGTGTTGGCCTTCATCTCTCCCCAGCCTCCTGTCCCTGGAATAGATCTGTTTGCTGCTCAGAGGGAATACAGGAGGAGCACAAGGGCTAGAAGGGAGGCAGAGCACACAAGAAAATCCCTTGTGTCTTGTATTGCCTATACTTAACTTCTTAACTTCCCAGTACCCAATTTAAAATGAGAAATGCAGGTTGTGTGGTAAAAGAAGGATCAGGATCAGACATAATTTTACTGGTGAGAGGCACAAAATAAAGACCTTGCACAAGCCTAAGCTACAACATCCTGGCAAGGAGAAGAAAAACTGTGATGCCATTACTGGTATGAATAATAAAACCACTTAAATGCTGTTTTTTGAGCATAACTGAATACATGTGATAGCATCATTATAAATTAAAACTGTTTATGACCTCCATTTGGTCCAAACAGTACAACCTTACTCACTATATGCATGGTTGAACAAACTGATCTACAACTGCCTGTGTTACACGATAGAAGGGACAGCCAAGTGTTCTGAAAAGGAAACAAAAAGAAAACCCCAGCAAAAGCAGCTTGTAATGACTCATGCAGATTTCTTAATGGCTACTGAAAATAATCTTTGATTCCTATCATTGTCAACTCAGTAAGTGATAATAACTAATACCTAAGATATTATTTTATTTACATAGTTAATTTCTAGTTTTCTCTATTCTATAAAAATAAGTGTTAATATGTTTTGAAACCAATCATTTCATGAATGAATGGAAATCAGTACTTCTATAAATTCTGCTAAAGTACTAAAATGGGAGATAATCAGTATGTTCTTGACTATTTGGGTACAAAATTTTCAAAGGACATGAAACTCCATCCCACCCTTGTATTTATTTGTAAAACCGTAGAGGGATACGCCTTTCAATACGCACAGAGGAAAACGACATTTCAAGAATCAGACTTCTGTGGCACCAACTTGTCTGCTTCATACATTTTCATTTAGAATTTTTTCTCCAGTTACAGTCACATGCTAAGGCCTTCAAGTCTTCTCAGTACCTCAAACAATTCCGGAAGTATCTCCCACAGAAGACTTACATTTTTTTTAAACCAGCAGTAAACCGATTACTTTCATCTGTGCCTAAACAGCAGCCAGCTCACGTGAACCTCCTGTGTCTCAATTAACATCAGGGATGGAAAGAATAATTTACCTACAAGGTTCAGATGTGCCTGATTTCTTCCTGCCACGGGCTGAGAGCTCCTCCATGCTCTGCAGGCACGTTCTGCTTGCAAAGACAAAGGGTGGCTTCCAGGAGAGCACTGTGAGGCTCCTAAAGCATTTTCTTCACAACTAGGTAATTTAAGTAGGTAATTTAAGTTCTCTACATGAAATACAAATCTACGCTGAGACAACAGAGCACGCAGCTTCACTGAGTGCACAATTTATGTCAGAGTACAGGGCAGCACACGTGGAAACTGAACAAAGCCTGGTTTTACTGCCCAGTCCCTGAATTAATATGCAACATTCATGCCTTAAGTATACCCTTGAGCATTCTCTGAGCCACAGCTTTGAAGATGTGTCGGTTTCCTATGCACTAACTTGACCTATATTCAGGCTGACTTCTATTCCGAGATTATTTCTGCTGTGAATTCAATTCCAGCCTCTACAGACACTGCTTTGCTACACCTATGATACAGATGGCAAAAAGCAGAAGGATGTCAACAAATTAAAAGGCCACTGCTGTCACTGCCTAACAACCAGGGTAATCAAAAACCTTCTTTTTTTGTGGGCTGATCTTGACACAAGTGCATTTCCTTGATAATGTGGAAGCACAGAACCAAATCTATAAACCTTTTAAAATTGTTTGCTTTTATGTCAGGATCCAAAGACCTGCTGCATTGCTGGAGCCAAGTTTTATCTGCGCCATGAGCCAAAGATGCCAAAAAACTGCAAGAGATGACCAAAAAATGAAGTCAGGGAAATGAATAACTTTTTATTTCCAGAGTAAAGTTATGAGATGAAAACAGAAAAATGGCTCTCTCTCTCTAATACAGGACACCACAGAGGAAGTGCAAAACAGCAACAAAGATGTTACTTTTTTAGAATTTGCTCCTGTTTACTTGTGTTCTGATCCATAATTTTTGCAGCAGAACTCCACTCTTCCACTACATTTATAGCACAGAGGTCTTACAGGATTAGGTCTGCACCCTGTTAGTAACACCTGACAATTCATTAATTGCTTCAAGTCGTTTCATGCAATGATCAAGAGGACTTGTCTACCATAACACCTAAAATTCCACTTATCTTACAAACCAAAATTGTCAAGCCCTCTGTGTTGACAGCTCAAAGACCTCTTGAGAACCTGGAAGACTTCCACTCCTGATGTACCCCATAGCTGTGATGAGCAGGGGCACTGCTAAAGCAGCAATGCCACAACACCAGGGTACAAAAACCACCACGAGATCCCCACACGCATCAAGAGCTTCTTTCATTAAGCACTTTCATGCTGCATTTAGATGTGACTCAGGCCAATGAGCTGATAAGAAAAAGGGGAGGCAGGCTCAGAAAAGTTTGGGTTACTCCCCCCACCTATTTTGGTACAGCACATGGAGGAAAATTCCACCACCAGGTGTTGACATGGCATAAAAAGCACCCTTAATTTGGCATTTCCTCAGCTCTCATCAGACCTAGGACACTGGTTTTGGTGAACATGTGGTATGAACCACAGCAGCTCTTTCTGCCTTTATCCTGGTCATACCACTAAGAAAGTGCACACTGAAGCAAAAGAAAATAAAATTGGTGAATGTGAAGTGCTGATTAGAATGTTGAGAACAGCAAGGGTTCGATATGATTGACTCTTGAGAACTTTAAGATGTAGTATTTTAAGAAAATTGTTAAAAATTGACAGAAATGTTCAAAACAGCATATGCATATTAACAACGCTATAAAAAGTGAGTATGACATTACATTACAGATGATTAAAATGTAAGGAAAAATATATTTAAATGAACATTTTAGGTCTGGTTTTATGATAACTGTTTCACAGTTCTGAAATGCAACCAGATCACATTATAAATAGCAAGACATGGCTTTTTAGATGATCTTAAAATGATCAATGATATGCTATATACTAATGATCCCAATTTAATAATAACATTCTTCTTTTTTTTTTTCCCCTAGATTTTTTTTGTTCTTTAGAATATACATATTTTGATTCCATGGAAACTCAACTGAGACGGTGCCACATCTTTCATACAGCTGACTAAGAGCATGGGTTGTTCAGAACTATCTGGCTGTTATTTGAAATGTTCTTCAACTTTATGAAGACAAGACTCATTAAAGCAAAAGCTCTCCCACAAACAGTTTCTGACAAAGTGAAAAAGTAATTAACACAAAAAGCAGAGAGAACTATTTTTACTTTTACTATTTTTCACCCAGCCAGTTTATTACAGGCATTGTCATTTTTGACGTGCTCTCTCCTGTGACAATCACGGACGCAATTCAAACCTTTACTTACCAGTCAACGCTCTTTTACAATTACCTCATCCTTACTTATGAAATCTGGGATAAAATGGTACAACTTCAGGTACTGAATACCTTAAAAAAAACCCCTCTGGAAGCTGCCAGGAATAGATATTAACTACACTACACAACAGGACAGAGTCACCACAGACACTTCCCAGAAAGTGCTCACCTTAATGCACACCAAAAGCACAGCAATTAAGGGGTACAATTTTGTAAAAAAACCCCACAACAACAATCCCAAACACACAACAACAAACCCAAACAACAAAGCAGCCAGACAATCTGCCTAATAACCTTCATTTCCTTTTTCCCTGAGCCTCCTTTTCGTTTGTTTTTGGTTTTTTTTTTTTTCCTCTCCAATTTTCTCCATTTAAACTGTTCTTGTTGAACTCAATGGAGAAACACTTAGATCCCTGATGAAATTTTATATAACCTCATTCATTATAGATTTTTCTGCTGATTAAGGTTTCAAAGTAACTATAATAATGTAAAGCAATACCACGCTGCTGCTGGTTTGGGGGTTTTTAGCATAAGGGATATGAGTGAAGCCAGACAAAGCATAAATCATAAAACATAATATCAGCATTCTGTTGCCCTTATCTCTACTGTAGCACCTAGTTTTTGTTTCAACTAACAGGCTTGCTGTCAGCCAAATTCAGACTATTAACTGTCATCAACCAATACATGTTCATGACAAGGAAACAAAATGTGAAGAAGCACATAGTAGTGTGAATTTCATTTTCAAAATGCATATCAGTGTGTTAAGAATTAGCCAAACCCATTATAATATCATAAGTAATGCCTGATCCAAGGCTTAAGTAGTTCCAACACATCTTCTGGTATTCACCAGAATGGAAATATTTCTTTATGCTTATCAAGAAGTCATTTAAGAACAATGAAAGGATGCTATTTAAATACTTTGAACACCTGCTGATGCTTAAAGTCCACAAGATAAAACAAATGTACACCATAAAGATGTAGGAAGAAAGTCTTAGTCCTGGATAAACCACCCAACACAAAAGACAAAAGCATTTTTCTTACTTACAGTGTTGAAATGACATCCACAGAAAAACAAAGACAGCGCTGCATTTCTGGAGCCTCACACCATCCTCACGTAACTCTGGCTGTGACGATGACCCAGAAGCATTTGGGCCGCACAGAGCAGCTCTGAGGAGGCCCAGGTTGGGGGTGGAGAGCTGGGAGTGCCAACACCTGTGCCCAGTTAGCGGTGCCTCCCTCAGCTCACCCAGAGGCTGCAATCACCTCTGAGCAGGGACACCTGGGCAGGGACAGCTCGGCCCTTGCCCACTGCCCAGGTGTCCATCAGGAGGCTGCAGGCAGCCCCTGCCTCCCCGCAGACCTTACCCAGCCACACCTGGGCAGGGAGAGCTCGGCCCTTGCCCACTGCCCAGGTGTCCATCAGGAGGCTGCAGGCAGCCCCTGCCTCCCCGCAGACCTTACCCAGCCACACCTGGGCAGGGACAGCTCGGCCCTTGCCCACTGCCCAGGTGTCCATCAGGAGGCTGCAGGCAGCCCCTGCCTCCCCGCAGACCTTACCCAGCCACACAGCCGGGCTGTCTGTAGGGCAGGTACCTGCAGTTCCACCCGTAGGGTTCCACCTGCTCTGAAGGTCTCAAAGCAGCTCGTGGAATCAGCCAAACACCCAGGCACTCTGAGAAACCTCTTCTTAACCAGATGACTGCTCAGAGGAACCCCAGTGCCCCCCCTCTGCCAGAAGGGTCAGCAGGGAGCTGAGCCTGCCAAAGCAGAGCTGCACCACTCACTGACCCTGTAACACAGCTACAAGTTTTATTATGACATCTGATATTTACTAAAGCTGCAAATAAGGAGGATGCCACTGCTGGAGCTCTATAGCTACACAGTGCATGGCCCCCAAACCCATTAAAACTGAATTTAACACTCAGCTGGACAGGTGGCATCCACACCGAGGGATGGGAGGCTGGGAGTCTTTGCACCCCGAACCTCTCTCCACACAAAGCTGTTCGGGACACAGGAACCCAAGGCTCCCTCTCCCCCTGCCCGGCCTGGCTGCAGCCAGGGAGAAAAGCGAGGAGAAGACAGAAATTGCAAGTTGAGCTCTGGCTGTGGGGGCTTTTTTAATAATCACAGAATGGTTTGGTTTGGGAGGGACCTTTGAGAACACCTGGTTTCCATCCCCATCCCGTGGGCAGGTGCACACCTTGCATTTGAGGAGGTTTTTTGTTGGTTGTTTTGGTTCGTTGGTTTTATTTGCAAAAGGGAAGGAGCATTGTTGCTGTCCTTGCTTTCCTTTTCCCCCGGAGCTCGGCCCCAGCAGCTGCCCGAGCAACCCGGCTCCCGAGGCCATGCCCCGCTGAGCCTCGGCTGGAGCAGAGCCGCTGCCGCTGCCTTGGCCCCATCTCCCCCGGCCCCGGGCAGGGATGTGCGGGACGGGGATGTGCGGGACGGGGGATGTGCGGGACGGGGGATGTGCGGGACGGGGGATGAGCGGGGCAGGGGAGATGTGCGGGACGGGGGATGTGCGGGACGGGGGATGTGCGGGACAGGGGATGTGCGGGACGGGGGATGTGCGGGGCAGGAGAGATGTGCGGGACAGGGGATGTGCGGGACGGGGGATGTGCGGGACAGGGGATGTGCGGGACAGGGGATGTGCAGGGCAGGGGAGATGTGCGGGGCAGGGATGTGCGGGACAGGGATGTGCGGGACGGGGGATGTGCGGGACAGGGGATGTGTGGTGGCAGGGGATGTGCGGGACAGGGGAGATGTGCGGGACGGGGGATGTGCGGGACAGGGGATGTGCGGGACGGGGGATGTGCGGGACGGGGGATGTGCGGGGCGGGGGAGATGTGCGGGACCGGGGATGTGCGGGACGGGGGATGTGCGGGGCAGGGATGTGCGGGACGGGGGATGTGCGGGACGGGGGATGTGCGGGACGGGGGATGTGCGGGGCGGGGGATGTGCGGGACAGGGGATGTGCGGGGCGGGGGATGTGCGGGACAGGGATGTGCGGGACGGGGGATGTGCGGGACAGGGATGTGCGGGGCGGGGGATGTGCGGGGCGGGGATGTGCGGGACCGGGGATGTGCGGGGCAGGGGATGTGCGGGGCAGGGGAGATGTGCGGGGCAGGGGAGATGTGCGGGGCAGGGGAGATGTGCGGGGCAGGGGATGTGCGGGGCAGGGGATGTGCGGGGCAGGGGATGTGCGGGACAGGGGATGTGCGGGACAGGGGATGTGCGGGGCAGGGGATGTGCGGAGGCACCGCACCTGGGGCGCTCGGGACGGGCGGGGCACGGCCAGCGCCTCCCGCCCGGGGTTCGGCACAGGCTTCTCTTTGCAAGCAGGGCTGCTGAGCATCCCGGGCTGGGCGAGAGGTACGGCGGAGCCCACGAACGCCCGGGGCAGCCAGGACAGCCCCTGGGGCGAGCCCCGGTGTCGGGGCGATGCTGCGGCCCGAGGGCAGCACCTGCGGAGGGAAGGTCAGGGGAGAGACGAGCGCGATGTGATCCAAAGCAGAACTGACAGCGGCTGAGCGCAGACACAGCTCCAGCCAGAGGAGAGCAGAGATCCTTCGATACCAGTTGCGGCTGCGATGTGCCGTGAATACCTGAGCAGCCCGGCTGGGCTCGCCGACCAAAAAGAGATGCCAAAGGGCCAGCACTAATGGCCAGTCTGTCTCGCCACAGTCATCAGCATGACAAGGCTGATGCTGTAGGTGCCCGGAGAAACAGATCTTTTATTTTCTCAGAGACCCAGGTATAAACTATGGGCTTAGCTCATGCATAAAACCCAAAATGAGCACAGCTGATAGCTGCTTGTAATGTGAACAATTAAGGACTCTAGTTTTCACTTTAGATTAACAATTTTAAACACGGGATCCAGTGAATTTTTAGCTACACCGCTGCTGAATGAAACAAACAAAGAGGCAAGCGAGCAAACAAACAAACAAAACAACCCCCCAAACCAAACAGCTTTTACATGAGTCTGCGCTGAACATTCTAAATTAAGTTATAATAATAAAAAAAAGTTATTAAAATGTATTTGCCCCATTAGCGACTCAATTACAATTCATCAACACCCAAAAAAATCCATGAAAAAGTACACAAAAAAGAGTAGGAAAATGAACAACAGAGGGAGACAGGGACATGCAGAATCAGTATATATTCCAAAGAACAATATGCAAACATGGAAATACTTTTGCTCTGGCTACAAAGACCACACTCAAGACTATTCCAGACTGAAAGCAAATCACTTGCTTGGAATCTTAGCTCAGCTTGTTCCTTCGTGGCCTCAAAGTACATCAAACTCATCTCCCCAGCTGCATCTTTCCTACTTTGGCACACCAATTTCACAGAACCCAGACATGCCCTACCGTCCCTGGCACACTGCTGGGCCACACAGGGCAGGCAGGAGGGAGCTCTGTACCAGTGCAAAGAGACAATCCCCCAGCAATGCCTGCACCTTCACAGCAAACTGATACTCCAGGTAGAAAAGTAATAAAAAAAAAAACCAACAACAAAAAACCAACAGAAAAACCCACAAGCAAAGAACTCTTCTTGGACAAGGCAGGGATGAGAGCCCTGAGTGACCCTGCCCCTCTCAGTCTGCCTGCACAGGTGACAGATGCTGCCTCCTCCCATCCCCATGCTCACCAGGGGGAAGGGAGGTTGCATCTATTTCAGTTATTAAGTGGATAATGACTCCATATGCTGTCCCGCAGCCAAGCAACAAATAAAAATCATAACGTACAGGCCAAATAACTTCCTTGGAATCTAGACGCATTACTGTGCATAATTCCCTTCTTAATGGTTATAAACAGACCAGAGCAATAGACAGAAATAACATTCTACACAGAAGCGTGATTATAATCAGCTATGTATGACATTTCTGTGCCATTTGGGTTAACTTTCACCAGCATTCTAACAGAACTTGTCATTTTTCAGGTAATATCTTGCTTCAGTAATTCTATTTCAAAGTAGAAAACAACACCTAAGGTTACAACTACTAATAGAGTTATACAGAAGCCATCCCAAATCCCCCAGAAATATTTTTTTTTATTTGCAGTAGGGATCCCCGAAAAAACACAGGGCTAGTACTGACAACTTATTTCTTCTATGAAGACTAGAAAATAGGATATAAACAATATATTTTTTTATTGTTCAGACAAGTTACATTGAACTCCCAGGAGTCAGTGTTTTAAAGCATGCAAAATCCATGGCTGAAACAGAGCCTTGGAGATCAAATCACATCTCAGTTTGAGATTCATTGCTGGGTCTAGGGAAAGACAATTATCTTTGATGTGGTCAATTTTTTCAGTTTATATAATGGTGGTAATGATACCTCACAGGACTCATTTAAGGGTTTAATAACTAATACTCGCACAAAATTTTCAAGTCGCTAATTACAATTATTTAGCTAAGTGTTAACCTAATGCACATGTAAGAAAACAACATTTAATGTACTCCCAAAGATGATTATGATCATAATTATTATTAATGCCACATGGACCAGCGCAATTGTTCCTCGCCCACCCAGGTGTGAGCCGTGTGTGACGCACCTGGAAGGAAAGGCAGCGCACCTCAGAGGTCATAACACGTGGAAATTACGCTAGAACAGGGAATGCTGGAAGGAAAATACGCTCACAAGCCCAAGTTTGGAGTCAGCCTCAATGATTCCGACTCCACTGAGAGCGGCTGGCTCGGGTCAGGCAGGGCAGCGCTGGGAGCTCCTGTGGAAGCAGCAGCAGCCCCAGCAGAGCCGGCCAAGGGAGTGGCTGCGGCAGTCCTGACACTGGGGAAGGAGACAGAAAGCAGCAGGGCTCATGGTGAGAACGGGAGGGCACAGAGAGATCTGGGGAAAGAATATCACTGCCAGTTTTCTCAGCTAACGTTTCGTCCGGAAACCACTGGGAACAACTGCGCTCGGTGCAGTCCTCCTCAAAATAGAGCAAGTTTTATTCCAGCAAATATGAATACGTTAGGGAAGAGAATAATTGAGAAGAATTTAGAAGGCTTCGGGAAAAGAAAAATCCCGTAAACAAGATTGAGCAACAAGTCTTTGAAAGAATCCTTTTGTTCCCTGCACAATGCTCCCAAAATCTGCTTCTTCAGAACAGTATTCATTTAAGAAAAAGAAAAAAGAAGAGAGAGATAAAGGGAAAGCCAAGAACACATTTTAAGGCAAAAGCACTTAAAGACCATGTTCTTACTCTTCAGATTTTCATACCCAAGCCTGAAGGTACGTTGTCCACACCCTGTCACCCTGCAGGTTCTGCGTGGCTTTTCCCGGGCCAGCAGAGCCCCTCCACGCCTGGCCTGCCAGGTGGGAATGACACGGTCTCAGTCTCAGCTGGGGAAACCCCCACACCCCCCACCCCCAGGGGAGCTTCCAGAAAACCCCTGTGTCTTTGGCCAGGGTGTAGCCCCTGCAGAGGACGGCACAGAGTGAGGCTTGTGAGGGGAGGATGAGGGAGAAGCAGGATGAGAGCAGCAGCCCAGGGGGGAGCAGGATGAGCTGCAGCCTCTGAGGGCCCCTTCACTCTGAGGGGACTCACTGGCACGGTGGGATATTTAGGATCAACTTGCCATCGAACAGCTTAGGGCGTGTCAGACCAGAAGGAAGCTGCAGCATGCTAAGGGTTTCCCTAACAAACAAAAGAGAACTGCTATTAGAATACAAACTAAAGCACAGGTTTCATTTTATTAAGCAACGTAGGAAAAACCAATCTGTTAATACCTTCACTTCCTGCTAGTGAAGTGTAGCCCTGTAAGTGGGCTTGCAGTACAGCCCCGAGGCTGTAATGATTATTGTCACCTTTGCTAAAGATTATTGCCAGTCTACCTGTGCCCAGAAAAGGCAAGGCTCGTGCTTCAGACTGTCACAGTCTGACTAAAAATATCAGCACTTTAAAGTTATTGTATATTCAAAGTATCTCAGGACTGTAAAGAATAGACAGAATAGCAACAATAAAGAGGAAAAACGAAGTTCTAGTTGCTAGGCCACTGGCTCTAGAAGTCAAACATTAACTAACATTGGTACATTCTTCCTGTGTCTCTGAGGAAATCTGCTCCTCTGTCAGTCCCTCCTTGAAATGCTCAGCCAGCTGGGTACACACAAACTTGTGTGACTCTCAAAGCTCTGAGATGCCTGAAAGTTTCACAAACTCCCTCAAATGAGGAGAGAGCAGGCCCCTGCAGCCAGAAGGGCTCTGACACAAGCCAAGAATTGCCTTCTCCATCAGATCTGGCCAGGACATCCTGCCTGTGTCCTGCTGCAGAGCTGGGGCAGGAGGAAACTCTGAGCAGGTGTGGGGAACTGAGGGTACTGCTGCTCACTGGGTTTTATTCCCACATGCCAAAATCCTAAAATGCTGTAAGCTCCACTGAAGTCCACAAGGGTCTAGCAATGTACACTAGCTTACAATGCAATCATTTAAAATTTGGATTTTTCTCTGATACTAGAACCATATATCTCACTGTAATCAAGTCTTTACTAGAGTAAACTTGTTTCTAAACTCCCCTGAAAACTCTAGAATGGTTTCTGCACCTGTTTGTCAAACAAAAAATAAAATAACTAGTTTCTAAAAATCCCCCATAATTATAGACAACATGGATGTATTTCCACTGCAGTCAGCAGTGAGAAATACAACTCACTGTAAAGCGAACTACAATCAAACATATTCATGACATCCAACGTATTAAAATTAGATGACAAAGCTAAGACAGAAGTGACATTTAAGTGAATGATTTCCACAGTCTATGTCCCCATATGTTCTCCATGTTCAAATCTGCCTCTCTGAAAACACCACAGTGGCACTGGAGGCCACAGAGCTGCTTCTGGGGGAATGGACAGTTTTGTGTTACAACTAATGAAATACAGTGACTTACTGCAATATTTTTATACAATGCTCCTCCTGCCTTGGAGCTAAACCCAAACTAAACCATGAATGAACAACACAAGACGCTCCCTGAAGGGCTGTAGTGGTGTGGGTGACACATTTCTCATCTCCCTAGGGGTGAAGTGCAGCACATCCTCAGAACCCCCCATCTTACCCCTCTGCAAAGCTGCTGACTATTCCCAGAGCAAAATATCACATTCACACATGCTTTATATGTGCCGTGGGACTGAAAAAAGCAAAACAAATCCCCATTTCTCAAGCATACACATATCAAAACCTGACTAGAAGAAATGTATACAAATAAATTCTGAAAGAAATAATTTCAACAGCTTTAGCATTGGAGTTCTGGTGTGCCTGTCTACCAGAAAGTACTGATGTAAGCAGTCAGTTTGGGTTTCACTGACTTGGAGGAAGCAGACCCATTGACTTTGATGAGGCCCCGACTTCACCGTGAATTTAATCTGGAAAAATCTCAGCGCTGTTCTTGCAGGACAGGGCAGGGCACACGGCTATGTGACTGAAAGGGGCACATAAAAGCACGTAAAAGTCCCAGAATGCCACCAACACACACAGGCCATGGTTTGATGAATGAGAACCCTCTACAACGCAGTGCTATATATTGCATTAAAGGCTTTTTGGTTCTGGTCATTATTAGGACCTGTTATTACAGGTTTTTATTAAAATTATGCATAATTGTAATTGCTAATGCGTTATTATATCCTCCTCTACGTTAAAAGTAATGAATAGCTTAAATTAAGGAAAGAAACAAACCTGTAGGTGAATGCAGGCTTGTTCCCACTGAGATTTATTGCAGGATGTACTTATCATCCTAAGGACTGTTCCAAGACAAAAAAGCAGGGCAACATTTCCTAAGCTTTCTTTACCAGATTTTTTTTTTTTTTTTTTAAATTTAAACATAAATTATAAAGTGATCCAACAGGTTAGGAAGTACAAAATTCTGCTTTTTTAATTTCAATTTTAAAAATGAATCACTTAAGCCTGTGCATCTTCCAGTAGTTCAGAGGTAGAGCTGAGCTGGGGAAGCTGCAGCATAGGTGCAGCTCACTGAACCATATGCTGCTTTCCTTAAGTAACCCATTATACAAAAAAAAAAAAAAAAAAAAAAAATCATGGCAGATTGTTTTGACAGCTAAAAAACATTTAAATTTTTGAATGCATTTGACTGAAAGGCAAAAAAATGCTAGATAGATGTTAATTTAACAGATGTCTAGTTTTGCATCATCAGCCTGAAACAGGCAATTTCTAGCAAGTCTCCTTGCTGCATCATAACATGAAATCCTATGAATTCCATATGGATATGCCTTTCACAAACTTCAAACGAGCCATGCTCATTGAAAGGGAAGCGAAATTGTTGTAAGAAGATGGTAACACCTGGTTGTACTTCTGATCAAGCAGCTAAACACATCCAGGATAACCAAACCAATATATTGTCGTTACACTCTTTGGGGCTGTATGCTAAAAGCATTCATTTACATGAGAGAAACAAATAAGGTATAATATATATATTATATATATAAGGTATAATATATTTTATATATATATATAATCTCCTAAAACCCAAATAAATGCCAGCAAATCTAATTAGCCTATGGATAAATACGAACCAAGGATTTTTTTTAAATTTTGTTCTGCAGGTCTTAAATACAAATCTATCTATGCTGATTATACTGTCATACTGCACATATACTTTGATTGTGGTTCTGTATTGATTGCAGAAGAAACTGAGATTACTATAGATTAACTAAAGCTGGTGCTGCTGGCACAGTCACCTACAATCCTACAAAGCTTTGGGATTCAGTCACCATCAAACCCATTTTGGTGCTTTCATGACTTCAGTGGGTTATACACAGAAGAAGTTTTCCACAAGGAGAATATCTCCTCAAAACAGTCCCACACAGTTGGCTATATCCATTTGGGATCCCAAAAGCAGCAAAAACTGTTCTGTAATTTCTGTATCAAATTTGCACAAAGTATTACCGTTCTCACTTTACAGAAAAGAAAATAGAAAAAAAAAAAAAAAAAAGAGATTTAATTACATGGGAGATTGAGAACTCCTCACAACTCATTTCAAAATGATCCTTACTGACGAGCTGGAAACTGTTGCTGAAATATAAGGTGTGTTTGCTAATGCCACCTGATCTCTAAATAATGAGGATCAGTGATATTTACCTGCTTAATAGGAATATTATGAGACAAATCAAATTCATTTAAGGGTACTTAAAATCACACTCTCTGATTTATATGCTTATAAAAATTGCATATACCTGTTCTAGTTGTGATCTACATGTTGAGGCAAGCCAAGGCATTTCTGCAATTGGTTCCAGACTGAAAATCTGTGCTTTTGAAAAGGGCAAACATGCTTCCCCAGTGACAACAATCATCTGCTCCAGTTTCCTTATCAAGTTTATCACCTCCAGTAAGTAGACACCTGTTATTTAATGACCCCAACTCAGTTTTAACTCTTTTTCAAAGAAGCATTTGGGTTGGATCAAAAGATCCGTTTTTTTCTTAATTTGGAATGTGTCCCATTTTTAATTTTTTTCTTTTTTTTTTTTACTAAGACATAACATTACAACACGTAATTTCCACAAGCTGAATAACCTTAATGACACCTCCATGAATCTTGGAGGAGAAAATATTTTACATTGAAGATTTTTTTCCTTTAACATACAGAGAGTACAAGAAGTCTGAGTACATTCAGATTATTCAAAACCAACTCTCTCAAGAATCAAACCCAAAAAGTTAAGGAATGATAAAGTTTCTTTCTCTGGTGAAGCCATGGCCTGAAGTGACTTAAAATAAAGGTTTTAAAATTTATGGAAACACTTCCACAGGGTAATTTTTTGTAGCACAGATAGTTTAAACCCACAAGGTTAACATAATGTAAATATAAGAAATACAATAAATAAAGACCCCAAAGGAATGGTCTTGCTTTAACTGTCTTAAACATGTCACTACATCAAGCACAGAACATTATTTTTTAGTATATCATTACAATAAGAGAAACACTAAATAAAATGAGATTAAGTTTTTCCACAAGTAGTAAACCATCATGGGATATCAAGAATCTGCTTATGATCCACATTTATGACCTGGTCACTGTTGCTTTATAAATAGATCTTTGATTTTTGACCTTGTTAATTAGGCTTTGTGGAAATACTATGAACTGCTCAAGACCAATGTTAAACATCTGCAAAATATTCCTTAAATTGATGTTTACAAGCCTGATTCCATCTGCCTGACTTAACTGAACTCTTACAAAAACTGAAAAACATTCCTAATGAAGGTATTCTTTCTCATTATTTTTGTTTTGCCCAGTGTGACAATTCCAGAATTTTCACTATTTTCATTTTGTTTCTTATTCTGCTGCATTAAGTCCATACAGACTAAGAAGTCTCGATACATGCAGCACACCTTATGTTGATTTAAAAGAAAGAAAAAAAAAGGGTTTAAAATGAAATAACATCCCCTTGCTCTGGACTGACAGAAACTAAAAGATGGCACAAAGGAACGGATTCACTGAAGGCATTTTTGGAGATCCTTCCTTTGAAGAGAGGGCAACAGCAGTGCCTCAGTATCCCTGGAACCCATGGAGGGGCTGCTCTTGCATTTTCCCTGACGTGTCAGTTCCATGGAAGGGGAGCAGGAATAAAGCCTACAGGTGCTGAGTTATAAATTAGGACACTCAAATTGACAGAGAGGTGATTAGCACAGTCTTTGAGGAAAGAAGAAAGCCAGAGTCCTGCAGCATTCCTGCTATCAGCTGCTTCTTTCATGTCTCAGTGGAATTTTAAGACTTTCTCCAAAAGTGACAAGACAAAATTCTTGTCCAGACAAACCCTGCCTAGCTCTGACAAATGTGAGGAAGTCAAAAGAAATGAATGGCTCCTCCCACATTTAAAGAAAAATAAAATATACCTCACAACCTAACAAGAAAACTATTATTCAACAGAAGAAAACCCTCCTGCGTTGAATTTTTCCAGCACTTAATAAATTTAAACTACATATGTATTAAAAAAAAGAAATAAATCAAGATTCTAAAAGCATTATGTATTCTGCTTTATAGCAATTCTTGACCAACTACAACCTTAAAACAAGGAAAAACCTCTAAAGTAACATTTTTAATTTTTTTTTTTTAACTTAAACCCAGCAGTATATTCTTTAATATTTTAGTAAGACTCTCATTTCTGGTACGGTAGCAAGGACAAGTGAACAGAGAAGCAGACTGGGGTTTGGCAAAGAAGGTTGTACAGTCAAATTTGCTTCAAGCAATTTGCCTGTCTCTTCTTTAATGCTCTCATCTGTAACTGAGGCTGGTGGCAGAAACCTTTCCCAGGAAAACATTCACAATTCCGGGCTGCGCGTCAGGGCTGAGCATCACCGCCGTAAACACTGGCTGGAATTAGAAAAGTCACAATGTATGGAAAACTGCCATTAGGCAGACTATTTGAGCAGCATTGTGATGATGAAAAAAAATGTGCTGATATGCCCCCTTAAGTCCCAAGGAACATCAGCAGACCATACCAGTGTAAATCAGTCCATTTCCAGTAATGCTGTTAAGCCACGCATGGGAGCTTCTATAAAACACACTCATTTTTCCATTTTCACAGATTCAACGCACAGGAATACCATCTCCTTCATTTTCCAGAGGTCTCTTTCAAAACTTTTTTTTTTTTTTCCTCCCCCGAACATTTCTATTAAGTCCTGACACAGTAATCTAAGCACTGTTTGTCACACTTTGTTTTCATTCATATGTTTAAAAATTTCAGCTGCACTCAGTAACCCAAACTTAGGCATTCACAGTGGCTTTAAAAGAAGCTAAGACAGAAACCAACAAAAGGTAAAAAACCCCCTTTAAATAAGAGTTGACTGGGATTGAGTCTGGGAAATAAATACTTGCTCAGCAACATGATGGGTAGGATTTTTTAAAAAGCTGACACTTGATCAAACAGTTGATAGTCACTTCTCTTGTATTGTTGACCAACTTGTGGCTTTATTAATAAATTTGGGATATAGGTGTTAACCCCAGGCAGATCTGGCTGCCTGAACAGGAGAAAAATGAAATACATCCAGCCTTTATGATGCTTATTTACATCTCTTTTCCATTTGGCGCCTTCAACAAAATAGACTATTCCATTTCTCTAATATTTAGGAACCAGATTCTGGAGAGTGTGACAATCTGATACTGTGCAAATATTCCATCATTAGGAGGAAGCATTCTGCTGAGGACAGTTGAAACTTCAGGACAAGCCATTTCCACTGAAATGGAAATCAATTTAGTGGTGATCACAGATGAATTGCTTTTTCTCCATCTAAAAGCTACAGTTTGAACCCACATTCTCTTTAAAATTAAACTGATAGTAAACAGTTATTGAAAAATGTTTATGAATATGAATTAGAATGCACCCAGATTCGATAGACAGACATTTCATTTTTCAGGAAGTTGAGCAAAAAGGGTTGTGCTATCAAATCTGGCAGAATCAAAAAAGACTAATTCTTCAGTCCTCCAGCATTTTTCAATATTTTGCTGCATATTTAAACAGTATCTAAATATTTTATCATTAATATTATTTTCATACATTTCCTACAGTCTGTCTACTTTCAAAATCAGGCTCCTGCTTGTATTATTTTAGAGTGAACTTAGAAGTGTTGCTGAAACCAGTTGTGAGAAATAGTTGGTTTTATTTCCTCCTTCACATTTGTAATTTTGATGCTGACAGAAGCACAATGCTCTGCTCTGAACACTCTGTTTCTAGCTAAGATGTATTTATCCACTCTGTGACAAAATAACTACTAAGGTAGATTCTGCTCATATAGAATTTATGTCTCTCATAAAAGAAAATGCAAAATAAACCCTAGACAACTTAATAATTAATACTCATAACAAGAAACTTATCACCATGACGCACTCGAACAATAAAACTTAAAACCGGTAGAATTCCGATAGCATTTTGATTATTGCATCCTTGGCTGTGCTGGGTGTTCCACTTGTTTTGTAAAGAGGAACACTACAGATAGTCTTCCACCTGGAAAGTGGAATCAAATCAAATTAATATTATATTCAGCTTGGTCTAGTGAATTTACCAGCGTCTGCAGAAGCTTCAAAATACCTAAATTCTCATTTTTCTGTGTCTTGCCTCACTCTTTATGAATGCATTCATTTTCCCACCCCCAATTATTGGAGCTTAATTTTGCTTTTTATTTTAATTCACGCAGTTCAGAGAAAAATAAAAGTTAAAGTTACTGTACCTCAACAAATGTACCTAAAGTGGCACTATTTTTGCATGCATGAAAGCTCAAAGCCTCAACAACTCCCATGAGCGATTACTCTTCTAACACTAATTAGATATTTGCTAATTAGTGTCTGATGTGTGAAATGAAAAACATTTTGAAGCTGAAATGGATAGGGTCTATAAAGATAGCAGCGCTATCCCAATTCCCTTTTTTCTGTTATCATATTTCATAAATATTAATAAGATCACATGATACTACCCCTTCTATAAAATTATCTTTCTGAAAGCAGTCTATTGTTTGCTATAATAGGGCTGTGTCAATATTTTGCATTAGCTGTAAAGCACTCAATGGAGGGAAGTGTTTTCTCTCAATGTTAAAGAGATGTCACATTTCATGCATCATCTTCATGCTGCGTTAACTGGGCCCTCTTTTTAATAGTTTATCTTTAATGCACTGAAACTAAGAATGCAAAACTTTATTGAGTAATCCTTTACATTTCTAAATAATTTACTAAACTTATCTCATTTCAAATATATCCCAAATAAAGTACAAATGATGAAATAGCTTTTTTTTTAAGCAGATACTGAGAACACCAAATTACTGTCTGCGATGATCGTTTCCAGGAAAGGTTTTGGAATACCGAAATAGTTAAAATAGAATAATGTTTTGAAACGTAACTTCTAAATTTGTATTAGAGATGTTTGAACAATATCTGCCTATGATCACACACAGAAAATTGTTCTGAATTGCCAGGGAGAATTACCTGTGTCATTTAATGATACAAAACTATTTATCTATCAGAATATTAAGATCTAAGAAAAAAATTCAAAGAGAAAAAAAAAATAAAAATAGGGTGAATAATTCCCGATGAGGAAGCTAATTCCAAACAGGAATACTGAAGCACTGCTCCCCTGTAAACACTGGCCACATCACACCTGGCATCTAATCACAGGCTTGACACGAAAATTTGAAATAGTAGCTAAGCATGAATTGACAAAGGTGACATTGAAACAAAATAATGACGAGATTATCACTTCCCCAGGCTCACATTTTGTGATTCTAATAACACCCATCAAGGTGATTAAAACGATAATAAAAGGCAAGTTCTGAGAAAAAGAATAAAACAGACACAGGCAAGATAATACATGACAAGTGAAGCTACAATTTTGCATTTCACTTTTTTCAATGAAATTTCTTCATTTCAGATGGAAGTTAGGCAGTTCATCAGTCCCAAAGGTGTTTCTGAAATAGAAACCGCCTTTTCTACCAATTCACTGTGCTTTTCATTTTTTTTCATGTATTCAACAGAAGAATAAGCTCTTCAATATCTATTTATCCTGAGACAGTAATTTACACTTCACATTAGCTTGATACTTTTATCTAACTTCAAATAATTAAAGCATCGCAATATGCATTCACACTGATGTCCAGGGGCAAATTCTGATTTCATTTACATTTGTTTGCTGATGTAAACATACTAACATCAGCTACCATGCCTATACCTTCTACCTTTAATTACTGTTCCCTCCTTGACAGCCATTATGGGTTAAATTCCAGCACATACTGACACATTTTTTAGAACCCTAAAGATCCCTGTGGTAACAGAAGATAATAGGGACACAAGGTTCTGATTAAAGCTGCATCCAGGTGGTCTGTGGAGGTGGACAGGAGCCTGGGACAGACAGTGACTGCTTTCCTGGAATCACAGGGAGCAGCAAGCACCAGCCAAGACAGCTGGATATGACACAGCACACCCATTTGTCAGTGGGGTTTTTTGGTACACCGGGAGTTCCAGGGTTCCTCTTACACACTCCCTTACATGTGGCAAACCTTCCCCAGCTTAGCCTCAGGAATTATTCTCCTTCCCAGTCCATGACAGAAGTGACAGCAGTCACCAAAAGCACCTCCTCTGTAAAGAGCACTGAGTTCTGTCCTTGGATGATAAGTGCAGTCACTGTTCTTGTCAAGTCAAGAATTGTTTGGCTGGGCAACAAAGCGTTTGCACTCAGCTGCCAATTAACATGAGCTAAAACGCTTGTAAATAATGAAACTTTACATTTCTGAGTTCTGTACATATTAATCTATTCATGTTCTGCTGACAGTGTGAAGTAAAAAAGAATCACAACATATTTGTTTCTTTGATCTGTAAAATAAATGACTGGTTAGAGTCAAACGTCTCACAAATCCAGTATTTATGGTGCATCTGCTAGGGAGAAAAAAGGCAAGAAAGTTTAGATACTTAGACAAATGGGTAAGTAGTTAGAAACAAAAAGACTGCAATAGTCACTCAACTTGAACAAGCTGCTGTGTTCAGGGATGTACAAGTGATACTGAGAACAGATAAAATCCACTTTTCCACTGCTTTGGATATGGTGAGGATCTTTCCAACAAAACACAGAAACTAACTCTGGTTAAAACACATCACTTCTAAAACTGAACTGAATCACTGGGCATTTTGAAGCAGTACAAAATAACCAAAATGTCTGTGCCAGCATATTTCTGATGAAGGTTTTGTACTTCCAGAGCTCAGTCCGGTCATGCAGCAGCCTCAGTGAGAAGTCATGGCAAGCACGTGGTGCAGGCTGAGGTAAGCACAGGTTGCTACTTCTTGCAGAAATCATTATGGTCCTAAAAGAATTGATCCTATCTCATCCCTAAAATGTACCTACTGTATCATCAATGGAGCAGGAGCAGCTGCTGTCCTAAAGCTGTCCGTGAGAAACATTTTTACCAGGCATGATCAAGAGACAAATCAGACTTTCCTTCGAGCTACTTTTCCTTATGCAAAACCAGGAGAAGTCTTGGAAGGGCAGGAATGTATCTATTTTCAGAGAACATGTAGCTCAAGCAACAAGCCTTTTTTTTTTAATAGGCAACTTCAAAGAAAACCTCCATCATTCATGCGTGGCATACTAATAATCTGCACCTTTGTATTCTTCTGTTTTACAGCGGTCTTACAATCTGTTAAGGATATTTTATTAATACATTAAAAATATTTCATATTCTGTATCTAATTCCTTTAATTTCAACTCTTGATACTCTTAAAGCACAAATGTATGGAATTGTAGCGTAGGGCTAATCAGCCTCACTGTATGGCTTAAAAAAAATTCCACTAATTAAAACGAATCTTTCATAGGAGTTGTTTTCTGAGCCATCATCTCTATGCTTAGGAAAGGGCTTGTCTGATAACTCAGCAGCTCACCCCTTTCTGTGCTATTTCTGCTGTTTCCTTGCAAAATACTGAATTAACTCAATCTCTAGAAAGGCAAACGTCTTATGTCTCATGTATTTGGTAGGGAAGTTGTTCCTAAAGAACACAGAGAAAATCAGAGGTGAAAAAAAATGCCCTTCTTAAAATAAAAACAAAATTTTAAAATAGTTTCTGTTATGACTACACATTTCTTCATTTAAATGTCTAGAGAAAGAGTAATAGCTTTAGTTCTAAGATAATGAAACTCACTTTCTATGAAAATGAAATGGCATTATATTGTGTAATAAATGATTGTTTCTGCATTTTCTCTCTCTTTCACTAACAGAAATTTGACATTCATTGGCAAAGTTTAATTACTGAACTTTTTATCAAAACATAAAATGGAGAAGAATTTGTCAGAAGACTGATTTTATACACCTGTCAAAGAATAACAGCAGGTATTAAAAGTATTTAATAGCCTGGATTCACGTAGCTACAGATCTTTCCACACCTTGGTGAAAAACCTGAAAACTCAATTGCATTTGCATGCTCTCCTAATGTTTCCTGGCACATGGAACCTGCTATTTTTTATCAAATGACTTTTAGTCTTTCACACAATTCCATTGTACCTTGGAACTGTTCAAGTTTCTACATTCTCTTTTTTTTTTTTCCAAATACTTCCAACTGCATAAGCTTTTATTCTGAGAATGAACGTCTTGCATGACTGAAACTTAATGAGCTGAACTCTCTGCTTTAATGTTCCTCCTAATGGATCAAATGGAGGATGTATTAAAAAACAAACAAACAAAAAAGAAGAAAATGAAAAAAATCAGAAAGTTTGTGCTCAGGAAATTAGGCAAATGCAAGTGCCTCTGTTACGGTGCAGCTGTTTCTAAGCCTGACCTCACAGAGTTTAACTCAGTGGAGCTGTGAGTCTGTTCTGTCCTGTCACACTCATGTGAGGGTCAACTGCTCTGGAGAAAAAAAACAACTGAATAAAGTTACATACACTCATATCACAGAATCCCAGCATGGCTTGGCCTGGAAGAGACCTTAAAGCTCATTCCATTCCACTCTTTCCACACCTTCCACTGTTCCAGGCTGCTCCAAGCCCTGTCCAGCCTGGCCTTGGGCACTGCCAGGGATCCAGGGACAGCCACAGCTTCTCTGGGCACCCTGTGCCAGGGCCTCAACACCCTCACAGAGAGGAATTCCTTTCTGAAATCTAATCTAAATAAAAATGGTAAACTGTATAAATCCTCGTGCTGCCACCAATAGCGCTCCAAGGCATCAATTTTTCCCCTTAATAATTTACATATCATACATACGTGTGTGTGTGTGTGTATATATATATATATATAGTTACTTAGTCCAATGACATAGGGCTAACAGAAAGAGAAGCTCGACTGGTCCCATTGAACTCCTAAAGTAACAATAAAATTCCCATGATAATAAGCTGCATGACAAAGATTGGCCCCTACAGCAGCAGTGTCAACATGGCTGTAGCTGCTGCTACCAATGGTGCAAAGCAGTCCTGGCAGCACCAGGATTCTAAAATACAGCTCTATTGACACACTGTTTCTCCTAACATGACCGATTTTCCTTTTGTAACTTCAATGTGATAGATTTTGAAAGAGTCGCTCTGCTGATCAATAGCAATTTTCCACGGCATTTTTGCTATTTCAAACTTCCTTTTCGTTTACTGTTTTTATATTCAGTGCACCCAAAGGATTAATGTCAGTCTCCATTCAGAAATTATTTGAGTTTAAGAAAACATATGCATTCACTTTCCATCTCTTCAAAAAATCTCACACAGCTGAATTCCATGGAGCTGTGGGACTGTTCTGCCCTATCACGCTCAGGTGGAGGAGTGTGAGCCCCTCATCAGTATGAATGAGTGCACACAGGGAAGACAGAAGCAATGGACAGTTCTGTGGGAAGCAGCCAGCAGAACTCTTGCTGACCTGTTTGGGTAGAAGAGGCTGTGGCAGTGTCTGTGTGCTACCCAACAGCCTGTGCCTCTGGCCATGCCAGCCTTGTCCTGCCTCACTGGAGCTTTGCTTTTGGCTCTAATGATGACTTTGTTTAATAACCAAGTGCTATTCTAAGTCTAATTGGTGTTACTGGTCCTCAGCTTTGTATAGCCACATGAAATAACCACAATTTTTAAAGAAAAAGTAATGATGAGTGGTCAGTCTGGGCAGAATTCTGTGTTTCTGACCCTACAGTGATGCTGCAGTGTGGGTCTGACTGCTGAGAGAGGCCACAGGGTGACATGGAAACACCAACACTATAAAAATTCCATAGGCCTGGGGAGGGTAAGGTAGAAAACAGTGGACAGTCTGTGACACACAGGAGACACTGCCCAGACAGCAAACACAGACAATGCACAGAGCTGCAGATCCGTGGAGAAGGAGCAAGGTGCAAGGACGCATCAGAAACTTTATGGGAGCCCCAAACATTCCCGAGGTGAGGAGGATGAAGAATCCTCAACAGCAGCATCGTGCTGTTCCCAGGCAAGGAGAAAGATGACCCCTCCTGCAACAGGAATGGTTCACAAACCCTTCCTCCAGGCTGAAATCCACAGCCCTTGCACCCAGGGCAGTGGGAGTGCAGCACGGCATGAGGGAGGAAGGGCTAGGTGCTCAGCAGTGTATGCAACAACTTCAAATTTATTACTTGTATTATTTTTTGATTCATTGAGGCTTTTTGTGTAAAGGCTTTTTCCTTCCTCCCTTTCCTCCTTTTTCTGTAACAGCTGCATGTGGTCTAACAGTAATTCTTTGAATAGCCTGCTATGTTACGTTAACAATAAATGCTTGACTTTACATGTGGTTGTCTCTTTTTCCCATAACTAAGACTTGCTAATCTGGAGTTCAGGTCAGGTCCCCTGTTCCCCAGTGAAACAGTGAGCTTTAACAAAAAACAATGATCCAAATCATCATGTGCTTCTGCAAGACAAGGAGACAAACTTTTAATTACTCATGTTCAAAATCCATATAGATTTTGTTTCTAAAAGCTAACTGTGATTAAAGAACAGAAGGAAAACATATGTCTGAAGAAGCACTGTTAAAAAAAAACAACCAACTTCAGGAAAGTCTTTCATTGCATAAATCCCCCCTAACTTCATGAGCTATGTAACTGGATATTTGTGCACAACCATCAGGAAAAAATGCCTGAGTCACTCCAAATGAGAGCGAGTTGGCAGGTCTGCACAGCTCAGCACTGCCTCTCTTGCCAAGTGTCATGCTTCATACAGAAGACTCACGCATCAGGTGTCCATGTCACACTTTTATTTCACTCTGCATAAATCTCACACAGAGAAATCTTGACAAGGTTTGTTTTATGCCAACACAGTACTCCATAAGCATTTCTCTGATAGGAGCTGGAAAGACCGAGAGCTGGCAGCTGGATCGGCTTAGGTGAAGTTTTGATTCCTGCATCAGAAGTTATCCAGCAAACTTGTGCCAGCCGCTGCTGGAGCCTGAGCACTCACCCAGGAGCATGTGTGTGATGTCCTCAGAGCCCCACCAGCCACAGCCATGCTCTGCTGCACTAGCAAATCTAATACACTGTGACCTTGCTTATACTCCTGCTTTTAGGCTCTGGAGAAAACTCCTTTGTTTTTGTCAAATGAATGATATAATGAAACCTGTCATGTGGCAAACCACATTCAAACAGATTTCAGTGTGTCGTGTAACTAGTATTTCATGTTTTGTTCTGTTTAGTGGTTTAGGTTCGCTCTTTTATACAACACTCACGTTTTGTTTAATTCTGTCTATATTTCATTCTATTTTGTCACATCTGATTAAGCTCTATTTGAAACTCTTACTTTGCATTAGCACACTGGCTCTGTTCCTATCTGTTTTGAGCTACGTGGATAAATCATGTGCTTGGAGCAGTGCCTCAGTAATCAAATTGTCTGCTGAGAGTGCAGTTCCATGCTGTAATTTCTGCTAGTGCTGAACCCAGTGTAAACAGATCCTGCCCTCCTCCTCTCACACCCACTCAGCCCTGCCCAGCCTGCCAGCTCTCCCCTGCCCAAACACAATTGCAAACACAGGGGCTGAGCAGCTGACTTAGGGGAACTGCTCCAGCCTGAAAAAAAACAAAACAAACAGACAAAACCCAAACAAAATGCCCCCTCCAAAAAACCCCCAAACAAACCAAACCAAGACAGAGAAGCCCCAAACTGAGTGTCATTTATAAACTGATGGGGAAGCCCCACCTGTGCAATTTCACCTGCACAACCCCAGGAGCTGTCATGGGAGGCAGGAGGGAGAAGAGGGGCAGGAGCTGAGCAGGGAGGTCTTGCACCAGCCTTGCTGGAATTGATCATTGTGCAGATCTCTGCTGGCAGGGAAGGGAGGTGATGGGGTTCAACTGGCACCTTAGAAGGGATGGGTCATGATCCTGTACCTTCCACAAAGAAGAGAATTTGCTTAAGATTTCTTCCTCTGCAGACACATAATTTTGAGCCCAGTTGCCTTTGTATACTTTATTTGCTATATATCAAGACATCCATCCTCTATTTTCCAGTGTTTAAAGAAATAAAGGTACACACTCTGCAGGTTATGGTATTTTGGCACCACTCCCCAGCAATTTTGTGTTCTGGTGCCTTTTTTCTCTATGTATTGTCCATGAAAATTACCCATTTATTTTAAAAATATCTTTCAGATATACAAGCCATCTAGGGAGAAAATCCATTCTGAGCATTACTGGAAGCTAACAACTCCATAGCCACCTGAGAGGGGTTCTTCCATTTATGAAATCCTTGAGTGATTCAGACTAAGCTGACATCTGCTTTACAAGGCTCAGGAACCCTCTGCATTGGGCACCTCCAGGTCTTTTCCTTTCATCTGGTACTGGTTCTCCCATTGCTTTTGCTGCCACCCTTGATCCCCCCCGTGCTCTGATGCCACACACAATTTGGCTGCTGGCTTACCAAGAACAGCTCCTCTTCTGAAATGTACCCTGAGATTGTTTCATTCAGAGAAGGAGGTTTCATCCTGGGAGCAGCAGTTCCCAAAAAGAACAATGTTTATCAGGAAAAGAAAAATCCCTACTCCTTATGGAATTTTGTGAAAAATTCCCTGGGAGAGTATATGGATAGACAAGTTATGCATAGTGCCTTCTTAAGCATAGGATTCCTTGGAAACTTTGTTCTCCAACAGGCAGGACATTAAATCTGCCTGTGATAATTATCTCCTCCAGCTGCACATTTATTTCCCTATCTTTTTAACTCACTCCTATAAAATACTTAACAATACCCTTGATTCTTGGACCAGCTGAGGAACTGAACTCACTTTCTGGCTAAAAACGGCATGTAATATCCCACACCTGAGACTTTACTAACCCAAAACAAGGTAAGATAATTTATTAGAGAGGAATAAAGCCCTAACCCTCTACGTTAAGCATGATAATACATTTTTCCTTCTAGTGACCACTTCTTGACTTCACTCTCAGCAACCATTCTATTCCATATGACACTGGAAATCTGGAAGAAGAATCACTGACACATTACTGTACTTATGTTTGCCATGTGTGGCAAAACATTCTTAGATAACACCTCTATTTGTCTGTGACACAGCAGGGAGTAAATGAAAATGTTTATTCTGACCCCTCAGCAGAAAGAACTCCCTTAATCCACTCACTGATGAGATAACACTGTAGGATTATAATAATCAACTTGCAGTATGTCCCCTATTAGAGCACTAAATATAGAGAATTTCATATTCACTGGGAAATGATTCTTCACTTACATAACAGTGACAGGCTTTTGCCCTTTGAGATCATATTTTTCACCCCCATGCTGAGCCCTCAAACATCTTCTGTATCAAATGGCTAATATTAAGCTAAATACTACGGTTCTAAAAGCCTGTAACTAAAAGAAAAAATTGTTTGCAATGCCCACTATTGATTTAAGTAATGGAATGATAAAGAGACAGATGTTAACTTACACACTTAAGCTTCTGAGCATCCTCAGAGGAGTAGAGTTACAATGTACTGCTTGTGAGGGGCTCTTATTTAAATGTAGATACAAATCTCAACCACTTCCTGCCCTAAGAAATTTAAAAACTGCTAATATTGTAGGGAAAGAGATTGCTCCCTAGATTCCACCACAATTCCTCATGACCACTGCCTAATGTCATGCAGGAGCTCTCCATTTGCCACAGAATTACTGACTTTTGCCAAAATTCAAATAACGAAACATGGGGAGGAAGGGAGGAAGGACGAGCAAACTCATTCAAACCAGAATTTTTCCCATACGCTTTTCTAAAGGAAATTTTAAGTGTCAAAAAATACATATCTTGTGCTCATTATTAAATGCTAAATACCACAGTGTTTTGAGCTGCCTTGTGGCCATTGTAAAGAAAACAGGTGTTCTGATAGATTATAAAGTGTGAGTCAGAGGCTGTGCAGAACAGAATTTTAATGAGGCTGCGAGCACACAAGTCTGACTAGCCTTTTGAACATGATGCTAAAACACTGAAAGTAGTCTTAAAAGAGACAAAAAGCAGGAACATAACTAAAAAATCCTCATTAATGTACAGCAAGCGAATGCGGCGCGGAAAGCCATTAAGTCAGGTTTTGTAAGGCACGGGTGACCTCGAGGTCTGCGGGAGAGGCTCCGGACGAGCCTCAGGGGTGGGGTTGGTGGTTCAAAGGGGCATTCATCATTCTCTCCTTTGGTCTGTCCTACTCCTGCTGCTAAAACATGCAAATTTCTTAATGACGAGCTCGTCTGTGTGAAGGGCCAGCCTGATGTTACAGTAAATACAGCAGAAAAATCTGCACTGAGCACCTAATCCAGCCCCCAGTCTCCATCTCCTCCGGTGTGAGCAGCAGATGGCACAGAGCCTCTGTGTGGGCTTGCTGACGTGTGCTCAGAGACCTTCCCAAAACAGGAGCTGAAAGCATCCCTATCACAGCAGAGAAGCACCCGGACCGCCGCGATCGCGGCGCTCGCACAGAGCCTCTCCAACAGCCCTAAAAGATAATCAACAAAGACATCCTGTGACTGGCATTTAGGAATAAAGTAATTTTGGAAAAAAAAAAAAGAAAAATTCTTGCAAGCCCCATATCTCAGAAAAGTTTTTTCTGACTGATAACAAAATTGCTGGCTTAAAATTAAACCCGAGTATTACTAAAAGGAGAACATCTCTGGGTAGGGGGGGAATGAAAAGGAGTGAAAGTGGTGTCCCAAACTGACACCACACCAATTGCTCTTCAGTTTTCCTCACATGATTAAACCAAAGGAGAGGGTGAGGAAAAAGAAAAACCTCATCTCTGTACCTGGTATAAATGAGCACTTGCGCGTATACCCGGGTTTGTGAGTGTTTGTTTTGATATCTGTGAGCTTCAAGTTAAGCCTGAATGTAAATACAGGAGTGGATCTTTAGTAGGAGGACTGCATCAGATACAAACCCATGTGCAAAATATACAGAAACAGTATTTTGGGGGGAAAAAAAAAGACGTTTGCTTTCTATGAATTAACTCTTTCAGTATAATTCCATTAGACTGTTAATAATCCCCACACTTTATTAGGGCTACTCTCTTCCTGCCCAGCATGTGCTCTCAGGAGCAGCACTGTGTTCTGCAGCTCCCTGGTCCACGCTTTGTGAAGCACACAAGTTGTTAAGCGCATGCATTTTTTGCCTCCCACACACTTTTGGACATATGCTGTTTACTTTTTAAACTCCAGAAAGTGAGCATAGAGAATTACTTCTACACAGAGGATTTCTTTAGCTCAGCCTTAGAAGCAGCATCCACTTGGGTTTCTGGTATTGGAAGCTGATGAGAAATGACAGGACATTAAAAAAGGGAGGGAGCTATTCCTTCCTGCAAGGGCTACCTTGAAAATATCAGGTATAGGAATGAGAAGAACAAACAGAGCATCAGTCTCCCTTCATAAAGTCCACTGTAGAATCAATAGGCAACATCTTCTGACAGCACCAGATACAGGATTTGTAACACAGAGTGAGGCTCTACAGTCTTGAATAAAAATGCAGAACAGCCTGATCAACTGGGCTCTACTAGTTTTCAGTAGAGAGGGACAAGGTTTTACTCATTTTCCTGAAGAAGAGAAGATTAAATGGCCCAACAATGAGGGAACTCCAGAAAATGTATGAAAAGGCCAAGTGAGAACTCGCAGCAAGTCTGAATAAGAGACATCTTTGGGAAAGCCAGACTGACAGTGGTACTGGCTTCGTTGGCCGGGGTCTTCAAGGGACCTAGGAAGTGTGAAAATCCAGAATGCCAGGTTTGAAACCCAAAGTGTCAGAAGTTCCTCATAAAATGTTTCACATAAACATTCCTCACATCATTTGTGGGGGAAACTGTGATCGTCTGATGCTCATGTGGACATGTGAATACGTAAAAGGATGTGTGTGTGATATATTTGTCTGTACGTGGGAATATAAATCTTGTGGATATATAAATGAAAGCATCAGCTTCAACACAAAATACTCCCTAGCAGGGGTAAACCTGGAGTGCATTTCTCAATAGCAGAACTCCTAAACATAGCACAGGTCCCTACAAAATACCCCTAGGAGTACTTTAACCCTTTCATTAAGCCTTTAACTTTCATACTGTATACTTCATGTATTTTCTGTCAGAGCTTTTTGGTTCTGTATTTCTTCTGGATGGATCGACACAGTTTTAGAACTATGTCAAATTAAATTTCTTCATATTTATATAATCTTATAAAAACTTTAGGGGTGTTTCCTGTGCATTTTTACTCTTCTCCCTGCTATTATAACTTTAAAAGTTAGAAATTGGCACAGCCTAATTAAGAAAATCAGGAAGTTCAAAAATTGTATTAAAAGAAGGGAACAAGCAATTGAAAGAGAAAGCGTGTTGAAATTCCAGTTTGCACCCCTACAACCAGAGAAAGGATCTAAACTAAACTGTGTGCACCAACGCCTTACTAAGTACAAATATAATGAAACTCCCTGACTTACAGTGAAGTACCAGCCCACACAGAAAATGCCTCTATTATTATAGCTTAAAGCATACATGTAGGTGGTGGGAAAGGTGACTAGAGTTTCATTTTCCTTGGCCATATACTCTGGTCTTTCTTTAGAAGGAAAAAACCCACAACCAGAAGAAACTGGAAAAACCAGAGTACATCAGGATGAATACCTCTAAATTATTCCACACACCCACCTCTCCCAATCACAATCAAAATAATTAGTGATGCAGAAAACCTGTGACCTGCACACACTTTCTGTGCTAAAAGTACAATTTATATGACTTATTTGCAATGCTCACGAACAATACAACACAGGCAGTAGGTACATCTGTATCAAAAGCATTCAATCTATAACCTGCAGAGCACCTTTAGCTAATTATTTAGCGCTCCTGATTTCCCCTTTCAGTGAACTGAAGATCACTGGTGCCAAGGATATTCATTCAGCCATGAACACAAGATCATCTCGAAGCACTTTCAGATTTTTTCTCTTAATAAGCTTTTTAATGTATAATTAGGGATTTCTCTGCCAAGTGGATACTTGTACAGGTCTTTACAACCTAGTGCAAAATATATGCTTTAAAAAGATATTAAAGAATAGCTTGAATGGGTATTTTGGTTCCTGTATGGATATTCCAGCTGATACTGGACATTTTCAATGCATGTATTTACACACACTCAGCCAGAAAACATGAGCCATTAGAACTCTATCTAATTTTGATGAAAATAAAAGAAGCTTCAAAGATATCTTTCTAACATAGGCTCTATTTTCACTGGGATTTGTATTTCAGTGTATAAAAATTGAATTACAAAGACTGATATTTTGCAGGCTTGCTTTAGTTGGATAAATATCCCTGCTTCTAAACCTGTTTTGCTTACCTACCTGTTCTCTCAAAATCTCTATTAATATAATCCAGCTGAAGCGTTAAGAACAGATATTACTGTTTCAATTATCAAACAGATGGCTTTCATGCATACTTTTTTCAGTCTTGCAATCAAACGAAACCTGCTCTAACAAGAACTTCCTCCAAGTTTCTGTTTTTCAGAGTCAAGGTGAAGTAAAGGAAAGGAAGGTCTTTCCCAGCTTAATGGAAAATGTGTTGAATATGTTCTTACTGACTTCAGCAACAGAAGTTTCCAGGAGTGAAGCCTGGGCTCAGTGCACGTAAACATTGAAGTTTTTGTGTTAGTTTGCTATAGGTACCGTTTAAGTTCCATTTTAAAATAGCTCTATTGTAAATGTTGCATATTTATCACTTGCCTACAGAGAGTAGGTAGGAGTTTGACAGTGTTGCCAAAGAAATGTCAGTAAATGAAAAGCAAGTGCCTAAATTTTCAGTTGGAGAACAATAAACCTTCTAATTATTGCACATAAGTTACAGCCTTTGTGTAGTAAACACCAAATAATCAGAAACTGAAAGTTAACCCTTTAGGTTTGGAAACAAAATTTTTGAACTACTTAAATGACAATAGTAGTGCAATAGCCCTTTAAAATTGAAATGCATGAGGTTTAATAGTTTACACCCTACCAATTCCCCAATTAAGTTCAGAATGCTCAGGTCTTCACGGAAATAACATCTTCCATAGCACATGAAAGAAGAACTGGAGCAAAAAAAGGACCATATACATTTTTCTTCTCTTTTTTCAAGTTGATTGCTTGGGAATACCAGTGAATGAGCAAGTCTATAAATCAATTCCTTCAAAGACTTAATCCAGGCAACTAACTAACAAGAAATGTTTAATTGTCTCAAGGGGATCTTTAGCTTTTCTTCCCTTGCTCACTGTAATAGAACTGAAAATGGCACAAACACACACCTTCTACCCAAACTCAAATTCTTCAATGCTGACCTTGTAAAAACCAGTACAGGCCAGGCCAGAGAGATGAATTTACAATTGATATCAGAACTGTATCATCTTTCCTTCATCCACACAAAATAACTGCGCTGTGTCTCAGCGGTCCAGGTGGGAGCTGTACAGCTCAGCTGGGAAACAGGAGCCCCATAAATGTATCCTTGAACCAGAGGGAGGCCCAGCACAGCATCCCCTGGCCATGCAGAGCATTTTGTGTGGCTTTCAGTGACTTGGAAAAAGAGGTAGAGGTAACAGATTGACATTGGTGTAAGAATGCCAACAGACTAGCAAGCATACGAAGTTCCCAGTTCCAGTTCCTACTGCACTAAATGGTCCACCAAAGCTTGCCCTTAAATAAAGAAAAACATACAACAAGATGTAAAAACCACCCCTCTCATTTTGAGCAGATATTACATTTACAAGAACAAATAGCATCCAGAGGATTTCCATATTTGAAGTGCAGCCAAAATGGTGCAGTAGGAAACAGCTGTAACACAGCCTGGTAGATGTATTCATTTTTTGTTTTCTGAGCATCATTCCAGTGGCACAAATGATATTTCCCACATGCCCTCAGTCTGCAAAAATGATGATGAAAGCTTCATAAATTACTGATGCATTGCTTAGACATACTTTATAAAATTAATAAATTCTTCATGAAGCAATGGAATAATGTGAAAGCTTCCAATAGAGATTGTATGTAGGTCTTCCTTGGGTAGTTGCTATAAAGAAAAAGCCCTTTAGAATGGAGATTAAGATGAACCAGCTTCATGATTAGATAGAGCACTCACACACACAGCAATGAAATCAGAGCAGCTTCATTATTTTCCAGCACTCCAAAGAAGAAGTCTGCACAAAAGACTAATAAAAGTTACACAGCAAGAATGTAAGGAAAGAGATTCAACAGTGCACTGGGTAAAGATAGGATTTGGCTGTGATTGCAGGTGTGCAGCAGCACAGACAGCTGTGTCCAGCCAATACCAAACAAAACCAGGCCTCTCTACCTGCTTCCCTCTCTCCTGGAAAACTGTCAGCTGAGAGAGTAACTGATGTTACAGTACATTAACTAGTGCATGTTGTGTATTTAGCAACAACTTCAAGTTCTTATTTGGGTTACAGAAGCTCCACAAGGCCTGTAAAGCCTATACTAATGTGCTCTACTCTACTTCCATTGAAGGGACAATTTCTCAGCCCCAAAAAACTGAGAAAAGTAACACAGGAGAACAAATTCAGAGAGACACATATTTAGTAAGTATTAAGACATTTTCAAATTATTTAAAGAAAGATGAGCTCTGCCTTCTCTTAGAGGAAGGCAGGATTTCAGAGGTTCATATTTGTTTCTGTCCCATCTGGGGTGCCAGTGGTTTCTGCCCATCCCAGAGACGCCTGTTGTCGGGGGCTCCTTTTCAGGAGCTTAAATTCCCCAGCATTCAGGTGGTTTTAGAGTCCTGACCCTCTGCAAAGCTCTGTGCCAAACGCAGGAAAAGATGGAGTCTTCAAGGTTACATGCTTCGTTTATTAGTTCTTATCTTACAATTTTCTCAGTGTCCAAAAGATGTTTGCCATGGCTTGGACATCTGGTGACTCCCCCTGTCTCTGGGCTGTCCTTATCTTTTATACTAATTGCTACGTATTCTTTATTTACTATTTATTACCAACGTCTATCACTATTACTAGAAAGGTCATCTTTACTCTGACCCAATCCTCACTAACTACTTTGTGCCAACGCCACTGCAGAAATGGAGTGAGGGAACAAGAAGGAAGAAGAAAGGGACAACGCCCCAAATTCTCCATCTTGCCCCATTCACTTCAATGCCAAAAATCCTAAACCCACTGGTTTTTCACCCTGTGATATTCTAAACTACTATTTTTACACTCTTGTGGCCTGCAATGCTTCCTGCAGCGCAAGAAGCCTCTCCCATGGACTGAAATCAAATCCAGTGTCTCTCTGAGCTCTGGGCTCTGGGCTGGGGTCCCAGACCCCCCTGCCCAGGTCCCTGACCCTCCAGGGCAACAAAAGGAAGGCCCTGGACTCCAACACATATTGTCTTTTTTCCTCCTAGGTGTCAGATGGTTCCTGCTTCTTTTTCTCATAGCTGAATATGCAGGACAAACTTAAAGCTGCTGCTCAACTAATCCTGCATGGCTCATACACACAAACAGACTGAAAACAGCACAGCTCTTCCACAGTGGGCTTAGAAACCACACACAGGTCACACACCAACCTCTTCTCACGCAAGAGGCAAGGAGATCAAGGTAATTCTCTCCCAGTGGCCATGTCAGGAAAGCTGGTGTTCCTCAGTGTTGGCACTGGGCTGTGCAGACCCCCCAGGACACACGCTGGGCACTCACAGGGACGCGTGCCAGGAGGCTCCAGGGACCCAGAGCGAGCGAGATGCACCCACTGAGCACCCCGAGCAGCATGATGCCTCAGCGTGTGCCCGACCTGCAGCGTGCACAGGCCACTGCAAAGGCTCTGGGGAGATGTTCAGCTCAAATGTATGCCTGATGGCTCTGCTGGACTCGGGGCCTGACCATGAAAGCAGCTGGCAACCCTGCTGCAAGCGAGACTTGTATGTGACTGCCCTCCATGGGGCTCAGCACGCTGGCTGAGGAATGCAAATGCTCTCGGGGTAAGGGCCTCTCGTTTGTCACAGTCCTTCCCCTTCTGCTTGCTTACATTAGCATCCGTCAGAAAACCTTAACACCCAAACACAAACACGGTGCTTTGCTTCCAAAAGTATCATCACGCACTTAGGGCCATCACTCCTACTGCAGCTGCCTTATAGCCATGACAGGCTCTACTATTGTATTTAGCTGCAATTATTGCCATCATTCCTGCAACGCCATAAACAGGCCTAACACTTAAAATATTAGTTTATTTCTCAGTTTTCTTGGATGTACAATTGCAATATTGAGCTGTTTACGGTTACTAGATGCTATAAATTCTGTTGTCATTTCTAGGAACCATTTCTTTTAAATACCTATCCACATGTACCTTAAAATAAACAAATCCATATAGGAGAATTTAATTCCTTAAAATATGCAGTGGGTAGCAGAGACTGTTGAAAATATGAGGAAGATCATCTTTGTAAACCCATCCATAAGCTTGGGATAAATGCATATTTTAAAAGACTACTTAAATAGATATACTTAACATTATGGGATTGAGGAATGAATCTGTTGAGGAAGCTGAGATGTTCATGATTAGAAGAAAAATAAATGAAGTTGTTTGAAAGTTTACAGACTGGAAAGAAGCAATAAAATGCAATACTCTTCATAAATGACTGCGCTAGTTCTGGCTGGTGTAGAGCTCATTTTCTGTAAGTATGGTATGGGCTGTGTTTTGGACTGTGCTGGAAATGTTTTGCTAACACAGGGATGATTTCCTTATTGCTGAGCAGGGCTCACACAGAGTCAAGGCTCTTCCTGCTCCTCACCCCACCCAGCAATGAGGAGCCTGGGGGTGCCCATGGGGCTGGGACAGCTGACCCTGAGTGACCACAGGGAGACCCCAGGCTGCAGGGAATCATGCTCAGTGAATAAACCTTTCCCAAAGAAGGAAGTGGGGATGTTAAGAGTGATGGTGTTTGTCTTCCCAAGGCACCAATGTGTTGTGGGGCTCAGCTGCTCCTCTGCTGGGGAAGTGATGGATTCATTCTTTGCCTGCCCATAGGAAGTGGTGAATGAATTCCTTGTTCTGCTTTGCTCTCATGTAGGTTTTGGTTTTGCTGTGAAACTGTTTTTATCTCAAACCACAAGTTCTCTCTCTTTTACCCTTCCCAACCTCTCCCCCATCCCATCGGTGCATAGAGAGCTGTGTGAGGTTCAGTTTTTAATTGGGATTAAACTATGACAGTCGTTTTTGGTGCCCAATGTGGCACTCAAAGGATTTGAGATAGTGACAGATTTGACTGGAATGAGCCAGGTGGAATTTCTAGCTGCCACTGCAGCCTGGCTATTAATCAGCAGGCTCCTGTGCTTGCCATGGGGCTCTCTTGCCTGGCTGTTAGAGTCCAGTGCTTGTTGTCAGCTGCACTTTGCTCTCACTGCTGTGCCTGGGAATGTGTTGATAACAGCAATGACCACACACCTGGGCTGCAGGGGGCCAGGGCACTGCTGGAACTCCTCTGTAAACCCCTGTCCAAGGGACTGTGACCAGCTGGGAGTGGGGCACCCTCAAGTGCATGCAGCCACAGCCAAGCCCAGAGCAGAGCAGGTGCATCTCAGAGGATCTGTGGCTGTGTCTGTGCAGCAGCAGGTCCATCCCTGGAGGCACTGAGGCCCATGGATAAGGCCACGCTGGAGAAGATGCACCTCAATGACAGATAAGTCTGTGCCACAGCAGTACTTTGCAATTGTAGAAGTATTTGGAGTTCATTATTTCTCAACTATTTCTTTCACAAACAAATTAACACGGCATTCAAACTGCTATCAAATAAAACTCATCTACAGAACACGTGGTTGGTGTATCAAAGTTATTCAGGAGAGTGACAAATTACATTTTTCAATTATTGTTGGCAGGCTAAAACTAGAGAAGCTTTCTGCAACTTCTTATGATGATTATTTTGAGTTGACACAAGGATCAAGGTCAAAACATGGTCATCATAAAGAGGAACCTGTTTGCAGAGCAACCCCATAAGAACTGATCGCTGAGTGCAGCCACTTTTTTGAAATGCGCTTCTCTAACAAGAAAGAAATCTGGACTTCAAATACCTTTTTAACCCTAAGGATTGGTATTAGTCTCCAGCAGAAGGAGACTAGAAATGGATTTAGTGAAGGAATGAAGCAACTGTTTCCAACTGATTTCCCACCAGCCTTAATGACTGAGACTGGTGAGGCACAAGTTCTGTGTCAGCCAGACACAGAGGCCATATCTCATCCATGCAGAGCAGGACCTAAGCAAGTTAATGTATAGAATACTGCAGCAGGAAAAAAAGAATTCTCTGTTGCATGGGATGGGATGTACTGAAGCCTTCAAGGTACAAACAGGCACCTCACAAGGTGTAATCTGGCCCTGGAGCCACCCAGAGGCACCTGCTCAGTAATGGTGTAATGAACATGCTGAGAGCAAAGCCAGCATCACTCCGCAGCAGTTAATATTTAAAAGCCACATACATACATACATACATACATACATACATATATATAAAGAAAATCCAAGAGTGGCATGGCCAGTCCAACCAGGTAGAAGATACTGGGGTATCAGAGCTTCATGCTCTCATGCCACAGAAAAACCTGATGCCGCCCATTGTGAAGTTTGGTGACATCCCAAATCACCCCAAACTCATTTTCTGTGTCACTTTGAGAAGGTCATGCCCACTCATGAGAAAACACACAGCAGAATTCCATGCTGGCAGAAAAAATGAAACAGTACTTCTTGAAGGCTTCAGTACATCCCATCCCATGCAACACAGAATTCTTTTTTTTCCTGTTGCAGTATTCAGTCCATTAACTTGTTTGGGTTAGAGACTAGAAAGCACAGCCAACAAGATCATCTTGAACTGTTTGACAGGATTTTTTTCCGTTCCAAAAGCCACAGACTGTGAGCATCTATCAAACCATCCCTTCTAATTTAATTGGGTTGTAGTTTACACTCACAACAAACAATAAAGTTAAAGTAATGAGTTTCAATCACAGGACTCTAGCAAAGAGTGTAATTTATACATGTAATTAAAGTTACCATCTTACTGTCCTTTCCTTGCTCTTGGTACTGTACTAGAAACTTTATCACCAGTGATCTTCTCATGGTATTAGAAACTTCTTCAGACATGGGCAGCAACACTTCAACCTGAAACCAGTATTCACTGCACCACAACGAAGTGAGCAGAATGCAATCCTGATTTCTTTTACTTAACTCCATTTTTTTTAAAGATCCAATAATACCTTTTGAAAGGGCTTCTAGCAACTTGCTATGTTTTAACAGCATTTTAATAGTATTAATAATTAAGTAGCGATTTTAAATGCAGTAAAACCCATGCACATCTTCTGACTGAATGATTAAACAGGTGCAGGCCCAAATTTAAGCAAATTTAACTCAGCATTTATTTTTTTAGTTCATTTAGAATCAAGAGCATGTATAGTGTTCAAAATGCTAATTAGCAAAGTGAAAATAAAATCCTAAAATGGTTTCAAAGAGTAACTTTTGCACGATTTCTGAATTAACCTAAGCCAATCACTTCTTCATCCTAAGAATTAAACAAGAATTCAATTAGACAAAACCATTAAACTGGCAGCTTTAAGAGCAACTCTTCTTTCTGCATTTGAATATAAACACTTATCTTAATACCAAGCCAGACATCGTTAAAGTCCCTTGTATTCAAGAGAATCCTTGACTCTTGTTATAGGAAGCAATTTTGATATCAGGAAATCAGTTGCTTGATTATTTTTTGTTTATTTATTTATTTTTCAAACTAAATTAGTGTTTGCCAAAACACTTCAGAAGAGAAAGCAACCTTATTATGAAATTACAGCTGGTTGGTTCATACTTCCTACAATCATGCAAAATATCAGGTTTAAATACTTTGAAGTACTCTGAGCAACCAGTACCAGAAGAACCTGGACAGGGTATCCACGTTTATTTCCATGAATCAGTAAGAACTTTTCGAAATTAAGCACTTGCAAAAAAAGAAACAAAAAACAAACTACATTCAAATGAGAACCGAGAAACACTGACTGCCCCTATTATTCTGGGATCCCTGAAGGAAGACCTTTTCAACACTCTCACAAAGCACTGCTTGTACTTCACAATTCCATGTGTACGAGAGCTGGACTGGAAAAATGGTAACTAAAATCTGTTGGTGTGTGAAGGTGAGAGGAACTACAGGCACCGCTCTGCTTTGCATGTCAATAAAAATACCAGATAATTAGTACATTAATGGTTGATTCGATTGCTCTGCATGTTCATCAGAGTATTTTCTTAGCACCAAACAACATTAGAACCGTATAAAGGAGAGATTTCCTTGAAAGAAGAGGCACAGAATCACCTGCTGCCCCCTCTTTGCTAGGGGATACTCACCTCAGAGAAACAGCCAGCATTTGTATGTGCAGACAATGAAATCAAAGAGCAGCACAAGCACAACAAAGAACCCCGTAGCTGCCTGCCCAGGGGCTGCCCATGCCCATCCCAGCCCTGCTGGAGTGCTGGTGCTGCTGGGGGCACCGGAGGAGCAGCAGGACACAGCACCGCTGGCCAGGCTCCTCTCCCAGCTGCTCTGAGCCAGAGCACGAGGGTGTGCCACAGGGATGGAGCCACGAGCGGCCAAAGGAGGAAACCCCGAGAAACAGCAGCATTGACAGGCAGGGGAGGACTAGAAGGTGACGAGGGCAGGAAGGGAGGCATCCAGGACCCACAACTGGCTGCAGGGCAGAGAAAGCCGGGTCAGAATCTCAGACACCCCTTCAGGGATGGGAACTCCCTCTTCGGCTGCTCCAAAGGGAAGCACCAGTAGTCACACTGCCATGGCAATTCCTCCTTCTAGGAAGAATCTTTGCACATTAACAGGTAATTAACGCCAGGAGCTTATTCCCCTCCAGGGAAGGCAGCACCTTGCAGGTGATGCTGCCCAGTGCTCTTTTCCTCACCTTGCACATCCAGCTCTGGAATGTGACCTCGGGTACCAATCCCCAATTTCATGAAGGAAAGTAAAACAGCTCTGCTGCCCAATTTCCCTGCCTGACAAACACGGGCACCGAGTTCCCCTGGATATGCAAGGCTTAGTTTTGCTCTCCTGCGTTGTTTTGTGTTACAGTGTTTTGCTTTTTGTAAGGCTACATTCTAGCATTGTTGCAACAGGTTAATTATATTCTATTTTAATAAGCATCTTGGTTTAACCTCCGCTTGTGTGATATTAAACTGTCAACCTCACCCCTGCATTCTTTACCAACAGGGAAATACCAGACAGCCTGTGGTGGTTATGAATTTTTCTTAACCTCTATGATGGTTTTTCCAATACATCTTAATTTATATTAGCTACCAGTGCAAGTGTTCTAAATCTAGTACCTGCAATGGTCTTGGTGATTGTATTCTGTAACTCTCAGTGATCATCGCAGCCCTCAGAGAGGAAAATGACTGCTTCTCCTCTTGAACCTCACATTTTTGCACAGGATCAAGGACTTTTCCCAGTGGAAACTACTGGTCAAGTGACAGGCAGAGAGACATGCTCATGTTCAAAACATTCTTTCCAGTTTGTGACTTCTTAGGATTTGCTGCCCAGCCAATGTCTCCCTGCCAGCTCCAGGGTTGTGGTTACTGGGAGAACCACAATGACTTGAACACAGAAATGCCCAAATCACACGCAGCCTCATACTTCTGTACGTGCTGTGTGCTCCAATCCACAAAATCATGGGGAGAAATAAGGAAGTGGAATTCAGTTAAACAAAACAACCAAGGAGAAAGGAAACCCAAAGGCAATTCCTTCTGATCAAAAGCACGGACATGGAAGAAAATTACAATCTCAATTTCAGCCCGAAATTGTACTTGGGGGTGTTTCCCAGATTTGTCAAACTTCAAGATTTCAACAATCCTGTGCTGTATTGGAGCCCTTGATCATTGCTGCTCTCTGCCAGGCTAAAGAAATATTTTATCCTTCAGAATGCACATGAGTTTTCATCCTACGGCTTTAAGATAACCTTCATATCCAGGAAACATAAGAAAAAGGAAAATCAATGTTGTGTAGTTTTTAGATTCTACATATCTAAGTAGTCGTGATGAATTAATCACAGCAACAACAATCTGCAGGGAAAAAAAGTCAAAAAATACATTGAACTTTAAAATTTTACATTGAAACAGAATAACCCCCTCAAGTTATAGAGTACAATTACCACAACACTATTTTGGCTGTTAAATAGGATTCATTTAGCAACCCTTAAATACCAGCAAAAGGCAAACATCTCCATGTATAGGCCACGCTCGCTCATTCCTGTGCTCTGGAGTGTATTCAGAAATGATTTCTTCAATTAGCCAGACATAGTGTCTAACGAAGGACCTACTTCTCATTAAAGATTATTTAATCATGTGGAGATTGGAAGGCATTTTCTCCAGCTATTTTTGAGTTACCAATTAATTAAGAGATGCTTAAAATGTTTTTCAAGTGTATTTTCACCCCATAATAATCCCAAAGTATTTTCCCTTATCCTGATTCATTTCTTTACCACCATCAAGCACCAGAAACATACAGAAGTTGTCAGAAATGTGCCACCAGACCTCCACCTACAGCATTCACTACTCTGAAGCCTGCCAGAGGAAAAGGGAAAAAAATAAAAGTCCTTGAAAAATTGCAGAATAAAAAAGCAAGAGACAATCCTGCTGCACAATTCCACCTGGCCTTATGACAGGCTTGGCTTTGCTTTGTAAAATCTGTAAACCTCTAGTAGTATTGTTCTTTATTAGCATTTTTCAACTGAAGTCAACACCTTAAAAAGCTACAACAGTAGCAGTATATTCAGTTATTACCTTATTATTACCTTGGTTCCCATCTATGAAAACTTCTATTAGACTTCCTAAGCAGATACTTTTTCAGTCGTATGGCCTGAAATCCATACAGTAATGCATTACACAAAAAAGGTCTCCCATAAAATACTGTTTTCACTCTAAACAGCACAGGCAATGGAGAGATGAAATCTGCAGCATAAATACTAGAGTAAAATAAATAAAGCAGTAGCTGTCAACATATTAACAACAACTTAATCTCATGAAAATGAGAAGCCGAAATGAAATCCGAAAGAATATTCCCGACAGCTACAGTTACAAGTGACACACACGAATCCTGTTTATTGTTCTCTTCCCATGTGAGCTGGTATCTTATATATCCCACTGCTTGGGAGTTGATTATGAAAGCAATGCTGGGGTCTAAGATTCTCTTACAACTACTCCTCTGAATTCCCATAAGAAATGCAGAAATAGGTCACACCAGTTCTCATACTGCTCTGCCTCGCTAATTTGGCAGAATAACTTCTATTAGCAGCACGCTACACCAGCCTGTAATACGTCACAAGCTGCTGACACTTTCATACATACAAATAATTGCTTTTAGAGAAAGAATTACTGCATTGGTACTAAGTTATGGAGTACTAAGTAATTTGTAAGAAGCTCATCTGAGAAGTCTACCACATGGCAGGGTTTCCCATTCATTTAAATAAACACAGCTGAAAGGAAAAGTCTCACACTCTAAGTGTTCCTCTTCCCTCTACTATTATTTCCATATATCATCGCGAATACTGAATGAGCTTTAGCAAATACAGAGACTGACAAACTGTATTCCTTTTGGTGAGATAAATCCTTCCTTCAACAGCCTCACCACCACGTTCCTTTGCTCCTTATCTCCTACTCTATTCTGTGCCTGTTCAGACTGATATTTTCTCTGCCCATCTTCTGAGTCCTTTGCCTTTCTGTTCTTCCCTTTTTCCTTGCTGCACTACAACTCCTGCTCATGTTTCAGTTTTTTCACAGGTACAGCCCATAAGAACAGGGTAAGTCATGAACAAATGCTAGAAACCAGAGCTCCATTCCTGACATACCTGTCATGCACACATCATCCCAGACCTTGGACACAAGACATTACAGTAAATTCACCAATATCAGTCATTTTCCCAGTTCCTATATCTAGACAGCAATGCCATTAACAACAACACATTTTCTGTGACATTTTTGCCTGAGTCCTTTTTTTTTCCCCTGAACTGATAACAAGAATAGAAAACAAATTACATGGTCTATACACTTAAGTGATTTGTAATGGATTCATTTCACACCAAGACGTGGTAAGTAACACCATCCAGCACATCACGTCAGTATCACAGAGTTTGTGATTAAATGTGAACAATAACTGTGCAAAATGCAGGGAAGAGACCCCAGAAAACTGCCAGAGCTCTCTGAGAGCCCCTCAGTGCCAGCCCACACCTGGCACCTCCCCAAAGGGCCACAGTGGCAAAGGTTCAAGCACGTTTAGTTACAAAGGCATGGCTGTGGGATGGGTAATCTTGATTCCTTCTGGGGAGTAAAGAATCCGTCTTCAAAAGCACCACCCTGGACAGGCCAGAGGGACTAGAAAAGCTTGTGGGATGGTTGCAACAGCTGTAATACATCAGCGTGCTCAGAATTAAAGAAAACCCTAACAATCGAAGAAACCCCACCAGCTGTTTGTGGAGGGGGACCTTACTCCATTGTGAAATTTGCTTCTTTGATTTCTCTTAGTAAAGGAAATGAAGTTTCCTCAAATAGATACAGGGTTAAGTCCTGTGCAAATCTATTTTCTTTGCCTCTGAAATTTTGTAGAGCCTAAAGAGACAGAGGTCACTTCAAGATGTCGACAGATTCCCCAGCACAGTCTTTACAGATGACCAAAATGACCATTGTTGCTAGATTTGTATGATGGAATAGACTTTTAAAAGGTAAAATTAAGACACTTGACTAGGAATTGCAAAGCAGTATTATTCATTCAAACAAACCTCTATGGCATAGCAGAAAAAGAAAAGTACAGACCAAGGAAAGTATGTGCAAGTACAACAAAAATCTGAACTAAGGAAATACAGATTACTAGAAAAGCAGAGGTCACCAATTTCACATAAAAATTCTGTTCATCAAGATGATAAAAAAGCACCTAGAGAAGGAACAACTTCAAATTTAAGTCGATAGAACAGGGAAGATCTCACCAGGTACACAACAACTAATTAACATGAGTACTGTAAAAGAACAGAAATACTTCCAGTCGATTTGGGTCTTGATTTATTTTATTGTTAATACTTAATCCTCCTTTACTTCCTTTTCCACTGACTGAGCTGAGATAAGAGAACTGCAGGACCACTCAGGTTAGAGGGCCCTCCAGAGATAACCTGCCAAGAGCTGCTGCTGCTCGGGTCAGCACGGACCTGCCCAGGGCTCCGCCAGGTGCCTGCAGGGACAGAGATTTCTCCAGCCTCGATTGGGCAACATTTTCAACAAGATCCTAACCAAATCTGAAGAGAAAATGGTATTAATGTTCACAGATTATGAAGAGCTTGAACAGAAGTTGTGAGGCTTGACAGTGTATTTTCAATCTGGTTTATATAAAGCTACCTACATACAGCAAGCGAGCGTGCCAATGTTTGCGGCCTCGTGCCTCCTGCCTAAAGAGCTCCCTGAGAGGGAGAAAGCATTCTGCAGTCAGGATTTCTCAGTGGGAGTTTTTACTTTATTTAGGAGGAAAAAGTGAGCAAGCAGAATTTTAGGTGGGGAAAAAAAAGTGCATAGTTTCTCGTTTTTCCTTGCCTAAACTTTTTCATTCTCATTATGATGCCTGATAGAAATGCTACATGCATGAAACTGAGACCATTCCTTAAAATGATTCAGGATAACTGCCTTAGCATATTTCTATGAAAACTGTGCATAACCCCTGGCCCAAATAATATACAGTGCCAAATCAAAAACATAAGACTGAAATGAAAGGACTTAGCCTGCTTGTGCCTCTTTTGACCAGCCTTAAGACAAACATTACAGTTTTCATGCTTACTGCAACATTAAGAAGGGAGCAAAATAAATGTTTCAAGTATCTTAAATGTTGACACTTGAAAAACACATCATATAGGTACACAAGATATGCAGTGCCTCTGTGAAAGGCTGGATGTGTTAGCTTAGATCTCTCCAACACTGGGCTGTTCGATTTCTCAGCCCTAAGACTGCACAAATTTTATGGAAGCTTTTGAACTAGTATTTTGTAGAGCTGTGCATCCCAAAGGAAGACAAAGCACACAGAGCTCTACTGACAGAGAGCAACTCGATCAAGATTTGGGATAGGAAATTTTTAGGAACAGGATTGATACCACAGCCCCCCACGTTAAAAAACAAACTTTCCTTCTTACAAGAAAGGAGAACATTGGCTACCTAAATCTACATAATCTTCAAATCAACATGAAAAAAAGAAAAGAAAAACAACACACCCAAGATTCAGGTTGATGGATCACAGTCATTGTTATGTTGACTAGAAATTTTACCAGATGGCTACCTTTGATTTGTTTTTGAAAAGGCATTGCTAGAGGAATCTAGCAATGTTTAATCCTGGTATTATGTATCTTATTAAAATCCTAGCTGGTTCTACACCTGTGGATTACTATGAATTTGAGAAGTACAACCACACTGTAAAAGAACCTTCACGAATTCCTCAGCAGACAAATCCTACTTCTAAATATTATACAAACTCCAGCTCAGGAAATTTTATCCCACTGAACCCTCTTTTATTAGAAACTTTATGATTATAAACGTCAGCACAGTTTAAACTGCTGGAATACTTTTCTCACAGAAATATATTAGCTGTATTTTACTGTAGCATTCTGCATGGGCTCAGCTTCAAATCCTACTCATAACAGTTATATTAGCAATAACACAAATTACACATAATTGGATTTTTTTAGACTTCCAGTCTCCCCCACTTCAGAGCAGAGCACAGAGAAACCACTTCATTATAAAAACCTTTCTTTTTTTTTTTTTTTTTCACGTTTGTTTTTTTTTTTTTTTCCTCTTATGAAATTCCAATAGAGAGAGGATGTTATATAGCACATTTACTATGTAGCAAATTAGGGAATCTTTACCAACTGCCAGTAAGTCTGAAAAGAAATGGTATAAATCCACTGTAATTGAGAATGTGTTAGAAAAGAATGATGTACTGATATGCAATTACATTATTTCCCTTCGAATATAGGTGGTACTAACAAAATGATACTGTAGATAATTAATGCGTGAAATGCCTTTTAAGCATGAATTATGATAAAAAAGTTTAGATTTCAGGTTTTCTGCATAGATTGAAACACAACATATTTTCCCAAAGATATTACAATTTTTTCCTAAAAAATATTTACTTTGAATAACTGCAATTATTTATCATGTACTATCTATTCCTTCTCTATTTGTGAATTAAGCTATACTATAAAATGTATATTGAAATGAGAAACTCAAAATAAATGCACTTCTCTTTCACTCACCAAAAAAAAAGAATAAAAAAAAAAAAAAAAAAAAAAATAGAATGAGGTGCTTTAGGAGCATCAGCATTGCTAAAACTAAGGTAATTTGCTCCACTTGTTTAAGCTGAGGGCTTTTTGCTCTGCTCCATTAACAGTATAATTACTGGTGGAAACCAACCATTAACTTCATGCATTTACCACAGCAAGAACCTGACTCTCTATTATTTTTAAGGGGTGTTGTGTTTTGTTTCTTTTTTTTTTTTTTTTTTAAGCTTCCTGTGATTTTTGACATTCTGGATCGAACTGGGTGCCTTCTCCTGGTCTTAAAAAATTGAGAGCCAGGTAGAGCTAAGGAATAAGGGGTTTTACCTTGGGATTTAATAAGGATCTTTATGGTCACCGTTTGGCCAAGGTGGGATGCACCACAATGCACACACACGACAGGTCACATATACAATATATAAACCTTACAAATTAGCACAGCTAACTAGAATGCCCCAACGGGAGGGCCTGGATAAATGGTGTGTTATTCTCCCATTTGAGGAATTCTCCCCTGGATGGGCTAAATTCCACATTTATGGGATATGTTCTAGAGGGGGCCTTGGTTTCCCAAGCCAGTGTAGGGGCTTTGCCTGTAGGATATTTGGTCTCTCAGCCTAACAAAATATTAGGGTTATGTTATCAGACTTAAGGAATTACAAGTATGCATGCTAAGAATACTGAGGGTACATAAAAGTTACATAAAAGTTATAAAAGAAAAGGCAAAAAATCACCTTGGCATCAAAATGAGTGAGTGGGAGGGTTAATGAGCACCTGGAGCACTCTTTGCTGAGAGCTTTGCAGTGCCCAGGGAACAGCAGCAGCCTGGCACACCTGAAAAGGAGCCCAAACACCTGAACTGGACAAAGGCTACCACAATTCAAGGGAAAAAAAAATCTTTAAAATTAAAGAACTTTAAATATCTTCCAAAAAAAAGCATCTCAAGTTTTCAGCACAGAAAGAGATCCAATCTGGTATCCACTTTTAGAATTTCAGGCATTCCCACTGTGTTTCTCACCCTTGTGATGACAAACCTACTGCAGCACCAAGGAGTTAAAGCAACCCCAAGGACAGCACGTGAATGCCTATGAGAAATAAGATTTTAGAAAAGTTAAATTAAGAAAAAAAATCTATCTACTAATGCAGTATTGTAAAATGTACATGGGTAGCTTAATACAAAATCAATGGGGCATTCATTACAATGGCAATTTCCAAAGTTCATTTAATTTGGTTCCTTTGCCATTATTTACATTTAAGAAATCTACAAGAGTATTTGTAAGACAAGACAAACACCACAAAAGCACTATTAGAATTTCTCTTTGAGAAGAAACTGGGGGAAAACACCTTAGTAAACACGTAGCATATTTACAACTTAATGTAAGATCTTTATGTTAAAGATAAATGGGAAAGTTGCAAAATACACTAAATGAAAGCAAAATAACTGTGAACTTTTAACAACAGCTACAGTTTCACTGAAACTAAATTCTGATATGTTTTTATAAATCAGGGTTGGTTTTGACATGCCAAATATAATAGATAATTTCTAAATTGTCATGGAACTGAAAGACTATTTAATGTTTGTACTAAAAAGACAAGAGCTACAAGAATGAATCACTTGTTCACAACCAGCAGTTGCTAAATAGAACAGTCTGTGAGATATTTGATAAGAGATTCACACATTCCTGTTTGCCAGAGCCAAAAGAAACACTTGTTATAGTTTTTCTGTCTTCATTTGTATGTGTAATTTATTCAAGAGACAAGTAGGTAATAAATGATCCACAAAGTTAATTTTAGCAGCAGAGCACAGGGGGTTTGGTGGCTCACCTGCGGGTGGGTTGTGTGGGCAGCTCTCAGGTGTCCAAGGCACTGTCACAGGCAGCGCTGGCACCTTCCCATGGGAGCAGCATGGGTGAGGAGCCCCTGAACCCCAGTGACACCAGCAGCTCAGAGGGGGGACCTCTCTGCGCCACCCTGCTCCTTCTGTTCAAATGGGGAGAAAGGCTGGATGCCACCAGAGCTGGGGACACAGCATGAGGTGCCACCTCCGTGTCAGGGAACTGCCCGACTTCCCTTTTCATCACCTGCCACTGCAGAGAACTCTTCTCCTTTGCATCTTTAAACAGGGCTAGCCAAAGGTATGCTGATGAATGCCATCACAATCAGCGTACAAGAAAGTGAGAACTAAAGGAGAACTTTCATTGAATTGCTGGAACGATGCAGTAGCCACCCCCGAGATCCTGATGCTGCGTGGGAACAACACCTGGTCCCACGCCCTCAGCAGGAGCCTCTCAAATCCCAACTGCTGCCAAACATGCTTTGAGCACATCCCCATTTCCTGTGACTCTACCTACAGCAAGTCTCTAGAAATTATTTGCTACTTTTGCAGCTCTGATCATCAAGCAGATTTCCAGCTTTGTGGCTGTGCCTGAGTAAAAGTGCTGCTCCTACAGGGCTCCTGCTATACCTGCCTCTTGTCATTCCTGAATAGTTCAAAAATGCCCAAACCCCATGAATTCTTTACTAAAGAATTTCACGGCAGCTGATGACTTGTATCATCAAAACAGTTTTCTCACACAGATTTTTTCCAAAATAAGGCAATATGTATTGTGAAATAAAAGAAAAAGTAAGTTCACTCAAAGAATGAGAGCAATTCAAAGCTGTTGCTTGCTTGTCACTTAAGAATGTGATTTTCAATGGTATGTACACTAAAGTACTTGAAAAAAAAATTTTTTTTTTTTCCTGCCATTGTCCCCATACTCAGAAGCACAGTTTCACTGACTCAAAAAAACAAACAAAACCAAACCCTCTCAGGGTGACTGATACTGCTTTTGTAGTTGAGCACATCTATTTCAATACTGCACTTTACATTAGTAGTTTCACAAACACTTTCTCTGCCTATAGCACTGATAGGAATAATCAAACAGCTCCAGTGGATTAGCCTTACAAGCCAGAACTTTCATCACAATAGGAAGAAAGACTGGTACAGGAATTGAAATGGACCAACTTCATAGCTGGAACTCAGCAAAACAGTTGCTCTGCAAAGCCTCAGGTTTTACTACTGGACCTTAGACTTCCTTCCCTGACTTCAGGTTACATAGGCAAAGGAGATAGATCACAATTAAAAATGTAGTTTAAATAATTTTAAAAATCCTCCACTTACCTTTGAACGCCCTGCTATTTCCATTCTTACCTGACTGTGGATTATGCATTTTTAAGGAGGCTTTCTTAGCACTTACTTGAGCTAGGCATAAATAGAACTTATTTTATGAATAAAGTTTACACTTGCCCCAAGAGCCTGTCTGGTATTTCTTAGTCATGAATAGCAGCATTCAGGTAGGTGGGACATCTTCTGGGAATAAGGTCTGAAACCCTCAGCTTCACTTCTCAAGATTGCTGTATTCACTTGATGGCAATTGAATAAAAATAGCGCTCTGCAAACCTCACACAGCTGCCTGGAAACACACTGCTCCTGCAAGGCTGACAGATTGGGTTAATTGTGAGGAACTCCTTCACTCATAAAATGAAATGGCTTCATGTCAGTTCAACAAGTGTGTACCTGGGAACTACAATATGAATTACTCTTAATTTATCTGCAGTGCTGCCTGCATGCTTTATGAAAAGTATATGTGTATATATAAACAAGGTAGAAATTAACTGGTGCCCAAGGCTACCACCAAATGTCAATTAAGCTGCCAGACTTTCAGGGGCTAGTGTTCTGTCTCTCTGCCTGGGGGAAGATTTGTATTCAATTTATTGTTGAATAAGACAACCAGTTTGGCAGGGAAAGGAGATTAACAAATTACAGAGTATTTTTTTAAAAGGGGAACATAACTTACTGAAAAAAAAAAAAAAATAGGAAGCTTTCTTATTATTCTTGAAACTATTTTTCAATATATAAAACTGAAGAGGGGAAAAAACCATTAACTGTCTGTAAGCAGGATCTAATACAAGCAATATAAGTTAAAAATGTACCCTTGTCTTTGTTTTATTCTTTCACTATTTTATTAACATATAAATATCATCAGGAGAAGCTGCTGCCATGCCCAGGCAGAGGATGTAAGAAACAATTGTGCTTCTAAACAAGGCAGTAATTCACTAGCTGTTAAAAATGCTTTGTTTTATTTTCTATTAAACAAACACATAAATTTTTCTGAGTCCATCTCTGTCTTTACAAAGAAACACTTCTTACCATTTCAAGCTTAGGTCTGTCTCAACATTGCCATACCTTTAGAACCACTCAAATGGTTAGGTGCCAACTGATATCCCAATTCTACCCAACCACAGCCATTCAAGCACAAAGTCATTAATTACACTGAAATTCCAAGTGCTGATGTAGACAGAAGGGCTCTCAGGTTTGGGTTCACCCCACATAATACTCACACTGGTTATTTCCTTACGTGCACTCTCCAGTTGGAAGGTTCTTCCCCACCCCTCGACCCTCAGAACTGCCAAAGTTTCCATGTCAACGGGAATGCAAAATTTCCAGCATTCCTCTGTGCCAGGTTCTCCCCACATGGGTGCTTTTCCTAGGTTGGGAGTTCCAATTTAAAACAGCCAATTTTTGGCATTGATTCTGCTGAAGCAAGACCCGGTTTGTTTACTCCTATCATTACACATATGATCCCATTCCTCTTCTAGAATGTAAACAGAGATATTCTGAGGCAAAAGATCCATGTGCAGCCAAATCTATGGAGGAAACCTACACCCAGTTAGGTGTTTCCACTATCAATCTGTTCTTGACTAATATGGCTGGGTATTGGAAAGGGAACGGGGTATCTTCCTGAACTTGGAGTTCTTGGGATTTCTAACAGGGTATTTATTTGTGATTGCAGGGCCAGTCCATATAGTCCCACTACGTACATACATACATTTATATATGTGTGTGTGTATACACACACAGTCTTACACCAGAGGAAAACTTCTATCCCAGAGAATAATGTGATTGATCAGCTGGATTGACCACATCTTCAGGTACTGCTAGAGAGCTGCTCATACCATATCTTCCACCAGTCTGATAGGGGGACCCCATTGCCCAGCCTGTGAGAGCTCAGCTGAGTTTCTCCTGCTCACTCCAAGGACAAGTTCTGCGCACAACTCCCCCTGCAACAACAACCCAGGGAGCAGGAAATGCCATCACTGCAGGCGTCCTGCAGCTCAGCTGTGAGGAGCACATACTGTCACACATTTCCACCATACCCCAAAGTGCCTTTGCCACTCGCTGCACTCTGAGTTTCTGCACTTCCAGGAGCCACCAAAGGTCACCAACATGTTCACCATCAGCTCTCGCTGTTTGGAAACAAACATTGGCTAAAGGGTTCCTTGCTCCATCTGAGTGATTTTACAGCAAGTTACCAGTTTACAAACACAGAACATCAGAAATAAAAAGGCCTGACAGAGTGCTGTGGCAAACAAGAAAATCCTCACAGACGGAGCATCTATTCTCTCATTTTTCTCTCCAGGAGCATTCTCCGCCACTTCGATTCTTCCCACATTTAGCTGTACAGTAAAAATATCTTTTGGTATCTTTCCTCAAAACATCATTTAGTAGAGCATGAAAAAGAATTGAAACAGAAGTGTAAAAATTACTAAAAAATAAACGTTCAGGACTACTGTATTTTTAATTTTTTTTATATATTTTGCCTATTTTGTCTATACTAATTTTTAGTCTTTTTCTCCATAGAGCCAGATGAGCCTTAACCTCTGCAATGCTCAGGGCCTTCTTTCCGCAGGTCCACAGCTTATGCTGTCAAAGACAAATGTATTGTCAACAGGAAACTGAGTTATCACATTAGCAGTTTTCTGAATCACTATCACCTTAAGACAAAGCGGCAAAATAACTAAGTTTCAAAAGGGAAAAAAAATCTATCAAGACAACTGTATTTGTTATAAAAAATGTATTTCTGATTCTATTTTTGACTAGAATGCTAAATATTAATTCTCAGGGCAGTTGTTTTTTGGTTTTTGGGGTTTTTTTTTGCAATTATGTACAAGTATACTGTTTAGCATGGCAGCTGTGCTCAAACCTCATTTATAGAATGGACATCATTAGAGCCAGCAGAGCTCAGGTAGGTTATTAGAGCCTCATCTGAACTATGAAAATGTCAAGTCGAGCGGGAATGGTGAACAGTGATATAAAAGTTATTCCAGTTATCTCACGTTAACAAGAAGAAACAATGCTGAGTTTTCAACAAAAACAAAACAAAGCAAGGAAAACAGCAACACGAGACGCATTTGTGACCACAGCCACTGAGATACCCAGTTTTATATATTCCTCACTTTTAACTCCATTAAAACATGTCCCTCCTGCCATTAGTTGACTATGGCTCCTACCTCCAGTCACCAATCAGCTTTAGCGTGCTGGAGGCTGCTGGTTACAGCATTGACAAGGAACTGCTGTGACATTTAATAAGTCCAAGTACCCAGTCCTGCATTTTGGCCGCAATAACCCCCTGCAGCGCTCTAGGCTGGGGACAGTGGCTGCACAGTGCCCAGGAGGAAAGGGACCTGAGGGGACAGGTGACAGCAGCTGGACATGAGCCAGCAGTGTGCCCAGGTGGTGGAGAAGGCCAATGGCTCCTGGCCTGGATCAGGAGTGGTGTGGCCAGCAGGAGCAGGGAGGTCATTCCTCCCCTGTACTTGGCACTGGTGAGGTTGCACCTCAAGTGCTGTGTCCAGCTCTGGCCCCTCAGTTTAGGATGGACACTGAGTGCTGTGTCCAGCTCTGGCCCCTCAGTTTAGGATGGACATTAAGTGCTGTGTCCAGCTCTGTCCCCTCAGTGTAGGATGGACATTGAGTGCTGTGTCCAGCTCTGACCCCTCAGTTTAGGATGGACACTGAGTGCTGTGTCCAGCTCTGGCCCCTCAGTATAGGGAGGACATTGAGTGCTGTGTCCAGCTCTGTCCCCTCAGTTTAGGATGGACATTGAGTGCTGTGTCCAGCTCTGACCCCTCAGTTTATAGGATGGACATTGAGTGCTGTGTCCAGCTCTGGCCCCTCAGTTTAGGATGGACATTGAGTGCTGTGTCCAGCTCTGTCCCCCCAGTTTAGGGTGGAGATAGAGACCCTTGAGAACATCCAGAGGAGTCAATGAGGCTGGTGAGGGGCTGGGAGCACAAACCTGGTGAGGAATGACTGAGGGAGCTGGGGTTGTTCAGCCTGGAGAAAAGGAGACTCAGAGGTGACTTTTCACTCTCCACAACTCCTGAAAGGTGGCTGTGCTCAGGCTGGGGTTGGTCTGTTTCTCCAGGCAGCACTGACAGAATGAGAGGACACAGTCTCAAGCTGCACCAAGGGAAATAGAGGTTGGATATAAGGAAAAATATTTTACAGAAAGGGTGGTAAAGTACTGGAATGGTCTGCTTGGGAAGGTGGTGGGGTCACCATCCCTGGATGTACTTAAAGAAAGATTGGATGTGGCACTCAGTGCCATGGTTTAGTTGAGGTGCTAGGGGTGGGTTGTACCTGGTGATCTTGAAGGTCTCTTCCAACCTGGTGATTCTGTGAATTCTGTGATATAAAGGGATTAAAACCAGCAAAAAGCCTGTGTGGAAATGGTGACTTAGAACTGCTCTCTTCCCACTAGTAAAACTCATGCGTCACATTGCTTCTTTTTTTCATAAGCTTTTCTTTTTTTTTTTTTTTTTTTTTCCCTCTCAATTTTTATTTGATGAAGTCAGAGAAGTCTAAGAAGATTTTAGAAAAAATAAGTAAGCAATAATCCTACAAATTAAACAACAACAACACCACTTTCAAAATCCCTGTTTTTCCTTGACACACTGGTACTCTTTCAGGAAGATGTCTTAGAGCTGTCAAATAAATGTGTGAATAAGAAGATGCATTTTTAACATCAATTTTGGAATAAAATGTTGTAAACCAAATTAAAGTAACTTTTTGGGATTTTTTCTAGATATATCCTTCCTGTTTTTCAGATGTAGCTTTTAAACATGTAGGAAACACACAAACTCAGAGATGTCACATGTAAAACACTGCAAAACCCCGGGCAGAGCCTTCTGAACAAGTCTTGCCTTCCAAAGGAGCTCATTGTGCACAGCACACACGGGGTGTGCTGAGGTTAATGTGCACAAAAAAGAGTTTTCTCAAGCCCAGTAGAAAGTGTTGGCTATGATCTTTTTTCTTTTTTAGTGTACCTCGAAGTGTTATTTTTCTTTCACATTCTGTTCTACAAAAGATCTTTAGCACCTATTTTGGCAGAAAGCTTAAAATACCAGGGCAATCAGAAAAGAAGTGCAACAGTGACTTCACAGAAAATTGAAGCTGAGCAACAGAGAGGAAAAAGGATCTTCAGTGATCTGTGTAGGGCATCTGTTTGTTGTTTCCCTCAGACCTGTTTGCTATAAACGAACACCTACATTTTGGATAGCATTTTTTTTTTTTTTTTTTAAGACCTGTTCATTTTTTTCATGTCTACGCTTATCTGCAATCCCATTAGTTTATGTCCAGATAAACCAAAATCAGAGCAAACAAGACTTGAATTAGAAGACTTGATACTTGGTGAGGGGAAAAAAAAAAAAAAAATCAAGCATTATTAAAAGATAGTAATTAACAGCTCACACTGCAGTCCTATACATTTCACAGTAAAAATGCTATGATAAAATAACATTTTATTACAACGGCCGATTACAACGGCCTGAGATGACATCTTCAGAAATTAAGAGGCAAGAAATGGTACATTATTTCAAAAGTTTCATTCCCCTATTTTCCTCATTTCTGCTGATTGAAGACTGTGTGACATTGATTTGTTCTGGGGAAGGATTCCAGTATTGCTGTCCTTCAAGGGACTGAATAAACCTGGCTCTGCAGAGCAAATTTCCAACCAAAAACCTGTGCATACTAATACATGTCTTGCAGTTTAGTCAGTTTTCTGAACTTTGAAAATAAAAGTTTCTGGAGGCCTGATATGGCCATCAAAACACTGTAACATAAAACATCAATACTGAGACACTTAACACTCAGGCCTAAATACAGTGACCCCAGAGCCAGTATCGCAGTCCAGAACAAAGCGGAATCAAAGCAGAAAGGGCACAGGCAGCACATGAGAGGAGGAGGGCAGGGGAAAAGCCAGGGTGAATGAAGAAGGAATAGAACTTGTGCTCCAACTCTCCTGAAGCCATGGCTGCAATAGTCCACAAGGTTTGAAATTTGAAAGGCTGTGTTGCCTTATTAAGAAACGTTATCTTGATCTATAATTACATCTGGACCATATAAAATAAGCAATTAATTTTTATCAATACAGATTAATACAATTTCTGTATTTAAGATCCAAGGAACTGATCTCTGTGTTTGCAATCTTCGCTCATTTCATTTTGTGAGACTGCCTGTTACCGGCTTATTAAAGTCTCATTATATCATCAAGCCCAAATATCAGTCCTGGTCCCTGTCCAGGCTCTTCTCTCTGGCTTTAGTCATTTCCCACGGAAGTACTTCCCGACAGCAATGAGTCCAACACTTGCTGACCAACCCAGGGTTTACAGCAACACTCCAAGCCTTCATTTCTTTAGCTAAAGCTATGCAGTTACTCCAGACTCAGTACATGCAGTACTGGGGGAGCAAGAAAGGTCTTTCTATCCTCTGTCTGTACAGGACATGACATCTGTGCAGACATTTCCCACGGGGAAAGCTCCCAGCAGAGGTGCCCAGCTCACCCAGCCGCTGCCACCCCCATGCCAGAGCCAGCACATTTCCCAGCAGGCTGTCACACCCTTCTGGGACACAGGCAGAGGATCTGCTCCACCTCAAGTTTCCTGCTTTGATGCCATCTAGAAGATAGAAGCAATTATTTGCTTTCTGGCCCAAGTTAAGGTTGTATTATTTAATATCATTTTGCATTTTCAAGAAAATTCACCTCAGTAGCCATGACCATAAACCAACTCAGATCAGTTCACTCCTCCAACACAAAGCATTCTGTTTTTGTTCTGAGGGGATAACAGCATGAAATGGGAATTAAGTGAGTAAGATAAGTGAAAATTGTCCTTTAGAACTTCAGAAATTATTGCAATAATGGCTTCATCCTGCAGTTAGGAGGAACATGGAAAGATCTCCAAGTAAATAATTAGATGCATCACTATAAGCCCAAGCAGCATTTAATCATTATCCCAAAATACACTGAATTATGAATTTTAAGACTATTTTCCATATTAGAACAGGGTGACCTAAACTACCAGGATCGGCTTCCAGGAATCTGTTGGATATATTGTCAGTATATTTCAAGTTCAGAAAATTGATTTTAAAAAGCAACAGATTTCTCAAAGATTGTTCTCACACTGGCTAAATATGATACCCATCTGTGAATTAAAGTAAATGCATTTAGGAAATTATCATAGGAAACTACCAAATTGTTCCTTAAAATCAGACATATGGTAGGTACTCACTACGTCAGGCTCGAGCTGGGCCTCTCCAAAGCTGACCAATCTCATGGTTTGGGTTCTGATTTCTTTTTTTTAATAATGTTAACTTGTTGAGAAGGTTTAACAAGATCATCAACACAAATATGTGTAAGACCTGAAAGAACTGTTCAAATGCAGATCAGAAAAGTATGGTTTTCTTTTTATTTTTAGTTTAGAAAGATAAGCACCATACTGATAATAGGTTGCCTATTGCAAGGAGAAAAACGATGTTTTAATGGTTTTTTTTGGAAGAACAGCCAAACTAAAGAAAAAGGCCCAGCTACAAGCTTATTCACTAATATTTTACTGTGTTATGATGTGAAACAATTCCAAACAACAGCACCAGCATAAAGTATCTTCCCTCTAAAAAGACACCTGGGAAAGGACATTTTGCTTTGGGATAAGGAGCTTTAATAATTCTAAATATAAAAAAATAGAAGGGTTTTAAAAATGAAACCCCTTTCATTCGGGCTTTTCAATAAAGGGGGAAAAACTATTATGATTAAACCATTTCAACAGGTCAATAGAAGAGACAAGGAACAGAAACAGAAAGCAAGAAAAAATAGTAGACTAAAATGATAAAAATTGAAAAATGCAATTTTCAAAGTTAGAAGCCTTCTTGAACTCAGGCCAGAAACTCCAACCATAATTTCCCTTTCTTGGTTTATATATCTAATTATTAAATTTACTTCCATTTCAGTCTGTTCTTTAAGAACTCCAACCTGTACTGTTTGGGGACACCTGTTTCTCTTTGAAGCACTGCCAGGAGACAGATTCTAGGAGACAATTGATTTATTCCGGTTGTCAGGCTTAGAACAACGGACCCAAACACAGGTTTTTCAGATTTCTCTATTAGTTTTTGCTGGTTTTATAAAATATATAACAACCTTATTAATACTGGCAGCACACAGGACGGTGCAGAGCAGCAGAGCTCAGGCAGGCTGGGGAAGCAGGAGCAGAGCTGAGCACAGATCCCCAGCTGCAGCTGCAAAGGGGCTCTGGACACCTCAAAGGCTAAAACTCCCCTCCACTGGGCTACTCAAATTGAGAGGTTTGTGTTTCTAAACCTTTCAGCCCACCTTGAGGAAAAAAAAAAACAAACCAAAAACCATCAACTTAAAGCTGATCCAGTCCATTATTTTTAGGCCGCTCGCTTTGGAGGCAGCAGATGACAATGGAATGGAAAATTCCTTTCCTTCTGCAGCTCTGCAGGTGCACTTGCATCATGAAGGAGCTTCTGAATAAAGCAAACTGTACATATCACTACCGCCTTCAAAACAGCTTATGAACTTTTCAGTCCATTGTGATCACAGTTCCCTGTATTAGAAGGGAGCCTATGCCCTTAAATCTTAACTCTGTGAACTCTTCCCTTTAAAGTGCCCAACGTGAGAACTTTTTCAGGAACAGGAAAGTCTGAGCTCTAATGAGATCCTCTCTGACAATTGCAGAATAAAACCTTCTATTATATATACTACAGAGATTGGAAACACATTTGCTATACCTCTCATTTTTCTTTACGATCCTCTCAGTCCCTTAACTAGAGTACAATGTTCCTGACTTGAATTTATATCACGCTTTTGAGGATGCAATAAGCAGCAGATTGCAGAACCTGATCGCTTAAGGAAAGATAACTTCAGGGAGAGGCAGGCTGGTGTGAACTAAACTACACAAAGCAAGAGATTAATGCCTGCAATAATAAATACATACATATGGACAAAGCCACGCTCCTCCATATTGTCTTTGAAAATCAACCAATTGAATGACTGAGCAGCAAACCAAAAAATAAAATAAAACCAAACCAATTCTGTAGTATCCAGAGTAAAGCAGAGTTTCTGCCATGTAGCAAATGACAGAAGGTTGCACTTACTGCAGAAGGCAGGATCCAGGTATCTGAGCCTCAGTGGGCAGGAGAAGGAGGAAAGGACGTAATGCACAACAACCTGACACAATTCCTGGTAACTCGACTGTATAACTTCTGCTATCCTGCACAGCAGATCTACGTGTGAGGTACAGGGAATAAAACATGGGGCCTTAACTCTGAAGGCCATCTGAGGAGATCAGCATGATGGGGTTCACCACTCAAGGGTCCTCTAAAGCTCCCATAAAACCAGAAGGGAGGTAAGATTTCCATTCCCAAATGAAGGGGATATCAGTTGCTTTTATTTCAGAACCAAGGAAATAGCTTTATTGATTTCAATTTTAAAGTTTAGAAAGTGTGGCCTTCATAAACACACACAGGCAGCAGAACAGAAGAACTATATCAAGATCATAAGGCAGAGTGCAAGCTTCAAAGAATTCTCTTCATACAGGCTGTCAATTGTGGCCAGAAATAAAGGCCAAACTTTAAAAACAAGACGGTGCCAATGTTACAGAGGGGTTTTTTTTTGGTTTGCTGGGGTTTGTTTATTTCGTTGTTTTAGGGCTTTTTCCCTTCAAGAGGACCAGCTGCTGAAAGATTCTCTCATCTATGTGTGCCATCCTACCACTGCCTCTCTTCCTGACAGTATCATGTATATCTCTCTTCAAATCAAACTATCTGCCCAGGCAACATGGAGCCTCAATAAAACTCAATTTCTTCTGAAAACAGAGCACAGCTAACTTTACTGGCACATTATCAGATGTCTCCCCATCTCTATGTGGATAGTGCGAGCAATGTTTGAACTGAAGGCGAAGCACTCTTACCTCGTGCCAGAGGTGAGCTGGAGAGGTATTACACTCTCACAGAGACCTCCTTTGAGAGGAACCAGCACTTCAGCCCCCTTGGCAGATGTGCTTGAGGCCCTTTAATCGCTGCCTTAAGTTTTAGCTTTCCTGTTTTTCAGCTCCTGTACAGCGCCAGTGTTTAACTCTGAACTCCACGGGAGTGTCAGTGAGCTCTCTTCACTTTTGGTCAGACAGAACAATCCTTCCAGGCCTGAGAACCAAGGACACCATCACAGCTCCGGCCCCGAGAGGTACAAACAAAAATAAATTGGGGCAGGAGAAGCAAACTGGGCGAACGTGACTTCATTCCCCGAAGCTGTAATTGGACAATTAACCTCTGATATGCAAACAGACCAAACTCATTTCTGACTGAGAAACTGTGACCATTGTCCACCTTGGATGTAGCCTCTGCCAGGCTTTGGACTGCCCAAGGTGTGTCTGTGAAAGGCCTTTAATAAATACACACTTTATTCTTTTAATCTGTCTAGCCTCTGCTCTAGGGAGCCATTCTCGGCATCATAACCACGGCCAACACCAGCAGAGTGCAGGGGCACAGCACAGGCCACTGAAGGGCCCTGAACAAATTTACACATCGCTGTCTTACAGCCCAACATGTTCTCGTGGACAGCAGATATCACTGCTGGTCCTGCCACCCTTCAACTCAGACAAGGGGCAAAAAGAAATAAAAAGGCTAAAAAATATCCCCAAAGTTGCAAGAGTCAAAAAACAAGGAACAGCACTCAAGTCCTCCTCTTCTTCTTTGGTCATCATCATCTCTTGCAACAGCAATGAGACAACACTGCCTTCTATCCTGCTGCACACAGCACCTCCAAACATTTCTTCCAGAAGAAAGGATTCTGGTTTCATCACAATATTCTAATATTCTGCTTTGCAGTATTGGAAATACATCTCAAAAAACTGAGCCTTCAGTGTGTCCACAGCTCTGCATGGTCTACATGAGGATTTCCAGAATGGCAAGAGAATTCATTACTAGATTTTTAATTTTTAGTTTTGTGGGGTCTTTTAGTATAACGTGTCCTTCTAAGCTCATTGTTTATTCCATCATTTTCCACCTATGAGCTGACTACAAAAGCACAGTGTCATCAAGAAGTGTAATCTCTTAAAACGCTCCTTAAGAAGATCGGTAGGGTTTTTTAGTTCTTTTCTTAATAATTATTCTACCTCACCCTTTTTTTTTTTTTTCCGTAGGAAATCCATTTGATGAAAACTCTTCATGTGTCACACCGTATCTCCTAAAACTAAATTTTAATGATTGTATTAAACAGTGGCTACAGGCCAACAGGAAAACGGCTTGCATGGCAGTTTAATTGACAGAGCATCTGAAGTGTCCTTGAAAATTATTTAGAAGTTTATTACAGTCCTGGAGGTCAAGGTTGAAAGGCTTCAAACAGCAGTTCCGTGGAGGTCCTTCTCTGACCCAGATGCTGCAGCTTTGATGTTCCTATTAATTCAAAAATTTAACCTAACACACAGACACCTTCAAAAACTCTCCTCTTTTGAAAATTTGCAATCATTCATACACCGTGGAGCCCAAGAGTGTTTGAATCTCTGACTGGAACATAAATCTGTGATGAAGCATAATTACTTTAAACCAAATAACCTACACGATGCCACGAGCAGTGAGAGAACTCATTTAAAAGTCACTAATTTATTATGCAAGCTGTAAAGAAGTGAAATATATTGAAAACAAATATATAGCGACACAAGTTTTTTATATATTTATGAAATACCTCACAATATACTTACGGCATTCATAGCTTCTTTTTCTCATTAATATTGTCACTGAAATGAACTTTGCATGATAATATCTGCTAAATAATTAGTTATTGTTGTACTTACCAATAAAGTTTGCAAAATTTACATCACTCATGAGGAAGGAGGAATGTTTCCTCTGCCTCCACTGGACAGCTTAGGATGCAGTTTATATATTAGAATTAGATTAGCATATAGATTTTGCATAGAAAATAAAAAATGTCTTCATACTGAATGGGAAACCTAAAATTTTATTCTGCCAGAGGACAGTGAATACCTTAATGACTGTGCCACATATACAAAATTATCAGCATGGCAGGCTGACAAAAAAGAGGTTAACTGACAGATACAATAGCTTCACCTTAACCCAGATGTCAGGAAACTTGTCATTATTGATATTCAAAGCTGGAACAGAACAGTTAAGTGACTCACTGAAAGCTGAATAGGCAGGCATTTAAAATATCATGTGTGTAAGAATAAATTCATAGCTCACTTTACCTTAGGAAAAAATGAGGTATTTTCTGCTTTGTTTTTATTTCAGAACTTATTATTTTGTTCATTATCTTCTCGACATGGCCTTGGATGCTTCCATAATATCCACATGTGTTCTAAGATAAACTGACCTTTTTTTTTCCTCTGCGTTTTCTGCATTTAATCAACAGATTTATCCAAAACTTTAAGAAAATTTGAGCTCAGAATAACTGATCAGCCTAACTGATCTCAGTGCTATGCATGAATATAATCTCTAATTCAATCCAACACGAAGCACAGTTTAAATGTGTTGATGACAGTTGGTCAGAAAATGTACATGGTGAGAAACAAATCTGCATGCTTCGCTTGCTTGATTTTCAAGAATGCAGAGCATTTAACTCATGTTTAAATTATGACAAAATAGGATAAATGTTTCAAGGGAAATGAAGGAAAACAGACACAAACTGTGGTTTGAATTAATTTCTCCCTTTCCACACACATATCAGGTATTTTTAAAAGGATATATAAAATATTAAAATAAGACTCATCCTCTCATTACTTTCCCAACACATATTTTTTTATATCTACCACAAAGCCCAGAAAGGTGCCTGATCACCATGACATTTGAGAACCATCAGGAACACATTCCAGAGGATCGTGCTCTGGATCACAGCACATGCTCACACCCACAGAGTATCTCTCATTAAATTTAAGTAGTTGTCCATATTTCCAGCAAAAATAGAATTAGACATTTTAGGGCAATTTACTTTGAAAGAAATCAGCCTCTTGCTAATACCAGTGAATAGAATGTGAATGGAGATCTAGCCTTGGCCTGAAAACTGCTGTTGGCTGTCAACTCCACATACTGAGATTGTGATATGAATTAGTATCTTCTAAACATGTTAGAAACCTTTCTTCTCTTCCCTTTGAACAGATTTATGAATCTGGTCTCCTCAGCAGAGGTGAATAATTTACAGTTCTCCACCCCTAACTTGATAATACAAATGAGTCCAATTTGAACTTTTAGCTCCTTGACACTGGAGAATGCATAATGCAGAATTAGACTGTAATATGAATGCAGCCTGGATCAACCTATTATTCATTTTGTGATCTTTGAAAAAGTAAACCAAAAAACTATTAAGAAAATCGGTCATTCAAATGAATCATTACAGTTCAACAAATGTTAGCTTTTGAACTCCCCATCTAAGAGGAATCCCTGCTTTCAACAGAAGCGTTTCTCCAGAGTCATCTTTTTCTCTGAAAGAGCAGACTACAGTCACACCAAAACAAATTTGTCCCCTCAAACTTAAAATAAAAATGTCATTTTTAACACAGAAAGAAAAGTCTTAAGCATTTCTTTGAAAAAAAAATCATCAAAATTCTTCTTCACTTTTGTGCCCATTTTTGTAATTGCATTCACCTTTACTACAACAGCATTTAAAATGTTACAGAAAGACAACAGTGCAGTAACAGCAAGTTTATCATAGCTAATACTCAGGTAGCTAGATGACTTGATACATTGACTAAAATCATAAATTATATGCTTTCACCCCTTGGTAATGAAATGGAATGATTTCTATTGGCAAGATCATGAAATTAGTCACAATGTTCTCCACAATTCCTATCCCAGTAGAATTTGAATTCATAACAAAAGGAAAAAGGAAGGCAATGCATCAAGCTAGACAAAAAGAAGACACCTGAACAGCCACTGAATATTCTATTTCAAGCATCCATCCTTGACAAGCAAGCTGCAATTAAGATAAGATTTACTTTTATGCATCAAGCCCTTCAGTTGGATCGCTGAGGCTGCACACACTTTCTCCTGTTGTTAGAAGCATCAGTTCAAAATGTTCAGCACAATACACGAAACACTATCAGAAAGTACAAGCTTTTCCTCCTGTCACAGAGCTGGTCTGGTGCAAAGACAGAAGATGCTCTGAGCAGCAGCACACGCAGCTAGAATTCTAGACCAGCTTCCTTTCCCACCTGACTGCCAGCCCAAGGCAGCCTGGACAAAATCTCTTCCCAGATCTCTGTCGCCCTCTCCAGTCTTAGCACAAGGGCTCATCAAAACAGATCAAAGCGATTCTGCAGCAAGAAAACTCATCCATCACTTTGGATGCTATTTAACCAACACGCCACAGGGACTGCTGCCAGCCAGTGCATGGGCATTTCTATTTATGCAAATAAATCCCAGTATTCCAGTGGAGATACTTCCTCAGCCAGAGCCACATCTTCTTGTTTCTGTTCCTGTGGATTAGAAACCAATGAATTTGTATGCCATCTGCTCACAGAGCTTTCCTGGGTCATTGCAACGGAAGAAGATCCCACAGCATGAGTTCAAATATAGGGTTAAAAATCCTAGCTGTGACTATCCAACAGGCAAATGACAGGAACTCAACATGGTACCAAGATATAAACCAAGTAAAAGGCATAAATTTGGAAAACATGGAAGACTAGAAACAGTTCCTATGATGAAAATAGGCACAGGCAGAAAATAAGGGCAGAAAAAAGGGTTCTAAGCCATTATTTGTTCAACTTCTGTAACACAGAAGTGTGACTCAATGAACCTCACGAAGCAGAGATAAACATCAAGGGTACATAACACTGTCCAGCATCATACATATGACTGATCATTTATCTCTTGAAAAAAGGACTGGAATTCCCTTCCTCCTCTTCCTCCTCCTCATTATCTGAATGCTGTGCCATCAGCCCAGTAACAGTAAACATTTATTCTGGATACTTAATAGGCCAGGAAGGAGAAAAATGAATTCCTCAAAGGGTTCACAGAAAACCAACCTAAGAACCACATAAATTATTAAGGGGAGTGAGCTGAAAACCACCACCTAGCAATAACAAGTCTGTGATGCCTCGCAAATTGTAAGAGCCAATCACGTTCTTTAGGAATGATGTGAACAAACACCAAATGTATGTCTAAAATGAGCACTAGTACTAAACCCCAACCTTTTAAAGATGATAAAACCAAGAACCCAAAGAACTAGATAATAACATGTATGGTTTTAAATACATGCTTTATTCGTTGTCACCTGCACAGCCACTACTCCTACTGAAGAGATGCTTTTTTGTTTTGTTATGGGGGCTTGGACTGGTTTTTGATTGTTCTTTTCCCCATAGTTTCTACTTTAGAAATGCTCAGTCCATTGCTGCTGAAGCTAGGTAAGAGCAGGAGATAGTAATCAGATAAACATCTAGCACTCAGACTTTTAACAGCCTTAAAACGGTCAGAGATGCTGGATGTTTTTACACAGACCCATTCTCTCTTGTATATTACAGCTGAGAGACCATGAGAGAGAGCAACCATTTAGGTCATTACAGAAACATTTTCTTCTCACCTAACTGTCTCCAGAGCCTGAGTCCATTGATTTTCCCTGGGACTTATCTTCCTCAGTCACTCCAGGGCTTTTGAAGACGTCATCATTAAGCAGTAATCTAATCTGTTTCTCATCATTTGCTACCAGCCCTGACTAGTGGAAGACAGAACCAACCCAGTTGCTAGCTAAAAACAAATACTTGAAACTAAACCACATAGCAAAATTTTGATTTGTTATAAATAGTATTGACTGAAGACCACAAAAAACACACACTTTGGAGAACTGATGGTGTTGCTCAGTGAAGAGAAACAGATTAAAATAGAAAGATGGATCCCCATTAGTCATCCAGCCTGTGAACAAAACACAAAGCTCCATTTTGCCATATTTTTTTTTCCCTTTAATAAACTACTATCTTCAAGTATGAAGGTGGTTCAGGACAATTAAACCGCGATCTCAGGCAGGCTAACCTGGCACAAAATTTTAGTCATGCAGCTCAATCTGATCTATTCTGATCTATTGCAGTGTGATGAACCATGTGTTGTATGACAGTGAGTAAAAACCCCATTATTATGCTGCTAAAAATACAGAGGCCACACTAGAGATATTAGAGATATGCATTTAAGCCACAAAATTTCTAAAAAAAAAAAAAAAAAAAAAAAAAAAAATAGAGAGAGAGAGAAAGCTAATTAAATGTACATTTCTCTATGTGTTTAGGAGAAAAATTGCAGCAGCTCAAATTATTTTTCTGTGGATCTCAGACATTATTGTTATAGAAAGACATTCTCTACATTTGAATACAACCAGAAGACAAATATGACCAAAAACTTAGTCCCAGTATAAACAGTAAGACACAGAAATCAGGATAAGCTCCAAAATATTTCAATACTCAATTCTAATTTTCATCTCCATAAGTTGCAGATCAATCCCTACTTTCCCCTGGGTTATTTTACATTTGATTCTTCCAAATCCAGCCCTGCCACAGCTACACCTCTCCCCTCATTATTGGGAAGTTGGAAGGGTAAAACACGTACCAGCCACACATTCAATCAGGAATTTTCAAGGGGTTTTTGTTTTTTTTGGTTTTTTTTCCCTGAAGAACCTTTTTCAGCCCTCTCCACACTCCTGCATTTTGTGAAAACATTTTATATTTTATACCGGCAATCTTAAAACAAACAAACAAACAAACAAACAAACAAACAAACAAACACAACAAAAAACCCACACTAGTTTTTACAAGCGGAGTTGAACAAATGTGTCTGCAGGACAGAATTGACTTCAGTGATTATTCCTTGAATATCATGTTTAAGGTCATTCTACCCCCCCAAAAAGGCAGAAGGATACAACTACACAGCATAAATGTTGTAATTTCTTAGAGACCTCCAGTTGCAAGGTAAGCTTTTATCCCTTGTGTTTGTGCAACATACTGCTGTCCTGTCAGTCAGTAGAAGGGGATAAGGGGTAATTATCCTGCATCCTTCTCACACTCTTGGTAATAATTTCTTCCCTTTATCCCCTTTCTACATTTGCCAGCATATCTAGCAATAGACAAATGCTACTTCCTTGTGAACACTGAAGATTATCTCACCTATTTTACAAAAGCACAACAACAATATTGTGAGGAACATTACAAGGAATGTTATTAGTTGGCTTAAGTCCTCCAGTTTGGCCAGATTTCAGCTATGAATTAATTGAGTCCATCTGACATTTAGACAGCAGCTTTTGCAGCAAGTCTGTCTCAGAAAATCGTGCATGTAGATTTACTCATTCAAATTTTCCTTTATAAGAAAGTTGTTTGATATGTATTTCAAGCTGATGAGACCCAAAACCAATTGCCAGTTGCTAGTTGATTTTTGGAGCTTCATTTTAACTGTGTTAGCTCCTGTTTATTAAATTTAAGATATGTATTTTTTATTTTTAAACAGCACTTTGTAGTTCTTTTCCATTGCTGGCAATTAATTTGTTCAGTGAAGAAAAAAAGAAGACTTTCATGTATTGCTATGTTTTTTAATTCTGTGCTGATGTGTGATTAAGTATTCTCTTTCACAGAGAACAAAGAGACTTGTTTCTCTGTTATTTCCCTCTCTTGTTTTAGGAAGTACAGATGAATCCATTTTATCTTAATTTGATATTTTTAGTAAAAATTAAACTGATGTTTTGCTTTATAAAGTAAAAGTAATTTTTTCCCTGAAGTTAAAGATAAACTGAGAATTATGTGTTTTATGCAGAACTTTTTTGCCTAACTGTGATAAATACTGTGAAAAGAAGGTTACTGCAGAAAGTTTAGACATAAGTTTGATATGAAGGTGTCGGCCTTAATTCCAAACACATTTCACATTCCACAAGGACCTCCACAATTCAGTTCACTTATATATTTTCCCTCTCAACCTTTTCCAGAAGTCAAAACTATTTTATAGATAAAAAGAACCATGTATTTAAATGACTTTTTTTATATTATACATAGCAGAACAAGAAAAAAGTAGTTGGATCTAGCTTAAATTATCAAAGATGAACCAGAGTTCTTATACTGATTCTCCAATTCAAGATATGAAAATTGATATCAAATTAAAGTTACAGTACTTAACAATGATAGATGTCAGTTCAGAAAGAGAGACAATAAGCTCAAGGATGCAACCACCATGATTTGAATAAATAATTATGTCATTAATTAGAGAACAATAAATCAAGACTGAAAAAATTTAGATGTCAGATTATGGTCTGGTCTTACAAAAAAAAAAAAGAAGAAAGAATGGAACAGCAATATTAAAGACAAGGCATACTGTTGCAAGGTTAATAAAATGGAAATCAGATATTAAAAAGATGATGTTATTTTTGGCAGCATTAGTATTTACAATAGACTGCATCCCCAAACCCATATTTATCCAGGCATTTATGACATTTTAATGCTGTTTTGGGGGAGAGGGAGGAAGTATTTTAAAAAACAAACACTTCTTGGCAGTAAGAACCATTTTATATGGAGTTGAGACGCATCCTAGCCAAGAAGGCTGGCTCAAGAATGTCAGATGGTTATGTGAGATAGGTCATGTGTGGCAGGCAAATCTTCCCAGATGAGAACACAAACCAGGGCAATAGTGAGAACAGGATTTGGAATGGCTAAAAGGAGACCTGAACAAGTTCTTTATAATGGTAACAGTTAAACAGAAACAACTCTTGAGTGACTGACCAAATGAGTTGGATGGAATACATTCCAACTTTTTAAAGCAAATATGCATCACTGGATTTTTATTAAGCATCACCACAGATTATTTTATAAAGCTACTGTTGTTGTAAAATGCTTATACAGGTATACAAATAGATAATTACCTTTCCAATATATTTTTTATTAATTTGCTTTAACTGTACAAAGCAAACAAGCTTTACCAAATACCAACTTACACATTAAGGCAAACCTTCTGCTCGCAGCTACATACCTTCAGTTACATTAAATGATTTCACTGGAAGAAAAGTACTAAATACTCTACAATAAGTACTTTTCTTGATCGTTACAATAATAATGTAGTGGCAATTGGAAACCTGACTATATTATTCTTCCATTTTAATAAGTTTTAAAGCTGAAAACCTATTATGCCTAAACAGCCTGTTTAAAAATAAATAAATAAACTGAGGCTAGTAGAAAGCCTTGCTTCCATTAAAAGTGTGCTCAAAGTCTTTAGGAAACATCTCAGAGCACGTAATAAAGTGATGAATTCTCTTTCCATTGCTGAGCCCTTGGCTCTGTAACAGAGATGAAGGGGGCAGAGGCCCACCAGAGGACACACCTGCACACCAAATGCCACCATGTCCCTTTGTGCTGGGCATCCCAGGAGCGGTGGCCCTGCACAGTCCCCTCCATAAAGTGCTTGGCATTGCCAAAAAATGCTCTGCAACTTCAGTGTCCCGTCACACCCAGGGAGGCACAAGCCTTCAAACGCTCATGGTTCATGGCACAGAACCTGCCAAGACCTTACAGTTCCAGCCTTTCCCAGCGGTCAGCCATCCCCAGAGCTGAGCCCAGCCTGGCAGGGCAGCAGCCAGGGCTGCCTGGGCATCTCTCACACTGAAACAGAGACTGCTCCTCTTTCCCAGACAGCATCGGCACTGAGACATCTTCAACAGCAGGAACAGGACTGCAGCTTCCTGCAGACACAAGAACTTGCCTCCCTCCCTCCCTCAGGTTGTGGAGGTGGCGAAGAGATGACACTGCTGGAGGTGCAAGTGATTTAACTGCTAAGTAATTACATGAAGAGGGGATGACGACCTTTATTTTGCTAACTGTCTATTAGAAGAACTTCTCTAATTTTGACTGGGACAAATTAGCAATTTCTAGATACAGTTCTTGACCTTGAGCACATAAACCTTGAAGGCAACTATCACACAGCAAATAATTAACTAAGTGATATATTACCAGATCATACTACAGCGTCCTTTAACAAGATGACATTCTACATATTCAAGCAGTGAATTCCTATTTTCCAAGCCTGAGTTCTGCACAGATAAAAGTGAACATTAATAAGGGAACAGAAACCGGAGGCTCAAGTATCTGAACCATGAAGAGAAGCATTTAAATTGTTTCAATCTTTTGTTTCTGGCACCATGCCGTCTGCTCACATAAAGCTGTAATTGAAACCACTCCATGTGTGTAGTGGGTTCATTACTGGCTCTGACTGAACTGTCTCATGTGCTAACCATGGACTGATTTTTTGCATCCTTAGCATCAAGGACTCTTCACCTATGTGTTTGTTAGCACATATGGGTTCTTATTCCTTCTAGGAAAATATTTAAGAGCCACAAATAGATTTCTGAGTCCAGCTCCCATGGGATAGTGAATGGCATGTCTAAGCATCCGCAAAATAAATCACCGGGGAAGATATTATATTCACAGAATTAAAATATGACAATGGTTTAAATAATTGCTCTTAATACTTTGCTATATGCTAAATACTTAGTTTACTTGAAGTCCTTATTTGCTGAGTACTAGCTTTCCACTGCTAAAAAGAATGAATGTATTTTAGAAGGAAGTACCTCACCTAGAAATAATTAATATACCATTTTAACACTAAGTATAATTTTAATTACTTCTGAAGGAGATACCATCTAAGTATCTCCTCTAATGTGCCCTGAAATATATTTGATGCATATATTTGATGCAACATATAAAATTAAAACCTGATAATGACACTTTATAGAGTTTAACACAATCCTATCTATTTCATTAGACTTTGTAACAGTTCTAAGACAATGACGAAACTCATTCAGAAGACACAGGTGAAAATTCTGTGACTGTTCAAAATACTCCTTGTCCTCTAAAGTAAGGCACTGCCAAATAAGCTGAGGCAACAGAGAAATACAAAGACACAGGTCTCTGCAGGGCAAGAGGGCTGTAAATTTTGACTGGAGAACCGCAAGAGGTTTTCAGAACAAGTACTATACTTTCAGGCTCTAATGTTACTTTTTTCAGAAGTATAAACAACAAAAGTACTTCACACATTCAATGCATTTACCGCTGCTCTGAAACACTGAAACTTGTTTACTATCCTATGACAAATTCTGCTCTCTGTAATAAGACTCTTTAACGCTTTCATAAAGAGTTCAAAACATGACGATTAAGGAGAAACAGAAACATCAAAGGCCTGTCTTTACTCCCTCCCTAAAATGTTTTCAAACTTCAACATCAAATGAGCTTGGGTCATCATGCAAATCAACTAAATTTATGGCCAACGCAAGAAGAAAAAAACCAAAAATCCAGCTCCTCTTTTTAGTTTTACTACAGTATCAAAAGGTATGCTAAGGTAGGAGAGGGGGAGAGAGATGCAGAGGAAAAGAAGCATTCATAGATTGCTTCTATTCCATCCTGAGGTCAAGATTTCACCTTTCCTCTTTTGGCTGTTCCATCAGCCTATGAACCCATAAGCACTCTCCTTCTGTATTTCAAGCTCTAATAAGCCACATCTGCCCTGGGAATTCATGGGGGGAGTTAAGTCAAGCACTTCATCTTAGGAAGCAATATTATTAACATGACAGAGTTCAGTTGTATTTATTTGTGGGTTTGAACCTGGGCTGTGTTCTCTGTGAAATTCCTTTATTTAGCTATAAATGAAAGCTTGTGCAAGTTTTAAATAAAAATGTATTGTTCTTTGGCACTATAGAGGAGTTGATCATATTCAGGCCTGTACATGTCTGACCAAGAACTCCTCTGATGAAGCAGCTGATCTAAGCAAAGCTGTTTCGCTATTTATAGGTACAAGTAAACAAGTAAAGACAGGAATATTTTAAAACTAAGATGGTGGCTTTTCATAAAGTACCCACTTTATTTACACTAAATAAAAGCTAAGCTATAGCACAGGATTAGTGTAATATTTAAAAGATTCTGTGCAAACAGTCAGCAACTTGTAGACTTCCTCAGCGTGATCCATTTCCTTCTGTAGCTTAGCAACATTAAGACTATAACAAACAAAAATTAATAGTGCCAATGCTAATTTCCATATGTGGTGCTCATCCAAGTTCACTGGAACCACTTGCAGTTTAACCTGCAGCATCCCCTGCCTCAGACACACACAATAAATCACTGCAGTGCAGCTCAGGGGTGTGTTGGGATGAGCAGCAGCTTCCCCGTGTCGGGGCTCGGTGTCAGTGGGAGCTGGTACTGCTGAAGCAGATGTTTCATGTTGATAAGCAGAGACTGGAAAAGAAATTTTTAAGCCACTTTTTCTTTTTTTCCTTCATTTTCTCTCCCATGCTTGGCAATAACTGATCTAGTATATTTGCCATGTGAAGCCCCTCTGCTTAGAGTAACTTCCTCATCTCTTTTCCTAAATCCAAATAATCATTAGTCGTGCTAAATCAAACTTTCAAACTTCCTTCTCACTCCTCCAGTTGGGAGCTCTCTCTTGCTGTCAGATTTAACTGTCTTTTGATTATCCTTTCTTAGGGAAAGTCGCATTAATCAACACAGCTATACAAATTCCCATACAGTGGGAATCTACAATCTAAGGCATATGTTATCTTATTGCTAAGACATCTGAATTACAAAATGCAAATTTCAGTACAATTCTATAAAACTGTCATTATATCCTGCGGTACCCACTGCATTTGTTAAATCCACCACAGCTTAAACCATCAGAACTGAAAATGAGCATTACAAGGCAGAACTGAGGTAATTGAATCCTCATTATGACCCTAAGGAAAACAGATAGGTGGGTGCAAAAGCAATCAACATGTACAGAATGCTGGAATGACCTTGGACATGCACACCAGTTACAGTTCTCCTGGACAGTGTAGTTCCAACACTTGCCTCTGCTTTTCTCTGTCCATCTTGAGATCTGGGAATAAACCAAAAGGTTTATTATAGGTTACATTCCAATCAACCTAAAGGACAAATTATTTTTTTCAGATATTCTGCCGTTTTTCTCTCCTTCCCTGCAAGGAAGGGCCACTTCAGCTGTACACCCCAGTCAACTGAGTGATAAGGAACTTCAGGAACTGTGTATCTGCCTGAATTTCCCTTTAAAAATTAGTTTATAAATCAGGTAAGAGTTTACGAAGAGAGAAAGCAGAAATGGAAAATGTGAGCACACCACTCCATCCCAATGCAACCTAAGTCACAATAAATAAAAAATGCATGGGGATCTAACAGTGAGATACATTATACCTTCCTCAGTGGTTAAAATATTTGGGGTAGAAAAAATAATAAAAAAATCTATAAAACATAGTCTGGAATTTATTGTCCTTTAAAAGCTCTGTAATATTAGTTGCAATCACATCCTTACAAATTACATATATATTAGGCTAAGGAAATCAATGTAGTTAGAGAAAGTAAATCAAAGGCAGATTGCAGCTTACCGATTATAGTGAAAAGAGCTTGCTAAAAATGTAAGGACTCCCAAATACTGTGAGGCTTTTCAAGATACTTGCTTATCATTAGGCTTCTAGTTTTGTGAAGTCAGAAGATATTTAATGTTTATTAAAATTTACTTGTGGAGAACTGTTAATCTGTAAAATTCTATTTTAAGAAGTACAATTTATTTAATTAATTGAATTACTTGAATAAAAATGCCAGAAGTAAGAGGACATCAGGGACAAATTTTTAACATTACCCTAAGGGAAAAAAAAAAAAAAAAAAGACTACAAGCCATTACCTAATCACAAAATCTACATTGCCAAAAATCTTCACAAATAATGCAGGTAAATGGCAGCTGCCGTTTAAAATTTAGGTTGTCTTCATCAGTCTCAATTGCAGTGTGCAGCCTTTTCCCAGTCACTGGGCAGTGTAACTTCTGCACAGCTCAAAAAACCCGTGAGTAAAGGCCAATTCCCCCCAGCCTCTGCCTCCCCCTCCCACGAGGTTTGCCATTAGGGCTGCAGGCAGGATCTCCTGCTCTTGCCCCGGGGACACAGCCAGCCTGTCTGAGCCAGCAGCCCAGAGCAGAGCCCTCCCTGGGGTGCTTCAGGGGCTGCCTGGAGGCAGGGATAAACCAGGGGTCCAGTTCAGCCTGCGCTGGCCAAAGAGAGGGAGATGAGGCCCTGGGGAGAGAGGAGAAAAAAGGGGAACCGCTGGCTTTGCCCCGTTTGAGAGATGCGTTAAAGAAGGGAGAGCTTACACAGGGCAGAAGGGCTGCTGGGATAGAGCCAAACTGCTCTGGAGACATGGTTTTGGGTATTGAGGTATTCCCTATTTAGGTTACTCAGGGAAGAGGGAAGATGATCTGGAATAATGGTACAGGACGAGAGACCTCTGACAGAGATCTTTCTGGAAAAAAAGAAGAATCCACAGAAATAGATTTATTCAAGCAAGTCACTGCACACAAACAATGAAGTATTGGAAGGAACAGGGTAAAATGCTCTGAAGCACCTACATGATTTGGCAATGTTCATTCTGGAAAGAGATCAATTTTAGTGGGAGTCTGAAATTCCTGTCTGCATCTGATGGCATGCAAAAAATCTCACTTAAGTACTGTGAAAATTTTACCTTGACGTAAACCATTAGATCTGAACCAGAAGGTGATCTGGATTTCTTATCTGCTGGTACAGTACATTTAAATATATATATACCTAGTGAGTGTAATAGGTAAGCAACAGAAAAAAAATTGCCTGGATTTCTTAATTCTTGGATATAAAAATGCAGCATGATGAAGACACCCTAGTAACTTATAAAGACGTTATTATTGTTATTATTGTTATTATTATTATTATTATTATTATGTGTATTTTAGGTGAGAAAATACAAAACGAAAACCAACAGACCCCTAGCAATTACAAACCCCACGAAGCTGGTGCTACCTGTCACACCTGTGCCTTCAGGCATAAATTGCTATGTCACAGTAACTTTATGCATAAAAAAGAACTATCTTTCCATCTGGATGTAAACCAATCATTTGAATACCATTACAATTCTAAACTTGGTGATTTCTATATACACATGAAGCTTCTAATCTCCTTCCTTTTCACCCGTTCAACCTCCGTGGCATTTGGGAGCGGTCAGACATTTAGTTAGAATTAACTAATGGCTGAGGTTCTGTGAAGGTCATCATCCTGGTTTACACACATGGCTGATTAACACGCACCCAGAGCTAAAAGCAGCAGATATTACATTTTGAGTTAAGCATCCTTTCGAGCAGAGACAGCAATCACCATCTGCAGCTCTGCCTGCCTTCAACCTTGACACTGCCCTAAATGTCGGGCACCACCACCCAGCCGTCAAACCCTGCACCCTCCTGAAGGTCACTGCTTCCACAGGGACCCTGCTGAGCTCAGGCAGCGGGCTCAGCAGCCCCTCTGTCACCAGCACCCTGAGGGGAGCTGGGCTGCACCTGCAGCCCTTCAGCACAGCCACGCTCGCTCCTGACTCCCTCCCCTTCCAGGGAATGTGGCACCCTGTGAGAAAGGAACCTGCCAAACGCACTGAGCCGCAGGTCCCATCCTTCTGCATCCAGCATATGGCCCCCAGTCCTACCCTCAGAAAACAGGGCATGAAAAAGACCCTCAGCATCCATGCAAACCACAAATATTCCTAAAACTGCAGAGCAGATTTAACATCTGAAATGCTCTTTACTGTCAGAAAAAGTCCATCAGTATTATCTGTGCAACACTCAGTAACAGTAGCTTCTGCCTTTTCCCCAGTAGCAAATTTGCTGAAGCTATTGCTCCCACAGCACACTGCCAAAATACAAGAGCAGAGAGAATGACAAGAAAAGAGAAAGAAGAAAGAAGAGCAAAAACTTAGCCAAAACTTGCTTGGCTTCGACACTCACAAGCGGAAGCAGCCATCTCCCATAACCACACTTGACTGCAACCCATCACAGAAGGAAAACACAACAGGCAAAGAAGCTGCAGCTGTTACTGGAAAAGATGTACGAAGAAATGCTGCCAAATTTACTTCCAAAAGTATCACAAACCTGAACATCCCAGGAACACTGAGTGTCTGCAATACGGCGCTATGTAAAGGAGATAAGAAATGCCACTCTGCGTGTTTATCTGCCTGCACAAAAGAAAGGAAATTGTAAATATTCATTCCGTCATAAAAACAAAACAAACAAAAAAACCCCTGTAACTTTTTGTCAATGACTGTGAGGTGAAAGGGATAAGGAGCAGCAGACCTTGACTCTGAGAAGGGTGATTCTCTTTATGGACGATTGTATGGTGCTGGAAATTATGGTCACCTTTTATTTCAGAGCTCTTTCAAACACATTGTTTAGGTGTAAGATACTACATGGAAAATAGAAATGAAGAGTCATGTAAACGTAGGCAAAAAAGCAACAAAAATGCATAGGTACAAGTTGTATAAGCTAATGCTATTTGAACTGCTGACACTTTAATTATATCTATTAAAATTATACAGCTAGGAGTTTCTCACAGCACGGGGCCACCAACGTACGGTGGGCAGAAGCAGATGGACATTTCATATATCTGAAGATTTTTAAAACCTTCCTGTACTAAAAGGTGGATGTTTCAAAACCTCTTTGTGAGCACAACCAGAAGGGCTACCTTAACTTTCACATATTATCCAGACCCAAGAGGATTCTGTTGAATAGACAGTCACACAGCGCTTAAAGGTGTCAAACACTGCTGTTCACCACAGCCCAGCACTAAAGCTGAACCTTTCAATCACGACTTTAGCTCTGGGTTTTGCTAGCTGCTTTGAGCATCTCTCAGGCAGCCCAGGGACGTGCTGTGGGTGCCACTGCCCACCTGCCCATGCACCCTCAGCATTTCAGGGGAATGCAACACCGAGCCAGGCTGAGAGGGTCAATCATCTGTGGGCAAGAGGAACAAAACTTATGTCACGATGCTCATTTAGGAGTTATTTTACCTGTACCACAAGCCTTAATCACCCTCCAGTATGAAAAGTGTATCTGGGAGTCTGAACACCTAAAGAAAAAAAATCCCATTATGCTGAATGCTCAAGGAACAAACAACAACATTCATTCTGAGTCATTATTAACCTAACAGACCATCAAATGGAAATACTCTTAACTGTGATTTAATTAATGTTTTAATAATTACAGCTTTTCTTAGTAAATACTTCCATGCCTTCTACAGATGATTACAAAAAGAAAAAAAAAAGATAAAAAAAAGAAAAAGAAATTCAATTCCATCATAATATAGCCAAAGCAGTGTTTCAAATGAGGCTGCATTTGCACAAAGAAAGCTGGAGGAAGCAGACACATACTCTGGGTACCAGGATGGTTCCCCAGCCTGACCAAAGCCCTCAATCTCCACCTCAATCTCGTTTCTCATACATCTCACTAAGAGCAGCCCCATCACTGCTTCCCCTGCCTGGACCTCACCAGGAGCTCTCCAGCACAACCTCTGCTGTCTGGCTCTGCAGAGAGGGGACCAAATCCCTCCTCTTGGGCACTGCAGGCATTACTGCTTCAGGAGATACGATGGCAAAGTCAAGTTTCAAGTTTTCTCATTGATACAACTTGTCTGAGGCTGACAGCTGTGCACCTGTGGGGATGTAAAACATATATATATGTATATACCTTCTATTTTCTGTCCTCATTCCCAAAGAGTGACTAAAAAGTCATCTGGAAATTCTCTAAATAATCTGAGAGATAAAATAAGTTCTATTTATGCTATTTTTGATGCATTAGTTGCACACAGACAGGTGATGCCAGCACCACAAGCCATACAGAGAGGAAAAAACCCCAGGGAGCAGCAGTGCCTGAAATATCCCACCTCTGTCACCCAGGAGGGCAACACATTAACTGCTGACAAACCAACCCCACAGCATTTCAGTTCATGGAAGCCAGTCTAAAATCCTGAAATGTACAACTGTTAAGAGCCCTGAGAAAATGCAACTTTGCTTTGTTTCAAAGGATTTGGCTTTGAGAGCAGCAAAAGATAACATGGTAAATACATGTGAAAATGTGATTTAAGCGAAGCAGCTTCCAGAAGAGGGAATCTTTGAAGAATTGCTCCCTCTGGTTGGGAGGCATAAGCCATGGGCTAAGAAAGGAACAAGGAAGAGTCATTACAAATAGACTGGCTTTTCTCACTGAACCTATCTTACTTACTTCAAAAATTAATTGAACCCAATTACCCATGTTTTCATATGAGGGAAAAAAAAAAAAAAAAGAATAATAATAATAAAAAAAAAAAAAAAAAAAAAAAAAAAAAAAAAGTGGGAAGGGAAGGGGAAAAAAAAAGAACTAGCAGATGCATTGAAATGAAGTTGTAATATTTAACCAGTATTAAAACTGAGTTGGGAGCCAATCAATACCCAATATATTCATTTTGGTGGAAAACTATTTAAATTACAGGCTATTAAAGGATTTCTCCCCTCTAGTGAATTGATGTCTCACTTCCATAGAGAACTTCTGCAGTGCTTTATTTAAAAATTCAATTAACCCTTTGATTAATGAAACAGTAATTTGTTGTACTGTTCTGACAGGCAAAGATGTTATGGACTTAACCAACATTTATAATAGCTCTATTTTTAAATTTTGAAGAACTGTCCTTTTGATTTTATTTTGAGAACCAATCACTTTTCCCCAGTTTAGCTGGTAGCAGATCAGTGGTGCTGATGGGGTGAAGTGAATGAACATCCCTGAGATCTGGGTGAGTTCAGCCTCCTCAGCCCCAGCTCCAGAGCTCCCCATCCCTGCTTTGGGAACACAATCCCATGGACACACAGCCCAGCTGGAATTCAGATTGCTTTTCTCATCCGGATTATAAAAACAATTGTGTTCTCCAAAAGACACTGATACAATTGGTGTTAGATCTACAGCAAAAGCTAAAGCTTCATGCAGCCATTGAGCATTCCCATCTGCATAATTGTTGCTAAAACCTTGACAGCTTCACCAAATCTAGCGTTCAGTAGAGACACTTTACCCTGTACCACTGCATTTCAGTTATGATAATTTAAAATTGACAACATTACTTTTCACGACAGAAAGTTCATGATATTGCATGAATATTAACATTTCAATAAAATAGCTGCATTTTGATAAACCACAATGTTTAAAAAGTTATTAAAATAATCTGAGTCAGATTTCTTTTTTTTTTTTTCCTTAAATTGCGTAGTACGAAGTTCCCAGTATATCATAAGATGTTATTTTAAAATGCGTGTAGGTTCCTTATTCTTCCTTTTACCACATCCCAAAAATAAGAATCCCTGCATGTTTGGTTGTGTGTGAACATCACTGTAAGACTTAACAGAATCGGTGAGAAGAATGTTTGTCACATATGAAGAGCAGCACCAATAATTATTCAATGAATTTAGAAATCAGCTCCAGCAGGGAAGTGTATGAGATTCCTGCTGATATTGGTCATATGAGAAATAATGATTTATTGCTGTTCAGTGCATGCTCACTTACGTGGATACAATTTCCTGCTATGAAATCAAAACAAACTAAGAAGCCCAAACATTAGCATGGTTCCTTAAAGACACTTGGAAATAAATTGAATACTAATAAGTATGTTTACCACAGCTGATTTAGTCCATTTTCAAGAAGTGTAAGACATGTAAAACCCCCAATATTGTCAAGTTACCTTTGTATTTTTTTTTTTGTTAGTGTCTTAAAAGCCAAGTACTTTTCTGCACAAAATTAGAGGGAGATTCTGTAACATTCATTTTTTCTGAACATTCTTTATGTTTTCTATTACTTATCTTAATCTCCATTCACAACTTTGCTCGTTTGAACACAGCTATTTTTGATTTACAGCAAGGCATTCTGACTCTGTGTGTGAAATTTTAAAATAACTCTGATGGTTTAACAGGAGAAAAAGAAAAAAAACCAAAAACCAAACCCAACTTTCAAATTTGGCCTTTCAATTTGTGCCTTGAACTATACACATATTTGATGGCTGGATGTGAAATAGGAATTAGCAAATGCATGAAAAGCAGCCAGGTACCACAGGAACACAGAACATAAGACCCCAGAGACTCATCATAAACAGGACTGGAGCCTAGATTACTCAAAATTTGTTTGGTTTTTTTTGTTTTTTTGTGAAGTATAGAAGGCCTACCCTGTCACAGACTGAATTCCAGCCTGCCGTGCATTACACACAGATCTTCATCACTGGCAGGGTCAGAAACCTCTGCAATCAGCACCCTAAAATCCAAACACACACCCCACCCCAAACCTCACGGTCATGAGAACTGAGGAAAGCCTTTCAAGATGTCCAGAGAACACTGAAGCATCTGGAGGTGTTCCTGTTGTGAGCAGGAGTGCTGCAGCTCTGCCAGAGAAGGGCAAAGCGCTGCCACTGATCCCAGCAGCAGCTCCTCGGGGGCTGCAGCCACCAGGGCTGAGAGGAGACGCAGCTCCTGCTGCCTGTGTCCACACAAGCAATGCCATCACCACGTCTGGCTCCTTCAGCTGCCCCAAAGCATTTAATCAGTAACTCTAAGGCTCCTGTTTTAACTACAAAATGCACATTTGGAACCAATAAAAACAGGCTTTCAAGAAAAGAGAAAAGCAATGAGAAATTGTGTTGTTTTCAGCCTGTAATGCTATTCCAACCTAAAGTTGGTAGAATTAACAATTCTAAAACTCGACAGTAATGCCAGATGCTGCAGCCAGTTGTTGTTGACTATTAAAAAAAATAAAAAAAAAAGTCATTTTGAACACATCCTGACAGTATGATACTCTTACAACTCTTTTGTTTCTTTGACTTCCAGCTGGGAAATGATAACTGGAAGACATCTGTCCCTGTATTCCAAAAATCTGTAAAGGACAAGCTTTTTATCAGACTGGCGACAGCTTTTTGTTGAAAATGTAATTTCTCAGTTAATCAATTATCTATCCAATTAGATAGCTTTTTGAATAAATCCATCTTTTCAGAAAAGGGAATGACAACTCCTCAGCCTCCCACTAATATCCTACAAATATCCTAATCAGCTTCCTACAGTCATCCACGCTCTGTGAAGCAAAAGCCTGATTGGGTCTCCTTGTAATTGTGAGCCTAACTTCATCTAATAGCTCTTGCTAAGTAATAAGCTTACCAGATATCACATGAAAATTATGGCACCAAGTTGAATGCATACTTTGTACTGCTCCTGAATGAGTCTGAATGCCTGTTTAACTTTACTTAGCTCTTGATCCTGATTCCATTCAGCTCACAGAAGAAAAACAGTCCTTGATATTAATGCAGCAGAATCAAGTCAGCAGGCACATAACCCACTCAATTTCTGCTAAATACTCAGTTAAGAGTATTTAACTCTGGTTAGATTAATGCCTATGCACTCCTAAGACTGGGTTCAAATATTTGAAATTCAAGAGCCAAATACTACACGCTGGAAGATGACTCCATTCTGATCCAGCTGTCCTACAGCTGCTGACAGCTTTGAGCCAAGGTGACCAGATCACTCTGTCACTGAGGTGCTCAGGCCCTTCCACTGCAGTCACCATGCTGGGGGACACGTGGCAGGAGGGAAAAAGGACTTTCTGAAGAAGACAGTGACCTCCAGATGATTTCCAGCCCTTCCTCCTAACTAAAGTGCTCTGTGGTTCCCTAACAGAGACTTAAGCCCAGTATATCAATTGCCTTTTAAAATCATAACTAAATAAAAGGATCCACACAGCTCCAGTGTGAGCCCACAAATAGAACTGCCTGTTCCAAAGGACCTTTCAACCCAGAATAGAACTGTGCCTTTTGAAATCTGATTTATTTATGCAGTCCCCCATAAAACATAGTTGTCTGTGAAGTGTCAAAAGCCTAAATTTTTTACACTTCCACTTGAGATGAGAACAATCAGGCATGGGCTTACTTCCACTCATAACTGTATCCCAGGTTACCCACCTTTTCCCCTCCTCAGTTATGATTACACGTGTACTTAAGAGAAACTCACTAATGAGGAGTCTTTTGATGATCATTTTAGCTTTAAAATTCACCAGAGAAGTAGGTTTTTTTTCCTGTGTGACTCCCTTTAAAATCTTCCAGTGTTTTTTATTAAATAGAAATCTTGCTAAACATCACAGTCAGATGTTGGATACCTGTACCCCATCAGTAATTTCACTTTCACAGGTCAAACAGCAAAGTCAACCAATTGCTACTTTGTTCCACTTCCTCAAAACAGATAAAAAAAAAAAAATGCAGTAGTAAGCACAAACCAGAAGAATTTGAATTTTAACTGGAACTAGTAAGGTCAAAATGATCTGTGCTTACACAGCCAAGTGGAGTAACACAAGGTAGGAAATGACACTGGGCGAGTATTCCAAGAGTTAATGATACCAAGGGGGACGCAAATAAATTTATGTTGATATTTTGATGGAGAATTTGAAAGAGATTAGGTTTATGGTATGCTCCTGAGGGAGCCCTGACCAAGATAAGGAGCATGAGCTATGAGACTTCATTTCTGAGAATTACTTGGAAAAAAAAATAATAAGCAGCCAGAGAAGTTTTGATGACTGGTATACAAAGAGTTATACCTGGCTTGCAGTCCTTGGGGAAGAGTTAAAAGGAGTCCAAGAAATAATGGATTTTCAAGCAAACGTGTTATATTGAAAACAAGTGAATAGGAAATACAAAGGCAGTGGTGGAAATGAAAGCAGGATGATTCTGGTGAACCCAGAAACCCAGCAAATTGTAAATAAGACATTTAAACCGGCATGAAGACAGATTCATTGAAGTCCTTGGGATCTAAATGTCATTGTTCTATTTTTAGATGCCTGGTATTTAACACAAAATATGACCTGTAATAATTGATATTTAACTACTACATTCAATTTGTAAACACGATAAAAAGGAAAAGACAAGATGAATGCTTTATAGCTGTTACGAAGACGGCTTTGCAAGGACAATGATGAAAATTAGAAGGGTTCAGTTTACCTCCTCTGAGATAGCATACTGTACACATCAGCCCCTCACTGTCTACTTCACTAATTTGCATGAGCACTATAATTGACAGCTTGTTAACAGCTTATTAGGGACTCAGAAACCCTGTAACAAACACCACACGAAAAACAAGAGTGGACAGAGGCTCGAGCCATAAGTGCTGTTCTAATGATCCCAGCTGAAACCTGCAGATCAAACAGTGCCTCTTGATTGCAGAAGGGATAATTATTACTGGGGTGGGGCTAGAAAATCAGCAGATACAGGAGTGAGAATATACGAACAGCCACGCCAGGTCAGACATGGTCCACACTGCCCAGTTCCTTATCTCCAGCAGCAGCAAGCACAGGGAAAGCTCCCACGCTCTCAGCCTCAAGCAATCTGCAACTCTGGGGCTGCCTAAGCCAGGAGTGGTGTTTCATGTCTAATAGCGATGGATTTTCTTTTGCTATGAATCCCTCTAAATGCATCTTGAACCTCTGTAAAGTTTGAGCACAATTAAATGATTTGAAATACCTTGCTACTGCAAATCCTTCTATAGATGTTATCCTGGTGCTCATTTCTGGGGGGTAAAACAAACAAACCAATTAATATGTAAGCTGTGACTCTTATTTTTTCGAACTTCTAAATGTAATGTAGTTACAACATGGCGTTACCTCAGCCCACGATGGAAAATGTCTATTAGCATGAATTGCAACATATCACATGAAAGACAATAACAGCATCATAACACAGAGAGAAAGCTATTTGTATTTTCTGGTGAGGGAGTACAGAGCTACTGAATGTTGTCCTTACTTATCTTAGGATGAAAGCCTTATTATAAGCTCATTTCAGTTGAACAAATCTCTCTGGGCTCCCTGCTGAGCGAGGCATTTAAACTTTAAAGCTAAAGGCATTCATTTTGCTTTGCTGACAGTGAAAACCTTCCTGCACAAGCTCCACGATGCACATGGAAGCTTTTAGATCGCTCGGTGGCAGAATGCATTAAGGCATTTAGCTGCTTACTGCGTTTCTCTGCAGTGCACGGACATCAAAGGCATTCATTTCCACGGGCAGCAAGAGTGGACTCTTCAGAGCAGCTATCATCAGCCCGCTCAGGTTTAAGTGCTCTTTAGATTCCAAATACAGAGCACGGTGACAAAATATCCTGGGCGATATTTTTTTTTTCAGAGCATCCTGAACTCACGGTTATTTCTGAGGAGTTATTTCTGTTTGGCACAGTTTGGTCCAGGCACCGGAGAGCTGAGAGGCTCTTTGTTGGCTCGTGGCTCCTGATATCCATCAGCAGGGAGCAGATGCCTGTCACAGGACCACGGATTCCTGCTTTGCACTGTCCATATTCCAAACAGGTTCTACAAACAAAGCTCCTTTTTGTTTTCTTTTTAAACAAAAGAATGTGTTGTTTTTTCCTAGATGGTGATCTTTGTCTAAGAAAAGTTACTGCCAAACACAAATACTCCAAAGTGTGACTACACACTACACACTTCTGTGTGCACACACAGAAGCAAGATCTTAAAAGCTTATCTGCCTCTGTGTTGGGTGAATCAGAGATGAGAACCAAAGTTTAATCCCTTCAGTTCACCCAAGTGTAACATGACCCCAAATCAAACAACCTGACTGTAAAAACTGCCTGCCATAAAAAGCAGGGCAAACAAAAATTAAAATTATTTTAATTTTGGGCCTCTCTTCAATTTTACTTAGCTAAAATTTTGGCTCCAGCCTAACATTCACTAACACCCACTGAAACTAATAGCAGCCCACAAGGGCGACTTTTGATCATCTGTTCTCAGAAGCTGCTTCTATAGTAACACCAAGAAAAATATTTTTAAATGATGATGCTGTAAACTCAAAGAAACTGAAAAGAAATACTACCTTGTCTGTTATACTGTGATGTGGAGGGAAGGGGTTATTTTGCTTGTTTTGTTTTGGTTTTTTTTGTTGGCTGGTTAGGGTTTTTTTTCCCAGCACTCAGAGCTTACCATTGCAAATTAGCATGGGAGTAACTTAGTACTAATTGTTATGAATACATAGATCAGGAAGATTAGACTCTGTGACTGCAGCGTTTATTACAGAGGCTGCATGCAGGTAACAGTACAGAGCTCACAAAATGCAAAAAATAGAGCATGAGACCAAGCCAAAATCTCACTGAAATGTGGGCTGATCAATACCTGAAGAGTTAAATGCAGTAATTATGGAAATATTAACTTATCGGACTATGGGTTTAAATAGATCTATGATAAAGGTAAAGGCAAAACACAAAACAAAACCCCAGCAACCACCATTATCAGTATTAGGTTACAACTTCAAGAAAGAACCTGTTCAGGTCAGTCCATACAAATACATAGACCTAACTACACATTTTGTTACTTGAAAAACACATTTATCTAGGTCTACAAAATTAAGTATTTAAGCTACCAACATTTAATTTTTTGAGTATTTGAGACATTTTTCTTTGATGTCAAGGGACCATTTGGTTAAACTGAGGAACTGCAAAAATGGTTTTCTTAACACCAGCATAAACAGCAGTATTTAACTCTTTATTCATAGTAAGACTTCTACCAGTAAAATAAAAAAAAACCTGCTGCAGGCTCTTGTTACCAAAAAGTGGTGAGGCCATTGTTTTTCTGAATGTATTAATGCTACATGTTTTGCTTAGTGTATTAACTCTGAAAAATTACTATAACTCAAACACAAGATTACAAATTAATCTAATAATTAAAAGAGAAGATTTTAAACAGAAGGAAAAATGCATCCTCCATTAAAAAACAAACAATAAAGATGGGCTTCAACTGTGGTAGAAAAGACTCAAATACTAAGAGAAACTTTCCAGTGACAGAGAAAGCAAAGCAGGGGAAGAGAGGAGTGGAATAGATGGGATCACGTGTATAAACTGATATGTCATACCCATGGACCGAGTGACTCTTAGAGAGGTTAGCCTCAGACTGCAGCTAGGAAAATGTTTCCCTAATTAAAATTAGAAAGTGAAATTATTTTATGAAAATGAAAAATTGCATTTCCTCCCAAAGCCTAAAGCAACGTGCGCTAAGGGAAATCTGCTGGAGCAGACACAAGGACAGAAGCAGCTCTGCTCCCAGGGCACCAGGGAGCAAACAGAGCAGGATGATCATCTCCAGCGCCCACGTACCAGGAAGAGGCTCCAGGAGGGATCAGCACTTGTGTGGAGCTTTCCTGTGAGAATAGGAATTCTTCTAAAATGCTATCATTTAACTACTAAAAACCTATTTCACATTTTCTTTTTCTTTACAAAAGTTTGAACTGACATAACCAATACTAAGAAAAATGACTTAACACTCCACTTCATAAAGTTCAAAAAAAATTTTAGTTGGATGTTCAGCAAAGATTACAGATCCACAGTACTGCTGATATATACCATTTATTAGGCTCACAAAAAGAATAAGTTAACTACACAATCAGCTGCCTTTTGTCTTAGCCCACTTGCTTTTATATTCAGGCTCTGCCTGCTACTGCTTTGAAAATATATTTGTATAATCAGCTTTAATGATCAAGAATATTATAGAGAGGGCCAACACACAATGCAGTAAATGTGAAAATGGCTAGATTTTAAATTTAAATTCCAAATGTCCAGCAACTAAGCAGGGCAAGCTGAAAAGAGTGGGAATTGCTAGAGCATTGGCCATGAGTCAACTCTTATATGGTGATTACCTACTGTAACTACCAGTAATTTTGATGGTGTTTGGCAATCTTTATTTTACTTACAAATACTTGCATAAAGGCAAAATAAGGCATTTTAAATAGCCTCAAATCAGTTGCAAGAATAAAACCCAGCTGTATTTACTGTCCTCCTAAAAAGGCCCTGCTGCTGCTGTACCAAAATTTGTGGTGCTCCATAACTACTGAAATTGTGATACAAGATTGCATTCACTTTTACCTTACCCTAAGCAATACTATTTTCTACAACTGTAAAGGAGCCACACTATTATATACTATGCACTATCATATTATAATCTATTTAAAAGAACTGGCACAGCTACAATAAAAATCATCCTTTTTTGAAGCTTGTTCTTTGTAAATTACCCAAATGCTAGCAGTTGAGGAGAGCCTTTGGTTTCTTTTCATGCTGGCACTGTAAACCCCCTCTTGTTGGAGACACACATATCCCTCAACTTCTGTCAAAAGCAAGAACAAATTTCCTAACCAAAACTGAAAAGTCCTTGGCTTTTCAAATGACTATAAATTGCATGGCTAAGTGCATATGGCCACAGGGCTGTCACAGTTACTTTTCCTGACAATTCATCATAGCATACTAATTCTGTAATATCATTACTGTGTCTCTTCTCACTGTACTGATCCAGCCAGTTAATTTAATCAACTAATAATAGATTCAGAAATGGATGCAAAGGGCCCTAGCACTTCAAATTATATTACTAGAGATGCACAGCAGTGAAAACAATGTATTCTATACTTACCATTAAATAAAACCCCAGTAAGTTATATTCTTTTAGTATGTTGGAGATTTTCCTTTAAAAGGGAAAGAAAAAATATTTGTACAGATTTAGAAAAGGTTCTTTCAACAAGATTAAAAAAGCAGTTTATTTCACACTAAGCATAACTTAAAATTACATTCCATTAATTTGAAGAAAAAATTATAACCAACAACTTAATCAATTTTCATAATTACAGGTGAGTTTCAAGGTAAAAAAAACACTGCAGGAAAGGAATACCCATCTGCAGTGGAAGCTAAAGGTGTGTGATTAACTGCAAAGTGAGCCATTCAAAAATGGACAATTAATTTTATTAAATTTTAATCTTCTCTGAAAATGTCAATGATGATTAAAACATTATTCTCCAACACCTCTGACCATTTTGTATGTCATGAAGAATAATACTTAAACTTTGCAGGATTAAAAAAAAAGTAACCCAAAATGTAAGCAGGACTAGCATGCAACGGCATCCAATTTGTCTTCTAAAACATTCACAATCAATGCATCGCCATGTGAATGTTCTGAATGTGCAACACAGATTTGGAGCTGATATCTGCTCACTCCAGCTACGAAATGCACACACCCCAAAGGGCACATCCTGCCAGAGGCCACAGACTGAACATGGGAGTAGCCACACTCAGTACAAGGAATCCAAAACACACAAATGCGCGTGTGTGCACAGCTGGAGCTAAGAGACACACATGCATGTTCTATGTAGTTGAAATCCTTTAAGAGCAAGGTATTTTGCTGTCCTGTTCTCACAGGCTGATGAGCAGCACTCTCTCACACGAGGCACCAAGGGCAGAACTCCCTCACAGCTCCTGGCTGTGTGGCACAGCCCAGGGACCACACTCACCCGGGGCTTCTGGCTGAGCTGCTTCAAGTCCCCTTTGCACTACTGGAGCGCTAAAAAGGACAAGGATGCCACTCTGCATATAGTGCATTGTGAGGAAATCATGCTCAAAAGACCCAGTTTCAACACCCACACAGAATTTTCTACTTAAGACTAAATCCAGAGGAAACGCCAATGTCAATTCAATTTATGTTTTGGAGACCTCAGACTAAAGTCAATGAAAGTCTTCACTTGCTGAGGCAGTTTGTGTATTGGGGCCTAAAATATGGCAAAAAGCATGTTTCCTGATGTAAATAGAGTTAATTTTGGCAAAACTCACTGAGGAAGGGTGATAGAGATTTATAGACTTACTCTCTGGCCATGATTCAGGAAGGCAAATGTTTAACATTTTAAAGGCAATTAGAGGCCTCCAAAACGCAATTAATCTTCTGTACCTGCCAAAGTAGCCTCCCTGAAATGAGGGTGCCTGAATTCAGACTTACATTAAGTCCAGGCTAAATACATATTTCTTAAAACACATTACGCAGAGTTCACCGTGTACCCTCCGTTTCAGGTGTCCAACGTCATTTGTTACTAAGAGTGATCCCAATTGTGCCAACCCAGTCTAAAAGCACGGCATCTGCTGGAGTACCATAATCTAACAAAACAAATAATTTTCCTTTCGTCAATATACAACAGCTTTGTTCATTACTGGGAAACGTTAGGTGGTGAAGTATTGAGTGCTATGCATTTTACGCTTAAATCAATGTACTGTCTTGCAGTTATGCCACCTAATGTGTTTTTAAGCCATGCGCTACAGAAATCAATGTGGTTCTTATTTGATATTCAGTGTTAAGTTCAGCCTCATAAATTTAGAATTGCACTCTGTTATTTTGATGGTTATGTATTAACCATGTCCTGTAAGTTTTATGATTTTATATTCAGCCGTGCAGTAAATCACGCCAGTTATACACAAAAGGAATGTGCTGAATTTACTTTTACTGTCCGTTCTAAAAGAGAAAGTAAAGGATGATTCATTTGACCTGTTGGGGAAGAAAAATACAGTATATGAGATAAAATTCAGAAGGTGTATCAGTAGAAAAATTAGGCTCCATATAATTTAACTGAGTCTTTTCTGAGACAAACGGATTTGCAGCAGATAAATGTGTTTGACATACTTAATCTTACCAATATTTCACACGGGAACGGGCACACAAGAGTTGGTCATTCTCTGGAACACATCTAGCTTGTGCTATGCTATTGTATAGAAATCTAATGCTACACTGAAATGATTTAAAAAAAAAAATGGATATGGATATACAGGACAAAACTCAAGCCCTATCCCAGCAGCTTCTAAAATGTTTTAATATAGGAAAATAATTTCTTAACTTGTTGGTGTTTTAAGTATCCAAATAACTTTTTTCTTGTATAAGAAGTATAAGACGCCAGAAAACAAGTGCTCTGCAAGACATGCTTTTTTCAAGAGAAAATTTTGTTTTTATTTCTACTTGCAATTTAATGTCCTGCCATGGACCAAACCACACGTTCCTAGATCAGGAGGAAATATAAAGATAGTTTGCTCATTTCATTAAATATAGTGTGACAGTGCAATGCCCTTAGTGATAGAGAAGACTACTGATGCACCAAAGTTCTTCTGCTGTCTTCCACTTTATCAGGTCCAATCCTGAAACTAAAATCCTTTCAAGTTCCAAGAGCTGCTAAAGACTGGAACAATCATTTAAAATCATTGTGTGCAGCACTGTAATTTTAATTTTTTTCTAAAGCCACTAAAGTTTAAAAACTAAATGTTTAAGAATCACAGGACGGACTGTGTGCTTCTCCTGACAGCAACTCAAATAACATCAAATAATGTAACAGTACCTACAGTGCAGTCCAGGAGAAAAACAAGAAAGCTTTCCTTTAAAATAGTGATGCATACACTGGACATTCATGTGGATTTCTATCTGGTCAGACCTCAACAGTTCATTGCTAAATCAGAATAAAACCATGTTAATTTATGTGCACCCACTGGGCTGGAGTGCACTGACTCCAGGGAAGGAGGAACTGATGTCACAGTTTACCTTCTCTAAGTTTCTTGGAGCCAAGTCCTGCACTTTGCAAAGGAAGACATTCAGAACACCTCATTCCACCTATTCTCTTATCATTTTCTCTGCAGAGGGACAGCACAGCTGTGTCAATGACAGCACCCCAGCCCAGAGCAGCCCTGGCCCAGACAGTGCCCCTGCCCCTACCTCAGGATGCCACTTCAGGGCTTGGACATTGGCCTACAATGTTCATTTATGTATCCAAGGTCATTAAAACTCACTTCTACCACACACAGCAACACATTATATCCATCTTTTTTTAATCTTTGCTTCTCACTGGGAGAGCTCTGTGCTTTAAAATCTGCAGTGCCTTTTTTTTTTTTTCTTCCTCCTTCCTACCATGGGAAAAGATTTCCAGCAGCCATTAGCTACAGCCATTTTCACATCTCATTTTAACAAGCTATAAAAGCAGAACAACATGCCAATTACATGAAATAAATAAAATGAGTGGGTACAAGATGGCTAAGAAAACCTCTTGCACTGCATATATTTGTTAGAGAGTGTATTAGGGTTTCAATAATGCATTTATAATCCTGCAGAACAGGCTGGCACATCTGCATCTTCAGTACAACAGAACGGCAAAGATGATAGAATCCTCAGAGAATTTCTATTTGAAATAATTTTAGATCTGTTTTATGTATACCAAGGAAGCTGCCAGTCAATCTGATCTTCAAACACGCTGAACTCCACTGAGGGAATTCTAGTAAACTGCAGATTGTTCACCTAAATGCATTTATTTCAGCAACATGAAAACTAGTAGCTGTGTTTGGCTAATAATATGTTGCACATTTGGAGCTTTGTTAAATACCTTAATTGTGTAGCGTAGAATAAGGCAGTTAATTTACACAAAAGGACACAGAGGTGAATTCTATGTCTACATCTTTGAACAAAATAAGTAAATTCACTGAACATATGGCTTATTAAATTTAATAGTTCCTCTCCAAGATGATTCTGATTGCCATGTTTTGAAAGATAGGATTTAAAAAAAAAATTCTTTTGGATATTTGCCGTTAAGCAGATATGCCATCTGTCTCTCCAAATGAAAAGAAACTCAAGACTTTGATTACTATTTTCCTAACCAAGATTTAGGGTAATGTATTTCTATTACACTGATTAACTAGATCTGACATCACATCTTGGACCTGTTTATTATTCCTTTTCAAAGAACTACCCACATAGATGCCCAAATGTCCTACACGATGTGTGATGAGAGAGGCATAAGGAAGCACCATCACCTCTCGCAGCACTTTCAAGCTCTGTTGGTGACACCGTGTTATTCAAATAGGCATCTTGTATTTTCACTCCAGTTTTAAGGACACAGATGTCTAAAGCATAACACAGCGATCCAAACTGGACCTGGAACTTCTGTGAGAAAACGCTCATGCTGAAAGAAGAAAAAATAAGAAAGGAAGCCACTTGCAAATTTCATTGTAAAACTCTGCTGCAAATAGGATGCTTGACTGGGCAGGTCACACAAATTCTGTATATCTAGGGAAAAAATCTAAGTCTGACAGTATGCCAAATTCTTGTAATTTGCATATTTTATACTTCAGATCCTCAGAAGCCCAGCTCATTTTTCCTGTCTGGTTATTTTCTAGGGAAATCTTTTTCGCCAGTAGCCTTCAAGCCCACACAAGCAGTAACTCACCTGTGTCTGAACAAAAACGATCCTTTCATTCCCACTGATAAATGTACAGATTGTGCATCTACTTCCTAAGTCACTGAGTATCTGTTTCAAACCCGGCATGAAGCAGGAGAGCAGCCAGGAGCAGCAATCAATGCACTAATGGCCCTGCTCATCCACGGGGATAACTCAGCAGCGCTGCTGCAGAACACTGCACGGGGCAGGTGTGGCTCACAGGTGAGCACCACCGCACTGAAATCACAGGCAGCCTCAGCTCTGACTCGTGTTCAGCACTTGAGAACAGAGCTGACCAAAAATAATCCAGACATGGCAGAAATCCACAAGCGGTAAAACCACAAAAAACAACAACAACAAACAACAACAACAAAAATCCAAAAAAAACCACCAAATCACCAAACCAGGGTTCAGCACCCAATTCCTACGTGTATTACCAAAGCCCTATGATTTATTGCTACAACACTTGCCTGCTTATCAATCACAGTATTAACCAAAGCACTTTGGAATGAGAACTGGACTCCTAACCCAGAGTTCTGGCTCCTAACCCAGCACTCACTCCTAACCCAGCCCTTCCTAACCCAGTCCTGGCTCCTAACCCAGTCCTTCCTAATCCACCTCTGGCTCCTAACCTAGAGCTCACTCCTAACCCAACCCTTCCTAACCCAGCCCTGCCTCCTAACCCAATCCTTCCTAATCCATCTCTGGCTCCTAACTCAGCCCTCACATCCTTCCTAACCCAGCCTGTGCCTCTCAAGCAGTGAAAGCCCCATGTGATGTTGTTCCCTGTGCCTCTGGCCACCATCTCTGTGACACTTCCTTTTCTGGACACCATAGACAGAAACTGATTATCTAAAAGTTGTAAAGATTTCACAGAAATGGTTTTAAAAACTGCATTTTAAGCTATGTGTTTTTTTCTTTTGCCCTAGGACAGCCCAGGCAAAGCAGAGGCTGCTGTACCCCTCAGGCAGGCTGGCTGCCTTCTGCCAGAGAAGCTCTGGATAAACCAGCACAACGTGCCCACAGCACAGGAACACTTTTTCTCGTTTAACTTTCCAAGAAGCACCAGCAATAAGGCTGAAGCATTTTGTAAGGCAGCTGAATTAAGTACATTAATAATATATGACCCCACAGGGACCAAAGCAGAGTTGTGATACAGTTGGACAAGTAGGACACAGGAAAACATGTGAGAACCAAAATCTGACAGGTAAGAGCTGCAAAAAAAGCAGCAAAGATGTCCAGAGGAACGTGGTCGAAAGGAAGATGTGTTATGCTAGTAGGAGATGAGATCCTTGCTTTTGGGGGAGGAGGAGAAGAACCAGGAAAACACTGAGGAAGAGTGGGGTCCAACAGGGAAGGCACAGCTGCTCAGTGGTTCCAGCTCCTCACTGACAGCAGGAATGCTCAGAGGCTCATGAGACACCACCTCAGGTGTGGTTCAAGCTGTTGTGAGGGCAGTTCAGGTGCTGCCTGTTACAGCCCCATGTGAGAGAACACCTGGGTGATCAGTAATCCTTAGGTGACAAAATTACCATGAGATTATTTTCCTTCCGAATGATTTATTCAGATTATGAAGCAGAAATCAAGAATTGTTCGACATACATGAATTTAGCTGTTTAAGTTCATGTAAATTTAGCTATTTTAGCTATTGCTAAAAAGGGCTGCTTGTCAAGGGCTCTGTATTAGCACCACAGCAACAGCAGCTAAAACACATTTACCTAATAGGGTGGAGCTTTCATAGAAGCTCCTGTATAAAATTATCACAATTCACTTACTGGACTTTATGTTTCAATTAGATAAGAAAGAGACTATAAAAAATACTGCCTCTGACATTTTAATGCCTCAGACTTCTGAAACTCTTTAAAGGATAAGTCAGTATTTTCAGACATTCAGGATACAGAACAAGCTGCATCAGGTTTGCAGCCATTTCCCAGACTGGTGAATTCTTATTGAGCCCAAATACATGGAGATGGACTTCACTCTGTTACACCGAGCACTGCTAGAGCTGGGCAGGCTTATTCCAGGCTCCAGAACTACAACCCTCTGATTTTTGTAGCATTGCCATAAATTCACAGTTTCTATGCAGGCAAACCAGAACTTTCCTTCATTATTATTGATCAATCATAATAATGAAGTTTCTCTCTGATTATTTCTCAAAATCTTTTTTGAAATACCATTAGTATTGTTTCATTAAAGCTTACACGGACTTGCAGAACCAAGATTTTAGTTTCTAATTCTTGAAGAATTCCTTTGAATGTTGAGATTTACTAAACTTCATTACAACCTATTGTGCTTACAACACAAGCATCATAACAGCTCACAGAGTTGAGGAATTCAGCCTTTCATAAATAAATAAAAAAGATCTTTAAATATTAGATAGACTGCAATAAAGACTAAATCTAATTAGAGTGTATCTTTGTTCTGGGGGTATATGCATGGCTTATCTATGAATCTGATGTCAGAATCTCCAATACACTCTCCTTTCCTCCTGGCTTCTCTTGCAGTGATCTGTTAGAACAGGTTTCGCTATGTTTGTATTCTAATGCAAAAAAAAATTAACTAGCCAAATGATAAATGCACTCACAACTGCATTTAAAGCATTAATGAGTCATATGACATGCTCACATATGAAATCTGAAACAGAAATTATCATAGTGTAAGGTGTTTTGGTCCAGCATTTCTTTTAGATACATATGTCTAGTTGCTCTGAAAATCTGTTGGGCTTTTATTAAACAGCATTTTTTTTTTCACAGTTACAGAGTCAAGTCTGTTAGAATTCCCGTCAGAAATACACAACTTCAGTTCATACTGATGTACGTCAGCTGATTACTTTCAGCTTTAAGCATCATTTGGGGTTTGTGCTCTTCAGAGGAATCACAGGAAGGTAAATCCATATTCCCCTGCTCAGCCCACAGCACCAGGAGGGCCTGAGAGGCACCAAAGGCTTCCCAACACCCTGCTCCACTCCCGAGCCCTTCGTGGCACAGCACCCTGCAAATACTCTGCAAACAGAGGTGCAAAATGTCACTTGCACCTCTGCAAATCCAACACAAGAGCTGATAAAATGAGAGCTTTGGGCTCATACCCGTTTCTCTCATGGTGCTCTCTCTGACACAGCTCAGATTTCTAACAATGCAGATGTTACAGCTCTGCCTGTTTGTTTATAACCAGCTTCTGACGGTGTCATAGGTCTGTGTCTACATTAATTTCAAAGTCACTGTCTTCCTTCTCTTCCCTCTCCTTGTGCAAGTTTGTACATCTTTATAATAACTTCTGATTAATTTATCACATAGTAAAGATTTAAAAAAATCATTATCCTTTTGATCTAAAAATCCTTATATTTCATCTTTAATATGTTCTTTTGAGAGGTTCTTTCTGGAGAACTTGCCATATATGTTCTACTCCTCTGAGGCGTAACAGCGAAACTCAAGAAATACTTCAAATCATATTTAAAATGGTTTGAAAAGATTTTGTTTGTAGAAAAAATAGCAACATTTCTTTGAAGCTAAGAAAGAAATGAGAGTATATTGCAGTACATATGGCACAAGAAGACTAACAAAAAGGAAATATATGAAACCAATATTTGAAAGAGTGTCAAAATTTATCAGCACAGAAGCGATCTGAAGCATTTTTAACATTCCATTACTTCATGAACTAGACTTAAATAAGGAGAGACAAAAGTCAGGAAAAGAAAAAATATTGATTTCTTCAGATCATTTTTCTAGGATTATCATTATTTCTGTAAGATGATCTGTTCCTCCATTTGTTTTAAGCCATGCAAAGAATTCATCAGATGTACAGGAAGAGAATAACCCTCACTTTGCACATTAATACTGTAATATTCTGCTTCATAAAGAGTGCTTTTAAGCCATCACGTGTCAAACAAGACTAGGAGATTATCTGGAACCACATTAATGTCTTCAGCTCAAGGCACTATGTTACATTAGAAAAAATGTAGGAAAGTGGAATAAATTATCTTTCAGACAAAGACAGGCAAATGCCATAATATTTTTACCAGGACTGAAAATGATGGGGGGAAAAGATGGTAAAAAGTATCAGTGGTGGGGTTTTTTTTGTTTGTTTGTTTGTTTGTTTGTTTTTTTTTTTTTTAAAAAAAGTGCTAGAAAAACCCTTTAATATAAACTATTCAGGGAACTGACCAAAGCTAGAAAAAGCATAGTGATGCCTGCTCTACACCTCCTTTACTCGTCACCCTGTAGAATTGTTTATCTTCATGATGCTGACTGTGAAGTCATCAGAATTCTGCCCAAATCCTCCCCCTCAGCTCCAGTCTTCAAGCTGAAGCACTGCAGCACTGGCTGTACTCAGAACGTTTTCCCAGGATCTTTAGCAAAACAGCTGGACTGGTGATAACACAGAAAACACTGAATATTAATGTCTGCCTGCTGTGGTTATAAGTCAATCTCCTAATATTTATCACAGGTCTCTAACCTTTTTCTTAAAAAAATACCCAAAACCTCCACATAATCTTAATCAAACTAGACTGTCCTCATCGGTCCTGCCATCTAGGAAACTAAAATGTAATTAATTAATTCAAACCACACACACACACACAAAAAAGTGAAAACATATGAGAAATTCTGCTTTAAACTAATAGAAACCTTCGTTTGGAAAGATTAGATGGCACTCTGTCACCCACAAGAGCTGATACTGGGCTCCATTATGTACAGAGTGTCCTTATTCCTGTGAAAGGACACTTAGTCCACAAACAGTCTTCAGGGGACAGGACAGGGAGTCCTGATTGACACAGAGGACACGCTTGGAGCGTGATTCAATCCCAAAATTTAGGACTAAACTGCATATGCATACCCATCTTCAAATACTCTCAAGGAAGTCAAATTATAGGTTAAGAAATAAAGTATCTGAAAGAATTAAATCTGGCTAAGTATCACAACAGAAGTGGTCTTGAAATATGCAGTAATTATCCAGAAAATTAGAACTGGCAAATGAATATAGATGATTGAGACTCAAGGAGTCTTTGAGAAGCTGCCCAGGGATATATTGACAGGACTGGGCACATAAGGATTATTATTTCACTATTTAATACTGAAAATGTAGAGAACTCTGTGAAAGAAGAAAATGAACTGATTTACATATATTATTAGCTTCAGAAATACAGCTTGGAAAGTTTGCTGTACTGAAAGAGGTTTTAAAGTGAACGCCAGCATTTACGCAGAGATTAACTTTCAGAACTTATTCTCTGAATTGCTCCGGGGTGCTTTTGAAGAGCAGCACACCCAGCACACATGGTGAGCAGAGTTGGTTTGGATGGCAGATTCCTACTTCCCTCACAGATGTGGTGTTCCATTGGCTCCCCCAAACCTGGAACCTCCTTGGGCTCCTCTTTCCTTTGCCTCTCTGGTCAGAGCCCTAACCTTGACCTAATCCTTCCTGCCCCACACTTTCTGTGCATTGAGCAAAACTGATCAGAAACAACTTTTAAACACGAGTCGGTGATGTCCTGCTTCACTGAGCAAAAGAAGTTTAAATAGGAAAAAAAAAAAAAAAAAAGAACTACAAAAGAAACTCCAGTCAGTTAAGCAATTACAGCCACTCCCTTGTTTTGTCCATATCCACAGTGTGTAATATAGCTTGAGGCTATAGCATTATGTGGGAGATATAAATAGTACATGCCTCCTTAAAAATAAATCCCTTCCTAAAGAAAACTGGAAAGAGGAGCAACTTCACTGTAATTCATCTCATTTCAAGTTTACTAAATATAAGTTCTGTGGAAAACTGATAAACCTATTTATCTAGTGCCACTCAAGTTAAAAAACAAAATAAATTCCCCCAGGAATCACGATTAGTCATTCTTACAACTCAGCATCTGAGGAAACAGAAGCTCTATTTTCACTCTTGAACGCTAATTTGATGTCGAGAAAAGTCCCTTAACCATTTGTGTGAAAAAACCCAACTGCTACCTTTCAATATCTCTGAATGACAGCCATGGCTCTGAGCAAACAAATGATGCTCACATATTGTGCCTTGCCTACAGGCATGTTCCTGTAATGGAATGATATCGTGCCTTTTTACAAGATGGTATCTCAGTTTCAATAGGGCAAATGTGGCAAGGAAGTTTTGGTTTCCATGGGCTCCTTGGACTTTCAGGCAAACACAATTTCACCCTCAGTGATGATCTTCTCCCTATCAGCAACATGCTACTGAAAAGCCTGAATGGCTTGAACAGTCAGCAATTCCTGAGATATTTATAACAACTTCAGAAACCACAAAAGTCATCCTTCCCACTGAATAGCTGCTCAGCTGCAAGATCTGACCCGGAGAGATGCTATTTGAAGGCCCTCCATAACACCAGCCTGCTTCTTATTAAAATGAAAACTAAAAAACTAACAAAGCGTCTTCTTCCACCTCAGCCTATAGGAAATCAAGCTTGGCAAGTTCATATTTTTATTCCCTTTACCCAGATTGCTGCATTATGTATTTGGGAGCCCAAAGAAAATATCAAAGGACAGGAGGTATAAATATGAGTTCGTATTGCATCTAAATACAGTCTGATATGCTCTGGGGATGAACTGTACTTGTGATACATTCCAGGATTCAACTGTTTCTTAAGAGTCCAGCTTGTGTAAATCCCTCAGACCTGAGCACAGATGGACAATCACTGTGCAAGCACAGACTAATGAACAAACAGTACATACAAGCCTCAGGATCTTACACATGTCCAATATTAGGGCAGGTGCCTCCAGGAGCCAGCATGGAACACACTAGCAACTTACTTTGTAGTAGCTACACATCCTTCTGGGACTTTATTCACAAATAAAACTGCCTCTTCCTCTGCCACCTGTGCTGTTCTGCTGCACAGTGCTAAGCATCCAGAAACCTCTGGTTATTTCATGGTAAGGAATGAGTTTGTACACCACTACAGTGTAAGTGATGCTGATGAAATGTAAGAAACCCAAATGGACACCAGGAAAACAGCCCTGTTTTAGCACTGGGTTGCTCCAACTACCGTTTCTTTTGCCAGTTTTCTCCATAAGGCCACTTTTGTTACCATTTCTTTACACAACTAAAAGGAGTGGTACCAGAGAGATCCAATGTCTCTTCCAAAAGTCAGTGGGGTTAGAACCAGAATGTGGAAGATCACAGCAATGGTAACAAACAGAAGCACATAATGGGGTCAGTTTTTTGAGCTGGTAAAAACATTTAAAGCTACTTCTTCACATAAACCTGTTATATGGAGAGGATTCCTGCTGCAAGCTGAAAAATGTAGGGAATGTTCTTAGCTTTAAGAACAATGATAACAAGACTTCAAGAGCAGGTAACTTCAGGAAGAGACGAGTTCTTCAAGATACTTCCATCTCCTCAGTATCATCACATCTTTCTTTTAGGGGTTTAGCCTAATCTGATGTTCTTTAACCATGAGATAGACAAAATATAAATTGAAAAAATAGTCCTCTACTTTTAGCAGAGAAAGCGTGTCTTGTTCACAGATGGTTAAGATTTCAGCATGGTCTCTGTGGTGCTACCAACAGCTTTTGATGTGTTGAAGAACTTTGATGAGAGGTCTGCGAGCCGAAGACTGCACAGCCAAGTGGACAAACAGCTGCTCATAAGAAAATATCTCACTTGATTTGAGAGGCAGAACTTCAGATTTCCTGAATCATGGCCAATCATCCCCCTGAGCTTCTTACAGGAAGAGCGTAGAGAAGAGAGTCAGCAATTTCAAATGCTACAGAGAGGGTGAACAAATAGATAAAAGTATTTCCCTTATCACTGCCAAGGTACGAGAGTGTCATAGAACTTGTAAAAGCTCAAATTAAGCAGAAAGTTGTCTTTAACCTGTGTGAAATATAAGGAAATTAAAATAAAAGAAAAATGCTAATTTTCAGGTTGCTCCTATAGTATCTGACAGAAGACATTCAATTCTGACAGGAGCCTCTGCAAAAAGTCACAACCCCCCCCCAACTTTATGGATAAAAACCACCCAAACAAAAAACCCCAAGCACCACCACCAACAAAATCAGGCTTTTTGATTGGATTTTCTCTCTTTTAACCTAAGAAACAGAACTTAGGAAGCATCCTCTATAACTTACTACTTTAAGAACAAAATGAAAAAAAAAAATACAATAAAAGAGAGTAAAAAAAAGAATAATCTGTTTTGAAACTCATTAGTTATGGGATAATTTAGTTTTCAAGAAGCTCTGTTTATTCTAATATATATATATATATAGTGTGTGTATTCTAATATATACATAGTGCCACACCTTTGGCACTAACAGAGGTAAGGCATCATTTCCTATCCATTTTCCATCTGAGGAGGAAATCCTACATGAGTAGAATGTTACACTTCAACATCACATTTACAATCAATTCAAATCCATCGCCTTTGCCAAGCTGACAGATCCCTTGAAAAGAACAATGTGCAGAGAGTAAGCACAAAGCACATCCCATGAAATATTTAGAAAATGTAATGGCACTTAAACAGCCATCTACACGTCACTGTACACATGTGACAGTAGGCATTCACTGCACCACCTGAGCTGATTGGCCAGAGTCAGGCTGAGCTTTATAAATGAAGTATTGACTAGAAAAAGCAGTGTGTACCTTGATGTAATTATGCACTAATCAGAGAAGTACGCAAGTCTTTTGTTATTAGGGAGATTATTAATAGTGGGATGACATACATGAGGAACGGTACCAGTCTCTGGTGTGACGAATTCAGAGGAAGCTTTGGATAAAATTTCTCATTTTGAAAGGCAAGACAAAATAAATTCAGAGTATGGGTTCCTGTGATCTGTGCTTCAGTTTACAAGGGAAATGTAAAATATATAGGTTTTGTTTCACATTAATAAATTTAGTTAAACATCAAGTACAGACAAACCTGCAAACCTCACTGCAAAGGTTTTATCATTCATCAGCTACACACAATGCATTTAGCACCAAGCTGGATTGACTTTATCAGACACACATCTCTTTTACAGAAAAGAATAAAAAGGCATTATTCTAACTCAGTTATGGTTTGAACAAAGGCGCTGCTGCTTGCTTACCTGGGTGACCTATATCATGTAAGTTTTCTTTTATGAAACTAATAATTGACAAACTGAATAATGTGCTGTAATGGAGTCTTGTTAAACATAGTTTCATCATTTCTCTCTACTAGATGGAAAGGCTCATGATTAAATAATAATTGAAAAATCTTCTGGTTATTTTGAGAGTTTTTTTTAAAAAAAACTCTCCATGTTGTGACCTTCACACAGTGATGTAGATACAGCTGCAGGCAAAAGCTCTTTCCTTAGAATTCAGGAAAAAGGAAGATCCCAGCTAGCCTCAGCAGTTTACGAACCCAGCTGCTGCAGTATTTTCCTGATAGCCCATATTTGTGTTTTCCTCAGTTCCCTGGCTAAATATCGGACTTCAGTTCTTCGGTCTCAATTCCTGATTGCCTCAGTTCATTCAATTATGCAGGGGGCATTCATGTTATCAAAAAAAAAAAAAAAAAACCAAAAAAACCACACCATGAAGAGAAAGACTGCAAACAGGACACAGCTTCAGCAGGGCCTCGTATGGGATATGGACAAAAAGCCCAATGATGCTGTGCCAGAGCAGGGTACAGAACTGGGACTGGAGTTGCTCTAGAGGCAATGGAAAATTTTACAGGTGCTGAAGCCCTGCCTGTCATGAATGGGGGAGAACAGTATGGACATCATGGTGTAAGACCTCACCCCACCATATACAAGTGGACTTTTTGGTTTGGTTTAGGGATTTTGTGGGCTTGTGTTGGGTTTTCTGCTTGCTTGTTTTAGCATTCCATCCATTCCTCCTATAATCTTGAGTGCTAGAAACACCTGTATCCCTGGGAGGATGAAACCCAAGTTCCTGATGCACATCTCTCAGGTCAATGCTGACCTGAATGGAAAATCTAATGGCTGCCCAAGGGCTGAATGTCAGCTACGAGCAACTGAATGTCAAGATGGCATTTGGGTTTACCCTTTTAGGCCACCAAAGCAGAGCTGTGTTGCCACATCTCCATCCTTATCATGGAGCACTCTGTTCCAGATGGTATTTATTGAGCTCTTTCAATATAAACCAGACAGTGGAACAGCAATTCATCACACCATCCTGCCAACCTAGACCACAGTCTTGCTGGGTTATATTAAAATTGCAACAAATATTTAAGATTTTTAATACTGTCATTTCATATTCCTGTCTTGCACAAGGCTTTAAAGTTTACCAGTACTACATATCCATTTTTTGTCCTTAACCTCATCATCTAGACTCCCTCTGCACTGAATACATAAGCCATTTACCTGGACCAAATTGAGTTTATGTGTAGTTAAGTCTTTAAAAGTCATCCCTGCTAGTCAATTCCCTCATTAGGAAACCACTTCCTATCAGAAGTGCCCTCAGGTTTTGAGAGCACATCAAAATTGGATCCACTTAAGAAACCGAGCTTTGATACTGCGCTTAATGACTTTCTAAATTTGTCATTTACAAAGTACTTTACAAGCCTTCCCAAAGAAGAGCTGAAGCCTGCCCATGCAGGAGCTAACCTCCCCAGCTCTCCTCCTTCAGGAGCCTCGGAGATGTGTGACGTGTGCGATGCCATTTTCTGAGTGTATGACATTTCATTTAAATCCCGTCATTTCCTTGGGACCATCTGGCCATTTTCTCAGCTACGAACAGATCGCACAACTGTGACAGCTCTTCCTCTCTCCTCTTTCAGATCGGTCCCTCTTGTTGTTTCCAAGCTACCTGGGGCGCTCTGGGAGAGAAACAGGCACAACACTCCCAGACAGCTCCCCCTGCAGAAACCAGCACTCCGCTTTGACATATAGAGCAGGTCTGTATCCTCCCTGCTGCTCCTTGAACCCAAAATATTGATATTCTATCCCAAAATTATGAGGGCATATTATATTTCCCACACACACAGAGCTGAAGACGACACAGAGCTGCTCCAACTGCTTCACCGCTGTTTAAATATCCCCTTTTAACAAGGAAAGTATTTTCTGCTGGTGGGGAATTTCAGGAAGTGAGCTTAATGTCCCACTTGTTTAACCCAAGCAGAATTCCGGGACCAACAACATAAAAGCTTCTACTTTTTACTCCCTTACATCTCAGAGACATTAGCATGCATACGACAAACTCAAAATAGTCTCAAGAGTAGAACCACAGCGTTGCTATAATCTTTCCTGCAAATTATGAAGTGTGAAATAGAAAGCTGGAAAAAAATAAAAAATGAAATATTGATAACAACATGTCAGAATTACAACAGTAAAAGTAAGAAAAACTCCTTGGCTGTCATCTGTCCGGTGCCTTTTGTAAACTCCTCTGATGCAATGACATCTTTTCTTTTCTATTGTAATTCTAAGTGTTCTATCTAACAACATCCCAGGAAAAGCTCAGATTCTACTGCTCATAAAATTTTGAAACAATGATTAACTCTGAGGTCAGTTTGAATTATTAAGTGAGGTTATATTTTGATTTTAAAATTTACATATGCATTTAGGAAGTTACTATAGGAAATCACCATTGAAAACTTCATAGCAGGGAAAAAAGAAAGAAAAATATAATTTACTTCATTTTCAAAAGATTCAACCAGAAGTACAAAACAAATACAGTTTTTCATATTTTACCTCATAATTTTTCCAACTTTATTTTCTTTATTCACGACACTCTTTCATTTAGTAAGTAATATGCACACAAGGTATTGTCTGATATTCAACTTTTAATTACTTCAATGAAAAGCACCACCAAAGCAACATGGAAAGAATAATAAAAGTCACTGTCAACGGTATGTCTAAAATAGCAAACACTGATGGATATTGAACACCTGGATATTGAAAATATTAGTGCAGCTTCCTACAGCACCCTTCCACCTGACTTGAACTGTCACAGCTGATGCTGGAGTCAGTGAAGAACGGAAGATTCTCTCCAGGAAGAAAAGGTGAAGTGAGGAAAGCAAGAGGCTCTACAGGATTCCCTCCCCAGGTTCATTCCAATAAAGCACCACTTTCCTACCCCTCCTAAACTGGTCTATCAACACAGAAATGATTGTTATGAGCAAAATTATTTGCTTCTTGTAGGCATTATCTACAAAGAGCTGCCACAACCACAGTGTTTTGTGGTGCATTTCTTTAAAACGTGCCCAGATTACCACAGCACGACCTTGAACTCTCCCTTGTTCTGCTTAAGTTTGGGATTGTTGTATTCCTCCCCATTCATTCTTGTCTTGCTTTTCAGTTCAGAATTGCAGCTACTAAGATAAAAGCATGCCTTGATAATATTTTTTTTTTGATCTGACATTATTTTAATAACTTGGTTTCGTTCCTGGAAATCCTTTTCCTCCATCAAGACACTTTTTTTCCCTTTTCTGTCACACAAAGGTAAAACAAAAATATTTCAAGAGTGTGCTATTATAATATCAGAATACAAATCTCATGATAAACATTTTATGTTATGTCCCATTCTGCCAGTGACACTATCTATCCATTATATACAATAATGATACTAACAGATAAAGTGTCAAGGGAATGACCTTCTACCAAAAAAAAATAAAGTCACCAACACGATTTCTAAATTTTCTCTTTCACAACAGGAGAATTACCAGGATCTAGATTCACATCAGACTGAAAACCCTCCTTCTGGGTTCACTTTGAGTCAAAGAGTTCATTTCAGCACTCAAACCAAGATTTGCCTTGAGTTTACATCCTACTTTTCCATTCTCCTTTCCTCTACCTCAGATTATCTTTTTTCTTCTCTGTTATTGGTCCATTCAGCCTTTCACTCCCATCTGCCTTATGCCACTTAAATTTCACTGCTTTCCTAACAGCCTGTAACTGGTCATTCAAAAACAGTGAAGCCAGGAAAAGAGAAAATTGCAGATATGTTGCAAAAAGATTCTGTACATAAATGCTCCTTTAATTATGATAATTCTGTTTCCACAGATATTTTTTACCTTATTTTACAATGTTTTATATTTTTCGGAAGAACATAATTTTCAGTTCAACTTAAGCCTGAAAGAGCAGTTGCTTCAAGGTCACTACTTGAACATGACCAGCCCCTAAGCTTTACTCTGGAAATAGAAATACTGTAGGCTTAGAAAAAAACATGGCAACCGATGGAAAAAATAAATCCTTTCAAGAAGTTTGCCATGATGTTTTGGAATAAATAGATACAAGATTTAATCAAAGAAAAAATAAGCATCCAGGAACAGTGCTGTACCTCCTAGAGCTCACACCTTGTGTCCTCACAGGTGATTCTCTCTCCAAAGCTGGCACATGACACCAGAGGTGAACTGTATTTCTAACTGGCCTTTTACATTTGTACGCATTAAAGAAAAAAAAAAAAAATTACTTAACTCTCACAACCCAGTTACATTGTTACTTTGAGTAGCAATGTGATGAGAGATTTGTGTTACAAATTCAGGAATGACTGGTATAAAGAAGATATGTCCACATGTAGACAGCATCAAAAACTACAAGATACAGTAAGAATTTAGAGCCTAATCAGACTTCTCAAAATAGAAATGTTTTCAAAATATCAGTAAGGTGTTTTGTTAGGAAGAATTTCAGTATACCAAGTAAAATATGGAACTTAATGAGTTTCCATTATTTCAATTTATCTATAAGCATCTCAAGCCTGCTAATATTTCAAGGTTCACAACATTCTGGTTTATGATAAAATTAAATCATACTAAATCTACAAGTGCAGAAAATGGTCACAAGCTTTATGAATGAATTTCAATGGGAGCAATTTTTAGAAATTAAGCTTCCTCTGTGCTACTTGGAGATGACAAAATGACAAAGTAGATTTATTGATACAAAAAAAAAAAAGTGAGAGGTATGGTTTGCTTGGGTTTTTTAAATTTAAATTGTGATAGCATCTCAATATTAAAAAAAATAATAATCTTTTAGAGTTGAACTACTCCTTCATAATGCTTGAGCTGTATCAGGGAAAAAGCTTTAACAGTACTTTCAATAAATTCAGAGTTGTAAGCATCATGAGTTCCCTCTAATATTGCTAGGCATAAACGGGTAAAGTCTCATACCAAGCAATGTCTTGCTTTTTGCTGGTATTCTGCACATATGAAACCATATCAGAGCACAAATTTCTCCTGAAATATAGATTCTTGTTACTTCCTCTCAAGATGAACACCTAGCAGGTTATTGATCTGCTTCTGAAGGACACAGTGTTTATTATGTAGGAAACCACTGCTGGGCACAAGTGTGAGAAATTAATGATGGTTTTGTAAGTGTCCACACTGTGGTGCTGAACCGGTGGGGCAACTGTCAATCTATATGATAATGTATCCCAAAACTTCATAAAATCAGTGATGTGAAGAAGCATTGATTTTTGAGCTAACCAGGATTTGTGAGAGAGTAAGGCTAAAAAGTTTACTGAAGTTAACACCTCTGTGTACACAACAGTTGCTTCATACTTGCGTGATGCTTTTTTAAAACAACCAAACACACAGAGACCCTTCTCACTGAAACCCAAAATGAATTCCACACACTGGTTTATTACTTGCTTGCTGTTTGATCATGTTGTTCTTTCTCCTATTCATATCATTGCTAGAAACATGAAAAATGGATTCACTGCACTGTATTTCCAATTACATAATAATTCACTTATTAGGGGGAGGAAAAATGAAAAACAAGTAAACAGTCATTGTTTTATCAGTCTGTGACTGTGTGTATAAAAGCAGGTTCTGAGATTATGTTTTCTTAGACAAAAGGTGTGACACACTGCTGCCACAGAAATGGAGACAACCACCTGCACAGAAGTGAACTCCTGCTACAGCACTGAAGCCCAATCATTCCATAATGCCAGAATTCTATTAGTCAGGTTTTTTATTTGAAATTACGCTCAGAAGCCTTAACAAAACTGTACTAAAATCAATGGAAGTTGTCATATTTTCTGTGAATGGTATCATTAAAAGGAAAAATCAATTAACCAGTCACTGATTCTTTTTAGAACATGGGCTTCCTTGTACAAACCATTATTAGTAAATGCACATTCCCTCCTTAGTTTTGATGAAGAAATGTATCCTGCTACGCCTATGGAGAGGATATATTACTTGAAGATTCAATTTAAATCAACAAAAAAAGACTGCTATTACAAACAAAATCAATTTCACTTTGCTGAACTTCCTTCTATCAACATATAAACTGTAATTTTGCCCTGTTTGCTTTGACAAGCAGTTGCTTGTGTTTCCAGAGCCTGGCACACTTGCTTTGCTGAAACCAAGACAACTGGCAGTGAGTACCACAGGAGCCCAAAATAAGCACCTAGAGAAATCCTCTTCTGCGAGGCACCCAACAGGTACCATTTTATCCCAATATACTTATCAGAGAGCTGGTATCAGCTGCTGGAACATTTGCTCTGAGGCTTGATGATGTAAGGGGGGTTCCTCTTCACCACCTCTTCAGAACTACAAGATCCAAACCCCTTTGTCTCTATTTTAACTAAGCTGAGTTTGCACTTTCATTACCTTACAGGATGAAGGACAAATTCCTGCAAATCCTTTTTCACTATTTTCCCTCTTGAGTTCTGTTTAAACCTATGTGAGCCCAGAAAATTCCCCAGGTAAGAACTTCAGGGTGATCCATATGGAGAACCTGAATTTGGGTATGTGCACCTGCAAGGGCAGTGCTGAACACAGGACACAGACTCTACCACTGCCAGGCTGTTTGGTCACAAGTGCTTGCCCAAAGTCTCATTTCTGTGACTTTAAATAGACTAAACGCAAGTGTTCTGCCTCAGCCTGATGCACAGATTTGCTTTCCGAAAGCCCCTCCAATACCAGTAATAAAGGAGCAAAAGAATTGTTTTTACAACTTCAAAACCATGGAAAACAACACCTAAAATTAAATCTGATTGTTACAGCTACCAGCACATTGTGGATTATTAATATTACTTCAAGCTGTGTAGAAAAATCACATATAAAAACTATTTCTCTTTGGAAATTTCTTTCTGCTTCTCATCATTAAGTTTAATTTAAGACACTCGGAGCGCAAACCTCTGTGACAGATTATGGCAATGTAAATTCTAAGATCCAACATAACATCTATCATATAACGCACATATCAAAGTTTCCTGATAGTGATGTTAAAAAATCCCCAAACACATTAAAAAGCCAGCTTTAGTCAAACCGAGAGAGTGCCAAGTTCACCTCTGAAAGCAGACCGGTGTATTTCTAAGAACGCTCACGCTCTCGCGCACGTAGGTTAGGAATATACTGAAGGAAAACCCTACCGTTCTCCTCGTCGGACTTATTCTCGTTGTCGGAGTCGGTGAGCGTGAGAGCCGAGTTCTCGCGGCTCGACAGGCCGGAGCTCCTCCTGGATTTGATGCCTCTGCCCCAGAGCCTGATGGCGTGCTCCGGGGACATGCCCCCCTCGGTGTCCGAGTCGGCGTCGGAGCCCGTGCTCAGGGAATAGCCCTGGTGCAGAATGCCGATGTCCGAGCAGTACCCGCTCCGGTGCGGGGAGGGCTCGCAGATCCCCAGCTCTGCGAGGGTGAAGTTCGTTCCTAGGACAAGAAAAAATAGAAAAATGAAGTCATTTAAGAAGCTAGGGGATTTATTTTCAGCTTGAAAATATCAGACCTTTTTTTAATTTTGCTTGTTTCTGCTGTATGGCAATGAATTACTTACAAGACTAGCAAGACTTACCCTCGAAAACACTGAATGCATCTAAAATGGATGAATTATACAAAACAAAGGTCTAAATTTTAGGCTACTCTTTTGGCTCCAAATCATTAATCATTTAGATGAGTGATTAACAAAAACATTGTGACAAGTGCTAATGACACGACCTGTTTAGTGTGTATGTAACCTTGTATTTGCAGGACAGAGCACGAGCTTTGAAGTTATGCATCTGATTACTTAAAAAGAGTTTTTTGTTTTTTTTTTTTTTTAATGAAGCTCATTTTCACAAACACAAGTCTTTCACAGAGACAGTGAAAGAATGCAAGTCCATCAGTGAGGTAACATGGAACTTTGTCACCAGTTTTATATTTACATTTGGTGCAACTGGTAATTTAATATCTGCTAAAGAAAGAAAGACAGACCTTCCACTGTAACTGTTTTCTTTTTCTCCCAAATTCCAGAAGAAAGAATGCATCAATACCAGAATCAGGAGGTCATTTGGTTTAAGAGCAAAACTTTCTGAGACAATGTCAAAACATGTGACCTTTAGCAGTTAATAACGACTCAGTGGACAAAATCTTATACATTTTTAAAGCACACAGAGTCCCCCAGGGTTCTCAGAAAGTCCAGAGTTGCTGCCTGATTTCTGCTTATGTACTTGCTTCCTACAGTAATGAACAGGGCAGTAAAAAATAAAGGGAAATATTCACTGGTCTCTAAGGTTTTCAAAGATTTTGAAAAGCAAAGTAATTTGAGCTTCATTTTACTGGGCTAAAAACAAAAACCAGACTGAAGTTGCTGGCGATATAACTGCCAATTATTCAACTAATTTCTTAATTCACAGGGAAACCAGTTCTGTGGTCTGTGTGTCTAAATCAGTAATTTTATTTCATCCAAATATTATAATTTCTCCTCTTCCTCCGTATATGAAGCTAAACAATGGAAGTTCATACACTAAATAAAAGACACAAATAAGTGTCTCCTATTAATAAAGAAGGCAACTAGATTTTTTTTAAAGTATTAGAACTTCTCTCTCAGATTAGCCAGGAAAGCTCACAGAGTTGTAGATCTGTCTGGTTCCCCTTCCTGTATCAGCTCTCCCCAGGCTCATCCCTAACTGCCAAAGCACATTTTGGATAAGGGCTGTATGCACACGTGTAAAATGTAAAACTGGGGCCAGTTCAAATTTATTCCTGAAGCTCACCAGTTAAAGGAAGGGGATGGATTTCTTCTGGAAGCCTGACCCATGTCCTCAGCACACAATGCCCAGGCTGAGGTCAAAGAGCCCCACAGTGGGGCCACAGTGCCAGGTGGAAAATTCTCACCAGGTGATGCTTCTCAGGGAATGGGGCATTTAGTGGCAATGTGTAAAAAAGATATAAAAAGGCTGACATTAAAAAAGCTTTCATCAACACCAAATTAACCCAAACCCTTCTAGTTATGAGCATATTTTACCTACCTTCTAATATTTAATATAGTAATTAGAAATTCAGTGCTTTAGTCAAAAGCATGGAACTCAATTAGTCAAAAGCAGGGAACTCTATAGTCCTAAAAATAAGCGTCAGTCTAGTGATTTTTTGCCTTTTGTTTGTTTGTTTGTAAATAAGTGAAGTGTTCTAGGATGACAGATAAAGCTACATTTAAGGAAAATGTAAACTTAAATCATGTGCAATTTCAGTAGAAGATATTTAACAAAAACAGTTAACAGGATTGATTAGAGTTTTGCTTCAGCTGTATTAGGAAACTAACCTTAGACTTACTAATAAAAAGATCAAAATCAAACCAAAATGAATATAAAAAATGGACTGAACTGAATCATCATAGCTCATCCCAGGTAGAGTACATGTTGACATTTGACGCACGTTAAAATTACTAAACTCGTCATGAAAATTAAGTTTTTCAGATTTTCTTGTTTGCTGGTGGCATGTCTAAAAACACACATAAATTACGACTATATTAGTTTAATTAAGCTGTTGTACATACAGAGTAAAACATTTTGATGACATTCTATGGATTTTAACAGCCCTTAAAAGCCCAGATGATTTCACTTTGATTAGCATCCTGTTCTTACTTTGTCTGAGGAAAATGATATAGGCACTGAAATACACTATTCAGAACTCATTCACCCGTTTGAGTTTTATTATCTGAGAACTTGGCATTTTCCAGTAACTGACCAAATTTTAAAAAATTGAGAAGTAGATCATATCATGAGCACAAATGGAATCAGCCCCTGAACCTCTGGGAAAGGATTTTCTATGTTGCTTCTCAGAAATCCCTTTATAGTCTTATGACCTGATGGTAGACATGAAATATTCTAGAAATTTCCCTGTCTAGTAAAGATGTGCTCTTCACTGGTAGATTTTAAATTAGTTTTTTATACTAATTTTTGGCATTTGCTTCTGTAAAATATTATTTGAGACTTTTCTGTAAGGCAGCTTATAATGGCAGAATAACTTGTCCTTGGATAATATTTTTTTTTCACATCTACATACATACATATTTAAAAAGAGGTTTTCAGATATGCATTTTACATCCAGAAATATAGAAAAATATCTCTCTAATTCCTGATACCTTCATAGCCCTTAATGTAAAATCTGAGGAGAGGAAGATGGAAATACTACAGTTATATTCTCTAGACATTTTCTTATTCTGGACCATGTTCTTCTACATGCCTTGTTTTCCTAGAATGAAACTGCCCACATGTCCTGAATGACATATGAACTGCTTCCACTAACATATTCTTCTCTCATTTACTCAGCCATTATTGCACATTAAGGTTCTCATGCCACCAGTGCATCACCCTTGTATATTCTCATGGAGGAGAAATACAATCGAGAATGCACAGAAATAATTTGTCCAGTAATTCCCAGAACAGGCTGAGTTGGAAGGGGATCATCGAGCCTGACTCCTGGCCCTGCCCAGGACAGCCCAACCATCACACCCTCTGCCTGGGAGCATTGTCCAAACACCTCCTACCTAACTCTGTCAGCCTGGCGCTGTGACCTCTTCCCTGGGGACACTGTTCCTGTGCCCGACCATCCTCTGGGTGAAGAATATTTTTCTAATAGCCAACCAAATCTCCCCTGACACTATCTCAGGCCATTTGTTCCCTTGGGTCGTGTCACCACAGAGAAGAGATCAGTGTCTGCCTCTCCTTTTCCCCTCCCAAGAAATGCATCTTCTGTACCCTGCTCTCTGAGGTCTCCCTCATTCTTCTCTTCTCCAGCTGTACAGACCGAGTGCCCTCAGCAGCTCCTCTCTGCTTCCCCTCAAAGCCCTTCCCCATCCTGCCTGCCCTCCTTTGGGGACCCTGCTATCACTTTGCAGAGAAGTATAGTGTCACAAAAGATGAAGAAACACCTCAGTCATTTCATATTCACTCAGCCCACCAGAATACTCCATGTGGAATCCTGATGACAAAGTTCAGCAAGAACAACTCAGCCCTCCCTGCCCCAGTGCCAGCACAAACTACAGCACTTATGGACTGGAGAGAGGAAACGCAGGCACAGCCTGGCCTGGGGTAAAGTTTTAGTGTCTCCTTCAGGGAGTATCATCCTAAGGGATATTGGGAGCTCAGGCACAGCTAGACCTCGCAGGGCACAGGCAAAGGCAGCAGTCCCACTGCTTGCCATGCCCTGCCCACTCAGACTGCTCTGCTGTGTGCCCACACGGCTCCCGGCTGGGCCACAAGCCAAACTGCACTGTCAGCACCAGCAGGCAGGCAGGGGTGGCTTCTTACAGTGCAAGACAGCATCCCTCACACCTGGGGTGGGCACTGAACTGCCCTTCCCTGAAATGGCACTTGCCAAGCAGCACTGAAATGCGCAGGCAGAATCCCTTCTTGCACGCTGAAAGCCTTTTTCAGATTCTTGTAGCATCTACTACCTTGCTGGTGACACTAAGGGGAAAGAAATAAATAACATCAGATCCTTACTGGTGGAAAAGAAAGAAACTTCTTCCCTTGAAGAACACAGCACCAAAAATAGAAAGTCACAAGGTTTTTTCTTTTTCACATGAATCAGAGCTTAGTGGTCTCCACCCTCAGTCCCTTCATCCCCTCCTGCAGAAACCACTAGATGATTTTCATTAAAGGAAGGCAGTTAAACCCAGCTGCTCCCTTGTGGTGTATATAATCTCTCATACAAAACCAGACCAGCAGTATTCTAGTTTAGCAGTGTAATATAATGTTATGTACTTGATCATCATTGCCCACAATCTACACGCTGTGAACAGTCTCTCAATAGAATAGATGTTTTCCCTTAAATGAGGACATTACTTCTATTATCTCTTTAGTGCACTTCCTTGTACAGAAATTTACCATTTCAGTTATTCAGGATATAAACACTTACTAACATTGTATTGAATTCAATGATGTACTGCTGTACTCATTATCCCTGCTAAGCCTAGAAAGCATCACCATTGAAGCAAAGGTTACTTTCACCCAACCCCTAGGCAGAGGTCTCATTTGGGTGATCACAAACTGCACAAATTGCCCTTCTGAAGATTAATCTAATCCGGCTGTGATCGCTACAAGATGCCTCAGAGGAAGATCTCTGAAACCAGTAATGCACAGATAAGATAAATGTGCCTTCAACACGACATCAAGTTCACGACTGGGCTAAATCTAAAATCAAAAGGATAAATATCACTCACAGTCTTTGCTACTACAATCAATTACAGAAAGTAAGAATAACAAAACTATATCTATTTAAGACATTGCATCCCTTCTCATTTTTTTCTTATGCTCAGAGCTATAATGATTTTGCTGGCAGGAGTACCACAATTTAGGTCCAATCTCTGGAAGAGGTCTCTCTTTTCAAAAATCTTCGATGCACACTTAATTTTGCTCATTTCTTTATAAATTCAGTCTGCTTTGGTCCCTTCTGCAGTGAACTGACGAGAAGCAGCAAACAGAAATGTTTGTGCACATTGCAATGCATGGTCTGAATGTAAAGTTCATTTCCTAGCTTATCCCATCAATGAAAGGAGGATTCTTTAATAGTATTTTATAATCTTTTATAATCTTGTCCCTTTCTGACTCTGAGATGCCCATGCTGGACTCCTTTTGGCTAGGATAGAGTTGATTTTCTTCACTGCTGCTGGTATGGGGCCGTGAGGGTTCAGCTATTGCTGAGAAGCTCTCACACAGCCAGGGCCTTTCCCACTCTACCCCACCAGCCACATTTCTGGCATCACCTTATGGTGATGAACCTGATTTTGATGATATGCTGGCTTAGGGAGGAGTATACATGCATGGCTTTCTCCTCAAGTGCTGATGTTGATTAAAGACAAAATCAGATTTGAGAAGAGAAGATGATGGAGCTAGGTAGCAAACATGACTATTAATTATCTACCCCACACAGCCCACATCGAAATGCAACCCTTCAGGATAACACTTTACTCTCTTAGCCAATCTTTCCAACTTTTCCAGGCTCTGAGGAATCGTAAAATGAGTACAGCTTCATTTATTATAAAGGGATGTGTTATTCCTTCAGACTCTCCATTCTCAAACCTGAAGGAGACAGATGTATGCAATTCTGTAAGCAATTGCTCTGCTCTTCACTGTGCTTCACCCTTCTGTGCTCTCCCTGGAGGCACTCCTCCTCCTCCTCCTTGCTGATTAAGTGCCAGCAGAAAGAAAATTCCAGGCTCAGCCTCTCCTTTTATTCTCTGTCTGGCAGCAGAACGCTGGGGAAGCCCTGCTCAGAGCTGACCTCGTGGGCACACCTGAGAGCATCCAGCACTTCCGCACTCAGCCTCCAGTAAATCTGCTGTATTTCAGCAGAGATGCACAGAGAGATAGGCGGGAAAGATCCCCTGGCTTGGAATCTCCCATTCAAAGCATGGACATACCTTGGTTTAACCAAAACCACAGACACTATGTCTGTGCACTATGAGGGATTTTCTCCAGCATCCATCTTAGAACCAGTCAGACACTCCCTGTCCAGTGTCCAAACAAACCAACTCCCAGAGACTAAAATTCAGTTCCTGCTACTTTTTCCTCTACAAGCAGCAGAGAAAGAACAGAATGTGAAGCCTCATAGCAAACAAATCATGAAGTTCTTGTCAACTCCCAGCTCTGGTCCAAATGCCATCAAAATGAGAGTGGGTTTTGGAGGTGGTGGTTGGGTTTTTTTGTTTGTTTGTTGGGTTTTTTTAAATAGAATTTTATAAAAAGAGTTAGAGTGCATATTTTCTATTTCCAGCCCCCAAATGGATCAAATTGTGGAATAATATTGTTAAATGCCTGTTTCCTTTTAAGAGATAGTGAATTTCTAAATAAAATCCATCAGAGAAACACAGGAAAAGATTAGGAATTTCTGTGTACTTAAAGTGATAGCTAGCATAAAGAACACAGAAAGACTTATTTTCAATTTGCTTTTTTATGTTAACCAACCTACTAAACACCTGATACTATCTCCTGTCACACAAGCTCAGTATTTTCCTATGGAGGAATAACAACTGCAGCTCCATGGAAAATGCAAACTTGGTAGAGTAGTCAGTTTTAAAGACAATATAAGGAAAGAATGAAGTGCAATCCCAATAGAGGAGAGCTACCATTTCATATCTGGATTGACTATGCATGTTTGCGATGCACACTTAAGTTCATTTGGCACAAAGTAGTACAATAATTACACTATGGTCCCACAGAATTTAAAGTCAGTTTTCACCAGTAAAAAAAATGTCATTTTCATTCTAGTCTAGCTCAGAATATTTAGGTCTCCTGTTGTTAAAGTATTTTCAATTATGTCAGAAAAGGACAGTGAGTGCTCCCTTGATTTTCAGTTGACTCTCTCTATATACAGTGTAAGGTACTTTTTTGATAAAATCACTGTATACTTCACTGATACACTAAACTGAGTTCAATTATTAAGAAAAAGTTCTACAAAAACCTGTAGTAAACAACTGGTGGATAAATGAGCTGTTGATACTTTGCTGAATTAATGAAAAGCCTTTTTTCTTATTTTTATACTCTTAAATCAAGATTTAAAAAGTGACCAAAAAAAAAAGAAAATAAACTGCTGTTCATAACTTGATAAATAAACTGTGCTCTCAAGAAACAGCAGAAGTTGCTGGTAATAAGCTTTCATACTTCCATAACTGTTTAATTGGGAACTCTCAAAAAACCTGAATCAGCTGTCAAACACAGACAAAACCTTAATTGTTTCTCTATACCTTGCTTCACAAGCTGGAAACACGAATACTCTACATTTTATGAAGGTCCCCAGGCACGTATAAAGATTTCTGAGCACTAGCAGCTGTCAGCTCTTTAGTCACAAGGTGCTTCTTCACTGTAAATACCATGTCACTTAGAAATAATGGTAAATTGTAACCTGTACAACAGAATGAAAAGTTTAAAGCATTATTCAGCTGAGAACTTGTGTTTATATTCTGAATGATGTTGCTCCTAACAGGTTTTAGAAATGACAGAGATGCCAGCCTTTAACTCTGCATTTCTAATCCTACTGGGAGCACCATCAGTAGACCAATACGAATGACTCTGAGGACTGAGAAAATAATTCCCCTAAAATAAGAGGTTCCCAAAGAATACCCCCATTTTAAACTGAGAACTGCATCATTTGAAAAAGTTGCATAAAAAATCCATATAAACCTCATGCCAAACTTAGAGAATAATGAAATTAAAATAATTTGAGCGCTATAATTTTTGGAATAAAAGATAAATAACTTGTAATCAGGTATCAAGGGAAACAGATGAAGCTCTTTGAGAATTTTACCTACAAAAAACCATATTTTCTTTTATTCACCCATTGCCTTCATTATATGAGAAGATCAGGAACCATCTGAATTTATTTGATTGAATTATAAACTGCTTTCAGCTTTTCACTGTTTAGCTAAATAATTAGTTATTCTCATTGGCCAGTCAGTTGTGGTATTACGAATGGATCCCTTGGCACCAATCCAGATGACTACTGGTCCTGAACTTTGCTACAGATGAAATACAACCCTCAATACAGGATTTCTTTCATTCCACCGATGACTATTGTTTGCACACTGCACACACAATCCCAGGCACACAGACACATGATCTGCCTTGCTGGCACATCCCCACACTGCAGCGCTGCAGCAACAGCACTGCAGAGCCACCACTGCACTGCTGGGGCTCCCTGGTCCTGCCAAGCAGCTCAGGACCTGTGCAGGAAAAAATATCATCTCCTCGCATGTACCTCTTTTCCTTCTCTACCTGGTGGTGTTTTCCACGCTGCTGTTTGATTTTGTTTCCCTGGTCCCTGTGCACCCACGTTGAACACCAAGGTTTCAGCCTGTTGCATTCAGCAGTGGTGCTGGCAGGCATGGGCTGTTCCAAGGTTCTCTTCCCACCTCAGCACCACAACTCCCCTTGGTTAATGTAAACTGCTTCTCTAGTTCATCTACAATACTCAGTGTTCCATTGTTCAGTAGCAGTGTTTTAATTTAGACTATTTTTTCCCGTCTTCAATGAAGATAAGATTTGTGTTATGTGCCAATAAACAAACAGGTTATAGATTCTGTTTATTCAAACTTTCTGCTGTTTGAAACTATGTCTTTGTCCTATAAAAGTCCACTGGAACAATAGGGCCAGTTGCAGTTGTGTTGTCCCTTCCCTCTCACTTTTGTCTCAGACTTGAAGGACTGCCAGCACTGACTTTATTGGTTATAACAGAGGGACATGCAAGTGTGCCAAAGAGTGAGTCAAGCTCCTACCGTCACTTTGCATTAACTTTAACAGGTGGCAGTGTGCAATCCCCTGATGAAGAATTATCAGGATATCTCAATTAGAACAACAATTTTGTCAAATAATCTTTTATGTATGGGGAAATGTTGACCCTGATTTCCACAAACTGACTTTAAAAAGAATGATCTTCCCCCACTAGATCAAATATTCTACACAAGGACCAGCTGCAATTCAAAAAAAACCCCAAAAACTGCACTTGTCTGTCACTTAGCTCTGCATTAAAAGATTTTCAGCCTAACCCCAAAATCTTTGTGAGGTATTACTTTTAAGAGATAATACAGAAAATACTACAAAATCAGACCAAAATTCAGTTGGTTTGAAAGAGAGTAACCGTGCAGGCTGTATTACCTGACTATTTTTAACACACACGTCATCTCAATTGCTAAGTGCCTTACTTGCTTCATAAGTGCCTTGCAGATCAGGTGAAATGATAAATTCACATCTCACTGATAAAGGTCAAGTATGCCTAGGCATCATACGATTACATTATTATTTTTATTTATCATCATCATCATTATTATTTTTGAGTTTGCAGACTCCAATTATAGAACTCCTTGGATTTAGCAAGAGGGAGATTAGATGGGATTATTTATTAATCCTCCCACTAGTTCACACTCTTCAGCCTACCAACATTTTGCAAGAAGCATTTCAGGCTAGTTCACATAATTCCCTTTTGGTTATATGGGAATCTCAAGCAGTTCTGAACCTAAAATCTTTGAAAGGGAGTATGGAGTATGTAAAGACAGCACCAGAGATAGGGATGGGAAAAAACCCTCTCCTGTCTGCTGCTTACAGGACAAGAGCTTGTCCATTCTGCTCCCAGACCCTTCACCCACGATGTGAACACTGGCAGCAGCACTGTCTGGTACCGTGGGACATCTCTTGCCTGTGGCCTTGTAGTCACTGTCTTATTGGAAAAAACTGTGTTCTTAATTACCAGTGTGATGGGGCACATGAGCTGAGCTGGCTGGTGGCTTCAGGGGGCTTAAGCCACCATGACAGGCTCTGGATACTCAAATTTATCCATCACTTTCAGACTGATGAACTCTGCTTTGGCTGAGCATTATTAAAGCTTGCCAGCATCTCTATTTAAATTGCAGATTTGTGGTTCTCAAAGGCATTTGCTTGTTCTATTTTCTTTTTTGTTATCTCTTTAAAGACTTCAGAACAGAGGACAGGCATACATGTCACAAAACCACCCTTGGATTTAAGTTCTTCTACAACTTACTTTTGTTATAGGAACTGAACACAGAACAAGTTTTATAGGGCTTTGGGGTCTTTTTTTTTGCACAGGTTTTTTGTTTGTTTGTTTGTTTTGTTTATTTTAAACTGGACATTTTGTAAACGATGTGCATGGATACAGGAGCAAGGAGAGAACCATTAAATCATTGAACAGAAAAGCCTGAGGAGAGAACCCCCCATCCAAAAAAGTGAACAATCCAAATGTTTCCAAGGATATCTGATGTGGAAAGTCACAGCAGAAATCTATAGTTAAAATAATCAGAAGTGTACAGTTGGATTAGCTGGGGTCATCTAAATTATTTTAGGGATAACTTTAAGAAGTCCAAAGCAGGAACCCACAAATCAAGTCATTCAAATTCAAATATGTTCTCTGTAGGGGGAATAGATACTTCCTTCGTTTAAAGAATTTTTGGTAAAAATCAAGCACTGAACTAGTGATATTCCTGTTATTCCTTCTTAATATTACTAATATGTAAGAACATGTTTGAAAACAGAAGACAGCTCCACTTCCAGGCTCAATTAAATGCAGGATAACGTGCATAGAGAGCACGGAGCACAGGCTCACCCAGGCAAAGCCTGCCCTGCCCAGTGCACATCAGGACTGCCAGGAGGGTTTGCAGGCTGGGGCTGCCATGGCTGTACCTGCACCAGTCATACCCAGCCAAAATTAGCAAAGCCTGACTTGAGAGCACTGGTAGCAGAAAATTTGTGAACAGGAAACTGGAGCAAGCACCACGAGGCACATGGGCTCCTCTAACTAACCCACTGGAGCTGAAGGAAAATGAGACAAACATTGCTATTTGGTTTCCATTTTACCCAAAATCATAGGGTTTAATTTTTGACCTATATAACAATACTTGCCTCTTCAGAGTCCCACCGCAGGCACAGCACACAGCAAATGGGTAATACTGCTCTCAATTTGTTTCCATTGCAGACTAATGCCACTGCTTTTTTTTAAATCAGCTTTTAACATGCCTGTTATCAGGAAATGCCCTTTTTAGAGGGGAAAAAGAAACCTACACCAGCCTGCGCTTATGAATGCCTCAAGGCTTCAAATTTAGCAGTGAGAATCCTGTGGATACCATATACTCCCATCTTAAGAGCAAATGTGGCACTGTATAGTTTTGGTATTAAGTATTGTCAAGGTTCCTTTCAAGCAAAGAACTATTTATCTACTTAACACAGAACATAACCAACTTTTGTAAGTTTCATATATTACATTTATTTCAAAATGCTTGGCATTATTAATCCTTTTTATATTGTTAATATAAAGATTCTGCTTCAAAACCCCAGAAAGTTTATTTTTTTCCTCTCTTTTTTGCATTGCATGCACTGATGAACTAGCCTGCTCAGCAAGCATTTAACAGATTAGACACTTGAACATGGTTTCAGGCAATGCTCTCTCATGTTTCTGCGTATTGCCTGATAAACACTTCAAAGTAAACCGCTCATAAATATGAAATGAAAAGCCAAGAAGTCGTTATGCACAGCTTTGAGATACAAATCTCTTTATTCCCCTCTGAAGTGGAATTTGATTGACATAATGAGTCATAGATCCTGTCCAGGGACACACTGCCTTATCCCCTTTTCCTCAGGAGACAGGGAGTCTTTAAAGAAATCCACTTCAGAACTTTCTGACAGACAGCTCCAGGAAAAGTCGAGCACCACACAAATGCATTATTTTGTGTTAATACATACCTTAAGAGCTGTGACACGTGTCAGAGACTGACCCCAAAGCCCCAGCACCCAACCCTGCTAAAGGAGGCTGAATCTGAGCTGTCCACTGTACCTCATTATCACGGACACAGTGACACAGGGCCACGAGAGAGAGCTCCCAGAGCCACAAGGGCTGGTGCTGAGTGGGGCTCTGTCCTGTGCTCATCCCCAGGGCTCCTCTGTCAGCCTGGGCAGCAGCAGCTCCATCCCCACCCACGCACAAAAGGGATGGCTCCTCCGTCCTGGAGGAGTTCCAGGAGGAACAGGTGAGCCCTTGTGCCTTGGGCTGCTCCCCTGGGGTACTGGCACAGCAGAACTGCACCTCCTGCACCGCTGGCACAGCCCTTCCTGCCCAGCTCTGCCCGCTCCCACCCGAGCAGTCCCACATCATCATGACCCCCATTAGAAGGTAGATTTATCAGGTGCAGACCCCCACAGTCATTTCCTGCAGTTCACAGGGCCGTGCTGTGAAGGAAATTAAGACTTTCATGTGAGAAGGAGCAGTTAAAACCATCTAGCCTGAACAACCTCTGAAATGCTAATTTGGATATTGCTGTTAATAAATGATACCCATACGAAAATGACAAAAACTATGTCATTGTTGGTCATTGCTATTCCACAAAATGTCTATTCCAATAAAAGTCAAGCTTTAAGCCGCCACAGTCGAACTGCTGATCAGTAGTGCCATAAACAAAATTATAGTGCAATAAATTGCTACCCTACAATGTTATATTCACAATCTGCATTTGTAGTATTTGGGGAGGGTTTTAGAAGGAATACAGAAAATATCTGCCTAAATTAAGATGCAACTTCTGGCACTCGATTTGCTAGCCATGCTGTATGCATTAAATTATCCATCGTTACTGGCTTTTGTTAGTCTCTACTCCCTATGAAATAATCATACAGAAAGAATACAAGTTCCACCACTCACAACTTGGCTTTCTTTTGTTAGTGGTAGTGCTATTATTAGTGTTATACATGAGCCATTCACATGATTTATACAATAACACATACATCATTAAGATTTAAAAGGCAACAGTAAAAAATTAGTTTAATTTGTGGTGCTCAAAATGCACTCAATTTTTTGGTTTTTTATTTTGCCAATAAAAATGAAAGGCTAATATCTACAAAAAGCACACAGTAAAACAATGAAATGGAGAGAAGACTAACTATTAAGAAGACTGAATTCATATTACATGTAAATAATGAAACATTAAAGTCTAATTTTGCAGCAAAAGACTGAAAGGGAGATTTAGAAGCTTAAGATGATGAAAAAACCACAATGTGGTATTGCCCTCCATCTACAAAGAACATCGTTGCCTCCTCTCAGTCCTCTGTCACTGAGATTACTCAGACATTGTTTTTCCCTCTGAAACGTTTCTTGCTTAAAACTTTTGCCGCTGTTACTTCTTGTTTGCAAATTGCAAACATGTTTTGACCCTGTATATTGCAAGCACTCTTCCTTCGCAGACACCTTAATGGCCTGCACTGGCTTCTCTAATCACTGGTAAGGCAGAAAGATTTACATCAAAATACAGCAACATGAACTACAACAAATATCAAGCAAAATGGGCAAGTGCTTGAAAAAGCCCAGAACCAAATCAGAGCTTAGGACTATAAAAAGGCATTCTCCTATTTTGAATTTTTTATTATGGATTGCTCTATCTAAATTAAAATTTTTTGCCCAAACTGCAAGTCTTTGTAGCTATTTTGAATATTTGTGAAGAATCATTGCCATTCACACAACAGGGGAATTATGGCCAAGTATCTTGACACATATCTGAAAAAACTGTCACACCCAAGTATCAATTTTAACACATCTATTATTCCAGTATAGTGTTGATGGATTGCCAAATGAAAGGCAAATAAGGCATCTTAAACATTCTGAATTACTCAGTCTTCACAAGACCTTCTGCAGCCCTCACAATTCCTACACAAGCAATATTACACATACCAGTAAAAATACTTCAAAATGAACTAGAGCTTAAAATAACTACCTTTTTTTTTTTTTTTTTTTTTTTTTTTTTTTTTTTTTTTTTTTTTTATGATAACTATCTTAGAATAAAGCATGTTTCTATGCTTTAGGAGATGACACCACAGCTACTGAGCTTTCATTACAAGATGTGAAATGTTTGGATAGAACTCCAGGCAGCATTAGGCGTTGTGATGAGGTGAACAAGCACAGCTGCCACTCACACCCTTGGCTCTGTCAGTCACTTCAGCACACTGAAACCAAGCTGCCTCTGGGAAAGGAGCTCCTCAGAGATCTGCAATTGCTGCTTGACCTGCAGCTGAAAAGCAACTGCTTTTAGGTCACTAGACCTATTAGCTCTTTGACTTCATTCATTCACTGGCTAATATAAATACATTGCTAAAGTGAGTGATTAATTACATTTCTTTGGCAGGAGTGCTAATTTCCTGAAGCCTCTAGAATGACTGTCCATGGAGATTCCAAAACATAACTGGTTGTCTATCATTTGGAGTTAGAAATCTGGCAGGAGCCACTAAGCTGTTGTTTCTTTTTCTTTTTCCCTCTTCAACTTTTCTCCAATAACCTTTTCTTGCTGCACCACAGTTTCATGTAACATAGACACTAAACAAATCATCATCTCATCCATTTTTATTCAGTCATCTTTGTGCTGGAAGCCTGTTCAACAAATCAACATCTTCCCATTTCTTTTCTGTGCTTCCCAGGTTTGACATCAACACAACAGCTGAAACAACAGCTTACTGTTCTCCTAAAGGAACGAGGCTTCCTTAAACACTGCAGGAGTTAGACAACCTCAAAGAGAGGGAGAAACCCCGGAACAATTCTGCACACACTGCTGCATTCTCCTCTCCACTGCTGGACAGAACCAACAGATTTTTTTTAAATTGTCTAAGATGTCAGTGTGTAACAAGGAGTCTGGAAAGCGTTCTGAGAAAAACAGTGGGAATCTGACATGACAATCCATTGCTTTTACATGAAAAATGTCATCTTTTTTTCTTTGGTGTTTCTGATCTATTACACCTTGGCAACTTCTGATCCAAGTATGGCACTGGGATGAAAACACTGTACAAAGCAGGTGTCCAAACTAGAGACAGAAGTTCCCTTCCAATCATGCTGACAATTTTCTTCATTTTTGACCAGATAGAAAATACATACAGTCAGTTTTGTAAATTAGGGTTGTGTTAATCAAACAAGGACCCCATAGCTGGATATATTGGGGTCAATGAACCCAATTTTTGCTTTTGGGAGCATCTATAAAGGCTTCCTTCCTTGCTTATGTCTCATTCTGAGAAAAGAAGGAATGCCTTTACAAGTATTATAATCAATTCTAGCTCTGCATGCTGGAACAGTTCTAAGTGTAAGAGATAGGCCCTATCTGCTGGTTCACCCATCTCAGTTGCCTTCAGCTTTGGTTCCAAACACCAAAAATATACACAAAAATGCCACTAAACCACACAGAACTCTGCAAAACACTCAAAGGGGAGTATTTCACTTTTGAAGGTGCTGGTAATGCTGACATTCATTTTCAGTGCACACAGAACAGTGGCAGTTCAGTCCTAAGAAATGAGCAAGAGCATTTTCAACTCATGCATATGCTTATATTTACAAATAAATTCTTCCCATTCATGCCAACTGCTAAAAATTATTAACTTAGCTAAAAACTTCTGATAAAAAAGTCAAACATTGATCAACAGTGTTATAAATCCAAGCTCATTTGAAAGCTGGCAACCAAATGGAAGGCTATGTTTTTGATTAAAAAAAAAAAAAGTAAAACAAAGATAACTATATATATTTCTTTAATTGCCATTTTGACACACATTTTCTAGTACCCTCAGCTCAGGAAACAATTTGTTGTGGACAGAAGAAGCTGCACTGCACAGCTGTCTGAGCAATGGCCAACAACAACGTGAGCTCCCCATCAGTCGAAGGCTGCCTTCTGACAGCCTGCATTTCAGTGATGGAAAGCATGATCCTTCCTACACAGTATGCACTGCACTATGCATTTAGTCCTTGGAGAGCTTTCAGAATGAAAAGACCATAATTATTACTACCATCATTATTATTAATGAAAAATACACATGTAAAATTAGGTTTCGAACACAGTGTTTTATAGCCCCTATTTGTCTCTGTGGACACACGCCATAATGGCTTTAACAGACCTTTAACACTCACTGACTAATTAATCTTTACACTCAGGACCCAGCACTGAGTTTTATTCAGTAAGGAGCAGAAAATAGCATCTGTGGATTGGGCTTGCAAGGTCCACTGCATGAATAAATTGACAGGCTACAGGAAGAGTTGGCATTAAACAGCTCCTCTCCTCCTCTCAGTACTCCTGTAAGTGCCTTCACCAGCCACTGAAGCTTCTCTTCACAAACTCCTCACATACAATTTAGTTTTATTTCCTGAAGTGACTCTTTTCAACCTCACAGGGACTCGGTCTTCCAAATACATTGACACTGATAGAAAAATATATTACAGGGACTAGATATCACTTTAAAATAGAACTGCATTTCCTACACAACCAAAGCATGCACCAGAAAATTCAGTTTGACTGTGGAGAGCACAAACGAACCATACAAATTAATAGACCTCAGCAATTTGTCAGAAAAACCTTTAGGCTTCCATTTCCAACTCAGACAGGTTCTAAATATGAAAAAGCACAGGGAAAATATTCTGCAAAAAGAAAGCACAAAGAAAATACACCACGCAATTTCTTAATAGAATAAATTCAATCTTTGCTCCTCTTAAAAGAATTTTAAAGGTATTGTAAAAGAATAAGCATATAGGGGTAAATTTCCCTCAGCTCATTTGCATGACACAGTCATAGTCAATGCAGCCTACCCAGAGTCCTGCCTTACTTCAGCTGTAAAGCCAGGCAACCAGAACACCACCTTCAGCTACAAAAAATAAGGTATCATATGTTTACTTGTCAAGCCTCAGTGGCAGAGATTTCATCAAGACCAAATTTCCAAGTATTCTGATTTTTTCCCCAGTACAGCTAAACCCTGGTACCACTATGAAATTCCAGATCACGGTATCTGTTTCATTCCATGAAGCTAACGTCAAGAATAGCTTATTCCATTTCTTCTATAGGTAAGAGGACATTAGGAACCAAGCCCTGTGAGCTGCAGCACAGTAAGCAGCAGGGATAGTACAGCACTCATTTTGAGAGTCAAAAATACCCTTCCTAGGCTGCTGCTTTAGCCAGGAAGGTCACAGATCAGTTACGGTGTATTTCTTACAACAAAGCATTTCTTTCTCTGTATGCCTGTAGAGATAATACTTGTCAGATTAGCTCTTTTTCTCTGGAATTCCTCACCACTGGTTTAGCAGGTCTGTGTTGCCCAGCAGAGGGCTATTAATTAAAGTCCAGTAGGACTCAAATCTGAGCTTATTAACGCTTGGAAGGACCCAAGGAAAAACACATCTGCTTCCACATCTCAGTCTCCTCTCCTTACTCCCCTTGTTTTTCCTCACTTGTTGAAGCACATTTTCAGTTTCCCACCATAAATTCCATGAAATCCTCCCTATCAATGAGCCGTATTCTGCTCTCAAGCCACCTCTAAGTGATTTCTCAAGCTTAAAAAAGGACAGGGAGGTGAATCAACTAGGAAACAAAATCCTCGTCTGCAAGCGCTTGATGAGTTACAGCTTATGGTTTTATCTCCCCAAACATTTTCCCATTATAAAGAAAAAGCAGGCTTGCAATGCTCTATGTATCAGTACATGCAAAAAAAAAAAAAAAAAAAAAAAAAAAAAAAACCAACAAAACCAAACCTTCAGAATTTAATAGGATTTTATAGGGACTCGGCTTTGTGAATTACACTCATATAAAAAAAATCTAAAGTAATTTCTATTTGATTTGAATCCATTTACATATGACAATATCTGCAATAACCCAACAGGAACAGTCCAGCTGAAACTGCAAGGACATGAAACTGGGAGTTGGCTTCCTTCCCACTTAACCTGCAATCCTCTCAAGTGGGGGAGGAAAGTTCCCAAGCACTGTGTAAACATTCCCTCCTGCTTTAGAACCAAAAGAAACCCTGGTATGAAAAATTATCCATTAGATTAATTTTTAGTCAGATGAACCATTTACTCAAAGGTCACGTTTAGGCTGAATTCTGAACCAGCAGCGTGTTGCGCATCCATTTTAAAGGCAGCATGGTGTAGAAAAAACCCCTTTGTGACCAGCTACATCATGTTCATCAGGACTGAAACAGCCCTTGTCCTGTGCATCAGCCAACTGCAAACACAAGGAAAACACAATTCCAACATAAGAAATTTTGGAAAAAAAAAGCAACTATGTAATTCCAGTCTTTTGGTTCAGCAGAAACATAAAAAATGAGCCACAACATAGCACTTATATGATACCACATATCACGAAGGGGACGGTTCAAGACAGAAAAGGGAGGGAGGTCAACATTAAACCATAAACTTGACTTCTGCACCCTCCTACCACAGCCTGACCTTCCCTGGGACACAGTCTCCTGCCTGGAGAAGAACAAGCTAATGGCTGCTGTGAACCTACAACTGCATTATGCACACTCCTAAGTGATGTAGGACTGGATCAGATGTACCTTGATTCCTTCTGCTTCATGTAGAGGAACTGAAAAGAAGCAGCGACCCTTGGACCAAAACTTGTTAATGGCACCTCCAAACTGAAAGAGAAATAAGCCTTTTTTTTTTTCAGACCAGAGGAGAAATTAATGGAGAGAAGTTACAATGTAATGAGCATGACAAAGAAGTTGGTTTAGATTTCTTGGTTTTGTTACATACGTTCTGAATAGGAAAAAAAAAAAAAAAAAAATCAAATGTCACATGAAATATTCAGAACATACACCCCTCACAGAGCACTGCCATTCAGGTGATTACATATTCGACATTTACTTAGTCAGAATATATTTCATCATTATTTGCAAGCACCTGAACAAATACTTGCCCCCATCCTGGGGCACCAATGTTCTGAAGCTGAACATCATTTGCAGACACGACTGTTACTGGGAATGGGAGCCTGACTTCTGTTGGGACTAATGCCTGACAGCTGGGATCTCTATAACCTGAATTACCTGTGCTCGTGTCTGGGTTAGAATTTATCTGCACAAACCCCAGAAAGTTAAAAAAGGGAAGATTAAACTACTAAGTATACCCACACAAATGCTGATTTTTAGAAATGTAACAGCTTTTACTTTGATGTAACAACTTCCAAAAACCAACTAATGAAACTGAACTCAGGTCACTAAAATAATGAATAAGAGAGAATTAATGCAATTCAACTACTGTTTTAATCCCATACGATTTTTTCCTTCAGTGCCTACATTTAGATACACCTATACGTTAATTTTCTTGGTGGCAATGATAATTACAAGCACTGTTCCCATGTAAAATGCTTCGACTTTTATGAACATATTTTTAAATTAATCAGATTATGTATGAATGGGGTTGTTTAGTTTAACCATGAACATTTCTAATTACCTGGATTTTAAAATACTTGTTGCATGCATTTTTGCTGAAGTTCCATGAATTCTAAAGACTTTTCCCTATGCTGCAAAGTTACCTGAGGATAACTCTTATTTTCCTGCATCCTCAATATAAATGGATAGATAAGGGACTCCTCTCCACAAACAGATCAGGCTGGCCACCAAACATATAATCCATACATGCATATTTAGCCCACATTTAAACTAAATCATGCTTTGTGAATATACTGAAGTATCACACAGAAAAGAGATTCCTACCATTACCCTCTGTGTTACAGGACAACAACAAACTCAAACCCTGTAATTTCACTTTATGTTTTAAATCAAGGTCGGCTCCATAATTTTCTAAAAGGAAAGTTTATTTTTGACAGGGAGCTGTACCCTGAATTTCAGAAAACCAGAAACTGATCTTGTTATGGGTTTTTTAATTAATGCAATGGAAGATTAACAATGCTTAGAAGAATATTATAATCTGAATAAACCCATCTAGTAGACTCAGCTACTTTTTTTTTTTTTTTGCTAAGCACTACAAAAATTGCTCATGGGACTGCAAATTATACTGGACAAGCAATCTAAGTTGTTATCAATAACAGTATTAGAAAGAATCAAGTGACCACAACAGCACACTCCAAACACAATTTTTCTTGTGCACTTGAACCATGAAGGAACTCATCGACTACTAAAACACAAATTCCTTTGATACAGGCCAAGAGTGGCTGCAAACTTTGTGCCAGACCTTGCCAGTGTGAAGGGGCCACATCCATGTCATGGTGAACATGCTCTCCTCTCTTTCCTCGTGAAACAAAGAGATCCACGTGCTGCTCAGGGGCTGCACTCCACCTGTGGCCTTTTCCCAATGGAAAACTGATTTATAATTACATCTCCTGCCACCAAAGGACACGCCAAGTAAGACAGTACTGCTGCCATGAAGCCTGTGGTCAATTTTCACAGTAACACTCCAAGGATCAATACAAAACTCTGTCTCTGGAAAAGATGCTCCATAGAGAATCCTGGGTTTAGCCAACAAGGCAAAGTCTCCAAACATGCTCAGTCAAATACTATTGACATTTTTCTAGGAGTCACCCTAGAGAGATAATAAACCTGGATTCTCAATGAAAGACATGGTTATCACTGACTTCTGAGATGTTATTCACCCAAAGTCAGAGTCAGATGACTTGTTCCTAAAAATTTGTGCAAATTCAGCTCATTTCTCCTCTTCTCCCATTTTATTTCATTATTTCATATCTGAGGTGTGACAGCCCACACTGAGCCTCCACTATTGTCTCTCTGGATGCCTGCCTTCCCCATTTCTTTGACTGTCTTTTGTTCCCTCCGATCCAGCAGTTTCAGACATCTTTATTAAATAAATTATATTAAAAAAGCTGCTTGAACAGGAGTAATTCCTATGTTAATAAAACCCAGTAAGAGCATATCTTTGACTTCACCTTTGTATTTTTAAATTCTATTTTGTAACAACAAATAAAGCACTCTAATATTTATTTTTGTAAATTATTATTACACTTTTTGTGATGGATAAAAGCAATATGTAACAGAAAACCCAAAAAATTAGATGGAAACAAGACACATGGAATTAACTGAATTAGAACTCTCCCTTTTGACAGATGGCTTGAAGTTTCACTAATCAGAGAAGTTTGCAAAATAATTTCTGATTAGTTAAGAATATATACTACACAGACAACATAAAGGGAAAGAAAAAACCAACAGTGGAAATATTAGCTAATATAAATAAAAATAGATTACTAATGAGTGCAAAGATTTTTTGCCTTTTTCAGCTCACAATGTTATTCATGCCCCTGAGCAACTCACTTAATCTTTTTCTCATGCACTTTGTCTGTAAAATGGGAATGAACCAAAATCATTTATCCCACTGGCGCAATATGTGAGTTACAGTAAAACAAAAAAATAACAAAATCCAAACATCTCAATTATTTAAATAGGATTTGGTACATCAGAATGACACATATAATCTTAGCTTTTGTTCTCTTCAGAAAAAAACCCCTATGAATTACTTAAAATCCATACATTTTTCATTCTTAAGCATTTCACCTCTGTCTTCTTCCATTTTATATCATTTTTAGATGAAATAGAGTCATTTCAAGTTGTTTTTCTTAGACTTTAAATCTTGAGTAACTTCTCATTTACCACCTTTCACCACAAATTAACATGCACATCAAGACAAGTTCATTATCATTTAGAAGCCTGTTAAATAGATGAAAAAAAAAAAAAAAAAAAAGGTGCCCTGGATTATCTACTGGTATTCAGTGCTGAATAATTTTATAGTTCATAATAGTTTGCTTTTCTTCCTTTTTAATCGAAAAGCTCTGAAAGTAAAATTTATTTTCTTAGTAAATAAATGCTCATTGTCAGAAATTACAATAACCTTTCTGAAGGTCTATATAAAATAAATAGAAAAATGAAATTATATACATAAAACTATGATGTATATCACTATATGACACTATCTAGAAGAATAAAATATTACATTCCTATGGAAGAACTAAGGCCAAGTTCAGCACAGGCTTGTCCTGCTGATGTGAAATTTCCCTTTCCATTAGGAAAATGAACTTTGCTTTAACACAGCCCCAACCCAGGAGAACTGTCAAGTGAGAATTCAAATCCATGGGAAGTACTGGTGGCCAGAAAGACCCCAAATCACTGTAGTCACACATTAATGATGTCAAAATGAAAATGCTAAAAAAATAAAGTGACAACTTTATACTGAGAACTCAGCTATACCATGGCAATTAATTATTCAGGGTTAATTATTAGAAGGAAAAAGAATTAAAATAGGCACTAGGCCCTGCATCAGCACAGCACTTCAAGCTCCAGTCTCTCAGAATTCAGTCACACACATGACAAATACAGACTGTGGGGAAATAAAAGAAAATGTAGGTGGGGAAAGATGGCACCACAAGCACAATTCCAAATTCACCCAGGGCTGTACAAACACTGCCTGGTGTGCTCAGGACAGCCTGAGCTTGAGAAGAGCAGTGAATAAAGCACCACACACTCTGTGCCTCCAATAAAATCAGGTACCCCGGTACCTGTTCTTTATATCTCAGTATTAATTTAGATAAGAGCTCACTCCAGGAGATCTGCTAATGCTTTCTCTTCTTGCTGCTTCTGCCCTGAGTTAGCACCCTAAAATCCACACTGACACCTTTTTTTCTTTAGCCTCTTTCAGCATTGCTCCTGACCAGCCTTGTTCATCTTCTCTTGGTAACTCTCTTCCACATCAATGCTCATATCTGAAAATTTACTTTACCTTTTCAACATGGAAGATATTGTCACATCTATTAAATTCACTGGATTTATTTTTTTTTTCTGTGATTTTACCATTCTGCACAGAAGTCTTTAAGAAAGGATCACTGAGATAAAAAAAATCAGAAAAAAAAAAAAAAAAAAAAAAAAGATGTAATTGAACAATGAATATAGAGAAAAAATGGGAAAAAAAACCCCACAAATGCATGCAAAATATTTTGCCAAGATTCTTGCATGGAATTCATTGAGAGAAAAAAAACACAGAAAATTTGTCAGACACACTCTACCACCTGCATATCCAAAAATATCTATGCATTTCAGCAGAAATATAAAACTTCAAGCATAACAGTCTCCTTGACAGTAAGACAAGAAGCCACTTTCCACAAGTGCCCTCTCTCCCCTCATCTGCATTTCAGATTATGCCGTATGTTAATTTACAACCTGGAGTCATAAGAAATTTAAGATAGTCTGTATGAAAAGGTTTTTAAGTGGAACAGGAGGGAGTTAAATGATAAGAAATCACAGTTTGCCCTCTTATGCAACAGGGTCTACTTTGTCCTTTAAAATCCTACTCTAGTAGAAGATTTCCTTTGGTTCTATCACAGGGAGGTTTGTGCAAAGACCAAGTGCAGAACTAAACCACAGAACTCTGTTCTTGGAGCTGCTGACAACAGAAAAATACCTTTCAATAAAAAGGCTGCAGAAAGGTAAAGCTTGTGCAGAGATTAAGCCCAGCTTCACCCTCTGGAAGTCTGAAGTGATAAAGGCCTTTGAGACCCATCATCTCTGTACAGACATTCTCTTACAAGAACAAACCATAAGTGAAGTACTTACTTTAGTCATTTTCTTACATATGAACAAGATGAATTTAAGCCAAACAATTTGGCTTTTTAAAAAAATTTTCCCCCCAGGAATATTGCAGAGCATTAAGTAAATTATACTGCTGGACTAAATGTAGGAAACATATGAGGTACAATACATCTTATTTTAAAAAAGGCATATTTGCTATTCACTGATGCTACCAATAACTTTGAGTCTGTTTCCTTGCTAAGTAGTCATACGACCTCCAGAGACATGGATTTTAATTCCTGTTTTGAAAACAGCACCATAAACATGTCCAGAAGCTTAATTTATTTAATCGTTTGTGGAAATTTACTGTGCATTTCTGTAACAGCATTTTTTTATATGTGACTGTAACTCCTCTCTTGCACATTATTTCCATCACCTGAGGAGGATCTAAGGTAAATCTCTGTCAGTTTGACCCATTCATTTGTTTGCAGATCCCTGGTGTGAACACACGTAAACACGCCTTTCCCATGCCTGACAAATATACTAAGAACTGTGTTTTCTCTACTATCTGCAATGGTCCCTCCCTCTTTTCATCTCAATAGAAAGGTTCCCCAGAGAAGCTGTGGTTGCCTTCCATGGAAATTTCCAAGGCCAGGCTGGATGGGTCTGCCTGGCCCATGGCAGGGGCCTTGGAACGAGATGGTTTTGATGTCCCCTCCAACCCAAATCATTGTATGGAAAGGATTATCAACTTCACCTGCTCCAACTATAGCTTAAACAATGATTTTGGGATATTATGAGAGACAGGACCACTGGGAGACATCTTAAAACATGATTTATTGCCTCAGCCTCAAGGAGTGAGAACGTCTTCGCCACATACGCCAGGAGCTCATGGTCAGTGGTCACAAGAGCACAGGTTACAAGGGGTTTTAAAGGTTTGTAAGCCAATAATCTACTGCCACACACACAGAGATTGTTTTAACTTTCACACCAATGGCTGGTTAAACTGTATCACACGTCCTGCCAATGAGGACAATTTTATCCAATCATACCCTGACACACAAGACCTACTTGCTACACCTTAAAACTTCTTATTACATTTAGAACTACTTTTATATCTTACCTTTAAAACCTTAAAACTTTCCACTACCTAGCTTAATAAATCTCTGCTTAAACTACAAGCACACATTCTTACTCATGGTCTCTAAATTTGGAAGCCTTTCCCAAGGTCTCAGGTCGAACCCTGTATTCTCTGCTGTATTTGGGCCTGCATGCACAAGGTTCTGAGAATCCTCTGTGTTTTGATTTCCCACACAATGAGGATAAAAAACCCATGATGCTAGGATAATTAAAATATTTTAGATTAAATTTAAATTTAATTAGAATTCAAAACCATGCTATAATAAGAAAAATCATAATATTCAGGGAAAAAACTTGAAAATAAATTAAATCCCTATTCTCCCCAACTCCACAGCTGAGCAAATGGATAATTTAAATTCAGTAAGTGAATCAGTACTATTAAACAATAAAATATTTGTATATTTTAAATGCTAGATCTGTAAAAAAACTTCCTCATAATTTCAGGTTTCTTTATTCTGTCAAGTCATTCTATTTATTCCAAGTTCTTCCTTTGCCTTCTTATTCTACAGATCATCATCACATCTTAAAATGCCAAAGTTTCTGTTCTATAAATTTATAAAGTTGACACACTTCTGAAACAGTTTTTGAGTTACATTTTCTTAAACTAGATACTAAGATCTTAAGGAGTAAAAGAGATATTGGAGAAAAAACTAGGTAAATTCTATTCCATTATGCTTTTGCAAGCTGTAGACATAATGAGAAAAGAGAGAGATCAACAAAAAATTCACTCAAACAATACTTCAGAGGAATTTTGTTAACAAGGACTGCTCTGCTCATGTAGTGACGGCCACAGAAAACACCACACAGCAAACCCCGTGTGGGATAGATACACTGGGATCAAGGTGTAGCATTGGTATGCTGTCAAAAAAATGAAGGAAGAAGATGCATTTAAGAGACTGAAATTAAGATGGAGGAGCCTGTCACGTAACAAGAGCTTATAAGCGTTACAAACCCGGCATATAAACATAAAAAGCAAAGCTGACATATTTGATAACCATAAAGGCAACTTATTCCAAAGACACTCTCAATTACAGTCATTCTGCATCACACAAAATGCAAACACAAGTTCAGGGAAGCGCAGTATCGCAACATCATCCCAGTTTTCACGTTGTGAGCCTCCCCAGCCTCCTGCCTGGGCAAACACCCGTGGGAAGAGAAGGCAGTCTGCCCTCTTCCAGCAGTGCCACACACTTCCCACCCTGCCCCGACACAGGAACACGACACCGGGGGAGTTCAAGGTTTTCTTTGAGGGCAAATTCCACAAATCCAGCTGAGCCTCAGCACCACCTCTCAAAACCAACTGTGGGCAGTGGGCCCTTTCAAGCAGACCTCGATATGTGACAGCAGCACCTCACCTGCGGTGCCCTGTGGCAGCTGCCCCAGCAGCGCCACGGCGCACTAACAGCAGCTTCATTACGCTTTGGTAATAGGAAAAACAAGCACAAAGGTTCATCTTACTGCAGAAATGGTAAAGAAACGGGCAAACACGGATGAGAGATTGCTGCACTAAGTCAACAAGAGAGACTCACGGAACTGAAGTACTGAAGACATCTAAACCCACAATCTGTTGTGTACACAGTGATTTCAGAGAGCAAATAACATTTCATTTTTCTGTGCTGTGTTCTGGTTGAATTGTCCACATTTGAGCAATCCTAAATACAAGTGCGGGATTTTAGTCCATATATAACTCGGTAATATATATTTCCAAGTCCCTCAAATTTAATGTTCTTTCTTCTAATTAGACTTCTGCTGGGTCTGTAGGCAGTCTTATAAACCACTTTAACCTTATTTTAATTTTTCATTATGAAAACGGTAAGTATTCATTAACTTTGGAAGACATGGCATTACAGCTGTGATATATCATTCCTCATATTATTAACAACCTACTTTATAAATTCAGTGCTTGAAGCACATACTGGTAATAATGTATTACAAGTTTTATTTTTGTAAGAATTTTGAAACAAACTTAGCAGGAGCACACACAGATGCCTAGTCATACACAAAATTTTATTTGCTATAATAGCTTTAATATTAGTGTCAAAATATATTTGCAGCAAGTTTAGCAGACACGCTAGAAACTAAACCTCAACCCCCCAGAAAGAGAAACTGTGTGACTAACATTACTCCTTCCACCTCTCTAACTCTTTGGTAAGATTACTTAAGCAAGAATAAAGTCCAGATAATCACTTTTTGTGCAGTAAACTTTTAACATATTGTAAATAATTTTAGTCATTTACTTTCCCTGCAGAGACTAAGCATCATTTTAGTTTTTCTTCAATATCATTCAAATGCTTATCTCAGGAAAAGAAAAACTTCAAAAGAAAATCAGATATTGCTAAGAAGTCAAATTGACTACCATCTATAAAAAGTTTTTTCAGTACTCTAACTACACGATGTGAAAAATTATTATTATTATATTTATAATGTTTAATATATCATCATAAACTGCCATCCTTAAAACACAGTACTCCACTGGAAGTAATTTTAAAAAGTGAATATACATTTCTAGACCAGCTACCATAGAGTGGCTGTTTGCTTGAAGGAATAACATTTATGCAATTTGTTCTACATGATGGTCTTTTTTTTTATTATTATTATCTGACTAACACTGCTTCTGGCCTAAGCAGCAAAACATAAAATACTGATAATTTTTACTTCAGTATTTAAACAAATGGAATTGATTAATGTATTTGAGAAGACAAAGTTGTACTGAACTGAGTCATCTGCAACTGAGCCTTTACCACTTCATAAAATCAAATATGATTATGAATATCAGTTTCATAATCAAAATTTCCACTTCTTTCCACAGAGAGAAGATAACTCTCTCACTCCTAGGTAAAAAACTGACCACAGGCTATTCTGTGGTTTTCACATGGAACAGTGCAAAAATACAGCTGACGTTAGCCAGCTGCTCAAATTTCCTTAGCATTAGACATTTTTTTATATTCTACAAGTGCTGGTGGAACTGCAAAACAAAACCCCTTAGCTGCAGTGGCCAGCACCATCCCCTCGTACATGAAAATTTCTGTAAGATTTAGGTGACACATGCCAAGAGGAAAAACATGGAAAACAGCAACTACCAAGATTCCAAACTCCAGAGTGGATAAACGAGGCAATAAGGAAAGAAGGAATGTGAGAGTGATGGATTGGTAGCTACAAGATGTCTAACAATACTAGGATTGGCCTGGGCTCAGAGCGTGGATAGAAGGAGCAGTGCTAGGAATAAAACAGATAGATACTGGTAAGTTCTTCCCAGCAAATTGACTTTTTAAGCTGAGGAAGAATCTTGCATGGCAATCAACAGTAGACCAAGAGTTGACATTCTAAATTACACTGGACAAACTACACTGAAGAGACATTTTAGCACTAATGATCAAACTGTTCTTGCAATCTTCTTCAAACAACCACCTTACTCTGTGAAAGTAGTGATTGTCATAAGGAACACACTTGACCGTCTTGAGGAAAACAGAGTCCAGCAGCATCATCAAAAGCAATTGTAGCTACACATAAGCAAGAAAACAGGAACTGCCTTCATTGCTCTGTCACAAACACTTTCAAGTATTAAATTCAGTTTGTAACATCCAGGTTTTAACTAAAGCTTAAGAAAAAGTGTAGTTCTTAACAACTGTATTTTCCATAACATTTCTTTAGGTGAGTGATTTATTTCTCCATTTTCTGGACTTGCTCAAATTCAGCTAAAATGAGATCTTTACTTTTCACTGCATTATGAAGAAACAGTCAACTGGGGTTTTTTTGAGTTTTCTGCATCCATTTTAACAAGGTTCTACCACACACACAAACATCTGAGCCCCACTCTACCTCCCATATTAGCAGCAGCATTCCTCAGAGAGGCTTTTCTCCAAACAGTTTTAAAAAGATATCTTTTCACTCTGAATTAAAGAGGATGTAGAGATTGCCACCAGTGGAGGAGCAGGAATCACAAACAGCTATAACCCAACTATTCTGAGGAAATGTAAGCAAGTAATTAGAAATAAAACTGCTTACATTCATGCAACTTGTTTGGCAACAGCAGCATAGCATAAGGAAAGCTGCTACAATTCATAACAGCATCTTGTAATAAAACAGCTTTATGCATCCCTCTCAAACTGTTTAGTGCTCAAATCTCATCAGATGGCTGAGTAAGCATTACACTTTGGGACAGTAAATCTCTGTTTCCAATATGGTCTACATTCACAGACATGTACTTTCGCATTCACTGTAGTCACTTCCAGCTAAGCACTCATATGAAAAAAAAAAAAAAAAAAGGCAATATATAAAGATATCTGCATGCTATTTTGTCTAATCAGCTATCTAGCCTCAGAAACCATTTTGGAACCTTAAAGGATCAGCACCCTCAACAGGAATTGACTGCTACCAGCAAAAGATAATTTGAAGTTGGATTTACAAACATGAAATAGTGCCAAAGAACCACCTTTATACAAGTCACTGTCTCTTCAACCTGTCTTTATCCATATCAGTGGGGCATAAAGGGCATTGCCATGGCATATTTTGCTTCCATTAGAGACAAACTAAAAGGTAGGAAAGGGTTTAGAAACCACCACCAAGTCAAAATTCATGACAGAAGATGACATTATACAGGCAGATGCTTGAAGAGCTCTACTTAGATTGACAGACAGTTCACAGAACAGACAACTGACTTAACTGCAGCATCTAATTAAATCTCTACAGAAAAACACTGGGTACTATGGGTGTTCCAATTACACAGAAAAGAGCATCACCAGACCTAGTGGCTAAAAGTGAAACCAGTTTCCAAAACCCAGAGAGAAGCTGGCATCTGTTTTTAACATTGAGGCTGAGTTCCCACAGTCACTGCCCATCAGTTGAAATCACAGATTTTCAGTCTACTGATGTTTCCAGAATTTGAGGATGTGCTTAATTCAAGGAAAGATTACTGGGATCAATGTAGAAATAATCTGATGAAAGTTAATAAGCAACCAAAGAGCAGGCCAAGGAAGGTAACTGCAGATCCTCTGACCTGGAACCCTGAATCCAGAGACAAATAATATAAAACAAACAGAACAAATCCAGGCTCTGCTTACCCAATTATACTTCCTCATCATTTTGTTTTCTATTGATTTATAGGCTTTAAATGAATTGGTGATCAGCACCTGGACTCAACTCCAAAACCCCCATGATTATCTACGGAAGACAATGAGCTTTAGGTGGTGTTTTTATTTGTTTGAAACTTTCCTTATGTTTTTCTTACTATGTGAGGTGTGTGCATTTGGATCCAGCCACAATATTTTAAAAGCTTCTAGAAATCACCTAATACATTGGAGGTATTAGGAGAACAAACAGGGAGGACAGAGGAAATATAAACAGAGCAATCATCACCACGGATCAACCAGCTGTCCACTGAGTCTAGAATTTAGTCCCCAGCAGTAAGACATTTCAAAAGAACAGGGGAGAAAAAAATAAAGCAGAAAAGACAATTACAGAGTAAACAAAAGCTCACCTAAAACCTGGTCCCAATGCATCTGAGCTGAAAACTGACTCGTGCATTGGAGCAGTGCTTTACTCTCTGGTGCTTAACCCATCTTCCACATGCTCCGCTAAAATACAAATATCTAATCCTTTCCTTATTTTTTTCTGAAAATGCAGACCTTAAAAACATGTGGCATTGGAGAGTTCAACAATGTATAATCCAAAACAAATGCTGTTGTATGTTAAATATTTGCTTAACTCCATTTTATTTAAATAGTTCTTTCTTCCTGTACTATGACAAAAGAGGAGGAGAAGGAAAGTGGCCTAACTGCTCTCTACCAGAAAAAAGCTTGAGACAGGTTCCCAAATTCACAGAAATAAAACTATATTCACTAAAGCAAATGTAAACACTCATTTTCTGGAACACACCTCGGATGCAGGGACAGAGATGCCCAAATCAAATCCAGACCAAATGCAAAAGCTTTTTAAATCTGACATTTCAGTGTTAATAGGTACACTAGAAAAGAATCTAACTACCTCCATCAGTTTGAGAACACTCACAAGTAATCAGCCTCCCTTCCAAACACTTTTTGCTGAAAATCAGATCCTAAAAATTATCACTTGAACTGCAGATCCTTTGGAAGACAAGAAGACATAGAAGGCAGAACAAATTTGCAAGATTTGCTCAATGTTAGCCATTTTCATTATCTGAATTAGTCAAAAATTATTTTCATTTGAAGTATGTTTTTTAAAAAAATAAAACTATTATTTCATCTCCATGGAGTACATTGTTTCCCTTTATAGTAGATTTTAATATGAAAAAGAGCATCCACAGATGTGTGTAAACAAACATTTTAGATGAGTGTGTGCTCACACGTGGATGAGAAAATGGAGAAGGGTTTATAGGATCAAAAATCATTATTTTCAGGATCCAAAGTCTTAGAATTATATTACACAGCCGAGTAATGGGATGAGGGGAAAAAATACACAAAGGAAAGGTTTTCTTCAACACTCAGTAAGACCCCAGATGAGCAAACACAGCTTACGATGAAGCACAAGATCTTTTTGCTTGAGAGAAATTTGAAACTCTGAAGTAGAGAAAGCATATTTCCTATCAATTCTGAAGTTCTTCTGAAAAGGTATTTGCATGAAAATGGTTACTAAGCCTATTTTAGGGTAGACCTGAGATTTTTAATTTTTTTCTTTTATTCAGTGTGTGCTTATTACATGTTGATAACATCTAGTTCTTAGAAGTTAGCCATTTATATGTGATTTACACGATATGCATGTAACTTTGCAAATGGTTCAAAAAAATAGAACTTAGTTGAAGTTAATCATCAACTAATGAGGAGTCCAGTAGAGAAGCAGTAAACATAGAAGCTCTTTTTGAAAGCTAAATAAAGGAGCAAAAAAGGAAGAAAAAGGGAGCATAAGTCTATATATACTTACATATTTGCATCAGAAATCCCTGCATTCTGAGTGTCTAATTTAAACTGTAAACAAATGCTGATTTTTAATAATGATCAGTTGTGGGTAGCTGCCAAGAATAAAAAGTTATTCCCTGAGAGAAACTGCGTGTACAGAGAATTCTCGTGTTATGTCTAGCTGTTGTTTATTCTACAAATACATATTAATATTAGAATAGTGCTGTGTTTGCCAGCACTGCTGTTATGAATTATTACTGGAGTTCTCCTCAGCATCACAGCTGGTCCAGCAGGTGGGAAGAGATGAGCATGAACCTTTGCTCAGCGAGTCCAGGTCAGACGCTCTCACTCTCAATGGTTGGTCCAGGAGCTCTGAGCACACAACCACGCCCAGCAAAGTAACTCACAATGGATGAAGATATAAAATCATGAAATGCCAAGAAAATAGGATGCAAGGGGAATGTAAGGGAAGTTAAAAGGAAGAGATGATCACAACTGATTTAAACTACCATTTGCAAACCAGAGAACTTTCTGCTCAGAAGGAAAAAAAAAATCAGAACAAACACACAAACAAAATGAAACACTCAAACATTACAAACCAAACAAGCTAACAAAAAAAACCCAACAACAACAACAACAACAACAAAAAAACCCAAAACAACACAACCCAAAACAAATCCCAAATCCACAAAATACCAAGAGAAAACAATTTGTGCATATTTTAAAGAAAGCACCCCAAAGACTGAAAGTCAATGCCATGATGTCTCCCTGAAAACCAATTTCAAAATATATTTTTTTCTGGTTTTTATTGTGACTCAGATCTAATATATACAAAGTTCTGGTTTAATTCCTGTTTATCAGAACATCTTGCTATTCCAGCTCAAAAGGGCACTTGACTGATATTAGAGAATAAATCAGAGGAGGAATGTTAGGTTTGGGTTTGACTTTCTTACCTTTTTCTTTCTTAAAAGCATACTGACAGAAGGCTGCTCTAAAGGTTTGTACTTTTATTTATTTCCTAGTCTAGTAATGCTGCTACATTGCTCCATTATTAACAACTTCAACACAGATGAAAGCACAGATGAAAAGTGCTTTCATGTTTTTAAATCACTTAATAAGAACCTTATCATCTTTTATGGTTTGGGGAGGGAGAGGGTGAGGAAGGGAGGTTTTATTCAGCATCTTTCTGTTATTAAATAAGCTACACAAATTATAATTTTTTTATTTCTCAATAAGACCATGCTTTCTAGACAGGTGAAATTGAAGGCAGTTTTCTCACACTAACAAATATTTTACACTGGGATATCGTGTTTCTCTCAGGTCACCATTAAAACCAAAGCAAGCCTTGATGCAGGAGCAGTGGAGGTTCCGTATGTACTGGCTAGGAGAGGAAAGCGGCCTTGAGGCCTCTTTCCACACAAGCCACCCTACATCTGATTCCGTGTTAAAGGATCTCCCCCTCTTGCCTCTACCTCAAATTTCCTTTGATTATGTAACCATACAGATATAATGAATAATCAACAGCTTGCAGAATGCCACTCAAAAACCTTGCACGACAGAGGAAAACTAAGAATGTGCTCTCACTCTAGGCAGAATACAAGAAAAAAAGTTTTATTTAATGTCTTTAATCCAAATCTAAGTATCAAAACATTTCATTTCCAAAAGGTCACAGGTCCTGCAGAGAAGTATTAAAACTGTAATTGCCAAAACTGAATTGGATTTGGAAGGGATACATTAATTTCAACAGAGGAGTTGAAGATGACTCAGGTTTGATGACAAGATGATCAAAGATCTCATCTCGGTGTTATTGGGAATATGAGCAGGGAGAGAAAGTCTGGTCAGCCTGAGCACCTGTAAGAGCAGCTGTGGCCTCTAAGCAGCAGCTCATCAGTCACTGCGAGCAGTTAAAACCTTCTTCTAATTCTGAGCAACCTTAGTCCCTCCCAGGAAAATACTTAAGCAACCCAGCAAGAACTGTTTCAGACTTCTGAGCTCTGAATGTAACTTTTGTAATTAGCATTTCACTGACAAACCATGATAAACAAAAGCAGAATGAGTGCAACTTTGTCTTAACAGATTTTCCAAACCCAGTAATGTACAACAGGCAGCAGCTCAAAAAAGCTGTGAGCAGTTCCACTGCCATGGTCAAAACAAATATTTTGCATCAAGACAAAAGTATTTACCTTATCTACTAGAAGAGACAAAATACTGAATAAAAAAAAATCTGCAATTCCTTAAAAAAATGTCAAGCTTTTTCTAATAGAAGAAGAAGAACAACAACAAAAATCTCTGAAGACTATTTATTTTAAGCATGTTTATTTCCTACAGAATTTAATCCCATCATAACACCCACTCAAAGTTAGGATATATTTAAATGTGTGAATTCCTAGATGTCTGCAGCTGGAAACTGCATGCACAAGATGCAATGAACAGAAATTCCAACTATATGAACCACATTTTTATCTATCTAATATTAATATAGAAAGTGAGAACAGCTACCAAATCTTAATCTAGATCTACCCGTCACATTATCTCAAATCTCATGTCAGTAAAACTGCTCAATCAGAAAGATATCCAACTTTCAAATGCTAAGAATCATCATACAGACTTATTTTCTAAAAAAATTGCTTTCTAAACTTAACAAAGACAGGAAAATAAGGAGTTGCTGCTCATTATCTAACAAAAAAAATTACTTTGACTCTCTAAAATAAGCACTATTTATTTAGACACAACAACAGACTAGTTGGGGCAAAAATAACAATAAGGACAAAAATCTGAGTGTTTCAATTCAGTTACCAACAATTTGCATTCCCCTTCATAAAGAGGGCAGAGAAGAACACATTAAGAGCAGGGGGAAGGATGAACAGTTTTCAAATCAGTAATCAAGAGAAAAAGACCATTATGGAATGCTGAATAAAGACCTGCAAACTAAAATGAGGCACTTGAGCTGAAGCATCAATCATCCTGATAGGGAAAAGTAATATTTAGATGACTCCTGTACAGTAAAGTAGAACAAACTGCAGTGAGAATGGCTCCAGCAGCTCAGACGCTCGAGATGCACTTTGATGCTTTATCTTAGGTAAACACCTCTAAGCAAAGAAAGACCCTCCAAGAACAGAGATTACCCCAGAAAACAGAACTGGGTGTTTGACAGACCAGGCGCACTGTAAACACTCCCACATGTCTCTAGACAAATGTAAGAGAAACAAGGGATTAGACAAGGGCTTAATTATTGGCACTAATTATTAGTTTGATTTAAAGGTGGAGACAGACACTGACTGCTGTCAGAATGTTTTAAACAGGATGTGTGACATGATATCGGGTATAAGGAATGACCTTCCTCTGAAGGATTTCCATAACAAGTGTGATAACTTCCCGTTCCCTCAGCCACAACATTAGAAATGTGTAGCAGAGAACTATCTGCAGAGAACTAACTCGCTGTTAACAAGTATGTCTACAAACCAGAAGAGTTTCTGCATTTAAATTATGGTACATTTAAATTATGTACCAGGTGATTTACCTTCCATTGAGAGGGGCACAAAACCTATACATTTATCCATCAAGCCTGCCTCTGTGTCTTAGCTGGTACAAACCATATCTGATTCTTCAACTGATACTGAACCAAGGCTTTTAATTCAAATCTAATTGTTGATTGAATGCCAATTTAACCTGGCTGTTTGGACAAGTAAACCAGATGATTAAACTCAGTTCCTATGAAGCAATGTTCACTAATGGTTTCAGCACAGAGGCTTACAAGTTCTTCAGACAAGCAAATACCCGAATGAGAATAAAATTACATGTGTACAGTGCAAATTTACAGGTTTTTCAAGTAAAACAATTTACATTTTTAATTCAATAACCCATTGGACATAGCAAGGACCATTTTATAAAATAAGAGATTAAATCCCCTGGCTTACAAGTTCACACAGGCAGGTTATTTCAAATATTACTTGTAGGCTGCAACGCTCAATTACAGCCAATTACAAAAGGAATTAGATGGGTTTCCTCCCTTCAGTTTTTATGAGGTCAGGGGTAAGCAATGTGGGTGAGCAGTGACAAAATGAAGTCAGAGGAACCAGCACTCCCATTCCCAGAGTTCAGTTGCACAGCATTCAAGAACAGGAAAGGAATTCCAAGGTACCTGATGGATAATAAATGTATGTTGGCCATGAGGGTTTTTACCATAACTAATGAATGGATGTTTGCCGTATGGGTTTTTACTAAAACTGTGCTTTAGTTGCATTTTCAGTACAGATTCTGAGTTAGAGAGAGAAACATTTAGGTGAAAATACCATTATCATTTCCAAAATTAACCTAGGAAACAGGATACCAAGTTAGCACATTGGCTAATCCCCAGATCTGTGCAAAAGATGTCCTCTGGTCAAGGGTCATGGCATTTGTGTCTATCAGATGTTTTGATCAGTGAATCTTGGTTTGCCTCATTTACAAATCGTGGATTTCAAAAGTACCAGAACTGTGAGAAAAGAAAGAGCTTTCTAATTTAGCACAAAGCAGTGGAAGCAATGGTGAGATATTATCCATTCTCCTAGAGCTCTTTCATTAAAACCCCTTGTAGCACTGAGATGCTTTAACAAGGAACAGAGGAAACCAGTCCCCACTTTAAACATACCTTGTCTTGGAAACTCATCTGACTCCCTGTGCACCAGGTCAGACACTCGATTCCCATAGTGCATCCTGGTGTCGTGGTCATACGCCTTCAGCGTCTCACTGGAGCTGTAGGATTTCTGGGTGGGCACCCTGCAGTCCTCGCTGTCCAGCGAGGAGCTCGTGTAGCGGCACTGCTTCCCACAGCGGCCCCTGGTCAGCGAGCGGTGCCTCCTGTCCTTTATGTCCATTATTCTCAGGCCGGCACGGTGCTTCTGGAAGAGCCACTCTTCTTTTTGGGGTCAGTCGCCGTCACCTAACGACACGAAAGGATGACAAAAGGGTAAGTAATGCTGCCTCTGCCTTTTGTTTTATTCTGCCTTCCCTGACTTGTCCTTGAAGAACGATGCACAGATCGGGAAGAAAGGGAAGGCCCACATGATGCATCCTCTAGAAATTGAAATAATTGACCTGAATGGGCAGGGAGAAAAAAAATTAAATGCTGTAAGATAATTGCACTCTATCTAAATTATCGCATCATCAAAGAGTTGAAAAAATAATGATAAAACAAAAAACACTGTCATCTTTTAATTTTTGAACGAACTCTGCTAACAACACAGAACTGACAGAACAATATTTGTTTCTGTTATGCAACAGAAGAAAAGTAGACTCAAACCAGCTTTAATTATTCTCATTCTTCCTGCAGTACAGCTTGCAATGAAGACTGAAGCATGCCAGAGAGTTCCAAAGAGGAGATTATTCCTGTTCAGTGTTACTAGGAATTACAAAGCTGCACATTGTCCTTTAACAATGTGTTCACAAGCAGCAGAAACCGATTTTATTGCCCCTGGTTAACATAAATCCAAGGCCCTACTCTGAAAGTGGACAAGGTCTCTCCAGGTCAGTCCCAACCCTGACATTCCTGTGTGGCTCTGTCTGAGCACACTTTGGGGACTGGCTGCTCCTGTGCACCCCAGAACGTGACTGGATGAGCTTCTTCACCACGCCTCAAGGTGACCAGTGTATCCAACTCGGCACTTGGAGCTCTTGAAAACTGTCTAAATCTCTTCTTGTTCAATGGACCATAGAGTTTCTTACAGTGTGCTTAATTAGGACACCCTTACTGTGGCATATAGACTTTAATATATGCATCGTTAGCGCACAAAAACTGCAAAATGAAACCTTCTGTAGAAAGGAAGAAATAAAGTAAAAGCACAAACACCCTACCCACTGGGGTACTAATTATTTTCAGTTATATCAGTATGTACGTCTTTCTCTCATGGCATACTATGTTCAGGTCTGTGCTAGTCCTGAGAAATCTCATGACAAATTCTTTTTTCTGGAAATTAAATCTTGCCAGATAAAAAACCCACTTAGATTTGCTAATAAGCAAAAGTTGGAACAAAACATCTTTTTTTTCTCTACATGGCTAAGGAGGTGAAGGAATGATTTAGGTGAATTTAGCTGGGACAGTTGAAGAGCTTTCCCTTGCCCCTGTCCCCTCTTGGTCCAGGTTCCCTGTGCCAAGCCACCCAGCAGAATGTGCCCAGGCCAGAAGCTTTGCTAAAGCCACCAAAGCATTTCAGCAGTGAATCCTGGTGCCACCTCTGCCACCAAAGCAACAAACTGCAGCAGGAGATGATAAAACATGCAGAAGGCAGCCAAGCCTTTCATTGTGGTAGTTGTTTGCACCTGCAGGGGAAGAGGTCACAGAACTGGCACAAGTATTGGCTAAATCATTGCTTTTTAAAACAGATTATGGCCCTAAGAGAGAATAAATGTACTTGGCCAGAGGAGCTGTTGATCTATAGAAAAGGTTTCTTGCCTTCATTTAGATTTGACATTTAGCCTTGTTGTGGTTTTTGGTTTTTTGGTTTTGTGGGTTTTTTTTCTTTTCTTTCTGCATTTTAAAGAAGAAAGGTAACCACGAGAAACAGCTGCTTTAAGCCACCCACAGGTATTCTGCAATCTGTGAGGAATAAGAAGTGTAAACATGCTTACTTTTTTCCTTCTTTTTTCATTTATTTTTTAACATTTCAGAGGGGGAAAAAAAGTCACAAAACAACAGATACAGAAAAGCCAAAACAAAAGCAGAGACATTTGGCACTTGAAATTGTCAAGGCTTGTTTTGTAACTTCAGATTAAAGAGAAAGAAAGATTCAATCCACATTCCTGTTTCTCAGCCCTCTGAACCTATAGTGGCTAAGCTGACTCCTTCATATCTGAATTTTTTAGTTCAGTTCTTTGGTCCTGTAATATTGATTAAACTGGAAAGCACATTAACTGTAAAGCATATTAACACTGGAGGCACAAACAGTTTCTTGAAGTTTCAGGAGATATATGATCATTCAGATTAACAATCCCTGGCTCTTTGATCCCAGTTTAATACTCTCTCATCAAATTCAGATATCAATATATCACGATTATAAACACAGAAACAGACACAGACACTACAGCAAAACCTGCCAATTGCTCTCTGAGTGTCCTCATGCTGCTATTCAACACAAAAGCCTGTCATTCCATATGAACTCTATATTGTCTGTCAGTTCAGACAAACAAACAGCTTTTTGTTTTTATGACTGCTAAACTTAAAGCTGTCTGGCCTGATTTCTATTGTTCCTGAAAGAACATTTAATTCCTTGTTACTGTAGTTAAAAGAAGGATTTACTGTGAATGAGATAAAACTTCAGAGTATTTCCAGGACATTAGCTTATTAAAGCATCTTCTTAGGCAGACAAGAGTTTTTGAAATTGTTCCCTCAATAACCATTCTTTCATAGAGTTTTGTGCAATTCCCCTACAGATACAAAAATAAAAGGAAATGTCAAGACAGTGTTCCACTGTCGTGCCTGGAAATATTCCTGAGTCATCTGCACATGCAGAATGTGAGGCACAATGTCTGCACTACAGTAGCTCTGGCTAACACAAGAAAATAAGTGTAGAAATATCCTAAGATCTTTACTTTGATCTTTCATAAGGAAAACTGTGTTACAAGAATCAGACATCAGAATAGTTTGGTGAATAACTTGATTTTTATGACATCAGACCACTAAAAGTTTCTTGAACTTTACTAATTTTAGTAGGTCCTTCAAATGCTATTGATAAAATAAAAACATTTTTACTGGAATTACTGTTCAATGTCATTTCCATATTTATTAGAGTAATTTTAATTTTTGTTTTCCTTATTTTTCCATTACTTGAGGACAAATCCCAAGCATCTGAGACTAAATATATCTACCTGATCACAATAAAATATTCTCAGAGATACTTCTCTCCTCCTCACCTATGCTTTGGGGATCCCTTTGAACTTAAAGCAGCCAGGGAAAAACCAGTTCCAGAGCATCATGCTCAAACCATTCTCAAAATTTAGACACCATCATACGTGGCTTAAAGCACTGTGAATTAAGGTGTGAAACACTCCTAGAAAATGTTTCACTTTTATTTTTTTATGCTTATGTTAAATAGATGAAGTACTGATTAGATTCAGTGCTGAACACCTTTCCTGTCAGACAGTGAAATCTTTATGCACTGTATTCCTGGAAAGGTAAGGTGTGATAGCTTTGCTCAGAGAATAATGGTGAGATGCAATTTGAGTTCAGAACTCCTGATACTCTTTGACTTGCCTGTCTCAAGGGCACTCTGTGAATGGTTTATTTTGAGTAATTGACCTAAATCATAACTGATTTAATAATTTCTTTTGTTTCAAAGGATTTAACTAATACAGCTCATTCTGACCCACTTACACTACAGAGCAGTACAACCCCTAGCAAGTGACTTCAACTGTTTTTCTCATTTAGTTTAATTATTTCAGAAACACAGGAGCTCTATCTAACTTTCTGAGAAAGGTGTTTATTCAGAAAATACTTATTATTTATAATGGCCTGCTAAAGGGCTGGTCAAGTTTCAGAGGAATACAGTCTCAGCTGATGTGGGCCATAGCAATCAATTTAAAGCAATAAACAGCTCAGGCTGTATTTGCTGCTGATGCACACAGATCCCAGAGCCCCCAGTTACACGTGTGTAATGCACTTCTGCCTCACTATTCAGCCAGTATAAGATGTGTTGTGGTTCTCTAAAGTGACTGTGCACCTGAACATGACTTTGGCAGTGGTAATGAGAGCCTAAGTGCAACTGTGGGCAGTGCAAGGGCTTTAGAACACCACATGTCCTGCAGGGACAACAGAGACAAGGGGGGAAAGGAGAGAGAGGATAAAAGAAGAAAAAGCTGAGGAGAAGAGAAATGAAAAGCAGATTTTTGTTTAGGGGGTTTGAAAAAACCTGACCACTCCTTTTTGTGTTAGCACAGCCAAATCAATAGGAGGCATGGAGGGAGGGCTCAACATGAATTTTAATGGCTTAGCAAAGCTTATGCTAAAACTCTCTGTACATTTAAATTTGATTCCTACATTTATGTAACTCAAGTCATGGGCTTGTTTGCTGCATTTTGTAATGATCCTGACATGATTACAGTGTACAGGCCCATTAGAACTGCCACTCACACCTCACAAAGCCCAGGGATCACTTGGAAGTTCAGGGGAAACAAAGAACTTCACATTTATATGGTGCCCCCAAATCACCTGGCATAACTAAATAAAAACATTGCAATAGTGCAGACGGTATTGAAAACAGCCTTTTGTCTTTTTTTCATTTTTCTTTTTTTTTTCTTACTTTTTTTTTTTTTTAAATTTAAAATAAGTAGCACACCATGTACCAATCTGTTCATTAAAAAAAAAAAAAAAAAAAAAAAAAAAGGGTCTCTTAAAAGCCTGGACTCCTTTCCTTCTCAGGAGCCACAATTGGAAATAAACTTGTGATTCAGAGATTCAAATGCTGTTCATTATTTTACGCAAAGACTATTTTTGAAATGAGAAAATGCATCTATTCAGCTTTCATGCTGTGCAAATTTTCAGGCAAAAAAAAAATTAAAATGGTTATTTAACTGTTGTATTTATTTCTGATTTTAATATTAGTGAAAAAGAACATCTCTACTTCTGGATCCCATCTGTCTATTAAAAAAAAAAAGGGACAAAAAATAAAATGAAATTTTAAGCTAAATGATACAACTAAGGACACCACAATATGTGCACTTTGTTAGATGAAGTAATATTTATGACAAGTATGCTAATTTTGATTTGCGCCAAAAATGAAAGTATATTTGGACAGTCTGTTTGGTGTAGCCTCATTTTTCATTGATAAACTGTTCTTCTGAATTTTTTAATTCTTTTTTCTCCTGTGCAAATAGTGAATTTTTGGTTTAGTGATCCACTCACTATATTAAGTTGAAAATTAGCTATATTTAGTGTGACATGGTAAACAGCTAAGTCAGAACAGTAGTGATGAATGATTCAAGCTAAGACACAATGCTTACAGGCTTTCTCTGTTCTGCTTTACTACAGACAAAACCTGTCTTATTTTTTCCTTTTAATAAATAAAAGCTCAAGGAAGTATTTTCAGGCTAAGGGCATTCAAAATAGTATACACAACAAAATCAAGAACTGAGCCAAATATTTATCCTGTATATATATTTTTATCTGTTTAAATATATATGTTTTTATTTCTATACTATCTTTGGAGATTTCTGTACTCCAGGAACTTCTTATAAATCCCAGCACTGCTTAAATCTATTATGAAAATAGCCTTCCATTAAGAAAATAACATGCGACCGAGAACTGATGAAAAGCCCAGGAGCTACAAGACAGCTTTCCAGCAGTGTCCCATCATTCACTGACTGCTAAGGATTAACCCCTTGTTCTCCCCCGAATTTATTCCCTTTCCAGTGGGCAGAGAAGGTCAGTGGATGTGAGCCCAGGGGTCTCAGAGCCACAGCTGACACTGAGGCCAGATGGAAAGTGTCACCTGAGAAAGCTGCTGGACAAATCCAGGTACAAATGTTCTGAAATGTGGCTTCTAGTTTGTGCACAAGTTGGGGAGCCCCACGGATTTGGAAACCACGCCAGTAGAATTTCACTATCAGCAAAGCACCAGCGGTGTCCCAGTCTGAGGCAGAGCAGGGCACGCATGAACCACCCAGGTCGTTCTGCTCAGCTGCTGCAAACCAAGGGCTTTTCCCTCTCTGGGAGCATGAGACGTAGCAAACTTCACAAACAATATTCACTTTATAGTGCCTCAATAGCCCACAGGGAATATTTAGTTGATTTTTCTTGAAAATTATTTGAAATTCACTAAAATATTATTGGCATAGTACACAATTCGGTAGCTGATCATCAAGGGACATCATCAACCATCCTGTGACAGCAAGCCACGAGGAGATTGTGTCACAGTCACTCCGAGGTGAGAAAAGCTCATTTCTCAGTGAAAGGCTTATAAATCCCCCAAAGTGGTACTGAGCAGAACATTGCTAGTTATACAAAGGAGGCTGAAATTACATCTTTGCTTCCCAGATACACAGAGGCAAAACCATGCAAAGTTTTCAAGTTTTTCCTATTGGAGGGTGATCTATCTTCTTTTCTGGGTGAAGCCTTAACTATCCCCCATTCCAGAAAAAGAAAAAAAAAAAGAGGTTTTACCAAAGGATAACATATTTCCACTACTAACTCAAAGCTGTTTAGAGATATTTATTATGCTTTTGAATAGCTACAAGAGCTAAATATGTACTATTCTACAGCAAAGGTTAAACACCATGAAAATAAGAATCCCACCAGAGGTAACAAAGTAAGTTTTCTGCACATTTGAAACCCCAAGTTCCAGTGCTCAGTTTCCTGCTCTCAGTATAATTGTTATCTACCTAATTCCATCACTCTATGCAGTCGGGTTTAAAATAAATAGATAAATAAATAAATACATACATACATAAATGAAATCAAGCCACAATGAAGCAACACAAAAATCCAAGGTCTTAATTAATATAATTACATAAAATAAATACAGTTGAACAAGTTCACAAAGACAATTTAAAGATCAAATACAAACCGGCCACTTCAAAAGACTAAGTTTGCTAGAAGTAATTGCCTAAAGAACACTGATACTCTTTTACTGTCTAGAAAGAACAAACAGTAATATTATCTACTGCTAAACCACTGTTAATGAAGAAAGGTAGAATAATTTATCATTGTATAATTAAGACAATGCTGTTAAGCATGCTTTAACGATTCTGTATAATAGTTTCCCATCACCAGAGAACACTTTTGAAACTGGGAGTAATTGTCTAAATGATTTTTGATTATGTTCTGGATCAAACTGAACCACATTTCCAGAAGTAAGACGGATATAAATGCACATACAAGGAGTGACAACTTGCTTTATTTAATTGTCCATGGGTGATGCACTTTTTTCATTCTGATGCTAGGTAAAACACTGTCTTTAATTAACTTCATGGGATTTTCAACCTTACCAGCAATGGAGCCAAAACATCAAGCTAGTTGGAGCATAAGTTGTGCTCCAACCATTTCCCCTCTGTTTTGCTTCCACCAACACTCAGTCATTAGTTCATTTAATTATTCACCAGCATTTTCCAGTGTTCTGTCCTCTTGTCAGGCTCCTTTACCTTTTAAATTTCTTATTTATGCCCAGAGTTTCTGCAGTGGATTTGAATGCTGTCCATATCCACAAGCCTTCTCCTTCACACCCATGCTAACCCATCAGCTGTCTCTGGGAGCTCCTGGGCACAGAGCTTCCATATTGGACCCAAGGACTTTGATTTCAAATATACGACTGTGCTATCAAGTTGGAGAAATGTAGTATCAAAGGACTTGTACTTCCCTTGCACCCAAGCAGGTCCAATGCCAAGAATTTTAAGACAGTTCCTTCCTAATTATTTTTCACTTCCTTATGCTAAAACACTCTGCAATTCTCCATCCATTGGGCACCTTCACTCCTGCCGGCAGCAGTAAAACCTGTACCACTGGGTACAAGATCAGCCAAGAGAGAAACACCAGGAATATGCCTTTCATTCCTTGTTTACAGATGAATACACTGTGCAGGGGAACTCTGCCAGAATCTGAGATCAGCAAAGCTCCTGTGCACACCTCATCCTACTGTGAGATGATCATGCTGCTGAAGAAGTTTCTCAGCTATTTTCAAACCTCTACAAGACTATTCTTAAAACTCATCAAATGTAGAAATCATCCAAGCACTTACAGGTTTAGGTACTTTTTTTTTTATCATTTCAGTCAAGAACACCACCTGCTTTTCACTTTACACTTACATCATTTTCTCCCATTCTGTCTAAGAAACAGTCCCTTTCTTTCTTTAAAGCTTTCACAGAACATCTCTTGCCTCAATCTGATACTAACAATTTTCATTTGCTTATTAACAGGAGGCTTTAATACACTTTCTCCCCACTAGCAGTGTCAATTTATAAAAATATATTTTGCAGAAGGCTTTACTAGAGACCACCATGGAGGCTGTACCAACTTACATGGTAAGAAAAATAAGCAATATTTTTAAAAGCCTTATAGTATTTAGTAGCATTTCAATAAAGATATTTCAAATTATACATGTGAATAGTCCACTGGGCCAAGCTCTGACTATTAGGAAAAAAAAAAACAAAGGGAAAGAAAAAAGAACAAAAAAAAAGAAGAAAAGAGTGAGAGTGTTTTTATTTGTGTAAACTGGTAGCCTTATTCCTTGTGAATTCTCCACCTTTGTAAACACACAGATTTTATCAGAAAGAACAGCTTCCTGAAGTGATTCTTTGTTTTAAAAGGTTCAAGGTAAGCAAAGAAAAAGTTAAAAGAAAAAAGAAATAGCCATGGAAAACAACAGAACTTTGTGATAAGGCACACGAAATGGATGACATTATATCTCCACAGCCTCCATACAAGTATTTGCTGAAACATTTTAAACTCTAGATCGCCTCAGCCAGTGATGAAACTTTGCATAATGAAGAAAGAAAGCTACACTGGAAGATTCTCAGCTAACAAGTGTTGTTCCACCTTTCAATAGAGGAAAATTAACTGCTTTATGGAAATTAATTAAACCTTGCAGTGAAGGATACAATGAACACAACCATTATAAAAATGACCAGCTGTAACTGAACACGTCTGAAGTGAATTTCTCCCACACATCAAAGGGCCATCAGGGATGGAACTGAGACCCTTGCTACCCTGAAGGCTGGTCCATCCAAATCTGCAGTGCAAGATTTACTCACATATTATCACAGCAGAAGAGGACACAAAGAGTTACCCTGATTAATGGAATTTTTAAAATAACCTCAGTCAAGAAAAATACACTTCTAGACAATCAACTAATCCAAGATCACAAAAAGCAGCAAATACCACTTAATATTGTGCAGGCACTGTGCAGACATCACTACAGCCTCTGTTCCATCTCAAATCATGAAGAAAAATGCCCCAATCCCTCCGGAGAAAAATCTCTCTAGAGAAAGGGCCACATGCCTCAGCAGACATTATCTTCTGTTATCTACCTAATCATTCAGGACAGAACATGTACTCAAATATTCACTCTCATCCTGTGACTTCCTCCTGCAGATTTCTTACACAGGACCATGGTTCTGCTTGCTGTCTTCTAGCTGTGGGTGTCTCCAAGAAAAGCCCAGCATTTGCTGGTGGATACGGGGCTCCCTCCGTGTCACCGTGCCAGCAGTCACTGCTCAGGGGCTGAGCTGTCACAGAGAAGCCCATCCTGGCTCCTCAGCCCTGTGTGAGATCCTCACCCCACACCCCACAGGGGGTTCCTGAAGGCAGCTGGGGACAGCAAGGGCTGAAGCTGCCCCAGCCCAGAACAGGACAGCTCATGTGGGGATATCTCAGACAGGCTACCACATGAGAAATGCAAACCATCTCCCAATTCACCATCTGTGCCAGAGTTGCACCAAGCAAGAAAAGTCAGAAAGGAGGAACAAGTTTAAAAAATGCTCTTAAAAGTGCACAGAATCTTCACAAAATCCATTTGGTCCTTTCTTTCTGTTGCCCTTTCACAGATTGAACAATAACCAAGCTGCAATGTCTAATTTCTTCACAAGTCTAAGCTCCCTGCATTCGAGCCAGCCCCCACAATTTTGCCATCTGCTCCTGGATTGCCGTGCAACCAGCACAGAGATCCCGATGTTCTCCAGCACTGTGGTCGAACCCCCCAGGCAAAAGCATCAGCACCCTGTGACAAGGACCGAGACCAAACCCAAGGGAACTTGGCAAGAGGCATTTAAAGCAAATTCTGTTTCACCTATCACATTTGGTTGTATCACTGACTCTTGCAAAATAAAATATACCCTTCAATGAAGATGCTTGATTTAAATTAAGTATTTATCGTATCTGTACAGATATACAGACATCCTGATCTCCATCCACAGTATTTGAAATTGATAGTGATTTAAAATTGCCTATTTTCCAAAGATACTGGACATTTTGAACAAGTTTATAGCTTTGTTTCTCAAAACAGAAAATTAACTAGAGGTATGAAGCTTAGTCAGTTCTTTTTGTAAGGGTTAGATGTTAAGTATAGAGAATAAAACTAATAACGCAGTTCAACAAAATTTACTTTGTGAAACCAGAATTCTCTGTGGTCATAGCCAGCTTGTTGCAAGTTAAACACAAGTCTTAAAATGCTCTCTTTGTTCCAATTCTGTATTGCCTACCAAGGTAAAAGATTTCTTAGTTCCACTATTTCTAGCAGTACAGATGGCAATAATATTGCACCGAGTTCTCCCACAAAACAAGAAAGATGCTCACGAATTGGAGCAAGTCCAGGGAAGGATGCCAGTGTCTCAAGGGCTGGAACATGGGCTTTACATGGAGAGATGAAGGAACTGGACTTGTTGAATTGCAGAAATGGCCAGCAGTGGCCTTGCAGCTCCTGTGAGGCCACAGAGAAGAGCGAGACGAGGCTTTACTGGGGGTAACCAAAGGGGAGTGAGAAACCACCAGTGCAAACTGAGGTACAGGAAGTCCTGAACAGAAATGAAGTGAGTAAAAATCACTCTGGGGACAAATGTGCACTGGGGAGGTTGCTGCAGGGGCTGGGGAATTTTGCTCATTTTCAAGATTCAACTACACGAAGCCTGTAGCAACCCAGTCTGAGTTCAACACTGACACTTGGATTAGATGAGCTCGAGGTCCTTTCCAGCCTCAGTGGTCTGTGACTCTGATGTTCTTAATTTAGGAAAAGTTCCATAACCATTAAAATGTACTATTTTGGAAGCACGCCTGCAAAGTAAAACACAAGGCAAGCTCTGTAAGCTGAGCATGCAGGCTTAAAAAGTCAGAGGTTTTTAAAGCAAAAAATCATCTAGGCTTGCAGGTTTAAAACTGCATTCCAAGCTTGAAGAGCACAATAAGGCAGAGGCTGCATTCTGTCTGCACACACATGCAGCCTGCAGAGGAGCAGACACCGCTGCAGTGGGGTTCTGCTACAGTCACACCTAAGACACACCAGTGTGTCAGGGAAGAACAAATGGGTTTTGTTCCTTCCTCAGTCTCACAGCACAGACCTTGAGGGAATACAGTTCTAGCATGAAGAAAATGCACAGGAACTAAAAGCACAATTTAATAGAAGTAAAAAGCATGAGCTCTATCACAATTCCCAAGACACTACTGCAAGCTCATCCATTTCCAAACATGTCATTTGACAGTGTTGACTTTGAAACAGTCCCTTAAAAATGTGAAAACAAACCCAAAAGAAAACAACTCTGCCATATGTTGTGATGACACCACCATAAATCTAAAGAAAACAACACATGAGAAGAAACTGTAACCTCTAACACTCACCTCTCCAGCAGCCAGAACCACATTCCTGTGTCATGTAAATCAATACAAGGCTTATTCTCTTTTCACTGAAGATTTTGTCTTTTGTTTGGAGGCCCAGGAAGCATGGCATTCATCTGGGCCTGTCCTATAGATATATGGCCAATGACCAACTTGAGAGCTGTCTGTGATACACAGACATATGGTACATTATTCTGTCTGGAAATCTAAAGATTGTTGTAAAAAAGAATTTAAAATTAAAAAAAAAAAAAAAAAAAGAAATCAAATCTTAAATTGTTCTAGTGATTTACCAACAAAACCCTTCCATTTCTATTTCCATTGCCGAGTATGGCACAGACAGTAGGTGTGAACTCACAACCCCACAGAAGTCAGTGGTGTTTTCTCTTCCTGTACAATCTTGTCTGCCCAACTTCAAAAGGCTCACTTGGCATTTTGTTTCAGCTGGGCTAGTGCATGCACCTAATATTACCTTTCTGCTGTATTTAAACAGGGGTGTGGAGAACACGAGCTGTAGGGCTCAGACTAGATAGAGAGAAGTTGGCCAGCAGAAACTGTGAGGGAAGGAATACTTTACTGACATCCATCATGTGAATTAGTGTTGGTAGTTGTTGAGATGTGCAGAGTCCATGAAGTGTCCTAACTGATCACCTTCTTTGTAGCTTCCCCATTTGCGGCCCAGGTGAGTTCCCATCCATGCTGGGCTCTCCAGAATTTCACACTTTATTTCCAAGCTCATGAACTCACCCCCACACACCTCTGGCCCCTGGCAGCAGCCACAGCTACACCTCAGTCCCCTGGACAAAGTCTGCTCTAAGTAACATCCTGCTGCACCTTCCACCAGTGATTTTACTAAAGCTGCAGCCTTTAAAGAGTTGTTTGTCTTCCCCAAGACAAGCACTGCAATCCCCTATTTTAATACAAAAGTTACTGAGGCAGAGGAGAGCAAAGTGCATCAGCCCTGCTGTTTAAAGCCTCCCTTGGTGCAATAGGTCATTCTCCCACACAGGCAGTGGGAAGAAGAGTCTCCTCTATCTGTGCCTCTCAGAGCAGGAAGGAAACTGGAAACAAATACTATAAATGCTTTATTATCCTGAACTGAAATCAATAAACTATGAACAGTTGTAATCTAATTTACTAGCAAACAGAACTGAAAAGATATTTGATGAAGCTTTTCATATACATTAAGAGCCATCAGACTGTAATTTTAGGTCAATATCAAGACACACAATGACCTGAAGTAATCTATATACCATTACCAATTTACTCAGTTGCCCGAATTACCTCAGTGAATTCTAACTTGCATGAAAACTTTCATGAATTATTAAAAAAAAAAAAAAAAAAAAAAAAAGGTGAAGGAGAGAAAAGAAGTCTCTTCCTTGGTGCCATCGTCACTGATATGCACATATTGCTCTACAAAAGCAAACAGCGCACAAACAGTGGAGGAGACTGTGACTGGCAGCTCCCAGAAGGGTGGATCTGTGAGCTCAGACCATGGCAAGGGGAGGTGGTGGTCCCTCAAACTGCTCAAAAAGTCTTCTATCCAAAAAAGAGCAGGACTGATAAGTATATTTGGGTGTTTGGTCAGTGGCACAGCCAAAGGCACTTGAAGTGCCATCTCTTTCAGCACTCCCATGGAGATTCCACGCAGGACAGCAACCTTTGACAAGGCTCCTTCCTCTGCACTAACACAGAGTAACAGGTGATATAAAAGCCCTGCAGTGCAGAGCATTAGGCAGCAGGAGCAAACACTCCCTCCATCAGTAACTCCTACTCCTCCAGGAAAAAGCGCTCCCTGAACCAGACAGCTTCCTTCAGACAAGAGATCTGTGCTTTGGGAAGCAGCTGGGTTTGCAACCAGAAAAAGAAAACAAGTGTTTGCTCAATTAGAGTGGGGGAAAAAGCAAAATGAAACAACCAACACCAAATGGAGCGTGTGCTTATACCACTAGTATTGGTTTCAATACTAACAGCATTAAAGATACGTGATTCATTATTATTTCAGCTACCATAAGAGCAAAGGATTTCCACTGACATCACGGTGCTTTACACCACAGTTTCATTGCCACTTCCTGAGAGGCAAGATAAAAAAAGACAATCCTCAGACTGAGCAAGTACACTAAGAGTTAACTAATGGGAACAGAAATCAAGATTCAGCAATTTAACTAGAGTGTCCAGCTTCAGCAATTTTGATTGAAAAGTAAGTTTTAGTCAAGATCTGTTACACATACATAACTTACAAATCCGTTTGCCTGAACTTCTGCAGTGGGTATTCTCTTAAATAAATAAACATGCTATTTATTTACTTTGGCATTAAATCCCTCTTATAACTCTCATTAAAATATTGTCAAGGACAAAGCACTTTGCATGAACCCTTGTTCATATAATATATATCTTTTGAATTATTTAGTTTTAGTTTTCAACTTCTGCTCAACTTTCAGCTTCAATTTTCAATACTTTTTAAAGTAGCCTGATAGCATATTCCTGAACTAAAATAATAAAATGAAAAAAACCCAAAACCAAACAACCCCCCCAAAAACCCCAAAACCCTCCCCCCAAAACACCCTAAAGGTAAAAGAAATAAATTTCTTAAGAGTAGTTTGCAGATTGGGGTTATCTCTGCAATTCTGAACTGATGCAACATTTATATATTAGAAGATCTGCAAAGCAGAGATTCTACAACACGCAGATCTTTATGTTTGGGGCACTCTTCAAGAGAAAGACCTGTAATAACCTCATCTGCAACTGAATTTATGGAAGAGGAATAACCTTTAACTGAAAAGAGTCATTCTTAAACATAAAATAAACTAGTTATATCTCATTTCCTAGAAATAGTTCAAGGAAGTCTATATACTTCCATAATATCTTGATGGAATGCTCAGTTGTCCAGGTGGGCTGGCTTAAATTTTGAAAGCAGTTTAGAAATTCTAGCCTGAACAAGCAATGTTTCTCCTCTCTTTTGCACAGGTGAAAAATCATAGATATGTGGCTTCCGTAAAGTCATTTATCCATCTGAATTTTTTTTTTTATAGTCAGTATAAAAAACTTACACGAGGCCGCTGGAATATTTTCCAATAATCAAGACTACAGAATTAGGAAATGTCCCATTCAGAAATTGAGTTTTGAGTGATAAGAAGGAAATACGAACTGGTCCATAGTGCCATGCCTCCATTTAGACTGCATTAATGTTAGTTCTGATACAGCACAAGTGCATCAGCAGACAGATGGTAAGATCTGGGCTTCAAATATATGTGACTTAAAAATTGCAATTCAACATGAAATTGTGACATATCAGTTAATTAGATTTTGTTTAATGAAGAATCAGAATGCTTTTAAAAGTTATTTCTTTCTATAGAGAGATTTGTCCATACCTCCTAAGAATTCCAGAAATTAGATAAGTCTAAGGATAAGTCTACTTATCTATGTAGAACCAGGCTAATCCTCACTTTGCTAAAGAACATAATTTATCAGAGGGACCAAAAGCAGATTTCCTTATCATTCCCACTAGGAATTTAACTAGGAAAAGTGTCATATTATGAAAAACCCCTAAAATTTCTACACACATGAGATTACAAATGCTGTGCTCGAACTCCACAGTTAAACTAAACCTCTGTGATTCACACGAGAACCTGGCACAGTAAAAACAAAGTAACAACAACAGACAAGTATTTGGGGCAGCAGAGTTTTGCTCCACATCAGGGTGTGTGTAACAAAACCAGTGACACAGGACGTGCCCAAAACACATCCAATGGGCAGCTAGGTACAAAATCTGTAGTGCAGCAGGTAAAACTAAAAGATTTAAAATAAATAAAATAACTGATTTTAAAAACCCATAACAAATAAAGGTTGGAGTATGATGCACACGTTTCAGAGCTGAGAACTGACGAGATTACAAGACTTTCTCTTTTCCTGTTTGAAAATCAGAACTTCTTCAACATTTTGGGGGTTTCAGCTACTTGATTTTGACCCATTTTTGTGCCTGAGCTTTTATAAGCTTCTTAATTTTCAGTGTTCCCCAAACCCATCTGCACTTCTAGAAGCTGTTCTCCCTTTTTCTCTTGATTTCACAAATTCTAGGCGCAGTGAATTCGCAAAGATCTACAATTCTTATAAATGAATCCAGCGTGGAACAATAGCACAGATTTTCAGAATTCATCTATTTATCATGTGCATTTCCAAAATTACTGAAAATTAATGAGTTTCTACGGTGTGTATTTATATGCAGCTCTTTGAAGTAATCATTACTAGCCAGGAAAAGTCAATTGAAGAAATGGATTGATGAAAGAAAAATAACTAATACACTATCCCTGTACCTACAATACTTTTCAACACTTGTAAACTGCAATCCTGGATCCAAAACGCACTAAAACAGAGTAAATTCCATCTAGTAATCTAGAGTAAATCCAACTAGCAATGCTGATCAAAATGATGAATTCCTAAGTATGCTGAACATGCCTTAAAATGTGGAGTCTAAGGACTTTTCTTTTCTGGAAGGTCATTTTTTTTTTCCTATCAAAACTCAATTCCCTTTTGTCCCCAAATAAATAAGATTTTATACACAACTGAGTTCATCTGCCTCAAATCGATTAAAACATTAAAATCAATCTTAAAGAAAAAAAGCATAGTTAACCAATCTGATTATTACTGCAAGTCTTGTAGGAACACAGATGTGCTGAATATGTATTTCACTGCTTGAAAGGTACTTGGGAAGGTGTTAGGCATTACTAGAACACTTTCAAAACATGTGCAGCCATTTTCTTTTTTAGGCACATTTCAAAGAATGTATAGTTCACATAATTGAAAGTGAATTCACCTATAATTCAGTATTTGACAGAGCTAATGCTTAATTGCTTCTAAGGAGTCTGCAAACAAAAATATTTCTCTTTTTTTCCCCCCAAACATTTCGCTAAAATTATATTTTGCTTTGTTTTCACATTGAAGATTGAATTTGACACTTTAATGGAGAAAAGCAGCTTGTGCTGGTTGCTTTGCTTCTAATTATTGTACTCACAATTTTCTTTGTTTTATATCAGAAAGAATTTAATGAGACTTACATTTTGAAATATAGCACTGCTGCTGTAGAAGAGGCTTTCTTCCAAGAAAGTCTGGTTCACCATCTGAGCAACTCAAAGAGTTTGTGACCAATGAGTTCACCCCATCACCACGCAGGTTTGAATCCAGATGTGGAAAAACCTGAATATTCTCCAAAGCCTACCATGGGCACTGTTTATTCTTTCCTTCTCAAGTGTTTTAAATCTTACCTCCTCTTATATCTGATACCAGAAGCTATTTTCTGTTTAATAGTGCAAGGTTAATAAACACTTTTCAAATAATATCATAATCTAGTGGGTAGATCACTAGAACCAGTTTTATCTTCTCCACAGAAAGATAATGATGATTATCTCTGCAGCTCCCATAAATCTCTTCACCTCCACTGAGTTGATGGAGATATGTTGATCTGCATCAGCTGGGGATTCTTCCAGTTTCTGCCCCAAGCAGGGGTAGAATCATGATTTTCAAACCTCTTTTTCAGTGAAAACACAAAGCTGCATAGGAAAAAAAAGTCTTGGTTTTATCAAAATTTTGTTTGCATTAAAATTTAAACACACCACTTAAAATTTCAGTCAACTCATCAGAGTACACATCACAAATCAGTTGATTCTAAATTTCTGAGCCATGGTGAATAATAAAATCTCCATGTCCTGAAACACGAAGCCACTGTCCCTCGGTACCTGCAATTCTGTGCTTTTTTATCTCTAAAGCTCCACGTTCTCCAAAAATACATTTCTGAAGGATTGTCAGCAAGTCCACCTGCACACTGATGATGAAGTAGAAAGGAAAAATAAGATACAAGGTTTGGACCCAGAACTTGTAGTGCTTCCCCAAAATCTTGAAATGAGTTGCTTTAAGGTACTTCCAAGGAGACAAGGACCAACACCCTGGCAAGCTGATGAATATTCGCATGCAAGCATCAGCTTGGTTTCCTTTTGAATCCAAAGGTTTTGCTCCTCATTTCCCCTTACACATGACATATACTAACATTCAAATGAAGAACACTGTTTTTTCCAGTATGAACATAAGAAAAATGGGAGAATAAATTCTGCAGACAGTGCAGATAGAATGGGAAAATATATAGTAATTTATAAAGGACTAATCAAAGAGCATGTATCATGTTTTTCTAACCTCTCATAGACCTCCAAAGGCAATTATAGCAGAGGAGTTTTCAGAGCTACACCTGAGAAGGAAAGATCTGTGTACATCAAATATTAAAAACAAAATCACTATAAATAACCTCTAACTGAAACACAGCCCCAGTGACAACCAACATTCTTTTTTTTTCTTTTTCTCTCATTTCTGCCCCTTGACATTGCAGTGTGAAGACTGTAAAAGAAAAGATGGAATATATATCTATAGAATGACCTAAAATATTACCAATTCTCCTGATGTTACCAGTGAGGGAAATGCACAGCCATGTGTGTGGCCATTATCTTCACATTCCAGTTTCTCTACTGCATGAACAGATATAATTGACCAGAAAACAAAGCTGCGTTAACTACAATACAATCCTGCTACATAATTTGTAATAAGATATTTGATTGTTTAATACGATAAAAGGAAGACTATTCCATATCTCTCCTAAAATATTTGTATATTACATCACAGATTAAGAGGTGGCCCTGACTATCTGAGCACCACTTGATACTCGTTTTATGTTAATAGACACTCTCTTGAGTAGCTGTGCTTGAATATGTTATAAAGAATAAAAGGAAACACCGTTTAGCAGTGTTTTTAAAACCGTGAGCAATTTCCATAATTTGTGACAGTCGGCAGATTTTGATAGTATCTCTCATCGATTTTTATGTTTCCAGATGACAATCATTACACTATTATCTGCAGTTTGAGTAGTGGAACCTAACCTCCTAATTAGGATGAAAAACTGCTCCAGTTGCAACCCCAGTAAGTCACAACAAGTCAATAATTTTAATAAGAATTAATTTTAAAAACTCTACAAGGTTGTATTGGAAGCTATTCTGGCATGTCTATTGATTAACACTTGGTATTACATCCTATAAAGGACTCATTAAATGCAAAATCAATCTAAATGCAATATTTTGGTACTTCTTAGATTTTTTTTATATATATATTTTATTTACTATAAAGTGTAAGAAAACAGAACAAAGCACTCACAGATCATTCAGGTACAGCAGCTTTTGATTGGTGCCCTGGCTCCACACTGCACTTGAGTGAAATATGAAGGATGAATTCACTCTGTGCTATACTCAGAGTAAAAGGATATATGACTGAGAGCTGGCATTTCCCTTATTTGTCAGCATCAAATGTCCTCACAAATCTCACAGATTTCCAAACATAAAATATCCAGTTGCTGCCACATACAGAATCAGTCACGTCTTGATTACTGCGGCCCTCTTTATCATGATCCCACAGATATTGTTCCTTTTAGGAATATGTACATCAGGGGTGTGTACACTAACGCCATGAAGAGATTTCTTCGTTTTACAGTTAATCCTTGAATTTGAAAGAACAGTAACAATACTGAATGCAAAATTTGATTTTTTTAAGAGCTACTCAAATAGTAACATTTATTAATATGGCATCTACCTAGACAAACTTGGAAACCATTAATATTCGCTGTAATATAATTATATCTATTTAACAAAAAAGCTTTTACTAGTCCTGTTTCCATCTGTCTGAATTAAAAAGCTTTTAATGTTAATATCAGATTTTTACCGTGTAAGAGCTGTCTTTTTTTAGCATAGACATTTATACTCCAATAACAAGGCTGGAAAGAAGAAATGAATTTCAGTGAAAAGCTGGGAGTGATGCTGCCGTGAGTCTGATGCTGCTCAGAGCCGTGAGCTGATGCTAGGTGGCAGTCCTGTGTAATTAAACACCAACCACTTCTCGGCAGCTCATTCACTCCAGGCATTTCTCAAAACAACCAACTCCAACATTCTGAATAATAATTTAAACAACAAACACATCTCTTTTCCCCTTCACTTTCACCTCTCCAGAACTTCATTCCTTATACACAGAAGGTCTCAAAATTAAATTTCCTATTCATAAAACTGTGTTCTAGCACAGCAGTGTTAAGTGAAACAGCTCACGAAACAGGAGGCAGACTGCAGTACTACACCCATGCTCTGGTATTGCACAATCTCTGACTTCTGTGTAGGTTCTGACCTCGCTTTTCTCTGCATCTCAGAAACAGAATTACCTCGTGTTTGAGGTATGTACTTCCAAAGCCTGTTTTAGTCTCCAGAAGTATTTGATTGAGGCACTCACTTTAATCATTTGATACCTTTAAATGTTAGTGCTTTTAACAAGCTACACGTTCGCCATGGAGTAGTTACAATTATTTGTAGCCACCACAGATAAACAAAGGTTACAGCTATTTTCCTAGACAGAATTTTGGGAATATGTCTCACTTTGTACAATGTTTCTTTCTAGAAGGAGAACTCGTTTGATTCCTACAGTCACTTGAACTACAGTTCCAAAAGTTTTCCCAGGTGAGGTAAGTCAGCTTCCTGCAAAAGCACCGATGACACAGAGCTGGGAGGGAAAGTTTCAGCACAGTGATCACTAAATAAACAGAAGAGCAAACCATGTCAGTTACAGACAACTTATTCCACAGGGAGAGCTACTTCTATATTATACTGTGTATGAACATACTACAGTGAGGTTGTTTTCATATTTAAACATACCCCAAACAGGGAGGCAGAAGAGATCTTTCTGTAATAATAATACAAGAACAACATATTTGTTTTTACTGTGAAACAGACATTTAAGGACCCAAGAATCTCTGATTATGCATGAAGGGGTATCAGATCTCTCTTACCAGGTTTTACTAATGATGCACACACATTTATTTTATTCATTACAGAGTACTGGCTGAGATGGACAGAGTCCCAGCTCAATTAAAATGCAGAGCAGTTGATTAGGAGGCCACAAAATATCAGCAAAGAGACTTGTATGTGAAAGTAGGAACATTATAGTGAGGAACTCCCTCACTATAATGAATAAATTTGTCCAAAACTTCTTGAGTCCAGTTGCAAACACATCCGATGTCAGTGGGGGCCCTCAACACCGGGTTTTGTATCTAACTGACCTTCCCCTTCCTTTCTAGGAGGGTGATTTGATATTCTAGGATGTGTATCACTGCTCCTTCTTTCCAGGTAGCAGAGACATCACTCCACATTTTAATATTTAGACATTCCATTTATTCTGGGCATTTCTAGTGCAGAATGGGGACACTGTGGTGTCCAACCCTATCTACAGAATTCTCAACAATGTCAGAGTGTTTCCAATACATACAATGGTTGCACCTAATTCTACAACACAGTCGGAAGAAACTAATTGTGTCACTGGAACACAGGAAGAACTACTCACCCTGACACTACTTACCCAAAACAACAGTTTCATCTACAGAAATGTTAAATATTTTATTTTAGTGTATCATATGAACATTAGCACACAAGGTCCATCACTCAGTAACGTGACTGCCTGAATTCCTCTAAGGCATGTGAGGGAAGTTACTCAGAAGCAACAAAAAGAGGTTTGTAAACAATCTGCATCTGCTGTAGAGCTGTGCCAGTGCTGTAAGCCTGGTGTTGTGCCACCCTGCTGAAAAAAGGTTTGAGGAACTCAACTGCAGCTGAGCATTTTTTCCAAAAAAACCTCATTCCCTCTCACTGCTCAAACAGTAATTGCGGTCCCTGTGGCCCTGCAAAGACCAAGGCTCTGCCTTTCAATCCAGCATCTCAATCCAAACCATCAGTAACAGAACAGTGGAATTCCTAAATCCTGTGGAAGGGATTCTACACAACACCACTTTCTTCTTGTTTTCAGCAGCTCTTCTCTGTCCTTCCCACTGAATCATAATCACCTGTTTAGTTTTTAGTAAAAGGTTAAAGCCTTTCTGGAAATGACAGCAAGCCAATGCACTGTGGTTTATTTCACAATGCAATAGTTTATAATTGACTGCTTATGTAGTAATTGTTCTATTTATAGAGATTATTTGCAAGAGAAAAGTGATTGACATCACCTAGCATTAATGATAGAGGGTTTCTTTCACATTTATCACCTAAAGCTTCTACATTAATTGTTTTGCCTTCCTAAGATGCTCATGTCCCGCATGAGTCTAGGGAATATATGTATGAAATTACATGCCAGCCTTATCTTTTGTACATTATCTAACAAATAACACTGCTCTTTCACAATCATTGTTACAGACTTTCTGTAACTGCCTAAGAAAGACTCTTCCTAGTCATAAGTGCATCAACACTTAGTAGTTTTGATCTCTGCCTTTTGAGCATCCATGCTGGCAGTGCTGCTTCTCCTGTAAGTATTCCAGTAGATTATGGATTGCATGTCCTTTAACTCTGATGGGCAAAAGCTCTGATGTGCAATCAAGCAATAAGATTTGTATATGCCAGAAAATAAGTAAGACAATTGGCAAAGAAATTAGGGATGGAGAGAAGATCTGAGAAGATCCTCCTTCTCTCTAAGTTCTGGCTCTTCAGTGGAAGATGAAAAATGTAGCAGGAAAAAAATAGTAAAAGCCCCTATAAAAGTATTATAGCTTTACATTCTCCAGCAAGATGGGTTTGAACAACAGGAAAAGTAAAGTGACAATACTGATCCAAAATTACTTCAGATTGTAACTAACAATTACATTTACTTCTCATATAATTTCATTGAAGTCAAGTGAGAATAAACAGTCATTGTGTAAGAAAAAAAAAAAATATACACAGAAGGCTTATAAAATTGCAGTGTAATTCATCTGTTCATTAAAAGGATAATAAAGACCACAGCCTTTGAATTATCGTGAACTTGCATTTCTTTTCCATGATTTTGTTCTGAAACTGTAGCTTATTGGCATTTTCAATGCAACACAAGGCCATATATTGTAGAAATAACTGAAAACATTTTCCGCCCCTCATTCACTTGCTGAATTACTTTTTAAGAGATGAGAGTTTGAATTTGATTACACTTCATCCCTGGCAACACCTTATTCCTAGAGCCCAAAACTACAAATGAAAGAAAATACTCTGCTTTTATACAACACAGTTGTCCTTCCACACCAAAATAGCACTTAGGTTATTGCTAAATAAATTATCAAATAAAATCGAAGACAGGGATCTGCACTTGTGTGGAGCCATCTTCTTAATGCCATCACAACCCAAAACTTTCCATTTCAGTAAGTTATACTGGGATGCTACAGGACGGACTGATAAAATGACTTGTACAAAGCTTAACAACTTATTTCAAGGCTTGGCTCTATATTTTACAAGATACTTGGGAAGTACTAACACCTCTGTTGCTCACAGCAAACCTTTGAAATCTATCAAGGAGATAGCCCAAGGGTTAAAGAAAACATGCCTTCGCCCCTTACAAGAGTTTGTAGTTTCAGCAGGGCTTTAGCACAGAATTTTGCCTCCCCTCTGCACCCCTGTGCCTTGGCTGGCACAGATGATGTCAGCACAGCAGCAATAATGGTCTTTAAAATGAACTTTCTTGAGACAGGTCCCCTCTCTTCTGCCCCAGCCGAGGCCCTGGGAGTGCAGAGGGGACACAACGAGATGGGGGCAGCAGGAAAACACTTCCTGCAGAGCTGCTGCCCTCTGCTTCCAGATGGGAGAGCTGAACCCCCAGCCTTGCAGCAGCAGCTGGAGCAGCCAGGAACATAGAGGGGCCCTGCAGACACCCCCTGAGCTGCACCTGCAGCCCAGCCCCACACAGCTCTGCTGCACAGACACCCAAGGGCTTGATGCACGGAGAACTCTGACAGCGGTTATTACAAATGTCTATCTTACGCTGGGCTCTGTTGGTGGGACTTTCCTTGAAACCAGCTTACAAATCGGTTCTTATTTACACGCAAACATAATTCTGATGTACCAACGAAACTCCTGAGGGTTTTTTTTTGTGGTTTTAAACCAACTGTTAGCATCTTTCAAGACTATAACATAGCATTAAAACCCTCCAGTTAGCTGAAATTTATTTTCAAAAAATAAAAGAAATATTACTAGGTCTAAAGTAAAACACCTAAAGATGTTCCCTAAAAAAATTAAGTATACTTCGTTACTCTAAGCCAACTATTAATTCCATAAAATTAAAAGCAGACAAAAGAATTGTTAAATCAAGTTTGTGAGTATTGGCAAGCCAGGGAGGAAAACCTTTGCCTTCATCTATTTCTATTTTTTTTTTCTTTTTTTTCTTTTTTTTTTCTTTTTCTTTCTCCCCTAGAGGCAATTTTCATCCATTACTCTGCATGGAACCAGCATCCATTACATGAAGACAGTGTCTTAATCAAAATGACTTCTTATACAAGTCTATTTAATAAAAATTCATTGTTTTAATCTAGCAAGTGAAATATTAATGAAAACTAAATTATGTCTCTTTATTAGTCAGTTACTGATGCTTCTCTGCAGCTTATAAAACAAGTTCTCTTAAAGATGAATATATTTTAAAGCACCATAAAAAACTCAATGACATTTGCTAATGGAACAAAAACCAGTTGGGCCAATACCATGGATTGGCATTACTGCAATGGGACTGACACGCCACCACCACATTTTTCTTTATGCAGTAATGACTCTCACACAACTAGGAGGTTTAAAAGATTTAATAATAGCTTAAGAGGTTTAAAAATAATATTATTGTTTAATAAAAATCCACGTAACTTGGAGTGAGGAAGCAACTTCTATGTTGGAAGGATATGCTTTACCTGAAACAGCTTTAGAAAAAAATTCTCCGCAGCATGCACTCATCTCTTGAAAATTAAAGTTTTTAATAAATAAAGAGCTGAATGCTCGTAGCTGTTAAGAAAAGACTGAAAATGCAGTCCAAATTTTCCATAGATCAGTGGAGAACTTCACCTGCAATGACACCAACTGGAAAAAAAATTTAAAAATCTCTGTGAGAACTCTAAGCTTCTCCCCTCATGCAGACTTCTCGTTCAGATGGACAGCCTCATGCAGTAGTAGAGACATGATTTCTTTAATCTCCCATCTGAACTCTGTTCTTCAGATGAAACCAATTTCTTGGACTTCTTCCAGAACACAATCCTACAGATCTCCTAACGCTTCTCAGACTCTCAGTCCCACTACTTGCAAAAGCATTGAAGCAACAGACCAAACTCTAATTTGCACCTTTAAGAGCTTCCCCATTGGAGGCCTGTGTCCAGCAGCGTATCCAAGGAACTCAAAGCACATTTCTCCTCACAAATTTATTTATTCAAACAATCAATCCCACAAGGGTCTGCCTTCATTCCCACCAATATATCCCAGAAATGTTCTAAAGTTGCTGCCTCAGAAACACGCCACACAGGCTCGTCCTCAGCCTGCCCGCCCTCTCAATTAGGCCACGATCCCTATTTAGGGAAAAGCTGGTTGCTGCTTGACATTTATCTTTATCTCTTGCCCTCAGCCTTTGTGTACAAAGTGTGTGTGGCACTGGGACACAGAGAAGAAAAGAAAAAAACAACTAATTAGTGATCTAGACGTGGCCCTGGATAGTCTCTTGAAATTATTTATCCTGAGACATTTAACTTCTGGACGTTGTTTAATTCATTAAGAGGATGAAAAAATTAAAGCAATTTACTATAAAGCAAAGTCACTGAAACACACTTGATAAAAATAGAAGTGCAGCCCTCTGCCACATCTGTCAGAACAAGCAATACAAATAAAGGCTAGAGTCACAAGACAAAAAGCAGCGTGTCTGAGACAAAGAGCACTGTGCACATCTCAGGCTTGCAAAAACCAGCATCACTTCTTCGGTGTTGATGCCCCCCTTATCCTCACAAGCAAAGCTTTACCCACTGGTGTAAACTGGGCCCTTTTTAAATGTGCTATTTATTGGGTCTCCTCATCCCTGTCACGTTTCCCCGCCAAGTCTCCTTACTGCCGAGGACAGCGGCTGAACTCTGAGTGCTGCTGAGATCTTCGGGGAGATGATGCCACAGTACACCAATATCTCTCAGCAGCCACCCAAAGCTGCTGCCTCAGAAAAACACCACACTGGCTCCTTCTCAGCCTGCCTGCCCTCCTAAGCACGCCGTGCTCCCCACTTCGGGAAAACTTGGCTGCCACTTAACCAATTTTTGCACCTTTAAGAGCTTCCCCATTGGAAGCCTGTGTCCAGCAGTATATTTAAGTAACTCAAGGATCATTTTTCGTAGCAAATTTATTTGTTCAAACAATCAAACCCACAAAGGTCTGCCTTCATTCCTACCAATATTTCTCAGCAACCATCTAAAGTTATCTGCCTCAGAAACACACCACAGAGGCATGGTTATGCTAGGGTATAAACAGCATTTTAACACTTGTATTTGTTTAGAAGTCTTTCCTTCCCTAACTGCTTTATTTTTTTTTCAGGTCTGGTACCACCTCCAATTGCCCATTGCCTACAAAGCCTCTACTAGATTAGGGCAGCACTCTCAAACTTCTTCTTATGGTTAGCTTTAGATTTCCTAAATTTTCAAGAATCAAATGAAGCCACACTCTTCTGGTGGTATTGAATGCAATAGGGAGGGGTGATTTTGATTTCTTTCACTGAGCTCCAAGGGAGAGGAAAGAAGAATTTACTTTCCCTCTGCAGGGGACTGCAGTGTTTAATGGCTGACAGAAATGTCTCAGAGCTCCCTTCCTCACTCTGCTAAATTGTGGTAGGTAGCAGCAGTGGAACTGTTGTCATCTAAGGACATAAACAAGACAAGGATAATAAAGGCTATGATCAGCCCAAATTACAAGTTTAAATAAAGCAAACAAACAAACAAATTGCACCTAACTTTGGCAAAAAAGCTGTGATTTTCAATGCCTTTCTCATTTCTCTTGCAACTAAGAAGCTGTCACTGAAATTTCAGCCCCATGTCCAATAATGTTTAATGCTCTTTCACTTTCCACTATCAACTTACAAAAATGCATATTTTCTTTCATACTCAGGCTAAACCTTGACATTTATAAGCACTCAGAATCAGGATCTTCTCAAAATCCAATATGAAAAGCATTTGTGCCCCTCTAGACACATTGCTGGCAGACAAATCTGTGGCTACTGACAGCAGCGCTCTATGACAGTAATAACTACGGTGTGTGACTACATACATTATTCACACTAAAGTAATATTATCAATTACAATCAGAATTCATGAAGCTCTACAAAATGGCAGGTCAAGACAATTTAAGTGCCATTTTACATCCTAATATTTACAAGCTAATGCTTCACAAAATGAGTGGGATATAGTCAGTAGAATCACATCCACTTCCTGTGGAGGCACTAGCTGAAGCACTCACAACTTTTATGCTAAGATCATAGTTGAAGGGTGTTGACAGTTTTAACCTACATCTTTTTATTCAGAAAGACTTCTAATCCTGAATCTTGGCTCTTTGTTTTAAATCAGGGATGTATTGATTAACTGTGAGACTGAACGTATCTCAGCGGCGGCTGAGTCGGGTATCCACTATGGAATTAGGACAGTTAAACACTGGAATCGATCCTTTCATTGTAAAGCCACAGCTGCTGTGGCAAGCAGTTTCTCTAAGCTATTAATTTTATTATTAGCACACCTGGAGACACTGTTTCCCTGAGGGAAAAGCAATTCAATTGTGTGTGCTGCAACAACTAGTGGCATATGATCAATGAGACAGCTGGGACCACGGGCTCTCTCCTGGAGCTCGGGGTGGCTATGACAAAGTAGTTTGTAAAGCAGTGACAATACAAACTAATATTGCTTTATGTTTTATGCACCTCATTGTAAACATATAGCTTACATTTTCCAGTGTCTGCCACTTTTAGGCCTTTTTGGAGTAGTTCACCAGTCTCAGTCTTCCAAAGGTGACATCTGGTACCCATTGACCACCAGCTTTTGCCTGACCACTGACTCCTTCCATCCTTCCACTGTGCCCCCCCCCCCGCAAGGCAGCAATAAACTATACTCCCTAAAAAGGCAACAACAGCACCTCTTTAATATAGAGGAGAAAGACTAATTACAAGTTTCTATACATTTGGTTCTATTTTATAAGCATGTTAATGAAAAGACACAAAGCCCCACAGGCCTGGCAGGAAAGCACTGGCTATAACTGACTTTCTAATCCCAAAATAACTGATATATCTCAAAAACTCTGATCCAGCAATACTTGCAATTTTGTCATTATTTAAATGTAAGTCAGTAGAAATTAGCAGGAAAGGAAGATAAAACAACATGGACCACTCAGGTATTACAGACATAAAAATGATGTACCAGCAGCTCTACACCCCAAAAAACCCCCTCAAATTCACACTGGAAGGACAAACCAACCAAGGACAAACCAACCAAACCCCTCATGAAAACAAGATGAAGATAAATGCTGCATCTGATGGAAGTCATGACACTCTAGTACCTCCTGAGAAACTTTGAGAAACTTTGGCTCCTTACTCTGTTTCCCTCCAAACTGCCGCAGTAGTGAAAGCAATTTCTGTGTAGTGAAACCTTACACGTTGTCAAGACCTCGTACTAACAGACTTCCTTAGCATTTAAGACTTGCTAAAAATTTTATGTCAGTTGGCTTTACCAGCTTTCACTGTGGGGTTTTGCAACTCAACCGCATTCAAGTCCTTCTTGGTCCATCCATTCACAGTCCACAAACCTCTACTCTCCTACAGACTGGCTATCAAGAACAACACCACTCTATCCCATGTAATTTCCATTTTCAGATTTTGATGAGAAAACATTGATTGTGAGGACGATGAAAATTCCAGTTTTTAATGATTTATTTAAATGTGTTTAAAATGAACCCATCATTATTGCCCTTCTGCAGTAAAATCATTGTCAGCCTGCTGTACCCATGTCTAATATGTTCAATCAAGAAATGAAGACTTGAGACTCACTACTCTGATGCTGACAAGCTATTTTACAGAATTTTTGAGCCGTATTTCCCAAATCAGTCAAAGCATCTCAATGACTAACCATGGAAAAGAGGCATCCTAGTCAGCAGATGTTGTAACAGAATCAAGCCATAACCTTTATTCTTCAGCTTCCACTAATTTTAAAAGTGAAATCAAGTAGCACCTTAGTCAACCACTATGCAAACATAGAAAATTGTGGGTAGAGTGGAGTGTGGCTGTTTGTGTCTGGAGTTTCTCATTAACTGTACTTACTTGAACTTTGGGATCTCTGCCTCAAGGAGAATTTTTCTGCACAGAAAAGCTAAGAGATGCCTTCATTTCAGTAGATTCGAGGCTGCACAATCATACAGCCAAATACAAATCTTTAACCACCAAGCTTGAGCGGCAGAGAGAGTACAACCTCTTACACAGACCCTACCCCTTGTATCTGGCCACTCAAACCAGGATTAAAGTCCAAACACTTTCACTGCTGTAACACTACCATTCTTCATGTGTTTAAATGATGACAAAATAGAAAATATTTAACATATTGGAGGGTATTTTCACTTTATACCCACCTTACTTGAAACATCCAACATATGTCCCTGCTTTTAGAGGTGCTGGACGTTCCTATGTGAAAATCTGTCTAAAGCAGGATTTAAGGTAGAAAATGAGGAAAGGCAATATGATTTCAACCTGGAGCTGGATTAGCTGAATTGCAGCATAAATAATATTGTTCTGCTCAACAAAGAAATTGCTGGATATAGTTTGGAATTTTAAATGAAAAAATACATTTTTTTCTTGCAGCAGAGAACTGGACAAAAATATATCGGAAGGCAATTATTACAAACCGATCAATTAATCACTAATATATATAGACAGATACACATCTGTGTGCATGCGTGTGTGTGTAAAAGGTCTAGTTCCTGAAGGAATACCTGAAAAAGTACCTGTGAGTATTTTCATTTGCCTGGCTTAGACTCCGTGATTTAGATCAACAGCAGCACAAATTCCTAGAGGCACAGAGCCAAACCTCCTCTGGTAAATTTCAAGCTTTTTGAGTTGCAGACTGAAGCCCGGCACAGTCTGTCATGGCTGTCGTGAATGAACAGAAAGCTGAGCAAGACAAATTTTGGCTGCTTTAAACATCACACAACTTCCTAAATCTTGCACTGTATTTGCTATTTCTCTTATCAAATGGGAAAGGGAATAACTAAGAAAATATTTTTTCCCAAAACCAGTTAGAACAAGAGCAGTTTGGTATCTACCAAGATATGGGCATGATGTCAACTTATCCTATGAAAGGGGAATTCAATTCTCCTTGAGATCTGTCACAATGAACTCCTAATGAGGCAGAGGCTCAGGGGTTTATCTGTCACCCCTCAAAAAAGTGAATTTCTCACTGTGTTTAGGGAGAGCTGACTGCTGCTTCCCTTAGTTATGTCTCTTTGGGATGCATGCCAAGTACCTAAGTGGCTGCACAATAAAAGTGCAGCAATTACTTCTCACTTTTGCTGGAGAACCAGCTCAGGACCTGTCATGACACGCAGCGTTCATCCATGCCAAGCTAAAAAGCAGATATTGACTTTTTTCCTTCCCATGTTTCAAACCCCCCCAACCACTTCAGCCTCCCCTGGTTTTTCAAACATTAAATTTAGTGTTAATAATTATAATTGTATATTTGGATACTTTCAAATCCACTTAAAAATTATAAAATACTCCCCCTCGTATCTTTACAGTTCTCACAATAATATTGGCTTACTTTTCATTTGCTTTACCAAATTATTATGTAAAAAGAGATGGGGAGAACAATAACATATTGAAGAAACTGTATGTTTCTATAAGGTATGTTTGGAAACATATATTTTAACATTAAAGAAATACTCAGAAGGAAATGCATGAAATTTTGCAAACATGTGAGGAACAGTGGTTTAGATTCCTGTGAGTATTACAAAATGACTACTATTAACAACAGATGCTCATATATAATTTTTTACTTATCTGTGTGTTTGCTCTCTGGTTCTACAGTGTATTCTCACTGGAATTCAAAGCAGGTTCTAATATAGCAGAAATATGTCTTTGAGGAAAAGACTTAGAGAAGTAATTTCTACAGAAAAGTTGCAAGAGCTGCCCTGACTGACAAGCTGAGTATACATAATTCAAAGGCTAAAACAGCTTGAACTAAAAAGTACTTGGATGGATGTAGAAAACAGGCAGCATATGAAAAATTAGGATACTACTTAAAAAAAAAAAAAAAAAGAAGTAAAAGGTGAAAAGTAAAGAGAAACATCCTATATAACTAATTGATAGGGACATTCAAACTAAGGAAAGTAAATTCTGGTGTAAACATGCTGCATCAAAAGTCTGATATTACTGTGTGATTACTTGTATTCCATGAAGATGTACAGTAGTTTGTCCATAAATGATGAAAAAATAAGACCTAATCTAAGAACATGATTAGTCAGTCACAGCAGAGCAGGTGTCTTGTGGAAACAGCCTGACTTACTCTGCAGTAACCTGGTACAGTGCCCGTGTCTGAAGGGCAAGGAGATGCTCAAGCACACAGGTTTGGTACATTTGTAAATCCTTGAAATGAGACAGCTCTTCCCTTGTACTCATCAGGAGCACAGTTACACCACTGACGTGGTCCTGACTGCAGAGATTCTGCTCTTCCACCTCTAAACCTCTGTTTCATTACATGTTTCTGCTGCTTTTTCCTATAGATCCAACTCACCTGAGCTACAGAAAAAAGAAGTTGAAATCAAGGTACTTTGATTCCCCTAACACAGTATATGCATTTTTGGCAACATATGACCAAACTGGTGCATAGTAAAGCTTTGACACTGTGGTCTCCACTTAAGAATGCTGTAACTTTTTGTTTTATGTTACTTCATTAAGGTCTAACATACACTATCATCAAAGTTTCCCTGTCACTGAAAAGCAGACATGCTTAGGACACATGTGAGGATCCATTTAATAACTCAAAACACGATTAGACTTCAGTTAAGAACAAAAAGGAAAGTACTAAACCGGCAGGGAATTCAGGCCAAACCTAATTCACAAGCTGGAATTTGTCCAAGACACTATATTTAACACCTTTACTCCTGTGAGCAGTGAGCAAGTTCTTTAATGACAAGTGGCCAGGACCTTGGTTTTAGATCTCACCTGATGGAGAGGCTAATGAGATTTCAATTCTGCTCAGATTGACAGCAACTACTCCATAATATTTCCACATTTCCAATTCCTAATAGAACCAAATAGCAAAGCTGTGCAAAAATGGTAATACTGAATTTTTCCCCCCCTCCAAATCTCAAAAGAGATTTGACTCAGGGTCAGGGCAAGCTTTAAGTCTATGCATACATCAGTTCTTTTACCTTATCTATATTTTGCAATCCTTGACATGCAAACACATACAGGCACCTCTCTGAAAGCCACATCAGAAAAACCAAAGCATTCTCTCAATATATCATGGCTCTAGAATATTGTAAACCAAATTTAAAGGATTATGACTATACTCCTATATAAAAGCATAATACATACACAATAGATTGGAAAAACTCAAAAGAATGTGCCTTGTGCTACCTATAAATAATCCAGGTAGAAAAATGACAACTTGAATTAACCAGAATATCAGAACGGAATAATTGTTCAGAATGCTTCCCTGAAACACAAGTATGCCGTTGATCCAGTGATTACCACCTTTCCATTTATTAGAAAATCATTAATACTTTTGCATGCAATGAGTATTAATTAAAAATCAAGCACCAAATTCTGAACTGTTCCATGGGAAGTGCGCCCTTTCTTGAACACACAGCTGAAGCATTGTCAGTGGCTTTGGAGCAACTGTTCCACAGAAGTGTTCAAACTGTAGGATACGTGTTGCCTCCAGTTTTGCTGGAATTTCTCATCTCAGCCCGTACTCTTCACTTGGAAAGCTTTCTTTCAGGACAAAGAAGGCCAGAAGTACAGATTACTGGACTGGCATCAGTTATCTGCCCATTCACAAGTGACATTGCTCACTGCAGCATCCCCCTGGCAAGCCTGGGAGGGGACAGAGTGAGAAACTATGTGCCTGGGAAGAGGATGGATGAAATTCCTGGTGTCATCTCCTTACTCCCAGCTACTGCCTTTCACAAAGCAGCCCCAGAGCACAAGATGTGACTCTGCAGCACACATACAGCACACCAAGTACTGGAAAGGGGAATAATTTCCAGCCATGAATTATCAAAACTACTCATGTGTGGCTTTCTTTTAATAATATGAAAAACTAATGGCTTGGTGAAAGGTTCTAGGGGATCAGGAAAGTACTGCACATTACTGTGCATTACCAAATGCAGGCATAATATCACAGCACATTTTTTTTCCTGAAGCCTGAATTCCTGTATTTTAGCAACTGCACCATATTTTGACTATGCTGTATTGTATGACTGGTTTTAACGTGATGACATCAATTTAATGATTTTTGTTAAAATTACCACATAATGTGGTTTTATCTGAAGTTTCAATACAGTTTAGTAACTTTGAAAAGCATTATGGGTTTTCATTACTTAGTTTTACTTTTCCAGCACAGTTCCTTTAACTGATGAAACAATAGCAACAACAACAACTGTCCCAGTTGCAATTTGCCAATCCAAACATCTTATGCCCCTTTTTTTCCCCTCTGGAAATATTCTTGATTACACTGCAGAGTAAGATAAACAAACCTGTAAAGAGACAACAGCCATGCATGGTTTATAAACACTGGTTAAAATGAGAACATTCTCAGGAACATTTCTCACCTAGGTACCCACAGTTGACAGCTGCCTGTCTGAAGGCAGGTTTTGATGTTTGCTATCAACCACCCTTTAAAAAGTTCCAACTAATTAAATTAACAAGGAACTGTATCTGTCAGCTACATGTTGCATTTTAAGACAGTATCTCTCCAGTCCACCCTGCCAGGTCTGAGTTCATCCTCAGACTTTAATTAATTCTGCTGGAACTTACCAGACATACAATCTGGATCATAAACAAAAGGGAGAGCTTTATTAAGGTGTGCTTTTCCCTTTACTTAAACACAGAAATAAAATATTTTAGTGTTATTATGCTCATACTATGCAGCAATATCAGTACTACGGTACTGATTTAATGGGTCATTAGCATTAGAGGATCAAAAGTTTTAAAACAATGAAACACTTCTCTCAATTGCTTCAGGATTGTGTTGAAATTATTTAAGAAATATAGGAATTCTGATGTTATTTTTCAGTTATTTCGTAGCATTGTATTTTCTAAGCTCTGTGCATTCCATTCGTGTGTCATGTACATACCGGAGACTTTTTTAAAAATGTATTCATGGTCAAAATAATAGAATCAAATACTATTTACCTGGGAGTTTTGCCCTCAAAATGGATGTTTTTAACAACTCATATAATCTACAAATTTTTTTTCTAAAAATATATCTGTCTCATATGAAACAAAAATAACAGTGTGGCGCTAAGCCTGACTTGAGCGACCGTCAATCACCTGTTTGCATTTTATTGCTTCACTTCACAAACAGCAACCTACGTACACAATGTAGCCAGAGGATCACTGCCCTACAAGCAATGCACCTCGCTATTTTCATTAGAGCTAAAACTGAATATGAGGAATTTTAACGCTTATTAGTGTTATTCATTATAAGGACTTTCAGGCAGAAGGCTCTAAGATGGAACCATGCTGAGGGAGTAGGAGGGGGTGAGACAGGGTTTCCTGACAGGTATTTGCTCTTACTCCTGACTGAAGTTTGCTTCCAAATTCTTTCTAATTCATTGCTGACTTTCTTGTCTGGGTAAATCCTCGATGTGACAAGCAGTGTTAATCACAACAGACAGAACTGACTGAGATCACCAGTTTTATTTCAACCTTTGAATTTCCCAGCAGCTTTTGTGATTTTGCTTCCATAACATGAATACAGAAAATCCACAACTTTGTTACAAGCCACATATTACTTGTTTGCACCTTGCTAGAGAGCAGAAGCAGTAACATAGCTGTAGTAAGAAAAGTGAAGAAATAAAGACATGTTGGCATCTAGCTTTGGTGAGGGTTTTTTTGGTTGAGGCTTTTGTTTGTTTGGGTGTTTTTGTTCTGGTGTTTGGGTGGGGGTTTTTTGCTTGTTTGTTTTGCTGTGATATTTGGTTTTTTGTTAGTTTCTGTTTGGCGTTTTTTAGATTTTTTTTTTCCTTTTTTACTATTGCTGTTGTTGGTTTTGGTGGATGAGAGCATTCTCTTTAAGTCAGCAACTGCAATAATTTTCAGATGAGAACTTTTAGCAGAAGGTACTTAGGTTTGCCTCAAGGCCAAGCTATAGAAGAGCTCCTGCCACACCTGTAAAGGTCTGCAAAGCAAACTCTGGGCACTGCACTCAAGTACAAAGGGCGTTTGGTTCCAGGGACGGGCACCAAGGCTGGGCTGGAGACAACAAAACTCCACTGCTAGAACCTGAACAGAACAATCTCCCTCTTTCATTTGCTTTTGTTAATGGTCCCAGTCCTGCCTCAGTCACTTGAAGGTACAATGTAGTCCTGTAAGACAGAGTACAGGCAGATCTACAGCATTCAATGTTTAACTGGTGAATTTCAAAATAGAAATTAAGGTCTATCACATGAATATATTTTTTAATATGTACAGGCCAGCATTGGAAGCAGGAATCTGTACTGCAAAACTGAAAGCCCTCGAGCACTCTTTTGAAAGCCTGAGGTTAGAGCTAATGCTCTAACCAAGCTCTAGTGAAAAATTTTATCAACACCTTTGGCAACTGCTACAGCAGTGGAATAGAGCACAACAGAGAAGTGGCAATTACACAAAAATATTTAGAAAAATGTGTGATGGTCTTTGTTAAATTTTAGACAGTATTTTTTCACTCATGGATTATAAGTAACATAATTATGACTATGTAATATATTACAGAATATGAGGAGAAATGGGAATTTCAAATCTCCAGGAAAGCTGTCTGGTCAAAGTTAAAAATAGTTTTTCTTTTCTAAGTTATACTTTATATAAAGTTACATTGGCCCTATCACTTGCATTCACAGATGTAGGGCTCAAAAAAAAAATTATTCCAATAAATGCAAATTTCCACTCTGTGGATTTTTTTATCATGTATACACTAAAATGCCAACCATATGTCATACCCAAGAAACATCCTTTTATCCTATTTTAAAGCCAGTATTCAACTTAAATGGTAAGGCATATCTCTTGATCTTGTTTTGTAAAGGTTGTACTTGCTACAGGCTTAACACAGCTGTGGGAGACGGTATGGAAGGGATCGATAAAGCAGTATTACCCTTTGTGATAGTGAATCTCTGCAGGACATTCCAGCTTAACTCTGTTGCCTGCACTTACACTTCACACTTTCCCACTGGGAGAATAGGCTAAAACACAGTGATGGACTTAGAAGGCGAGGAGAGTTGTGTAAAAATCCCCCTCCTATTCCTGCCCTACAGTTGCTACCTCACTGCAAATGTCATAAAACAAAACAATCTGTTAAATTACTACAGGGTTTGTTTATTAAGACAAAAAAAAAAAAAAAAAAAAAAAAGTAACCCAATGACAGATTTGGTCATTTGAGGCAGGAAACACAAAAGAATTTCTGTTTCAGCACAAACTGGGCTCTTGGAAATCAAGTGTGGGTGATTTCAGTGCGGCCACTGGGCTGTGGCAATGACAAGTTCTCTGTGGGAGAATCTGACTTACAAGCAAAGAGGGCTCTTGCTGTCTGAAAACAGATCTGAAGAGACAGAGGTATTTTGGGCACAAAGCAAAGTAAACAGCTTCAATTATAGGCAGTAGAATGGGAAAGTCACAGGCACTTAAGTGGGTCAGACATAAGATGAAGACTGGAACAAAGTCAGCAAAGAAGAAAAGAGGAGGATGTTAAAACCAGAAAGTTTTAAATACAGTTTAGAAGAAAAGTTTCAGAAATTAGGACAAGTGTTTTAAACTTGAGTCAGATATGAGACCATGAAGGGTCTGTCAGGTAGAGGATACAAAGGTGGAGATGACTTAGCTATCACAGTAGAAAGGAAACCTGCTTTCAGTACATCTAGAGATTGGTACATAATCACATTGCAAAGCATTAAAAACATTGGTACAAAGCCTCACACCAGAGCCAAGAGGCGGTTGTGTAATGGTACTTTATCAAATGTGCTAAAAATATAAATAGTCACATACAGAAACAAAATCAGCTATCAAAATCTTGTGCCTTTTAAAATTTAAGCATCCTAGAACAGATTACAGCAAGCCACTTGTACAGTGTGTCCTTGAAAAGTGTCACATAATGCATGTTTTATATTCTCACAGACTATCTGGAGTTCGAAATCAGAAACTTCTTTTCAGCTTCTCTGAAATGGTGCAAACTAATAAAGAATTAAAATTGGAAGCAGAAGAGTTAAACAGGTGATAGCAGCAGGTGGAAAAAGTAAATGATTCATCTGGAGACTGAGACAGACAAATGCCAAAGCAGTTTACATAAAAGGAGGCATGGAAATAACACCAATTAACTCCAGAGGCCCTAAAACTACCCAATTTGGTTGGAAAGATATTATGTAAATTTGCATCCCTGCTCTCAACACTTACTTACAAGAGCTGTCATTTCCCCTTTGAATCTTCTTTCTTCCTCCCACATCACCAAATCCGTAATCTACATCTCGTCACCCCTCCCTTTTCCAATTTTGCCCGCAACCACACCCAAATCCCGTGAGGTTACCCTTGAAGCTGGCTCTGGGGATGCAATAGGTTTCACGTTTTTCACCTGCAACCACTTCTTCTGTCCAGCCAAGGAGCAGACAGACTCTTATCTGCAGACAGCAGAGCAGATGGCGAGCTCGTCAAAGGCTCGGGAGGCCAAGGGCCCCGCTGCTCCTGAGCACAGGTGATGTCTGAGCGCATCCCTGTCCCCCTGCCTGCCCACCCTGCCTGGGCCAAACCCTGCAGGAGCCTGCCCTTGGCACAGGGGCTGTGAATCAGCCTGCAGGGCTTGGCTGGAGGAGCAGGAACCGCTCCAAGTCCCTGGTGTGGCAGCCGGGGCACAGAGCTGAATGGTTTCCCACTGCACTGAAGGCTTTCCCAAGCTCAGCTCTCCCCACAGCACCAGAGCTCCTGCCAACAACTGTCATGCCATAAGCAAAGCTTTCTGTAACATAAAGAAACAAACACCTCGTTTGACAGTCAACAATCCTGTAAGATATCTTCACTATCAGGGGTTTCTACCCTCAACGTATTCAGAAATTAGGCTTACTAATACATTGCTTTTCTAGTTACTCAGGGCAATTGGTGAGTGAAGTAATCTGGAAAACTAAGTGCAACTACATATGAAAATATTGCAAAGTGGTAATGATATAATTATTGCATGGGGGTAATAAAGAATAAGCTCAGATGATTTTCTTCATGCTCATAGCCAGTATTTTTAATACATACATCTCATTTACTCACTTTCAGGACATAGACCCCATTGCAACACAATGGGGAACAAAGTGGAAGTTATTTTTCATGCCAGCTCTTTGGCCAAGTGTTGTAAAAAACAGCCACTGTGTTCCTTCTCTGGGTTTAGTTCTGGGAAATGTATTTTTGATATTGCACACATGCAACCGTTCGGTCCTTTTTTGCCTGTTCTATGTTTCTTATGCTTGCTTTTAGAGCTTTAGAGAATATTTTATCATTTACTCATATGCAGAACTCAGTTTATGAGCAAATTATTAAATTGCCCATGCATGTCAATGCAGGTGACACAGGCAGCTTTCTCTGGAGCTATTGCAAACCCACATGTGTCATGTCCCACAAGTGGCATTGGGTGCCATGGCCTTGCTGAGGATCAACTGTGCTGCAGGTAAAGCTAAGCCAATAGAATTCCACCCACCATCTTCTTAAGTGGAGCCAGTTAAAAACCTAAAATTATCTAAAAACATTTTGACAGAAACAACTGCATACGAATGAAATAACTAATGTTAGCTAGCAAGCAATTCACAATTAATCTCAAGATCTCCTTACACTGCTAAACAATGCAGCATTTTGTATAAAACCAGATATATATTGCTGCGTATGTACCTCTATGCATGAAAATGTATCTGTATGTAACAGATATTTGTAGAGATTTTTTAAAAATAAGGTAAATTAGATAATTTGTACCTTTGCTTGAAAATAGTGATTCTGATAAAGTAATCTTGTCAGTCTCTAATCACTGAAGGTTTAAATGAATAATTTCTCCTTTCCTAATAAGTCCAGATTGACTGATGAAATTTCAGCAAAAAGTGCTTAAAATTCATCTTAGCTTTTCATACAAAATTGGATTCCACTCTATCAGAAAACTTTCAAATGCAGTATTACTCGTTGTTACATATACAGCCAGCAACTTACGTAGGGCACTATTTATCATTCAGACAACTTAAGTACAACACAAAAAATCACCTTGAGACAAATGAGAAATTCTCTCTTGGGAAACCCCAAACTGTATTAATATGATAAGAAGTAGAGCTTCTCTTTTCCTTCATTAAGTCTGGAAGGGATTTCTCATACAGCCATGTAAGAACTCAGGAAAAAAAAAATTAAAATAAAACTAAAAAACCCTCCAAGGTTCAGACATCATTTTAGTCATATCAATCATTTTCAGTTCAACCAACTTTTTTTCCACTGTTACAAAAGCATTAAAACCCAGATGGAAATGAGCTGAAAAATTCAATGCCACAGGGAACCCAGTGCTTAGATAATCTAATCCACTTGGGAAACAAAAAGTTCATGTCAGGTATTTAGTAACCAAAGCAATTACCAGAAGCTGACTATTAAAATTAGGCTGAGTAATATTTCATCAGAATTAATCAATCCTGCTAGAACAAAGAAAATTGTGGGGGATAACAACCCATTCAGTGTTAGTTGAGATAAATAAACTGAAGAAAAATAAAGCAATGATTGCAGTTACACGTTATTGTTTCCTAAATACATCGCTCCATATATAATAAAAAACAGTATTTCCAAACCACTGCAGTGTGGGTAGCAGAGCGGCCATTTTGATTTCTGTTTTCACAGTTTTGTTATTTATGCTGTCCAAATCTCTATTTGCATAGCAATTCAGTCTGCACATCTTTCCCTCTTCATGGTCTCCTCTTAAAAACTGGAGAAAGATCTACTCCTGAGTAAGCAAGAAGTGTAGCATTGGAGGATTAATAACATTAAATCCATTAGTTGGGCAGGTGGTAGGAAACTGTCTGTTCCATCTAACCAGGGGGGTCCAAAGCAGATATGCACCCACAGCACCTACCCGTGTGCTAGGAATGTTTAAAAGGTACTTTCACTGAAGATTCTTTAAGTTAGGATTTCCTTAAGTTAGGATTCTGGAAATCATTAACATTCGCAGAGAGAAACTGTCAAGAAATGCATTTTTTTTAAAAAAAAACTTCCCTGAAGAAAACCCAGCCGTCTTTTCAAGCAAACAACATTAAGTTTAAATAAATTTCCACCTGTGAACATAAACCAGCATCCATGCAAATGTGTCTTATGCCAGTGGAATCTATCACACCAGGCATTTCAGTTTGATTAAATATTTTATGCTCATAGTTCAAAGTGGCTTTATATTTAGTTTAAAATAAAAGCCCTCATCATCTTAAAAGATCATCAAGCAGGCCTTGAACGTGCAGACGTTATGCAAATGCTGGTTACAGATCGGCCTGTACGGGTGAGTACCAGGCACATCTGCTTTGGAAATTTACTGAGTCATACTTGAAAAACCAGAACAATTTCAACTCAAAAGAAAAAATTCTTTGGTATGCTAAGAGCCCAGCAGCAGAACGAGATTTTTCACAGGGAGCTGCGCGCAGAGGACCAGCACTGACTCATTTTGCTCCAGCTAAACTCACATCTCTGCCTAATTAATGTGAACAGGAAATTCAGAGTCAGAAGCCTCTGCCACTGTTACCATGGCCCACCAACAAGCTGAGATCTCAGATATCTCAGCAAACCCCTGGGGCACCATTGCAGCTTTCCTTACCCAACTGATATTTAATGTAATACATGGGAGAATCGAAGAGATTGCTTAGCAAACAGCGTGACTAGCTAGTTATCAAGATCCAGGAACAAATGGTAAATAAAAGCAAATATTCTTGGAGTTGTATTCATTTGGAACAGGTGCTGCTTATAGAACAATTAGTGTCCTAGGTGTTGGAAGTACCTCAGATGAATGCTAAAGAAAAATATGATGCAAAATCATAATAGCCTCTCCCGAGAAAGAAATTAGGAGCGTGGCTTTTACTGTTTGGTTTGCAAGGCCAGTTTGTCTATGTAAACTATGGTTGCGTTTAATAGAAAAACATTTTGTCCCTGAGATGCCTCTATTTCACTGTGTTCCTAGTAATACCAGTTCTGTTCATGCAATGACTAACATAGACAAAATAGTGTCATCTTGTGAAACTCTCTGCCTTTTGCAACTTTTCCTGGTTCCAAAGGATTCTGATTCTCAAAGTTCTCACAAGGTTAACAACTCTCTAACATTTCATTTTTTAAGCCAATTATGAAATACAGAATTTATTCTGAGGCAAATTAATTATATCACTGGTCTTCACATGGCAAAGTTTTGCCAAGAGTGTTTAGCACAGAGCTGCCATACTTCAGCTCACTAACCCACCCTTCCACTAACCTTCAGGACTAGCTTATGGGATAGTTCAAAGGACAAAGATAATCACCCTCAACATATCTAAATCCTTCTTGCAGGCTAATTTTTTTAGCCCATGACTCACAAGAAGAAAATACTGAAATATAGTAAATAATAAAAGGGGAAATAATCAAGATACTCATGACTTGCTAACAAGCCTAGCAGGATGGACAGAAGTAATTTAACTCTGCCCCGCTGAGTCACTTGGGCTGTCCATCTACCCAGAATGAACCTAATTAGCTGGTATCAAAAATGCCACAGCTTGAGCAACGGCCAAAATATATGAGCAAAATAAAATCAATCAGCATGAGACACCTTCATTTCCATTTACTAAATATTAAATGCAGTCGTTTGCCCCAAATTAACTCCCAGCTAATGAAAGCCTTATTTAACAGTATTTGTCTCAAAATCAGAATGCAAGAAAGATTATTTCCAAGTACCCAAGTTTATCCAACCATTTCATATTCTTCCAGAGCACCCTGCATCACAGCATATTGCAACCTGCATTTGTAGCAGAACTCAGAACACTTTATTAAAATGACATTAATGGTCTGTCCTAAACAGATACAAATAGGGACAAAAAGTCACACTGACACTTTATTACAGTCTTCTACTGCTCTGCAACATACACATCCCCTGCCTCTAGCAGACACAATAGCTTAGATGAAAATAGGAGCATCTGTCCAGCTTTCCCCAAAATGCTCCTGCTGCACTGCATGTACACAGCTACCACCTCAAGATTTTTGATAGTTGCCTGTCTTGAAGCAGCTCATCTGGATTTAAAGAGGAGATGCACAACTTTGCCTTTTCAGCTGTATCAACCATCACTTTCACATAACAGCACAAGAGCCAGTAAAAATAGAGCCCCATTTTAGTTCACATGTACATTCTCATTGATGAATGCATTCATTCTATCAACATGAGCACACAACATGCACTAAGAAGTTCTATTTAGCATGCATTTCGTTTCACTCTCTTCTCCAGCTTTTACACAGGTTGCAGCTGACATTTCCACCCAGTCCACATGGCAGCATTTTGACCTTGCTTTTAGAGGCTCTTTAGCATAAAATAATCTTTGCGGTTAGAGCCTGCAACTTCTGCTGAATTATAGGTACTTTACAGTAAGGAAATAAAACAGCATAGTCAAATGCTGACAGTACTCCAATGCTTTTCCCACAAGTCCTCTGAAGAACCAGCCAATTACCCTGCAATTGACACAAGTGACTGAAAAAAGCATCCTCATTTCTAGCAGTCGTAAATTCATTTGCAAGTAGCTCATCAAAATTAAATGTATACTTATTACAGACACAAAGACGTGCTTAAATCACATTAAAGGGATAATTTTATGATACTTGTAATTATTTTCAAAAAAAAAAAAAAAAGATTTTTCTATGCTGTATGTAGTAATCCTTTGCAAGCTTTAAACTTAAATCTGTTTCTTTACTGAAGTGTTTCCTCGCAGTGTGTGAATACTGGTTTGCTATAATAGGATTGCTCGTGAGCATCAGGCTTCTGGCATTGATCTTTGTAGCAGAAAAGGGAACACCGCTCTGGGGTGGAAGAACACAGAAAGGACCGCCTGGTGCTTCAGGAAAAATTTACAGAAAGGAGAGCTGACCAAAATTGTGACTAATCATAGACGGTTGCATTCCTTTTGCAGTCCTGAGAAACACTGAGAACATTAAAGAGTTTTATCTAATAATAAATGATTAAGATCTGGTATTGGATATGAAACATTTCTAGAGCATGATGAGAAAAGGAAGATAAAAGGCAAAGTAAAGGAAATAATGGTAGTACATCTGACTTTGATTTTAGGTTTTACTTAGAAGTTTATTCACAAGGCTTGTCACTAGTTTATCTGAGTCTGATATACACGTGTGTATTTATGGACACACTGACACACCTTTTCCATCCTTAAGAGTGAGAACTCTTATTGCTCTAGATAACAGTATGAATGGACAAAGACAGAAATTTGGGTCAGAAAACACCCTGGATAACACCATTTCCACGAATCTTGCTCCTCTAGTTAGTATAATTACTTTAATCATGAATATATTATAATTTTTTTAAGACAGAATGTGCCTTACTATCCAACAAATGAAACTGCATTAGGGGTTGAAATAGACTTTTAAAAGAAAGCATATAACTGACAATAAAGAAAACTATAAAATAAAGAATGAACATTTAAGTTACAATGCGAAATAGACTGCAATATCCTTCAAAGAGAAAATTATATTTAAAGCCAGGAAACAAACAAGTTAGTGAAGGATGACATTTGAATATTCTCCAACAGTCTCACAAAGCATTGTAATAATTTCATAAAACCTGACTTTACTCTCCCTTAGTAGCAACAAACAGATCACAGGTATCAAAATTTTTAAAGTTCATTTCTAATCAAATGATAGCAAATTTCAAGCTTTACCATTCAAGCCCAGCCCTGTGCCTGGGCTTTCTGCTTTTATAGCAGTAGCAGCCACTCAGTGCTTAGGATAATACTCATCTTCTACTTCCCTTTCCAGTCATCTTCCAGAGAGTGGACACCTCTTTCTGACGAAGGCAACTTTTCATCACAATTGTCCCTAGTACCAATTCACACTGCACTACATCCTAAGCCCTTAAAATGATCTTTATGTAATGCTCCCCAGAAGTGGTTAATTACACTGATCCGCCACAGGAAGCTGATTCAAGGCTCCTCATTCCAAGTCTCTCTGTTTGAAAATCCAGATGTGAACTGTTCCAAGTGTCCCTTGGAGAAGGGAACAGAAGAAAATGCTGTTTCCCAGTTTCTGAGCCCAGGAGAGAGAAGGTTCTAGTCCGCATGCAATAGGCTTACTCTTGAACGTTTTTCTGTCCTCCTATGCTTAGATAATCATATATCTAGTTTTGTATTTCTGTGGTACAAGACAAATAATGAGATGATGCTTCATGGTTAAGAACAGAGTAATTGTAATCAAGCTCCCAAGCTTTGACATGGATAAAATAACTCCTGACTGCTGTGGTTTTCTATATATAAGCCATATTAATTTAATTCTGATCCATTCTTTGATAAAAAATGATGCCTGCCTCCTTTGCAAAATAAGCCCTCTGGAAGAGGGAGAAGCAGCCACTGTTTCACATGAGGTGCCACAGCCACCAGGGCTAGTGCAGAAGATTTTCTCCTGCACTAAAGTCTGTAAAATTATCACTTTGAAGTAATGATTTTTCTTTAACTGAACATCTCTGCAATGGAGCCCCACAGACATTTGCTGCAAGGGCAGTGACTTTGACTGGCAGATGAGGGGGAAGCACTCTGAGGAAAAAGTAGTAAATGACTGACTAAATTTCTGTGGAGAACGAGAACAGGTGACACAGGGTCCACCCTGAAAGCCAGTGTGAGGTGACAAATAACCCTGCAAGGTCCTACGGGGGAAAGGGAAAAGTCACATCCCTGATTTTACTCACCATGTGAATCCCAGAGGAATTCCAATGCTACTTAGCAGTCCACCTTAATCAAAAGTGAAAAGATAAATACTAATTCTACCAATCTGGTCTAATTCCTCACCCAAAGACTGATTACTCGAGATCTGCTCAGAAAAGGGTAAATTTAATCTTTCATTCAATTTGTAGCAGCCAGATAAATTACAGAAGCCCACATGAAATTGACCTTCAACCACCACTTTCTGATAACACAGTTTCTCACCTTTTCTTTTATCAGATCTGTCTCAAAATTTCCTGCAGCAAGATTTCCCTATATTTAGAAACCAATCAGTGCCAGCAGCTGCAAGAATTGCCCTCCAAGCAATCAAGGGTGGGAAATACGTAAGTCAAAAATCCAGTGATGCAGAAATTTCTGATGAGACTTGAAAGGAAGCTCTTAGGAAACTACATTCATCTAGAAATTGAGAAGCAAAACCTTGACTCCTTCAAAGCACAGCATTTTCAGGCACAGTTCTGAGGTTGGGAGTTTTCAGGCTAAACTTCAGAAAGACAGGACTGTCAAAAACTGTTAATCAGATAAAAAGAAGTACACGGTCACTATGATCGAAGTGAAGAAACTCCAGACACTGTATTTTGAGGGCTCCAGAACACAAATTTTACCATGCACATGATGCAGAAAGGGATGCTACTGAAAGAAGACGAAACTATTTTTTATCCAGCGTGATTATATAATCTCATATTTTTCCTGAGACTGAAACAGGGTACAACAGGAGATATTTCTCACAAAACAGAAGGTATGGAATTGCCACAGGAGTTCAGAATTACCTGATCTGTCTTAGGCAAAACTACTGGATCTCAGAACTGCACTCAGGCCAGAGGAAGGTTAAGACATAATAAGCAGGGTACTTCACAGCAGTCAAGTTAAAAGATTGAGTACATGCTATGGACACTTCCTTATCAGTACAAAGACACATATTTATCTTGTTTTTTTTCAGTGACAGCACAATATAAACTAAGGGCATGTCTCTCTCTCCTCTCCCCATGACACTGAGCACTCCAGCTGCATCAGGAATAGGGTACAACATTCAGCCCAAAACAAGGGCAACTTACAGCTGCACTTGCACTAAAGAAGCCCTTAAGAAGTAACAAATCTTTCTCAAGATAGACGCAATCACCTTACAGTTAAAATGTATGCTGTGATGTATAGAAATTATGATTCTCAGGGTCCTCTGGGTTAAACACAAGTAGAAGCAAAGGTAAAAGACATTCTGTCATGTATTTCAGAAGAGAACTGTCTTTGAACTAGATGGCGTAGAAAGTATGCTTCAAGACAGAGAGGTGTTATCAAAGATAAGAATATGCTACAGGTCCTCAAACTCCACGTGAAATGCTGTCTGACAAGACTGCTGGTCTGCTAAATAAGATATTGTTAGCATTTTGCACAATCATTTCAAAGTGTGGCAGAGTTATTAGTTGCACCCTGTGGCCTACTCTTGCCTTTTTTCAAATTCTAAGGCTTTTAATATCCCTTTTTTAAACAAAATACTACAATTACACAACCACCTTATTTGCAAATTGATTTAGTTTAAGAAAACTAGGCTAATCCACTTGCCTTTTGCAAAACATTTACTAACATGAACCCTACACTTGCTTTTCATCCACTACTGCTTAACTTCCAATCACTATTTTGACTTTGGGAAACTGTATCTACATTAGAATGAAATCCAAACACTAAAAAGAACCAATCACTCTCCCTTCATTCCTACTTGGAGCGTAAGAAATTGTAACAGTTGCTTTCTACTGATTTCATGTTACATCAAATCTGAATTTCCACATTGCTGTTAGAAACGTATTCACCAGTCAGAAACACCTGCTCAAAAATTAGCAACAGTTTTTCAAACAAAGGAAAAAACACAGAAAGAAGGTTTAATTTCAACTAAGGTCATAAATGTAAGAAGGCCAAAAATATGCCAATCTTTAATCAAGTTTTAAAAATTTTTCACTATCTCTCATAATATCACTCTTACAACCAAAAAGAAGGGAAATCTTCAGCTCATAAACTGTTCTCCCTGGGTTACTGTGGACAGTTGATACGGGGGTTTTTTTTTTGTTGTTGTTTAAATGAAAAAGAAATCATGATCATAGCTGTCTGCATCTACACAAAAGCCCTTTTTCTTTACAACTCTACTGCTGTAATCATATTGCAGATCCTATTTACCTCTAGCAATAAAAATGTGTCCTGTTAAGACATATGACAGTGCTAAAGTTCTTCCAACTTCAGTAACGTCTTTCCATATGAAACCTGACTTCCTCTGATATTCTGGAGAGAAAACCTTGAATCTTGCTCAGTAACTTCAAAAACGCAGCTCAGTGTGGAATTGCACTTTTCCAGGAAGGAGCCAGAACATTCTATGATTCTTCTTTTCTGACACGTTAATTGTTCTTCCATGCACAAGGAGAACAGAAGCAGCAGCGTGCCATATTTATTCAATGAAAGTTGAGCCACAGGGGTGATGGTACATTCCTTCTCCAGCATCAGCCAAATCATCTCAGTGCCCAGCTTTAAGAGGGTGCAATAATACTCTATCATTTGAGATTGCTGGGAGGTTTATGAATCATTTTAACAGCATGAAGGCAGATTGAGATCATCTCCCTGTTACAGGAACCTGGAGACAAGCGGCAGCCCTGGTGAATCATTTTCATACGTCCTCACTCCTCACAATAACCTTAAAGAGACACTACCACACATCTCAATCTTCATTCAGCATGCACAAGAACTTTCCAGGATTGAAAATGAGTTCATGTTGTGGCTACAATGATACCCACTACTTTATATATATATATATATACACACACACACATATATATTTACTTATTTTTATATATTTATATGGCTCCAAATTGGGTCATTGGGTCTGCCAAGAAAACCTATGCTCCCTGAAATCTGTTTTGGGGGAAAAGAAAATTTAAAAAAGTAGACATAACCTTTGCAGTTATGAGAGAATGCATGACACACACATACTAACTTGAGCACATTTGATTGCAACACTCCAGAAAGAATAAAAGAAATGCTCTTGAACATTTCCATGCGAAATCGTTTCTAACAGAACGAGGTACCTACACATGCAAACTCTGCATACAAACCTTCACTCACACACAGATATTTCTTCAATAAAATGAGAAAGCCTTAGACACAACAGTGGTGAATGATGAAATAAAGGTGATAAATTTACTTAATTTTTAATGAAAAAACTCACAACCCTTGAAAAATCAGTGTATTTGAATACAAGATGTTAACCTATGTTCCTCCCAGAAACATAATCCTGTAAAGCAAGGTTTTTTTTAACTATTTTTTACGAGAAAGAATGGATCAAACCCTTCCTTTCCAAGAAAATCCTACCCATATAAATGTGAGGCCATCAAAATTTAGCTAAAGCTTCATCTTTTCATTACTAGAAAGTTTGAATGTTTTTAGGAAAATACCTCAATTTTACTTTCAGCATGACTCAAAGTAAAACAGCCTGAAAATATCTCAAATTTATTTTTGGTTAGACTTAAAGTAAAACAGCCTGAAAATACAGCAACAGAAGGGCTGCCAATTTCCATTAGGTAAGCAATGCTTACAACTTCTTCCAAAGTCACAGCAGGAAGTGTAACCGTGTTTCTAATTATGCCACAGAGATTTCTTGCATTAAGAAAAAATAAAATACAATGCATAACTCATTAAAGTAGTTGGTGAAGGTAAGCAGGTCTATCCAAATGGCAGTTTAGGGAAGAGAACTATCCTCGGTTTTAAAATTTAACATTTCCCCAGAGCACGAGCAATCAGCACTACCTTAACTTCCACCCTCTTTGGGTTCACCCATGAAAGGAAGGATGGTTGAAGAGAGAAAATGTGCTTTGAACACAGCAACTGCATGAGCAGTGTTTTAGAGAGCTCCTAGTCATTGGTGCTTTAAAAATTGTGTTCATTTTAATTTGGCTCTGCAAACACAGCAGCCTGTGCCATGCATGCCAGTCCAAGGACAGCTGTCCAGTGCTTGGTACTGAAAGGCAGGCAGGGCAGGAGCAGAGAGCTGCCCTCGTTCTGCCCCAGCACAGCCTGGCCAGTGCCTGGAGGGGCACAGAACTCAGGTGGCACCAACGCCTCACAGACGTGGGAATGGCGAGTTGGTGTCAGGGAGTGCATCAGGAAAGGCAAATAAAAAAAGTCATAGAGGAGGACTGGCAATTCAGGGACTAAATCTCCAATAACGTTTTGTTGCTTTGGTAGAGTTTTGTATTTTAAAAGTGCAGAGGAATTCAGGCCATTCTGAAATCTACAGTCACATGACAAAAACGGATTTTTTCATTAGAAATGAGAGATCTGCCTCAATACAGACACGAAGGCACAAGACATCCCCCCAGTCCAGACTACAAGATGCCACCAGGACACCATTTTTAGCAAACTCCAAGGACTTCGGCCACTCTTGCCATCCAGCCATTCCCATGCTGCAGGTCACAGACTCCTAAACTCGTTTCATTACAGAAAACAGCAGGAGTGGCACTCAAAGTAATATTACAACAATATTCTGTTTGCTGGTCTCTCAAAAAGTCTTCAAGATTGGACGCGATGAAACAAAATCTCATTAACAAAAATATCTGGGAAAAGACAGTAGTCAGAAAATAAATTTTTAGGCTCCAGGTAGTAGTGTGAAGCCTGTGGGAAAAGCCAAGTACATAACTCTCTCACTTTGGCCTGGGAAATCATAAGGAGGAATCCACAACAAACCTCGTAGATATCTTCTTCCTTACACCTGGTGTTTTTCCAAGTTGTTTACTGGTAAAGATGCTTACAAAGAAGGTGTAGGTTCTAAATGACCAATAATATCCATTGTACCGAAACGCTGTATAAAAGACCTTGCCTTTCAAGAAACCTTTGCCACAAAGCCCTCCAAGGAAACTGGAGTTTTATGTATAATTATTTGAGCAGTCCTGAATTGGAATCTTGCAAAAGAACCTATACAATCACTAACTTCAGACTCCAGCTAAACAGCAAGCAAAGAAAGCACCCTTCACTTTCTCTCAGGATAACAGAAATGCTCTTCGGTTCCTGAGTCATGAGGTAAAAGGAGCTTCAAAAGTCATGTTCAAACAACCAGAGACATTCAGAGCAACTGCCCCAGGTAAATTTTTAATGCTAGCAGGAGCCAGTGCTGCCAGGGAAGAAGCATGTCACTATGTGAGAGTGACTAGCACCGGGAGGGAGCAGGTGTGGGATTCTGTTCCTGGCCCACTTTAAAGGGATGTCAGCGTGCTCTCGGATTGTGACAGACAGTGGCATCAAAGGTTTGGCAGGATGTGCCAGAGGGCTTCTACTTGATCCTTCTTTTAAAGAGGTGCCAACAAGCTCTGAATCATGGAAGGAAGCAAGTCTCACAAAATACACACCCTTATCAGAATTCTTCTCCAATCTTGGAACAAATACAGTTGGAAGAGTTTCAGAAAAGGTAGGTTAATTTATGGAGTGACAAGCACTGGAGTAGGGTACAGAATCAAGAGGAAAACAGCCAGGTCCCTAGAGGGCCATATGGCCAATGAAGGCTTTGTGCTGCCCTGGCCACGATATAATGTTTGGGTTTCATGCCTACTGCTGAAAAACAGCAGAGCAGAGTATCTGTTCTGCTTTCAGAGGGAGTCAGGAATCTGGCACTCCTGAGTTCCTGGGAGTCCATAGCCATGTACACCCAGCATCAGAAACTGGGAAATTAATGTGTTCTTCTAAAGTACAAGACTGTTTCCATAAGAAAAAAATAAAAAAGAAATATTATTTCAAAAGCAGGACTTCACGCCATTTTGTTTGGCAATTCCCTGTCATGGGTTGGCACAGTTTGGTTTTTAGTTATGGAGGAATTGCTTTAGAAAGGACAGGGACCTATCAGAAGGCTAGTTTGAGATATTGGCATCTGTTTGGACCTGAGAACGTCAATTGTGACTTTGGGAAGGACCCATACAAAACCCCCTGATTTCCTGCAGGTCAGCCTTTCCCTTTTTTAGCCAGAGAGAAAGGTAACGTTGTTCAGCAGCCGTGGGTCGGCCAGGGCTGGGCTTACCCGGGCCCAGAGGAGCAGCCCAGGCCGGGCTGTGCCCCCGAGCCCCATCTGCTGCCAGCCCTGATTTAAACTGAGGAGGTGGCAAAAAAGGCATTTATGATCCTGCCTGGTTTTTTTGATTCCAAACTGCCCAGGTCCTCTGATCTTTCTGCATGAGTTCTTCCTCCCCCACCCCCCTGCCCCTCACCAGCACAGCCTTGAAAATCTTAATGCCATGAGCTGCAGCAAGAGAGAAAGAGACTGAGCAGATTTAACCTTTTCCTAGCAACATGAAGCTTCCAAGGCTTAACCCCTTCTCTGAGAGTGAGAAGAAAGAGACAGAGTGAGCATTGAGAAGACACAGCATGAAGTCAGTGGAAAGACTATTGGGACAGGGGGTTGAGGAGTTTTGTCATTCCATCCTTATCGAGCCATGGAAATGAACACTATATTTAGATTATCCCTTTAAATCATGGGAAAGATAAGCATTTGGGGAGATGATTGTTTAGATTTGTGTGGGAGTTTGAGCAAAGGTGTTTGTGATGGACTAAGTGATATTAATCCCGTAAGATGCTTGAACAGAGATAGAGAGGAGAAGCTCTCTGTGCCAGTGAAGAAGTGAGAAGATATCTCTGTACCTTGAGATGAAGAATCCTTTGCTTTTGGAGTTACTCATCTTTAAATGGTGACACCCCAGTATGCAAGAGTCTAAGACCCATGACCCCAGCTTGGGAACCTGCTAATGGGAGGGGTCACAAAGGCAGGTTTCTCTGGGCGGCTGTTTTTGTGACAGTTAAAACCCACAAGAGAACTGTTCTAGGTTGTCAGTGCGATCCATGACTCCAAGAGACCCTTCTAAAACTCGTGTTGTTAAAGTGTAGCAAGATATATGAATTGGTCAGTTCATAAAATGTAACAGAAATAATGAAGATTTTGCTCACTTAACTCATGAACCAGTTTCTAGTCACAGCAAGAGAGTCAGTTTTACAGATAGTTTTCAGTTTCAATGTCACCACTGCTTGATTCTTGCAGCATGAGGATTTGTTTGACTTCCTCAAGAGATGGGTTAAAAATCAGATTCCATTGATCAGACCCTTTAAAAAAATCAGCAGCTCCTACTTGATTCAGGCCTGCTACCTAGATGCCTTTTCCTTTATTTAATTATTCCTTCCATTTGACCACACACTTGGTGTCTTCTTTGTTGCAGAATTCCATTTGTAAGAAATCTGTAACAAGGATATATAAGCACATTCTAATTCAAACTCACCAAGTAGCAGAAAGAAGACAGAAGTCAATTCTGTATTAATCAATGGTGTAAGGACATGCTACAGCAACTCAGCAATGGCAGAGGTGCTCCAAACAATCCATTCTGCTGATCTTATTTCCATAAAGATACACAGAGCCAGGAAACTTGAAATTGTTACTCCTTAACTGAGAGGAGACAACCTAAGGACAACCTAAAAACCAACTGACTACATTTGAGAATACACATATAAAAGACTGAGATTCACATGTGCAAACAGATGCATTGTTTGTATCATTAAACGGCTCTACAAATGAACCCAGTCATATCAAAGC